>NC_092723.1:99969314-100604507 GCF_047496885.1 Scyliorhinus torazame | reverse complement strand
TATGTTGCTTGGAAAATGGGAGACTTCTGTTTTGACAGCTGGAGAGAACTGTTGACTTTGCTTGATTGACATGTTGAAGTGGTTATAAATGGTTCATTATTTGATCTCTTTTGTCAATGTCTCAATATTTAGTTACTCAAGATTAACGGTGTGAAGTGTTTGAAGCCTCTGTTATTTTTTAAATTTAGAGTACCCAATTGTTTTTTTTCCAATTAAGGGGCAATTTAGCGTGGCCAGTCCACCTAGCCTGCACATCTTTTGGGTTGTGGGGGTGAGACCCACGCAAACACGGGGAGAATGTGTAATCTCCACACGGACAGGGACCTGGGGCTGGGATTGAACCTGGGACCTCAGCGCCGTGAGGTAGCAGTGCTAACCACTGCGCCACCATGCTGCCCGAAGCCTCTGTTATTGATACTTATGGTCTGCCTAACTGACACTTTTATAGGGTTATATGAACAGCTGTTCTTTTTCAAAAGATTTGTGTATGGTTATTTTTTCTGAGCAGTTCCATATATGCCATTATTACTGTATGGCTCACTGGTTTTGTGCATACTGGGTGAGTGGGCAAGGAAGGGTCAAAATTTACTTCATTTAGCAGGGAGGTGGCATGGGGATGTGGGTGAGGGTCTGCAAGGGATGAGCATTAGAGAGCCTAAAATGTCATCAGAGAACCGAGGTGGGACTTCTAACCAGCCTTCTTCAGGGCTTGGCTAGCTCCATGGCTGCCTATGCTCTGCTTCCAAAGGCAATGGGCATGACTCTATCCCACCCTTCCCCTCCTTGGAATGAGGGGTGCTCAATTTTGGGGGAGGTGGGCATGGCAAGCCTGGAAATGTCCCAACAGCATCTACCCACCTCAATAATAAACCACAGAAGCAGTGGCATGAGTATGGAATTCATGGCGGCTGCTGATTGTTTCAGACTTCCGATGTTTAACTAACAGAAATTGTACTGAATAAGCAAACTTATATAGCAGAGGCAATGGAGTGGTTGATAGTAGTGGTAGATAGATAGAATTGGGTGTCACAAGCACCTGCGTGGAGCTTGACCCCGTCTTTGAAGCAACTCAAAAATGGAGTAGCATGAGAGATGGACTTGGAGTTGACAACATGTTCAAGGAACTGAAGGAAGGAGAGTGTGGACACAGAGTGGTTGTTTACAATGGCACAGGGGCAGCACGGTGGTGCAGTGGTTAGCACTGGGACTACGGCACTGAGGACCCGGGTTCGAATCCCGGCCCTGGGTCACTGTCCATGTGCAGTTTACACATTCTCCCCGTGTCTGCGTGGGTTTCACCCCCACAACCCAAATGAGGAGAGGTTGAATAAACTTGGTTTGTTCTCACTGGAACGAAGGAGGTTGAGGGGTGATCTGATAGACGTCTACTAAATTATGAGGGGCATAGGCAGAGTGGATGTTCAGAGACTTTTTCCCAGGATAGAGGGGTCAATTACTAGGGGGCATAGGTTTAAGGTGCGAGGGGCAAGGTTTAGAGGAGATGTACGAGGCAAGATCTTTGCACAGAGGGTAGTGGGAGCCTGGAACTCGCTGCCGGAGGAGGTGGTGGAAGCAGGGACGATCGTGACGTTTAAGGAGCATCTTGACAAATACATAAATAGGATGGGAATAGAGGGATACGGACCCCGGAAGTGTAGTAGACTTTAGTTTAGACGGGCAGCATGGTAGGCACAGGCTTGGAGGGCCGAAGGGTCTGTTCCTGTGCTGTACTTTTCTTTGTTCTTTGTTCTTTCAGCCAATCCGTTGGAGGCTCGGTTGCATGGGGCTGTGCGGATATGTTCCACCCTGTTGGCCTTCATAAAATCCACAAATTTCTCTCTGGTAAAGGCGGTGCCGTTATCCGAGACCCCACACCTCCGGATTGCCATGTGTTCTGAACAAGAGCCGACGCTTCACAATCATTGCCATCGATGTAGTGGGCGGCACCTTGTGGACCTCATTCCACTTTGAATGAGTATCTATCTATAATGGCCAGAAACACGGATCCCAGAAAGGACCAGCAAAGTCGGCATGGAGCCACACCCAAGGCCGGCCCAGTCATTCCCACGTGTGCAGCAGGTGGGTGCTTCTGTTGCTCTTGGCCGACAACAGATTGTTGAGCCAGTCACTCTATTTCCCCATCCAGGCCTGGCCACTAGACGTAACTTTGGTGAGCATTTTCATCTTCGAAACACCAGGATGCCCGTTATGCAGATCTTGTAGTATGGGGTCCTCTCGGCAGAATTGAAACGGTATTGTACTATGACTGACGGCTTGGGGCCATAGTGGTCTGTCACCAATTTGACCAGCTCTTTGAAGGACTTGGAGTCCGGGCTGCAGGGTACGTCAGGCCTTTTATTACTCAAAAGGTGGGGGCCCCATGGGTAGTCAAAAGTATTACCGTTTGGTGCTCATCTCCACTATTGCTTAAGCCTAAAGGAAAAAAATGCATATGTTTCGTGTGTTGCCTCCAATCCTCCACACCGGCATCGAACACATCAAGTCTGCCAAAGGGCGGCATATTGGAATGGTGAAAGCCTTAACCCAGTAGAATGAGAGGAGATGGTCGTGCCTTTGGTATGTAGCAGTGCCGACTGTAGCTCCACTTTTATCCTCATCGCCAGTTTAATGGTCACAATGGAGTCTGGTTCATGAATGTTCGAGAAAACTATTTATTGTTTTAAGCAACTATATACACATAACATTCAGATCCCAGCCAGACTATGCTAACTCGCTCCTATCTGGGTGGCTTTTATGTTAAAGTCCAGTACTCTATTGATATGGGCCCCACCTCTCATCGAGGAAGTTCGTATTCCACAAGATTCATGGGGGAGGCTAATCGCCCATCCCCGTAGATCTTGTGCGGGTTATAACACTCTCCAAAGGAGCAATTTTACAGTGTCAATCCCCGGCCTTCTCCCTGTAGCCCTGCGCATTTTTCCTTTTCAGAAATAATCCAATTCCCTCTACGGTGCAGAAGGAGGCCATTCAGCCCATCGTGTCTGCACCTCTGAAAGAGCACCATACCTAGGCCCAATCCTCCACCCTATCCCGTAACCCCATAACCCCACCTAACCTGCAGATCTTTGGACACTGAGGGGTAATTTAGCATGGCCAATCCACCTAACCTGCTCATGTTTGGACAATGGGAGGAAACGGAGCACCCTGAGGAAACCCACGCAGACACGAGGAATACAAACTCCACAGTCACCCAAGGCCAGAATTGAACCTGGATCTCTGGTGCTGTAAGGCAACAGTGCCACCATGTCGGTCGCTGGATGAAAACATTTCTCCTCATGTCACCATTCTTTCGGCAATTTGCTTAAATGTGTTTCTTCTGGTTCCTGATCCTTCCACCTGTGAGAACAACTTTTTTCCCCTACTCTACCTTGACCCCTCATGATTTTTTTAATCAAATCTTCATGATTTTGGTCTACCACTTCAAGTATCAGATACAGTCCAGAGAGCAGAAGGTGAATCTTCTGGACAGGATAAGCTTGGAGAGGTGAGAAAACGGAGAGATCATAGAGAAGGGTTTGTTTTCCAAGGCTAAGGTATGTGTAAGTGCCGAGGGGGGAGGAGGTCCGGAATAAAGTAATTCAGAAATGAAAGCTAAGTATTCAATTATTTATTCACGCATTAAATATTTAACCACACGGTAAATTAAAGGATTACTAAAGTTTAAAACAGGAAGGAATTTCCTAAATAAGAAACAAGGACAAAATCCTCATTAACACATTTAATTAAATCATCAAAGGTAAACAGAAATTGACACCAACAGCAAATGAAATTGAGTAAATCTAACACCCAATAATAAAAATTTGCAAAACAAGTGAACTAAATTCATGTGATAATTACAATTTAGTAATAAGGGTGAATCAGGTAGCATTGGGAATAGATAAATATATAATTGCTGCACCAGAATTATATCCATAGAATCCCTGCAGTGCAGAAGGAGGTCATTCGGCCCATCGAGTCTGCACCGACCCTCCAAAAGAGCACTCTACCTAGGCCCACACTTAAAAAAAAATCTTTTTATTGGCATTTCTCATATTTATGAACAATTGTATATATACATCACATTTTTCTTACCCGCGTTAATTTACTTTATTGTACTGAGTGGTTCATTTTGTCTTTCATTTAATTGACCTTATATACATTTTGTCGGCCTCTGGATCGGTCTATAGTCCCCACACCCCCCTCGCCCCCCCGCCCTCACTTCTTCCCCCCACCTCCTTTGGCATCAGCAGTGTTTTGCTTTTATTTTGAGGGAAAGCTCACTCTTCTCATTTGTGGTTTCCACACCTTCCTTCTGTTCCCCCCCCCACCGCCCGACCCAGATTGCACAGTCCTTTGGTTCCTCATCTATCTTCGTTTTTTATTCTTAACTTATTCCTCGTTGCTGGCCTCAAACAGATTTTGGAACAGGCCAACAAACTGCCCCCAAGTATCTAGGAGGCCTTCCACAGACCCTCAGGTGGCATACTTAATCTCCAGGTGGAGAAAATTCCAAGAGGTCAGCAAACCAGTCTGCAGCTGTGGATGGTGCTGCCGATCGCCAGCCGAGCAGGATTCTCCAGCATGCGACTAGGGAAGCGAAAGCAAGGGCGTTGCCCCCTTCCCCATGTGTAGTTCTGGCTGCTCTGATACCCTGAAGATTACCACTATCGGGCATGGCTTTACCCTCACCCCCACAACCTTGGACATTGCCTCGGCGAAGGCTGTCGAGAACCCAGCAAGATTGGGACAAGCCCAGAACATGTGAGTGTGGTTGGCCGGGCCCCTCTGGCACCGTTCACATTTATCCTCCACCTCCGGGAAGAACCTGCCCATTCGGGTTCTGGTCAGGTGCGCTCTGTGCACCACTTTGAGCTGCATTAGGCTTAGCCTTGCACAGTACCTAGGCCCTCCCTACCCATCATTATAACCCTGCACATTGATCATGGCCAATCCATTGGAGCACTCGGAGGAAACCCACACAGGCACAAAGAGAAGATACAAACTCCACACAGACAGCCACCCAAAGCCAGAATTGAACCCCAGTCCCTGGCGCTGCGAAGCAGCAATGCCACTGTGCCATTGTACATAAAGATATTGAATAGATGGTAGCAGAAACAATAGTGTGTCAGAATTATGGAAGGTGAGTGTTCATGGACTGAAAGCTTATCCCAGAAGATGGCCAATGGGACATTTTGATGCCTCGAATTACTCCGTCTCCGAGTCATGGGCTGGGAAATTACATCCGTGTTTTCAGCCAGCAAGACTGGCAGAGGAGGCAAGGAATAGAGGGAGAACCCAAATCGGCTTTTACGCTGGTGGGATGTCCCCGTTCGATTGTCCCCCATTCCCCAATGATATAATGGGATTCCCGCCACGCAATGACAGGAACCCCATCATAAAAATTCTGATATAATTAGCAGGCCTCCCCACGGTAACAGCCCTCGAAGTTGGGATTTCCCCTGCCAGTATGATGTCATGTTGGCGGGGTTCAACCTGGTCCTGACAAAGGGGGACCCAGCAAAGTGAACTCTTCAGGACTACACAGCTAAATACAGCCCCTGATGTGTAGGGTTACTTTGTTTATTTTGCTTGATTGCTCACCTTTCCGATCGCACAGGAGTCGAGGTTGCTGGTGGGCCAGGTTCATTCTGAGCTCCCCCCCACCCCCCGTGCCAGCATGCCAATGTGGGACCGACCCTTAACATTTTCTTTCTAAGTGTTTGGAATTACGGTGGGAGAACCTGGCATGGCAGCTGGGGTGTCCCCCTCCATTTTCCCCCCTTCAGAGACAGCACTTAGAAACACAAATTGAAAAATTCTGCCATGAGTTTCAATGTGGGCTACAGATACTTCAACATAATCAGCTGTGGGGGAAAGACGATCTAGGCCTTTTCACGTGGGGAGAGGGGCCACAGTTTAAATTGTTTCTCACTCAAGGGGCTGATGAACAAATTTCTGAATGATGACTTGGCACAAAGTTAAACTGAATTTCAAAAAAAATGAGGTATAAAAAGAAGCAACTTGCTGAGCAGAAAAAAACTTGAGCAATACATAGAGATGAGTATGAGAGTGTAATGGGTGAGATGTATATCTGAAACAAAAATTCCACTTCACCACTTCATATTACAACCCTCTTGATATAGAACCTTTTTATTTCGCAACTGACTCCTGAATCATACTGCTCTGTACATGGTTGGGGTGAGGGCAAATCCCTTTGCACTTCCAGTGTTATTCACTTTTCATCTTGTAAATAATACTAGGATCTATTCTATTTTGGTTCGAATGGATGACCTTACACTTAGCTGCTTGAAATCCATCTGCCACACAGTTTTCTCCCTCTCGTTTCATCTATCAATGTCTCTTTATAATTTTATGCCAGTAAACACTGACTCTCCCACCTTTCTCTGTGTCATCAATGAGCTTGGATAGATGGTTCTCTTATGCACTATCTAAATCATTAATCATTTATAAATATGACAAAAGGCACAAACCCTTGTGGAACACCATTACTCACCCGCTTCCAATCCCTGTCCATACCCGGTATCCCCAATCACTGTCTTCTACCACCTAACCAATCTCCTAATGAGATCGATAGCTTCCTTTCAATTCCTTTAGTTTTACCTCACAGAGAAACAGAGGTACATGAAGAAAAGTGTTTGCCTGACAACAATATAAACATACAAGTTAGGAGTGGGAGAAGGCCATTCGGCCCCTCGTGCCTGCTCCTTCATTCAAAAAGATCATGGCTGATCTGATTGTGTCCTCAACTCCACATTCCTCCCACCCACCTTTGATTCTCTCGTTAGTCAAAATCTATCTCAGCCTTAAAAATATTCATGATGTGGAGATGCCGGCGTTGGACTGGGGTGAGCACAGTAAGAAGTCTTACAACACCAGGTTAAAGACCAACAGGTTTGTTTCAAATCACTAACTTTCAGAGCACTGCTCCTTCCTCAGGTGAATAGATTCACCTGAGGAAGGAGCAGTGGTCCGAAAGCTAGTGATTCAAAACAAACCTGTTGGACTTTAATGACCCTGCCTCCACCACTCTCTGGGGAAGAGAGTTCCAGACTCACAACCCTCAGAGGAAAAAATTATTTTCATGTCTGTTTTCAATGGGAGACCTTTTATTTTTAAACTGTGACCCCCAAGTTCTTATCTCTCGCACAAGGGGAAGCATTCTCTCAGCATTCGCCCTGTCAAGTCCCCTCAGGAAATTTTGTGGTTCAATAAGATCACCTCTCAATCTTCTAATCTCCAATGGGTACAGGCCCAGCCTGTCCACACTCTCATAAGATAAACCTCTTCATCCCAGATATCAGTCCAATGAACCTTCTCTCAACTGCTTCTAACACGTTTATATTTTTTCTTAAATAAGGAGACCAGATCTGTATACAGTACCCAGATGTTCAGTGAAGAGCTGAGAATAAGATGCAGAGAAACTGGCTTTGTCCAATAGATACAAAGTACTTTCTATCTGTGGGTATAAGGACGAAGGCTGGGGGTGGGTGGCCAGAATAATAACCAAGACAACATGGGCCAGAAGGTGGGGAATAGCAGAATAGAAACATTACCATTACTGAGGATTTGGGAAATAGAGGATATCCTCTGCAGTCATTCTCAAGAATCTATGGTGTGTTGTCCACTTGATACCGAGGCCAGGGATATATAGTAAGAAGTCTTACAACACCAGGTTAAAGTCCAACAGGTTTGTTTCGACTTTAACCTGGTATTGTAAAACTTCTTACTGTGCCCACCTCAGTCCACCTCCGGCATCTCCACATCAGGGATATATAGAATCAGCCAGAAAATAATTCGGAATGAGAAGAATGTGATCGCAATGCCAGAACCAATTCCCAGAGCATGGGAAGAACAGCCATGATCCTATTGAATGGCGAAGCAGGCTCAAGGACCCGAAAGGCCTAATCCTATTCCCATTTCTTATGAACAGACTAAGCTCTGGGGTCGGCTTAGTTCAATTAGCTGGACAGTGATGTAGAGCGAGACCAACAGCGTGGATTGTGAATTGTCTCAAGCCAGGACAGTTGGTAGGATTTAGCAAGCCCAGGCCAGTTGGGTGTGGGGTGGGGGTGAATGTTATGAGAGATGAATCCAAGGTCCCGGTTGTGGCTATATTCATGCGTGCGGAACTTGGCTATCAGTTTCTGCTCGGCGATTCTGTGTTGTCGTGCGTCCTGAAGGCCGCCTTGCAGAAACTACCATTCTTGGACACACGCATCTCCATCAAGGACGGTCACTTCAGCACTTTGCTTTATCGCAAGCCCACGAATAACTTCACAATGCTCCACTTCTCCAGCTTCCACCCTAAACACAGTAAAGAAGCCATCCCCTATGGACAAGCCCTCTGTATACACAGGACCTGCTCAGACAAGGAGAAACATAACAGATATCTACATATGCTGAAAGGCGCTCTTGTACGAACAGGATATGGTGCTCGCTTCATCGATCGGCAGTTCCAACACTCCACAGCAAAAAAACGCACCAGCCTCCTGTCATGAGAATGTCGCTTTAAGAAATGTTTGGCTGCTCATGTTACTGCAGTGATGTCAGAGTGAGGGTGGAGCTGAGCTCTGGTTCTGCTTTTTAGTTTCACTTTGAGAAAAGCTTGGGTGTGTCTGTCTTTTTGGTTTTGGTTTTCAGTGTGTTGCAGCTGAAGTCAGAAAAAGCAGCTGTACTGTTGATCTCTCTCTGCCATGAAGGACTATCTCTTAATCATTTGGTGAATTCAGAATTATAAATGTTTCAGTATTGAATGTAAACTCTGATGGGCTTCTGTTTAAAGGTTTGTTAAGTCCTTTGGGTGTAAAAGGACAGCATACAGGTTACTTAGTGTTGTATTCTTTGGAGATTATCTTTGAATTAATGGTCGCTAAGATATTCACTGTTTGTTTTTAAAAGGTTAACTTGAGTTCATAGAATAAACATTGTTTTGCTTTAAAAAATACTTTTCATTTCTGCTGTACCACAACTGTAGAGTGGGCCGTGTGTTTCCCATACCACAATCTATTAAAAGTTGTGGGTCAGGTGAACTCCATGATACAGTTTGGGGTTCTCTAAACCCTGACCCAGAACAATTGTGGGCTCGTCCGGAAAAAAGTCTATCTATTGGATTGGCTTAGTGAACTTAAAGACAGTGAGGGGTGAGCATATTGTGGTTGCTTTTTAGGTGTGGTATTCCAGTTTAAGTGTGGAGTATGTTGTGGACAATGGCTCTTTCAGAGGCTCTGAAGTTTTTGGGGGTGGAGATGGTCACACGCAGTACCTTACGGACAGAGACTAAAAGCAGACTGTTAGATTTGGCAAACACATTTCAGTGAACATTACCTGAGAAAATGCGAAAAGAGAGGAAATTATGGCGGTGGCTAAGCATTTAAAGTTGCCTGAGCTACAGTTTGACTCATTGGAAATGGCAAATATTCAGTTACAGATCAAACAAATGGAACATGAGAAAGAATTAAAGGAGCTTGAATACGAAATAGAGGAAAAAGAAAAAGATAGAGAGAGAGATAGAGAGGACAAAGAAAAGGAAAGAGAAGAAAGGAGGAAAGAAAGAATTGCCCTAGCAGAACAAAAATAAAAAGAAAGGGAGATCAGATCAGGGAAAAAGATAAAGAGAGAGAGTTTGAACTTCAGAAAATGGCCATGAAATATGACAGACAGTTCAAATTGGCAGACGTAAAGGGAAATGTACAGTTGGATGATAGTGATGAGGATAGTGAGAAAGAGCGTCATCATCGAAGGCGTGGTGGGGATCTATTTAAATATGTCCAAGCATTGCCAAGGTTTGACGAGAAGGAGGTAGAAGCCTTTTTCATTTCATTTGAGAAGGTAGCTAAACAAATGAAATGGCCACATGACATGTGGGTATTACTGATTCAAACAAAGCTGGTATGTAGGGCTAGTGAAATGTTTGCATCGCTACCGGAGGAGGTATCTGGGACGTATGAGGAGGTGAAAAAATCCATCTTAGGTGCATGTGAACTAGTGCCTGAAGCCTACAGACAAAGGTTTAGAAATTTAAGGAAAGAATTTGGTCAAACATACATGGAGTTTGAAAGGCTCAAACAGACTAATTTTGATAGGTGGATAAGGGCTTTGAAAATAGACCAAACGTATGAAGCTCTCAGAGAAATTATACTTTTGGAGGAGTTTAAAAATTCAATTCCTGATGTAGTAGGAACTCATGTGGAAGAGCAGTGGGTTAAAACTGGGAGATTAGCAGCTGAAATGGCAGCTGATTATGAATTAGTTCATAAATCAAAGCTTGGTTTCCGACATCAGTTTCTGCCTGTGAGGGATAGAAACTGGGGATATGAGAAATACTCAAGTGGTAAAGGTAAAGGTGATCTGATGGGAGATAATAAGGAGAGTGTGCCTCAGATTTTTTTAAAAATCCAGGAGGATGGAAAAGAAATGAAAAGTTTCAAATGTTTTCACTGTAATAAACTAGGCCATGTAAAGTCACAGTGTTGGTGGTTGAAGAAAAGCACTGGGAAGGTTGATGTGGTAAAACAGGATGAGACAGCGGGGTTTGTTAGAGTGGTAAAGGAAAGCCCAAGGGAAGCGAAGGAGGTGCAAAAGATTGTAGACTGTTCAAGAGGTGATTGATAAGAAGGTGCCAGATGTCTTTAAAGAATTTACTTGTGTGGGTAAAGTTTACTCATGTGTATCAGGAGGAGCAGGTAAAGAAGTCACAATTTTAAGAGATACGGGAGCAAGTTAATCTTTAATGGTAAGAGATGAGGAGTTATGTAGTTTGGGAAAAATACTGCCAGAAAAGGTGGAATTCAGGGTGGGAGGAGTAGCGTTCCATTATATAAGGTAAGGTTGGAAAGTCCAGTGAAGAGTGATGAAGTGGTACTTGGAGTAATAGAGAAACTATCTTATCCAGGAATACAGCTTCTCTTGGGTAATGATATAGCTGGATCGTAAGTGGGATTGATGCCTACTGTGGTTGATAAGCCAATGGAAAATCAGACAACTGAAGGGTTAAAGGACGAATATCCTGGGATTTTTCTGGATTGTGTAGTAACAAGGTTGCAAAGTCACAGGTTAAAACAAGAGGAGAAACCAAAGAGTGAAGATGAAGTTGAAGTGCAATTATCAGAAACGATTTTTGATCAGATGGTTGAAAAAGAACAAGAACAGGTGGAGGATGAGACAGATATTTTTAGTTCAGGAAAATTGGCGGACTTACAACAGAAAGATATAAAAATAAAACGGATGTATCAGAAAGCATATACGGAAGAGGAATCTGAGTGTATACCAGAGTGTTATTACCATAAAAATGATGTCTTGATGAGAAAATGGAGACCTTTACATATGCAGGTGGATGAAAAGTGGGCAGAAGTTCATCAAGTATAGAAAGGAGGTGCACATGAGGTACCAGTGGGAGGTCATTTGGGGATAAGAAAAACTCAAGCTAAAACCCAGGAACATTTTTATTGGCCTGGACTACATAAAGATGTAGTTAAATTTTGTCTATCATGTCACACATGTCAAGTGATAGGGAAACCTCAAGCAGTGATAAAACCAGCGCCCTTAATACCCATTCCAGCATTTGAGGAACCTTTTACAAGGGTCCTAATTGATTGCGTAGGACCACTTCCTAAAACAAAAAGTGGGAATCAATATCTTTTGACGATAATGGATGTGTCTACTAGGTTTCCAGAGGCCATTCCAGTACGTAATATTACAGCTAAAAAGGTTGTGGAGGAGTTACTTAAATTCTTTACTAGATATGGACTACCCAGCCAGCGGGGCCAGTTTAAAAACCGGTGAAGAACCCCGCGCGGGTGTCGGGCGGCGGGGGCGGAGGCGCTGGCGCGGCAGGTTAGAGCAGCGGGGGCGGAGCTACGAGGAGGCTGAGGCGGCAGGCCGAGGCCAGGGCACCATGTAGGGAGGGTGCTCCACGTCGGATGGCACCCACCTAGGAAGAAGAAAGATGGTTGAAGTCTGGTCCCAGGGGAGCTCTGGGAGATTGCAGACGAGAAAGAAAGAAGGTTTAAGGAAGTTTGGTGAAAGTTTTTTTTTCTCTCCCTTTTTTTTCAAAAAAAAGAATGATGAAGGACAGGCGGGTGAAGGGGGAGAGAGGAGAAAAGAAAGAAGATAAAAAACAATAAGCCGCTAAAGGATGCGAAGAGCAGCATCGAAGAAAGGAGGAAACGTGGGTTCGCCGCCGAAGGAGAAGACGAGCAAAAGTGTTGACAGGATGGCGGAAGCCAAACTGCAAGGCGGGGCCGCACTACTTACGGTGGAGAAGATGACCGAGGTGATGGTGGTGGAGCTGGAAAAATATTTGGAGAGGCACATGGAGGCCTTGAGGAAGCGATGGCGGTCGTGTTGAGGTCATTGGTGGAGGAGGCAATCGACCCGATGAGGGTGGAGGTGGCAAAGGCATTGGCCGAGGTGAGAGAGCAGGGCGAGAAGATGAAGGAGGTGGAGGAGGCCGTGACACGACACAGCGACCAGGTCATCTCGATGGGGGACAAGCTGCGGAGGGTGGTGGAGGTTATCAGAGGACTCCGAGCAAAGCTGGAAGACTTGGAAAACCGCTCAAGGCGGCACAACTTGAGAATTCTGGGCTTGCCCGAAGGGACAGAGGGCCCAAGGCCAACGCAATACTTCGCTAAGACGTTGGCGGAGCTGTTGGGGGAGGGTGAGAGCCCCACTCTGTATGAGCTAGACCGAGCTCATCGGTCATTAAGGCCGAAGCCCAAAGTGAACGAGCTGCCAAGGGCAGTAATTATCTGCTTCCATAAGTTTTGCATGAAGGAGAAGGTATTAAGCTGGGCGAAGCAGGAGCATGAGGTGCTGTGGGATGGTACTGCGGTTCGGATCTACCAGGACTTGACGGTGGAGTTGGCAAAAAGCCGAGCGGCGTTTGGGCGAGTGAAGGTGGCTTTGTGCAAGAAGGGGGTGCGATTTGGTGTGGTGTACCCGGCGAAGTTGAGAGTAACATATAACGCCAAAGACTTTTATTTTGAGACAGCAGAGGCGGCTGAGGTGTTCGTGAGGGCAGAAGGCTTGGGACAGACGTGCAGAGCAGAACTGGAAGAGAGACTGTGGACTGTGTTTGAGCGGCTGGAAAATGTACAAATGTTACAACTTTCTTTTTACTGATTTGTATTGAAATTTACTTCTCTTTGCATTGTTACAGAGTTCAAGTTAATGGCGTTCTGTGTTGCGACGGTTAAATGTTATGTTAGTGAATTGTAGGGGTTGGATTGTTGAGTTTGTTTTGGAGTTTCTTTCTCTGGGACTGGGTGGAAGGGGGTGAGAGGTCTTGGTGGGGGGAGCCACCCGCGCTAGCTAACTAGTCAGTTAGTGAATGGGGGTGAGGTGAGAGGAGGGCTGCAGACGTTGGAGCCTGGATAGCAGGCTTCTATGGGCCTACGAGGCGAGCAAGAGTGGGTGGAGGGATGGATGTTGGGGGATGTTTTTGTAGGCGGGTTCTTGGGAGGGAGGGAAGGGGTTTGATGTTAACAATGGACAGGGGCGGGTCAGGCTTATGGGGCAGGACCCGGTGGTATGGTGATGGTGGATAAGAAAGGTGGGGGGAGGGGGGGGGGGGTGAGAGACCCCCAGTAAGGATAGTCACGTGGAACGTGAGAGGGTTAGGAGGTCCGGTCAAGAGGTCAAGGGTGCTTGCACATCTTAAAAGTTTGAAAGCCGATGTAGCAATGCTGTAGGAGACTCACTTGAGGGTGAAGGACCAGGTGAGACTTAAAAAGGGCTGGGTTAGCCAAGTGTTTCACTCCGGATTTGATGGAAGGGCTCGAGGGGTAGCGGTGTTGGTCATCTAAAGGGTACGCTTCCAGATGGAGAAGGTGGTGGCAGATCAGGGGGGTAGATATGTGATTGTGACAGGGGCATTGGAGGGGAGATTAGTGGTGCTGTTAAGTGTATACGGTCCCAATTGGGCCGATGTGGGATTCGCGAGGAAGGTGTTTGGGGCTATTCCCTGACTTGCTAACATTTGTGGCATTGGACGCCGAGAAGGCGTTTGATCGGGTAGAATGGGGGTAACTGATGGCAGTGCTGGAGCGGTTTGGGATTGGACCAAGGTTTGTGAACTGGGTAAAGCTATTATATAAGGAACCGAAGGCGAGTGTCCGCATAGATAATATCAGTTCGAGATACTTTTCTCACCACCGTGGGACGAGACAGGGATGTCCTATGTCCCCCCCTGCTGTTTGCACTTGCGATTGAGCCATTGGCCATCACATTGAGAAGTTCGGGAGCATGGAAAGGAATAGTGCGGGAGGTGGGGGGGGGGGGGGGGGGGCAGTAGAGCATAGGGTGTCCTTATATGCTGACGACTTTCTGCTGTATGTGTCGGAACCGAGTGCGTCGATAGGAGGAATATTGGAGCTACTGCGGGTATTTGGGTCTTTCTCGGGGTACAAGTTGAACCTCGACAAGAGTGAGTATTTTGAGGTGTCTCGGCCGGGGGTGGGGGCAGGGGGGGCGGCTGCCATTCCGTAGAGCAGGGACCCATTTTAGGTATCTGGGGGTAGGTTGCCCGGGAGTGGGGGAGGCTTCGCAGTTACAACATCACTTGTTTGGTGGGGAGAGTGAAAGCCAATCTGGCAAGGTGGGACGGCCTTCCTCTGTCACTGGCAGGTCGGGTACAAGCGGTTAAAATGAATGTGTTGAGAAAGGTGCTGCTACAGAGGGGAAGGCAGGCAGGGGGTTTGGGTCTCCCGAACCTGTTGTACTACTACTGGGCGGCGAATGTGGAGAAGTTGCGGAGCTGGGTCAGAGGGGTTGATTTTCAGTGGGTCAGAAGGGAGGAGAGTTTGTGCAGGGGGTCGGGGCTGAAGGCACTAGTAACAGCGCCGCTCCCGATAGCTCCGGGGAAATATTCAGGGAGTCCGGTAATAATAGCTTCATTGAAAATCTGGAGGCAGTTTCGCCAACACTTTGGGTTGGGTTTAGGGTCAAGGGAAATGCCACTTCGGGGGAACCACAGATTTGAGCCAGGGAGGTGGTGTGGAAGTTTTCGGAAATGGGAAGAGAAGGGGATTAAGACGCTAAAAGATTTGTTTCTTCGGGGTCGGTTTGCAGGATTGAGGGAGCTGGAAGCGAAGTATGGGCTGGAGCAGGGAGAACTGTTTAAGTACATGCAGGTTCGGGATTTTGCCAGGAAGGAGATACAGAGCTTCACAGAGGAACTGGCCTCCACATTGCTGGAGGAGGTGTTGACGACAAGGGGACTGGAGAAGGGGGCAGTGTCGGTGGTGGACAGGGCTATTTTGGAAGAGGATAAGGCACCACTGGAAGGGATCAAAGCAAAGAGGGAGGAAGAGCTGGGAGAGGTTATAGAGGAGGGGAGTCTGGTGTGAGGTGCTCTGGAGAGTGAATGCCTCCACCTCTGCGAGGTTGGGGCTGATACAGCTGAAGGTGGTATATAGAGCGCACCTCACGAGGGCGAGGATGAGACGATTTTTTGAAGGAGTAGTGGATGTGTGTGAGCATTGCGGGGGTGGGTGGGTGGGGGGGGGGGCTGTGTAGATTAAGGGTGACTCTGGGTAATCCCTGATTCCTTTTTGTCATTTGTTTATGTAAACATGCGGGCTGATGTTTGGGGGTTGGTGGGCGGATGGGATCGTTGGTATTATGGGGATTGACATATCTTGTTGATTGTTGTTTATTGGTGATGGGTGTAAATGCGAGAGAAAATGTGAAAAAGGAGAAGAATAAAAATATTTTTTAAAAAAGATATGGACTACCCACAGAAATACAATCGGATCAAGGATCAAATTTTACCTCGAAGTTATTCAAAGAAGTTATGGCTAGCTTAGGAATAAAACAATTTAAATCAACTGCCTACCATCCAGAATCGCAGGGAGTGTCAGAAAGGTGGCATCAGACATTAAAGACAATGTTGAGGGCTTATTGTCAAGATTATCCAGAGGATTGGGATAAAGGAATTCCATTCGTACTATTTGCAATTAGGGATGCACCTAATGAGTCAACCAAATTTAGTCCTTTTGAACTAATTTTTGGTCATGAGGTAAGAGGACCACTTATATTTGCACTGTAAATTCTACGATAATCTATGATATTGATTAAGGGAAAATTGGTAGGTGAGAAATCAGAAATTACATTATTGGATTACGTGTCAAATTTTAGGGAACGATTGAATAGAGCAGGTGAATTGGTGAGACAACATTTGAAAGTTGCACAAAATGTGATGAAACGGGTCACGGACAAGAAATCCAAAGTTCATAGTTTTGCCAGTGGAGATAAAGTTTTACTGTTGTTACCAGTGGTAGGTGAGCCTTTAAAAGCTAGGTTTGTGGGGAAAAAATGGACTATTATTATACCTGTCTGCGTGTGTTTTTTACAACGATAAAGTATATTTACTGTGTGCATTTCTTAAAGGATGGTGAAAAGGTGAAAAATTAAACCATCTTGAAGTTGATGGATTTTCTTTTTCTTGGGGGGAGGTGTCATGAGAATGTCGCTTTAAGAAATGTTTGGCTGCTCATGTTACTGCAGTGATATCAGAATGAGGGTGGAGCTGAGCTCTGGTTCTGCTTTTTAGTTTCACTTTGAGAAAAGCTTGGGTGTGTCTGTCTTTTTGGTTTCGTTTTTCAGTGTGTTGCAGCTGAAGTCAGAAAAAGCAGCTGTACTGCTGAGCTCTCTGCCACGAAGGACTATCTCTTAATCATTTGGTGAATTCAGAATTATAAATGTTTTCAGTATTGAATGCAAACTCTGATGTGCTTCTGTTTAAAGGTTTGTTAAGTCTTTTGGGACAGCATACAGGTTACTTAGTGTTGTATTCTTTGGAGATTATCTTTGAATTAATGGTTGCTCAGATATTCACTGTTTGTTTTAAAAAGGTTAACTTGAGTTCATAGAATAAACATTGTTTTGCTTTAAAAAATACTTTTCCATTTCTGCTGCACCACACCTGTAGAGTGGGCTGTGGGCTCCCCATACCACAATCTATTAAATATTGTGCGTCAGGTGAACTCCATGATACACTTTGGGGTTCTCTAAACCCTGGCCCATGACACTCCTCAGAAGACAAACACGGGACACAACCAAGAGTACCCTTCATCGTCCAATACTTCCCCGTAGTGGAGAAACTACAAAATCTTCTTTGTAGCCTTTAAAACTTCACTGATGAAGACGAACATCTTGCCAAGGTGATCCCCACAAACCCCACTACTTGCCTTCAAACAACCACGCAACTTCAAACAGACCATTGTTTGCAGAAAACTACCCAGCCTTCAGAACAGTGACCACGACACCACACAACCCTGCCATGGCAACCTCTGCCAGAAGTGCCAGATCATCGACATGGGTACCACGATTACACATGAGAACACCACCCACCAGGTACGCGGCACATACTCTTGCAACTCGGCCAACGTTGTATACCTCATATGCTGCTGGAAAGGATGTCCCAAGGCATGGTACATTGGCAAGACCATGCAGACGCTGCGACAGCAGATGAATGGACATCGCGCGACAATTACCAGGCAGGAATGCTCCCTTCCAGTCGAGGAACACTTCAGCAGTCAAGGGCATTCAGCCTCTGATCTTCGGGTAAGTGTTCTCGAAGGCGGCCTTCAGGACACTTGACAACGCAGAATCACCGAGCAGAAACTTTTAGCCAAGTTCCGCACACATGAGTATGGCCTCAACCGGGACCTTGAATTCATGTCTCATTACATTCACCCCCACCATCTGGCCTGGGCTTGCAAAATCCTACCAACTGTCCTGGTTTGAGACAATTCACACCTCTTTAACCTGTGATTATCCCTCTCTCCAGTTGCTCCATCTGGACCTGTAAAGACTTAATTATCTGCAAGGACTCACATTCAAAGTATCATCTTGCATCATTGACTTTGTCTATATATGGGTTTGTGGAACCCACCTCTTCACTCACCTGATGAAGGAGCTGTGCTCCGAAAGCTAGTGATTCAAAACAAACCTGTTGCACTTTAACCTGGTGTTGTAAGACTTCTTACTGTGCCCATCCCAGTATCTGCACATCTGGAACTTTGGCTGCTCTGGGAGTACTAAATTAAGAAGTAGGGTGTGTACAGTGTTGGTAAGGGATAGCAGGTCAGGAAGACCTTTCCCCCCCATCGTGATGGGCAGTATACTATTGGCTGGAAATGTGAGCCAGAGGTTTATGAATCTATGGAAATCTTTGCCGCAGAAGGCTGTGGAGGCCAAGTCACTGAGTGTCTATAAGACAGAGATAGATAGGTTCTTGATTAATAAGGGAATTAGGAGTTACAGGGAGAAGGCAGGAGAATGGGGATGAGAAACATATCAGCCATGATCGAATGTCGTAGCAGACCTGATGGGCCGAATGGCCTAATTCTGCTCCTATATCTTATGAACTATGTGTGTATGGGGTTCCTGCTTGCCATATTAGAAATCTGGCAGCACTTGTTAGAATTTCTCAGCCATTGTCTCCACTGGAACTGTCTGGATTGGGGGTTAAATGCTTCAATCTCTGACTAGAGATGGGAAAGCTGTAACTAAGGCGAAGGCTGACACTGTAATTTCTGGAGATGGGAGTAATCCGTGGTGCAGTAAGATCCGCTCAGGAAATATAAATTTTGAAAAACCACCCATGTTGGAGGAATGTAAACAGATGGCAGAACATCAGCTGCCTCGCTGCTGACATCTGATAAGTTTGAATATTTAGACAGCAGCTTTATGTGGTCAAAACACAATGCAGATTGCCAAGAACGCACACAGTAGAACTGACAGTTGGTATCCAGGTTCCAGTGGTAATCTTCACCATCACACTGTTTACTGGCAAGAAACTAATGGAGAGTTCAGGGGGTGTCAGAATAAGACCTGAAGACTCTGAGCATCAAAAAGGAACGTGCAGCATGGATAGGCCCAAAGGACTGTCAGCATGTTGATATTGATACCACCAATGCTTCAGATCAAAAGCAATATAACTTATCACTGGGGAAAGCATTGCAGGATGGAGGATATGCTGGTATCCTGAACCAATGAGCTTTTATTTCCTCTGCCAAATAAGAATAAAACTTGATAATTTGGAAGTCACAAGTATGCTGCAGATTCCAAGAGAAAAACTGCAAATAAATACAGACCCACTTAGGGTCGAGCTCTTACCTATTGAACCCTGTTCGTCCAGGAAAAATGAACAGATACTTATTTTTATGATGTCAATGTATTTGAAAAACTGACACATTTTATTCATATTGACCTCATAACTATCCAACAGGATTCAGCGCTTTTTAAAATATATATTTTCACAAAAGCTGTGTGTTGAATGAGTACCCCATGTAGGTTTGCTGCATCATTCATTCCTCTTTGACTTGGCATTAAAATATTCTGATGAAGCTTGTGTTTCTTATTTTAATGCAGTTTTATGTGATACAAACCATTGATTCCTCGAGGTCAAATATTAAGGGCTGGATTCTCCGCAACCTTGTGCCAAATCGCGTTTGGCGCGGGGGCGGGGAATCCATTTTCACACCGAAATCGGGCCCGCCGCCGATCCGTCGATTCTCCGGGACCCGAGAATCAGGTGACAGCGGAGTACTCCGCGTGCCTGGGGGCCGATTGAGAGAGGACTGCCCAGCAATCCTCCGCTCCCAACTGGCTGAGTTCCCGGCGGCGTGTTTCTAACCACCTATCGCTATTCGGGAAGCTCACGTGGTGGCTGCGGACTCAGTCCATGACCGCCCTGGTGAGGGGTGGGGGGGATGGGGCACTTGGGGGGGCCTTATGGGCGCCTGGGGGACAAATTGGGCTAGTCGGATCTTCGGCCGCCCGGCTGAACGGGGGCTGGGGGGCTACATTCTGTAGCTGTCTCCGTGGTCCGAGTCCGACATGGCGCTCGTCACGGCCGTTGGAGGCTGCCGCCGTGCGCATGCACGGACTCGAAACCGGAAGTGCGGGGTCCGTATCCGCAGCTAAAGTTGCGTGAACTACTTTGAGTCCCTGCTAGCCCACTGAAGGTGAGTGAATTAGCTGATCTTTTTTTCGGACACTCGGGAGTGAAACACCAGCGTTTTTACGCCGGCATGTGGACATAGTCCCATTTTGTGAGAATCCAGCCCTACATCTCCCATGATTTCTTTCCTGATACAGAGATAGTAATTTTTTTAATGTTTTTTTTTCTGTATCCTTGACCTAGCTACAACAACAGTGGGTATTCAAATAATGTTTCTAAACATCCCAAAGCTCTCACAGGAGAGACTATCAAACAAGATTTTACACCAAGCCACAAGGGCAGATGGTCGAAGAGGTAGGTTTTAAGGCATGTCTTAGAGTTGAAGAGACAAAAAGTTGAACTAAAGGGGCGGGATTCTCCGGTTTCCCAGTCACGTGTTTCTCGGTGGTGCGCCATTCGCTGGCAGCGGGATTCTTCACTCCCGCAACTTGTCAATGGGATTTCCCATTGAAGCCACCCCACGTCACCGGGAAACCCACGGGTGAGTTCTGGCAGGAACTAAGAATCCCGACAACCGGAGAATTTGTGACAAGATCTTTTAAACATAGAACATACAGTGCAGGAGGCAATTGGGCCCATCAAGTCTGCACCGACCCACCTAAACCCTCACTTCCACCCTATCCCTATGACCCAATAACCCTTCCTAACGGAGAAGGGTTAGGACTTGATAGAGGTTTATAAGATGATCAGGGGAATAGATAGAGTAGACAGTCAGAGACTTTTTCCTCGGGTGGAACAAACCATTACAAGGGGACATAAATTTAAGGTGAAAGGTGGAAGATATAGGAGGGATATCAGAGGTAGGTTCTTTACCCAGAGAGTAGTGGGGGCATGGAATGCACTGCCTGTGGAAGTAGTTGAATCAGAAACATTAGGGACCTTCAAGCAGCTATTGGATAGGTACATGGATTACGGTAAAATGATATAGTGTAGATTTATTTGTTTTTAAGGGCAGCACGGTAGCATTGTGGATAGCACAATTGCTTCACAGCTCCATGGTCCCAGGTTCGATTCCGGCTTGGGTCACTGTCTGTGCGGAGTCTGCACGTCCTCCCCGTGTCTGCGTGGGTTTCCTCCGGGTGCTCCGGTTTCCTCCCACAGTCCAAAGATGTGCAGGGTAGGTGGATTGGCCATGATAAATTGCCCTTAGTGTCCAAAATTGCCCTTGGTGTTGGGTGGAGGTGTTGAGTTTGGGTGGGGTGCTCTTTCCAAGAGCCGGTGCAGACTCAGGGGGCCGAATGGCCTCCTTCTGCACTGTAAATTCAATGATAATCTATGATTAATCTAGGTCAAAGGTTCGGCACAACATCGTGGGCCGAAGGGCCTGTTCTGTGCTGTATTTTCTATGTTCTATGTTCTATGTTCTAATCTTTTTGGTCACTGAGGGCAATTTATCATGGCCAATCCACCTAACCTGCACGTCTTTAGACTGTGGGAGAAAACCGGAGCACCCGCAGGAAACCCACCCGCACACGGGAAGAACACACAGACAGTGACTCAGCGGGGGGGGGGGGGGGGGGGGGGGGGGTCGAACCTGTGTCCCTGGCGCTGTGAAGCCACAGTGCTCTCCACTTGTGCAACCGTGCTGCCCTGGGTTGTAACACTGAGATTCCGAATAAGTCTTCTGAGCCGTTAAGCTGACAGTCACTGCCACCTCCATGATGTTTTCAGTGCTTACTGGTCTTTGCAGAATAGCTGACAGTGATTATTAGAAAAGTGGCATTTCAATGAGGCTTTACTATCTGAGCAGAAATGGCTCATTCTTGCATGAGAGTGAATCAACATCTTTGCTCCAAAAGAGATGATGTGGGTCCCACATATATTTAGAAAGCTTGGCTCCTCGATTCTTCATAACTTTGAACTTTAAACACCAAGCGGTCTCAAAAAGGCCTTTGCCAATCTCCTGGAGTGTAAAACAATGGCATGATTTAATGTTCTGTGATGGTATGAAACAGCGGAAATACAAACTGTGCTAGATACCGATTCACCATTCCCTCATTTTAAACTATTGCACAAAAGTCAGGATCATTTCTAATCAGTTCAATAGCCACATGAAGAAAAGGCAGCTATGTTCTTCGATGTGGCTGCTTATTTGACACTGATTTCAGTAATGAAAGGCTATCTTATTGTAAAGTGCAGGACGGAACTGAAACCTGAGAAAGTTCGAAAAAAGCCTTTACTGTAGAATAAAGATCCGGATTTATCCTGCATTTTCCATGTGAGATTTGTAAAGAGCATTGGTGATTACAGCACATTCTTGTTTAGTAAGCGGCACCTCACTCATTTAGATTCATGCCAAGGATTGCGCTTTATGAGAATACTCCAATATGCGGAAGGAACACACACTGAAGTAAGCAGCTACAGTTTACTTAGATTAAGCAAACCTCTGCCACATAAAGGCTATTTTGTTTGCACCAGAAAGGATGTGGCAGTATGACTGGGATGTTTTGAATAACTGGTATTCAAGAGCTGCCAAACCGCCCATCACAGAACCTGATGTAATGAATGAAAGCAAGCCGAGCTTCGAATGACGTCAGCTTCCTGATAGTGTGAGCCGCCTGGATAGTGGGTTTGTTTTACTGTGAAAATCCGTAAGTGGTAGGGTATACAGTCCCGTGATAGCTGCATGGAAATATCGGTTTGGTGATCATCTTGCCCAAGATTATTGTCATGAATGTTACAGACATCTTGGCACCACCTTTATTGACAACAGTTTTAATCACCTTGTCCTGTGAAAGCAGCAACACAATTGTCCTGTTGTGTTGACGCTGTTCTTGATTGTATCATCTTAAATTAGGCAATTCTCTGCATACATGAAACTGAGATTGGATTATAACCTGTCCCGCCCCCACATCCCCCACTGTTCCAGGGGGTGGCGAGTAATTTGAGAAACAGCGTCATTTAACAGAAAGGGTTCCAAGTCTGGTAGCGAGCAGGAACTGCCGCAAACTTCCCGATGGTCGACCCGGAGCATTTTGGCCCATCGAGTCTGCACTGACCCTCCGATAGAGCACACCCTACCTAGGCCCAACCCCCCACCATATCCCCATAATTCCACCCAACCTTTTGGACACTAAGGGGCAATTTAGCATGGCCAGTCCACCTAACCTGCCCATCTTTGGCCTGGGTGAGGAAACCAGAGCACAAGTAGGAAACCCACCCATACATGGGGAGAACGTGAAAACTCCACACATACAGTCACCCAAGACTGAAATTAAACCCGTTTCCCTGGCATTGAGAGGCAGCAGTGCTAAACACTGTGCCACCATGCCGCCAGCTTCACGTTTTTACAAAGATGTATTGATTGGCGTCCGCGTGACCGCTTGCTGAGGAGGCGGTTTGATCACGTGTCGTTCCTGTGAATAGAAGATTGGCTTCAATTGGTGATTATTGGTTTCTTGCCACGCCGCCGCGGCATTTGGTTCTTACCTACGGGAATGGACTGGTTAGATCGCAAACCAATCGGCACCCGGCGCGTATCCTGATTTTGGCCACTTCCGCGATCTAACGACCATGTCTCACTCTCGCTCAAGCGCGATGTGACCATTATATCGCACCCATAGTATCTAAGATTTCATAATTAACGGTAGAAAACTACACCAGTTACTGTATTGCCAACTTGTCTCTTCATTGTGGATTTGATGACATGTTTTAAGATTGTTTTTGCCATCCATTCTCTTGTTACTGGCAGAACACTGATAAATATTGATTGATAAAATTGGTGCTTATTAGATTGTACTCAGTTCATTGCAGTATTTCACAACCATTCGGTATATTGTAGGAAAGGGAGTCAGCGGAGATTTTTTTGTACCCAAAAAGGCAATGGAATTGTGTTATAAGTTGGCAACAATGGAAAATTAATCCATTCTAATTGCATCAGGAGATGCAATGCTGGGCAGAAAGGTGAGCAAATCTTGGGATCTAATACCTGCTTCCTGTTCCCAGAAATTGTTATACACAATACATAGAAGATAGGAGCAAGAGGAGGCGGTTTGGCCCTTCCAGTCTGCTCCGCCATTCATCACGATCATGGCTGATCATCCAACTCAATAGCCTAATCCTGCTTTCTCACCATAGCCTTTGACCCCATTCTCCCCAAGTGCCAAATCCAGCCGCCTCTTGAATATATTCAAAGTTTTCGCATCAACTACTTCCTGTGGTAATGAATTTCACAGGCTCACCACTCTTTGTGTGAAGAAGTGTCTCCTTATGTCTGTCTGAAATGGTTTACCCTGAATCCTCAGGCTGTGACCCCTGGTTCTGGACACACCCATCATTGGTAACATCTTCCCTGCATCTACCCTGTCTAGTCTTGTTAGAATGAATCCTGTTATGTTTGTATTGTCTGGGCAGCACGGTGGGGCAGTGGGTTAGCCTTGCTGCCTCACGGCGCCGAGGTCCCGGGTTCGATTCTGGGTCACTGTCCGTGTAGAGTTTGCACGTTCTCCCCGTGTTTGCGTGGGTTTCACCCCCACAACCCAAAGATGTGCAGGCTAGCTGGATTGGCTACTCTAAAAATTGCCCCTTAATTGGAAAAAATTAATTGGGTACTCTAAATTTTTTTTAAAAAAATGTTTGTATTGACAACATCAACTTGTGTTTAGACAGTGCCATTTATAATGAAACGCCCCAAGGTATTTCACAGGAGTGTTATGATGACATTTGATATTTTATGTGGTGGGTACATAGAAAGCAAAGTTAGATCAGATGACCAAAAGTTCTGTCCAAGTAACTTTTACGGAGTGTTTCAAAGGCAGGGAGAGAGGTAGCGACATGGAGATAGTGAGGGAGGGAATTCTAGAGCTTAGGGCTTCAGCAGCTGAAGACAAAGCTGGAACGATTAAAAATGAGGTTGTGGAAGAGACCAGAATTGGAGGAGCACAGATAATTCAGAGGGCGAATGGAGATTACAGGGATAGGTTAGACCATGGAGAGATTTGAAAATGATATTCTTAAAAATGGCCTAACCAGCAGCCAATGTCGATCATCAAGTACAAAGAGGAAATAGCAGTCAGGTGTAAGAAAGATCATTCAGCTTAAAAATTCACTGTGACCAGGAGCCCCTGATGATGCTAAATCTCCAAGAAGGAGGATGAGACTTTTCACAGTATACTTCAAGTGTGATATGAAAAGCGTGCTATTATATGTGAAGCCTCATTCTAACTTTGATCTTTATCTCCTCTTCTTAGGCAATCCCATGAGGCTGATTTGCTTCCTCTCCAGTTCGATAAGTCCGATACACAATCTGCAGACTCTGCCACATCGAATCATAGAATCCCTATAGTGCAGAAGGAGGCCATTCGGCCCATCGAGTCTGCACCAATCCTCCGAAAGAGCATCCTACCTAGGCCCACACCCTCACCCTACCTCCATAACCCCACCTAACCTATTGGACACTAAGGGGCAATTTAGCATGGCTAATTCATCAACCTGCATGCTTTGGACTGTGGGAGGAAACCGGAGCACCCAGAGGAAACCCACACAGGCCCGTGGAAAACGTGCAAACTCCACACAGTCACCCAAGGCCAGAATTGAAACCCGGTCCCTGGTGCTGTGAGGCAACAATGCTAACCACTGTGCCACAGTGCTGCACCATGTTGGGCAGGTGGGTCAGTTTGAGCATGAAGGATTGGGTAGATGGGCTGCTTAGAGATTTGTGCACTCCCTCCAAAGTCTCGTTTTTATCTCGGCACGCTCTCAACAAAGTCCCTCGATGTTATTGGTGCCTTCCCATTTTGGTTGGTCACAATCCAGGGGACTCTGTTAAGTCAGCAGGCAAATGAAATGTTGGCATTTATTGCGAGGGGAAAGGAAAATAAGCTTGACATATCTGGAGTACTGGGTACAGCTTTGGGCTCCTTACTTGAAAAAGGATATATATGCATTAACAGCAGTTCAGATAATGTTCACTGAACTCATTCCTGGGGAGAGGGGGGGGTCCAGTCCCGCCCACTGCCAGGATAATTCGGACCCCTCGAATATCAATGGACTTTTGTCTGGGCCACTGAATCTCCTACAGTGGGCCTCGGAATGACAAAGCAGGAAAATCCAAGCCCATGAATGGACTTGACTGGGTGGATATCAGAAGAATGTTTCCATTCATGAAGGAAGAACCAGAGGACCCAGTGTAAGAATAAAAGGTCTCCATATTAACACAAAAACAAGGAGAATGTTGTTCTCATAATCAGTCTGAGGAATTCTCTTCCCCAGATGGCAGTGGAAGAACAAAAAACAAAGAAAAGGACAGCTCAAGAACAGGCCCTTCAGCCCGCCAAGCCTGCGCCGACCATGCTGCCGTCTAACCTAAAACCTTCTACACTTCCTGGGTCTGTATCCCTCTATTCTCATCCTATTCATGTATTTGTCAAGACGCCACTTAAATGTCACTATTTACCTGCTTCCACCACCTCCTCCGGTAGCGAGTTCCAGGCATCCACTACCCTCTGTTTAAAAATCTTCCCTCGCACATCTCCTTTAAACTTTGCCCGTCACACCTTAAACCGATGTTCCCTTGTAATAGAACAAAGAACAAAGAAAAGAGAAATGTACAGCACAGGAACAGGCCCTTCGGCCCGCCAAGCCCGTGCCGACCATGCTGCCCGACTAAACTACAATCTTCTACACTTCCTGGGTCCGTATCCCTCTATTCCCATCCGATTCATGTATTTGTCAAGATGCCCCTTAAATGTCACTATCGTCCCTCCTCCGGTAGCGAGTTCCAGGCACCCACTACACGGTGTAAAAAAACTTGCCTCGTACATCTACTCTAAACCTTGCCCCTCTCACCTTAAACCTATGCCCCCTAGTAATTGACCCCTCTACCCCGGGGAAAAGCCTCTGACTATCCACTCTGTCTATGCCCCTCATATTTTGTAGACCTCTATCAGGTCGCCCCTCAACCTCCTTTGTTCCAGTGAGAACAAACCGAGTTTATTCAACCGCTCCTCATAGCTAATGCCCTCCAGGCAACATTCTGGTAAATCTCTTCTGCACCCTCTCTAAAGCCTCCACATCCTTCTGGTAGTGTGGCGACCAGAATTGAACACTATACTCCAAGTGTGGCCTAACTAAGGTTCTATACAGCTGCAACATGACTTGCCAATTCTTATACTCAATGCCCCGGCCAATGAAGGCAAGCATGCCGTATGCCTTCTTGACTACCTTCTCCACCTGTGTTGCCCCTTTCAGTGACCTGTGGACCTGTACTCCTAGATCTCTTTGTCTTTCAATACTCTTGAGGGTTCTACCATTCACTGTATATTCCCTCCCTGCATTAGACCTTCCAAAATGCATTACCTCACATTTGTCCGGATTAAACTCCATCTGCCATCTCTCCGCCCAAGTCTCCAAACAATCTAAATCCTGCTGTATCCTCTGACAGTCCTCATCGCTATCCGCAATTCCACCAACCTTTGTGTCGTCTGCAAACTTACTAATCAGACCAGTTACATTTTCCTCCAAATCATTTATATATACTACAAAGAGCAAAGGTCCCAGCACTGATCCCTGTGGAACACCACTGGTCACAGCCCTCCAATTAGAAAAGCATCCTTCCATTGCTACTCTCTGCCTTCTATGACCTAGCCAGTTCTGTATCCACCTTGCCAGCTCACCCCTGATCCCGTGTGACTTCACCTTTTGTACTAGTCTACCATGAGGGACCTTGTCAAAGGCCTTACTGAAGTCCATATAGACAACATCCACTGCCCTACCTGCATCAATCATCTTAGTGACCTCCTCGAAAAACTCTGTCAATTAGTGAGACACGACCTCCCCTTCACAAAACCATGCTGCCTCTCACTAATACGTCCATTTGCTTCCAAATGGGAGTAGATCCTGTCTCGAAGAATTCTCTCCAGTAATTTCCCTACCACTGAAGTAAGGCCCACCGGCCTGTAGTTCCCTGGATTATCCTTGCTACCCTTCTTAAACAGAGGAACAACATTGGCTATTCTCCAGTCCTCCGGGACATCCCCTGAAGACAGTGAGGATCCAAAGATTTCTGTCAAGGCCTCAGCAATTTCCTCTCCAGCCTCCTTCAGTATTCTGGAGTAGATCCCATCAGGCCCTGGGGACTTATCTACCTTAATATTTTTTAAGACACCCAACACCTCGTCTTTTTGGATCTCAATGTGACCCAGGCTATCTACACACCCTTCTCCAGACTCAACATCTACCAATTTCTTCTCTTTGGTGAATACTGATGCAAAGTATTCATTTAGTACCTTGCCCATTTCCTCTGGCTCCACACATAGATTCCCTTGCCTATCCTTCAGTGGGCCAACCCTTTCCCTGGCTACCCTCTTGCCTTTTATGTACGTGTAAAAAGCCTTGGGATTTTCCTTAACCCTATTTGCCAATGGCTTTTCGTGACCCCTTCTAGCCCTCCTGACTCCTTGCTTAAGTTCCTTCCTACTTTCCTTATATTCCACGCAGGCTTCGTCTGTTCCCAGCCTTTTAGCCCTGACAAATGCCTCCTTTTTCTTTTTGACGAGGCCTACAATATTTCTCGTTATCCAAGGTTCCCGTAAATTGCCATATTTATCCTTCTTCCTCACAGGAACATGCCGGTCCTGAATTCCTTTCAACTGACACTTGAAAGCCTCCCACATGTCAGATGTTGATTTGCCCTCAAACATCCGCCCCCAATCTATGTTCTTCAGTTCCCGCCTAATATTGTTATAATTAGCCTTCCCCCAATTTAGCACATTCATCCTAGGACCACTCTTATCCTTGTCCACCAGTACTTTAAAACTTACTGAATTGTGGTCAGTGTTACCGAAATGCTCCCCTACTGAAACATCTACCACCTGGCCGGGCTCATTCCCCAATACCAGGTCCAGTACCGCCCCTTCCCTAGTTGGACTGTCTACATATTGTTTTAAGGAGCCCTCCTGGATGCTCCTTACAAACTCCGCCCCGTCTAAGCCCCTGGCACTAAGTGAGTCCCAGTCAATATTGGGGAAGTTGAAGTCTCCCATCACAACAACCCTGTTGTTTTTACTCTTTTCCAAAATTTGTCAACCTATCTGCTCCTCTATCTCCCGCTGGCTGTTGGGAGGCCTGTAGTAAACCCCCAACATTGTGACTGCACCCTTCTTTTTCCTGATCTCTACCCATATAGCCTCACTGCCCTCTGAGGTGTCCTCCCGCAGTCCAGCTGTGATATTTGGGCAGCACGGTAGCATTGTGGATAGGACAATTGCTTCACAGCTCCAGGGTCCCAGGTTCGATTCTGGCTTGGGTCACTGTCTGTGCGGAGTCTGCACATCCTCCTCGTGTGTGCATGGGTTTCCTCCGGGTGCTCCGGTTTCCTCCCACAGTCCAAAGATGTGCAGGTTAGGTGGATTGGCCATGATAAAATTGCCCTTAGTGTCCAAAATTGCCCTTAGTGTTGGGTGGAGTTACTGGGTTATGGGGATAGGGTGGAGGTGTTGACCTTGGGTAGGGTGCTCTTTCCAAGAGCCGGTGCAGACTCGATGGGCCGAATGGCCTCCTTCTGCACTGTAAAAGTCTATGATATTCTCCCTAACCAGTAGCGTAACTCCGCCTCCCCTTTTACATCCCCCTCTATCCCGCCTGAAACATCTAAATCCTGGAACGTTTAGCTGCCTATCCTGCCCTTCCCTCAACCAGGTCTCTGTAATGGCAACAACATCATAGTTCCAAGTACTAATCCACGCTCTAAGTTCATCTGCCTTACCCGTAATACTTCTTGCATTAAAACATATGCACTTCAGGCCACCAGACCCGCTGTGTTCAGCAACTTCTCCCTGTCTGCTCTGCCTCAGAGCCCCACTGTCCCTATTCCCTAGTTCTCCCTCAATGCTCTCACCTTCTGACCTATTGCCCCCGTGCCCACCCCCCTGCCATACTAGTTTAAACCCTCCCGTGTGACACTAGCAAACCTCGTGGCCAGGATATTTATGCCTCTCCGGTTTAGATGCAACCCGTCCTTATATAGGTCACACCTGCCCCGGAAGAGCTCCCAGTGGTCCAGATAACGGAAACCCTCCCTCCTACACCAGCTGTTTAGCCACGTGTTTAGCTGTTCTATCTTCCTATTTCTAGCCTCACTGGCACGTGGCACAGGGAGTAATCCCAAGATTACAACCCTAGAGGTCCTGTCTTTTAACTTTCTGCCTAGCTCCCTGAACTCCTGCTGCAGGACCTCAGGCCCCTTCCTGCCTATGTCATTAGTACCAATATGTACAACGACCTCTGCCTGTTTGCCCTCCCCCTTCAGGATGCCCTCTACCCGTTCGGAGACATCCTGGACCCTGGCACCAGGGAGGCAACATACCATCCTGGAGTCTCTTTCACGTCCACAGAAGCGCACATGAAGTCCACATGAACTTTTCCATTCTGGGAAAAAGCTTCTGACTATCCACTCTGCCCAAGCCCCTCATAATTTTCTAGACTTCTAGGAAACTGGATCATAGAATCTATTCAGGGCTGATTTAGATAGATTCTTGATAGACAAGGGTACCAAATGTGATAGGATGAGCGAGAGACAGGAAAGTGGAGTTGATGCCACAATCAGATCAGCCATGATCTTGTTGGATGGTGGAGCAGGCTCAAAGGGCTGAATAGTCTACTCCTGTTAAGTTCCTATGCATTTTTTACCTCATCAGGGATGCCTTGATGCATTTCTGCTGTCCTCCTGGGAGTGTCATGCTGCAACTGAGTTCCAAGTCGAGCAATTTAGATCCATATGCCATTGTCAGGCTGTGCACCCAACATTTTATTTTCATTTGTTATATATTGTCCCAATATTGAAACATACAACATTTCTGATTTTTATTCTGTTTCATTCCACGTAGATTATTGCACTGATGTCACTCGTGCGTTTTCCACAATTTTACAATCCTGCCCAGGTGCAGGATTGAAATGATTCTGCAAATCTTTCACTGCCTTTTCTGCCCTTTCTTCTGTTCCAGTGTTGTTTGCAAATTTGTCAAACTTCCAAGTGATTTGAGATTTGAGCTAACAAACAGCTTCACTCCACTCAAGAGTCAAGATTCCCTCCAATCTGATACTAACCCCTCGTTGGTGCCCTCTCTTATTGTTGAGTCTCATGTTCCCACGGCGGTACGGTAGCACAGTGGTTAGCACTGCTGCCTCACAGCGCCCGGGACCTGGGTTCAATTCCCAGCTTGGGTCAATGTCTGGGCGGAGTCTGCATGTTCTCCCCGTGTCTGCGTGGGTTTCCTCTGGGTGCTCCGTTTCCTCCCACAAGTCTCGAAAGACGTGCTTATTAGGTGAATTGGACATTCTGAATTCTCCCTCAAGTGTACCCGAACAGGCGCCGGAGTGTGACAACTAGGGGATTTTTCACAGTAACTTCATTGTAGTGTTAATGTAAACCTACTTGTGACACTAATAAAGATTATTATTATTTTAGTTTCATTGAATTATAAATAACATTTTCTAAAAGTCCAAACTGTCTATATCATAATCTGTGACTCATAAAATTCTCAATGGTGCTTTGTCAAGCAGAACCTTGGCTGTCTAAATTAATCTTGGCTGTTTTTCACTAAAGGTGTTGCTGTAGATACGCACTTGCATAATTCGTGAAATAACTTCCATTATTTTAGTCACTATTTATGGTTGGCTAATGCGCTTGCCATTGTCTTGGTTAGATCTGGGCCCATTTTCTGTTAGCTCACTGGTAAACCCTGCAGAATTGTTTCAGGAGGTCTCCAGGAAGTGGCGGGGGGGGGTGGATTTATAATCCGTGAGGTTGCAAAGCAGGCAAATTTGAACGCAGTTGCGCATTATGTCTGTGCAAATTCTGCACGTTCTCCCCGTGTCTGTGTGGGTTTCCTCCGGGTGCTCCGGTTTCCTCCCACAATCCAAAGATGTGCAGGTTAGGTGGATTGGCTCTGCCAAATTGCCCTTAGTGTCCAAAAAAGGTTAGTTGGGGTTACGGGATGAGGTGTGGGGATAGGGTGGAGGTGTGGGCTTGGGTAAGGTGTTCTTTCCAAGGGCCAGTGCAGACTCAATGAGCCAAATGGCCTCTTTCTGCACTGTAAATTCTATGAAACTATTATACATCCTGTCTGAGGATCCTTACCATTGACTGGCTCCAACTAACTTGTCTGGGACTTAGTTAGTTGGAGCAGCCACAAATCGGAGCATTTACAGCATCAAGAGAAAGGTACACACCTATTTTCGATTTCCAAAGAGCAGATTACTTTGCACAAGTCACAGCTGGATGCCAAACAGTTCCTCATGTGGTATTTATGTTCGTCAAATTAAATGGATTCAAATAAAAACATGCTGATGTGATACTCTCTTAGGTCTATATTAGATACTTTACATCCAGTTATGTAATTATACAGGTTTCATCGTTCATATCTAAACTCCCACCAAACACTGTTCACCCCCCTGCTTGCTGTTTTACTTTGATTCCTGGTTTGTCCATGCCTCACTTTTAAAATTCTTATCCTTGTTTTCAAATTCCTCCATGGCCTTTCCTTTCCCCTCCATATCACTGTAATCTCCTCCAGCCCTACAATTTCCCCATATCTCATCCAACCTCCAATTCTGGTCTTTTGCATGCCTCATATTTTAGGAAGGGCAGCACAGTGGTTAGCACTGCTGCCTCAAAGCACCTGGGACCCTTGCTCAATTCCAATCTTGGGTGACTGTCTGTGTGGAGTTTTCATGTTCTCCCCGTGTCTGTGTGGGTTTCCTCCAGGTGCTCCGGTTTCCTCCCACAATCCAAAGATGTGCAGGTTAGGTGGATTGGCCATGCTAAATTGCCCCTTATGTGTTGGGGTTATGGGATACAGGAATAGGGAGGCAGCATGGCCCTAGGTAGGCTGCTCTTCTGGTGAGTCAGTGCTGACCCCGATGGGCTGAATGGCCTCCTCCTGCACTGTAGGGATTCTATAATAGTTCCATCGTTGGTGGTCATGCCTTCAGTTGCCTAGTTTGGGACTCTGGAACTCCTCCCTCACCCTCTCTGCCTCTTGACTTCTCTCTCTCCTCTTTTAAGATATTCATCAAAAAATCTACGTGCTGGTTTCTCCGGCCTCCCAGCCGCGTGTACTCGACGGCGCGCCGTTCATTGGTGGCGGGGTTTTATACTCCCGCCTCTTGTCACTGGGATTTCTCATTGAAGCCAACCTATGCCATCAGGAAACCTGCTGACGTGGGTACACTGCCGACAGGAAGAGTGAATCCCAAAGGCCGGAAAATTCCGGCCTAGGTTTTTTTTGAAACACGTTTTATTGGAGACAATTTCAAATATATGCATAACAAAGAAGACAAAACACAAGAACCAACTGCGGCAAAAGCAAACAATGAAAACATCCTTATACGCCCCCACCAACCCTCCCCGCCCCACTCTACCCGCTGCCACCCCGGCGCCTGCCGCCCCGCTCCCTTTTTTAACCTCCCACCCTTCACCCTCACCACCGTTGACGACTCAATATTCCTTAAAGAAGTCGATGAACAGCTTCCACCTCGAGGTGAACCCTTCCTCTGCCCCACTAATGGTGAATTTGATCTTCTCTAAGTGCAGGAACTATGCCAAACCGCTCACCCACAACCCTACACTCGGCGGCTCCAAGTCCCGCCAGCCCAACAAATTCCTTTTCCAGGCTATCAGGGAGGCAAAGGCCAATACATCAGCCTCTCTCCCCACCTGCATTTCGGATCCTCTGACACTTCAAATATCGTCACCTTCAGACTCGGAGCTACCGTTACCCCCAAAATCTTTGACATCATATCTGCAAAAACCTGCTCATGGACGCTCAGTTTGTGTTCCGTCAGGGTCACTCAGCTCCTGACCTCATTACAGCCTTGGTTCAAACCATGGACAAAAGATCTGAATGCTAGAGGTGAGGTGAGAGAGACTGCCATTGACGCCAAGGTAACATTTGACTGAATATGGAATTAATAGGTAAACTAGAGTCAATGGGAATCAGGGGGGAAACTCTCCACTGGTTGGAGTTATACCTGGCACAAAGGAAGATGGTTGTGGTGGTTGGAGGTCAATCATCTCAGCTGCAGGACATCACTGCAGGAGTTCCTCAAGGTAGTGTCCTAGGCCCAACCATCTTCAGCTGCTTCATCAATGACCTCCCTTCCATCATAAGTGGGGATGTACGCTGATGACTGCACACTGTTCAGCACCATTTGTGACTCCTCAGATAATGAAGCAGTCCATGTCCAAATGTAGAAAGACCCGGACAATATCCAGGCTTGGGCTGACAAGTGGTAAGTTACATTCACGCCACACAAGTGCCAAGAAGTGACCATCTCCTACAAGAGAGGATCTAATCACCACCCCTTGACATTCAATGGCATTACCATTGCTGAATCCCCACAATCAACACCCTGGGGGTTACCATTGATCAGAAACTGAACTGGTCTAGCCACATTAATACTGTGGCTGCCAGGGCAAGTCAAAGGCTAGGACTCTTACGGCAAGTAACTCACCTCATGACCCTCCCCCCCTCCCCCCCAAAAGCCTATCCACCATCTACAAGGCACAAGTCAGGAGTGTAATGGAATACTCTCAACTTGCCTGGATGGGTACAGCTGCAACAACGCTCAAGAAGCTCAACAGCATCCAGGACAAAGCAGCCCACTTGATTGCTCCTCCTTCCACAAGCATTCAAACCCTACACCGCCGACGAACAGTGGCAGCTGTGTGTATCATGTACAAAATGCACTGCAGTAACTCACCAAGGTTCCTTAAACAGCACCTTCCAAACCCACAACCACTACCATCTAGAAGGACAAGAGCAGCAGATACCTGGGAACCCCACCACCTGGAGGTTCCCCTTCAAGTCACTCACCACCCTGACTTGGCAATATATTGCCATTCCTTCATTGTCACTGGGGCAACATCCTGGAACTCCCTCCCTTACAGCACAGTGGGTGTACATATACCTCACCGACTGCAGCAGTTAAAGAAGACAGCTCACCGCCACCTTCTGAAGGGCAACCAGGGATGGTCAATAAATGCTGGCCTGACCAGCGACGCCCACATCCCCTAAATTATTATTTTTAAACATTCCATCCAAAACTCCCTCAACCTCGGACACGCCCTAAACATGTGGACATTGTTCGCTGCCCCCCCCCCCGCACACCACCCACACCTATCCTCCACCCTGAAAAGAATCAACTCATCCGAGACACCGTCATGTGGGCTCTCTTTACCACTTTAAACTGGGTGAGACGTAGTCTTGCACATGACGAGGACACATTAACCCTCCACAAAGCCTCACTCCATACTCCAGCCCCCAGCGCCACCTCTCCCCCCCCCCAGCTCCTCTTCCCATTTACACCTAACCTCCTCCAACGGGGCATCCTCTTTCTTCAACAGCTCCCCATATATATCCGAGCCTTTCCCTCTCCTATATCTCAGATAGGAGTTTGAATCCCTGAATCCCTCACCATCAATATCATGGGGGGTTACCATTGATTGAAACTGAACCTGATTCAAACATCAGCCAGGTACACCTATTCCGGACGATATAATTACTGAGGATAGATTACCTGATGGAACACAGAAGTCCCAATTTTAACAAGGAGCTGGATTCAGGTGAGTGAGAGTGAGGTGAGTCCTAAATCTCCCCAGAGTTCAGCAGCATGTCATTGGCCATAATAGATGGGAGTTGGCTGGGAGTTGCTGTTTAAGCAGCAGGAGTCTATTAGTATGTTCTAGTAAGTTGCAGGGCACAGGTTTTGAATTGTCTCACGAGGGGGGGAGAGGGTATCCTAAACATTCCTAGAGGGTCCAGGGGCTAGATCGAGGGGAGGCGGTGCCTTGGTATTGTCACTGGACTAGTAAACCAGATATCCAGAGTAATGCTCTGGGGGCCCAGGTTCAAATCCTGCCAGCGCAGATGGCGACATTTATATTCAATAAAAATCTGGAATGAAAAGTCTAATGATGACCATGAAACCATTGCTGATTCTCGTAAAATCCCATCTGGTTCACTAATGTCCTTTAGGGAAGGAAATCTGCCGTCCTTACCTGGCCTGGCCTACATGTGACTCCAGACCCACAGCAGCATGGTTGACTCTTAACTGCCCCCTCAAGGGCAATTAGGGTTGGGCAATAAATGTTGGCCCAGCCAGCGATGCCCACTTCCCATGACGAATAAAAAAAAATAAGTTTGGTGCTTCCCAGACAAATAAACATGCCTTAAGTGATCTCTTTTGGTCCCTTGCCCTCTTCACACTGGCTACTCCAATCAGATTTAAAACTGCAATCCAATAATCCATATTTGCAGGAAGTCCCTGCCAACTTGAGGTGAGGTCTGTTTTTTTGTGAATCAGAAGAAAAAGCTGAACCCTAAGGCGGTGAAGACAATGCAGCGTGTTGGCTGCTGAGTTACACATGGTTTCTAACTGCCCACCGGCCCTGTCTCTGCTGTGACAGTGGAGTTAAAATGATTGTTAGAGCACCAGTGATGAGGGAGAGCTGGGTGGGAATAATTAGGATTCAGCCAAAGCTTCCTGGAGGACATGGTGAGGATCACAGCTGAGGAGCCCAAGGACTCAGCTCTCAGGATCCAGATCGCAGGGTTCAGTGCGTAAAGCATCTATAATTCAGGACAATAAATCCCATGCAGTCAGCTGGGAAAGTGTCTCCCAAGCTGTGCTGCACGTATTTAATAAGTTGGAGGAGGCCTATGCAGCGCAGGAGGAATGTTAACTCGTACAGAATGTGGCAATCTATGAGATTCTGCAGCAGAAGATTGAAGGGAAATTGTTGCTTTTATAGCGGTAAGCACTCCTGATCGCTTTCCTCAAGAGTATCTAAACTCAGAGCTTTGATGACTTGGTTGGGAAAGAAGGACTTGCATTTCTAAAGCAACTACCAGGGGCGGGATTCTCCGCAATTGGCGCGATGTCCGCCGACCGGCGCCAAAAACGGCGCGAATCAGTCCGGCATCGCACCGCCCCAAAGGTGTGGAGTTCTCCACATCTTGGGTGGCCGAGCCCTCACCTTGAGGGGCTAGGCCCGCGCCAGACTGATTTCCGCCCCGCCAGCTGGCGGGAAAGGCCTTTGGTGCCCCGCCAGCTGGCGCGGAAATGACTTTGCCGTGCGGCGCATGCGCGGGAGCGTCAGCGGCCGCTCACGGCATCCCAGCGCATGTGCAGTGGAGGGGGTCTCTTCTGCCTCCGCCAAAGTGGAGAGCATGGCGAAGGCGGAAGGAAAAGAGTGCCCCCACGGCACAGGTCCGCCCGCGGATCAGTGGGCCCCGATCGCAGGCCAGGCCACCGGCCGGGATTCTCCAACCCCCCACCGGGTCGGAGAATCGCCGGGGGCTGGCGTGAATCTCGCCCCCACCGGTTGCCGAATTCTCCGGCCCAGAGGGGCCGAAGTCCCGCTGCTGGAATGCCTGTCCCACCGGCGAGAATCAAACCACCTCTCTCACAGGCGGGACAAGGCGGCGCGGGCAGGCTCCGGGGTCCTGGGGGGGGCGCGGGCGATCTGGCCCCGGGGGGTGCCCCCAAGGTGGCCTGGCCCGAATGTTAATTGCGGTGGAGGAGAGGCGGGACACCCTCTTCCCCAGGGTGGAAAGAAGGCTACACCTGTGGCCGTCAGCCGCCTCACCAGGCAGACTGGCATACAGTGCCACAAGAAGATGATCAACCTCCTTTGGGCAGCTTGGAAGAGTCGCCATCTCTGTTCCCCTGGCATCACTCCCGTCCCTCACTCCTCACAATACCCCCCCACTACCCTCGAGGCCAATCAAAACCCACCTGTATGCATCTCCCTCACATCCCACCCTGCACCAAACCCCAGCACTTGTATTCTCTTTGGCCAGGTGCCTTGCACACACATGCCACCAGCTATAGACCACCCCACCCCACCCCCTCCCCCACCCCCCGTCTTGTAACTTGCCTTCATGCATCCCACCAGGTCCTTTATGTGTCCCCCTTGGAAAAGACGGCCTATAACAGAAGGGAGCAGGAAAAGAACGGAGGGGGTGTCTGGATTTCCGGGCTCTCACCTCTGCCATGCAGAGGGCAATGGCATTATCCGGGGAGGTGCAGGAGAGGGCTATCTCCGAGGCGGAAGTTGGCATGTGACAACGAAGTGAGGCCCGAATGCAAAAGGATGTCCCAAAGCAAATGAGTCACCTCTGTCCCCCAGCCACTCATTCCCAAGATCTCACCATGTCTTGCCTTTTGTCTTGCAGGATTATCATCAGACCTAACCGGCCCATCTGGGGTACCTTGCCCTCAGCCACAACCCCAGCACACTTTGGAGGACCAGTCAAGAGACAACATCAACTTTTCGGCATTGCTTTCACCTGCACCATCCACCATCGCAGAGACTATCACCTCAGTGGGGCATTTAGAGAAGAGGCTCCTGGGTCACCATCTAGTGTGCATGTCACACATGCTGGTGGAGGTTGGAGCTCCCGAGGGAGCGGACAGTCAGCGGGCTGCCTGATCCCAGGAACCAGCTGCAGCCCGGACAGGTATCGCATTCCTGGAAAGTATGATCCTGTCACTGTTGGAGAAGCACACACAGAGTCAATATTTACAGGAGGGACTGTCAGCAACTTTCCAGCGCCTGCAGGTGCAGCTGGAGGAGTCCAACCTCATTCAGGCACAGGAGAGGGTACTGGCAATGCGTGGTACCCAGGCCAACAATGGATGGAGTCTGCGGTGGAAGCCTTGGGTTAAAAGGTCAAATATGGATCAAGATGTCCAAAGTTTGGGGCACACTGTGTGGTCGGTGGCTAAGGCTCAGGACAGGGGAGCCCAGTCAGAGGCAGACATGACTTGGGCCCACATAGATATTGCTGCAGCGCTCCAGAATGTGGCCCAGTCACAACAGGTCATGGTTGAGAGCATCGAGAGAATTGGCCGGGCACTGACTGACCTGGGCCAGGCACAGAGGGACGTGGCACAGTCACAGAAAGACATTGCACAGTGCTAGTGGGACATGCCTGAGGTGCAGAAGGCCACGACTCACTCGTTGAGGGATGTGGCCCAGTCTCTGTGCTCCATGGTTGAGACGAGGGCAGGCCTCCAGAGCTAGCAGCGCAAGATGAGAGTGGAGACTGGGGAGCTCACTCCAGCCTCAACCGAGATGGAATAGCCAGCACACATTTTTTTGTCATTCATGGGAAGTGGGCGTCGCAGGCTGGGCAACATTTATTGCCCATCCCTAATTACCCTTGAGGGGGCAGTTAAGTGTCAACCACGTTGCTGTGGATCTGGAGTCACATGTAGGTCAGACCAGGTAATGATGGCAGATTTCTTGCCCTAAAGTTCATTGGTGAACCAGCTGTGTTTTTACGACAATCGACAATGGTTTCATGGTCATTGTTAGACTTTTAATTCCAGATATTTATTGAATTCAAATTTCACCATCATCAGCGGCGGGTTTTGAAACAGGGTCCCCAGAGCACTACCCTGGATCTCTGGATTACTAGTCCAGTGACAAGACCACTATGTCACCGCCTCCCCTACATGCTGGGATTACCTGGGCGGACAGTGGAATGTGATCATTTGACAGGAATCAGACGTTTGAAATGGTGAGCAGCACCAGGGATCATCTCACAGCGAGTCGTCATCATCCTCCGTCCATGTACAGGACCAGCTGATACTGCCTGCCCAGGGCCAACACCCTGGAGTGATGCTGGTAGGACCCTCGGAGGGGGGAGGGGAGGGATGGTGGGATGGAGTGAAGGAAGGAAAAGAGAAGACATGTCAGCAAGATGAGTATTCTCTTACCCATCTAAATCCAACAGGCTACATGGTGACCCTGAGTTTCACTTTAGCTCCACCCTCCACATGTCCCCCCCAAACTTACCCCCACCCCTCAGCTGTCCCCCCCACTGATATATTGCGAGCATCACTGCACTCTTGTCCCCATCAGTGAGTGGCACCGGGGAGCCTCGATCCTCACCACCCAGCCCTGACGACAGGGGTACCTGCTGCACCGTGTCAGTGATAGGCTCTACGGCAACTGTCCTGTCTCCCCAGTGGTGTCTACTGAGGGTGTCCTCATTGGGAGGGCCGTATGTTATCCCACCAGCAGGGTGGCACCTGGTTGTACGGTGGAGAGGGTCAAGGTGTGCCACCAATTACCTCCATGCCTGGAGGCTGGTGTGTGGACAGGTCCTTCAGATGGGCGTAAGGCAGGGAAGTGTGCGTCTGCTGGGAGGGTAGCTGCAGTGTGATGGACATCCTGGGTGTAACACACAGGTTGTGACAACCTGACCAGGGGCAGGATGGGTGGGAGCAGAAGGGCAGTGGACAGGCAGGGCTTGGAGACAGCAGGTGGTCCTGTGGTGGGCTAACTGATAGAGTAACTGGTGAGACCTTTGCCCTGAGAGGGGCGGTGTGCCAGGGCGGGTGCCAAAGGCCATGCTGCATGTGTCCTTTGTTTGGGGTGAGCTCTGTTTTCCCCTGATTCCCCTGCAGTGGGGCTGTGCTTCTGCTGAGTGCACAGAGTACAACCACCTGGTGAGCCACTGATTGAGCTGGGCCACGCCCATCCCAGTGATGGGCCAACTGGGGTGTGAGAGTTTCCAGAGGGGCGACCTGGGTAGGATCCCAAATGACCAGAGACTCTGTGAACCAGAGGACACAGTGAGCAATCAGCAGAGTGAGCAGGCAGGGGCCTGTAACTTGTACCAAATAGATGTGTTTAAAAAAAATACCGCAACAATGGCGGTCTGAGCCCCGATCCCGAGAAGGACACCCCGAATCCACAGAGCTGTGAGCAAGTCGCACCCCGCAACACCACCCCGGCCCTGGCAGTCACCCCTCAGCAGGCGGTACAATTTTAACATTTTTTCAAACTTTGCTTCCCTTCCCTCTCAGCAACCACATCCTTGTTTGTAAATACCTATAGTAAACCACGTCCGAGTGAACTCTGCCCAAGATGGGCGGAGCATGGCGGAGGCCCGGAGCATAGTGGGTCAAATGCGCTAATCTCATTTACATGAATGCATGGGACATGAACCACGTTATCGCCACCAGTGGGGGACCAGAGCATGGCGCCCGATTCGGCCCCGGGGGCAGACCTCGGTTTTGGCCGGACCCCCGATTCTCCGTCCGATCGCGGTTTGCGGCGTCGTGAGGCGGAGAATTTAACCCACGGCCAATTAGGTACTTTGGAAGTGATGAGTGTTGTGGTGCAGAGTTGGGATAGACAGGGTAGATGCAGATAAGGGGCTGGATTCTCTGCCACCCACCTCTGGTAGCAGAGTTCCCAATGCCGCAAAAAATCCAACGCCGGGGAAAAAACAGGATCGGCACCCGTTTACAATACTCTGGTCTCCCCGCTGCTGATGGCATTAAGGTTAGCGGCCTGCGACAGCGGGAAGATGTAAATAGGTCAAATTGACTGATTTGCATCATATTAACGGGCTGGACACCGTGATTCTCCAGCCCTCTGGGTGACCTCGCAGTGGGCCTGGGGTTAAGTCTTCAAAGTAGATGACCCCAAAGTCCTTTCGGAGGAGCCCCACTCCCCCACAATGCAAAACCTGCTCACCCCACCCCCAACTGACCCCACCCCCCAGCAGAGACCGCCCACAACATAGCCCCCTCTGCCCCCCTGGAAACCAGAGAGCAGTCGAGGCCGAGACAGTGAAAAAGAATTACTGTTTTAAAGCTCACCGGACAGCCAGTGAGAAACCCATGCTGCCTCCTTTGGGGAAGGACCAACAAACCATGAACCAGTCAGGCTGTTGAGAGATGACCTATGGGGCATTACCCAGGATCAGAACCCCAGGAGCAGTGGTCCCACCTACTGAGAGCTGCTGGCCAAAGAGTGGAACTTAGCTCCTTAACTCTGCTTCATCAATGGAGAGGTAGTGGCTGCTGCTGGAACAATACCCAACGGAGGCCCAGGACCACCGAGCGACCCAGGCCACAGGCGAGTAATGGTTTTGTGGGAGGGGGGGTCATGGGATAGGGAGGGTATATGGGGTTTAGTGGTGGGTCAACAACAAGGACAGGAAGTTGGTTCTCAGTGGGCCATCTGCCCTTTTTGGCGTCAGGGCCTTTGTTCAGGAACTAATTGCCTTTGAAGGAGGAACTCCCGCAACCACTGTTCCCCAGCCGAAGGGAACAACAAACAACTCGGCAGATTTACTTTCTCTTCACTTAAAGGATGTGGGCTTCGCTGGCTAGGACGGCATTTATTGCCCATCCCTAATTACCCTTCAGAAGGTGGTGGTGAGCTGTTTTCTTGACCGCTGCAGTCCATGTGGTGTAGGTAGTGAGTTCCAGGATTTCAACCCAGCGACAGTGAAGGAACGGCGACAACCACAGTGGTTAGCACTGTTGCTTCATAGCGCCAGGGTCCCAGGTTCAATTCCCGGCTTGGAACGTGCGAACTCTGCACGTTCTCCCTGTGTCTGCGGGGTTTCCTCCGGGTGCTCCGGTTTCCTCCCACAAGTCCCGAAAGACATGCTGTCATGTGAATTGGACATTCTGAATTCTCCTTCCGTGTACCCGAACAGGTGCCGTAATGTGGCGACTAGGGGCTTTTCGCAAGAACATCATTGCAGTGTTAATGTAAGCCTACTTGTGACAATAAAGATTATTATTATATTTCCAAGTTAGGATGGTGAGTGACTTGGGGGGTACCTCCAGGTTGTAGGGTTCCCAGGTATCTGCTGCTCTTGTTCTGGATGGAACACGTCATGGGTTTAGAAGGTGCTGTCTAAGGAGCCTTGGTGAGTTCCTGCAATGTATCTTATAGATAGTACACACGGCTGCTACTGTGCATTGGTGGTGGAGGGAGTGAATGTTTGTGGAAGGGGTGCCAACTAAGCGGGCTCCTTTGTCCTGGGTGGCGTTGAGTTTCTTGAGTTTTTGGAGCTGCGAGTGGAGAGTATTCCATTACACTCCTGACTTGTGCCTTGTAGATTGTGGACAAGCTTTGGGGAGTCAGGAGGTCTGACTCAGCCTCTGACCTGCTCTTAGAGTCATCGACTTTTACAGCACAGAAAGGGGCCCTTCGGCACATTGTGTCATGTGCTGGCCTTCAAGCACCTATTTACTCTAATCCTGTTTTCTAGCACTTAGTCCATAGCCTTCTATGCTATAGCATTTCAAGTGCGCATCTAAATACTTCTTAAAAGTTGTGAGGGTTCCTCCCTCTACCACCCTTTCAGGCAGTGAGTTCCAGATTTCCACCACCATCAGGCACGGGGAGAATGTGAAAACTCCTCCGGTCAGTGTCCCGGGGCCAGGATCGACCCTGGGACCTCGGCGCTGTGAGACAGCAGTGCTAACCATTGCACCACCGTGCCACCCACTCTCTGGACCCTCTCTAATGCATCCTTCCTATAGTGTGGTGACCTAAACTGCACACAGTGTAGCGCACAAAGACTCCGTGAGACGAATAGAGTGAAGTCGATGAGGCTTTATTAAGCGTGTCTGTTCCCCCGCAGCTCAATAGTAGACTGGCCTGCGGGGGAGGACTCCGGTTTCTTATACTCCGCCTTCAGGGCGGAGCTAGAGGTCAATGGCCAACCAGGACCCGGGATCTGTCAGCCAATGACATTAGGGCTTCCAGTCCCACATGACCCCCAATACATACTACCACATTCACCCCTTGTCAAAAATGAACCCGGCGGGGTGATGCTTCGTATGGTGGTAAGGGTTTACAGGGCTGGTCCTGGGAGGAAAAAAAACATTCACATGGCAATACAGTATTGTACAATTTTGTCCTGTTTCAACTATTTACAGAGGGTATAGGGAGAAAAGCAAAATGTTCTTGTGAAAAGTCCATATTTTGATTTAGATCGACGCCACGAGTCGGTCGGGCGGTCTGGTCGTCCGTGTCGATCGCCTCGGCCCCGGTGGTGGTGGTGGTGCTTGTACCGGTGTTGTCGTCTCCGAGAGCCTTACGGTTTCAGCTTGGGCTTTATTCTTGGTCGGGCCTGAGGGGAGGGGAACCGATCCTCCTGGGAAGGGGGCGGTCGCGGGGTGCGGCGGTGGCAGGAAGGGGGGGGGGTTGGGTGAATGGTGTCGGGGGGGTGTGTGTGTTGCCGGCGGGCGCCAGATCCCGCAGGGAGACCGTGTCCTGTCGGCCGTCGGGGTACTCCACGTAAGCGTACTGCGGGTTCGCGTGGAGGAGGTGAACCCTTTCGACCAACGGGTCCGCCTTATGTGCCCGCACATGCTTTCGGAGCAAGATGGGTCCTGGGGCCGCCAGCCAGGTCGGCAGCGACGTTCCAGAGGAGGACCTCCTAGGGAAGACAAGGAGACGCTCATGAGGCGTTTGATTAGTGCTCGTACATAATAACGACCGGATGGAGTGGAGAGCGTCCGGGAGGACCTCCTGCCACCGTGAAACTGGGAGGTCCCTGGACCGTAGGGCCAGTAGGACGGTCTTCCAGACCGTGCCGTTCTCCCTCTCTACTTGCCCGTTCCCCCGGGGGTTGTAGCTGGTCGTCCTGCTTGAGGCTATGCCCTTACTGAGCAGGAACTGGCGCAGCTCGTCACTCATGAAAGAGGACCCCCTGTCGCTGTGGACGTATGCGGGGTAACCGAACAGTGTGAAGATGCTGTTCAGGGCTTTAATGACTGTGGCCGCGGTCATGTCAGAGCAGGGAATGGCGAAAGGGAAGCGGGAGTATTCGTCCACCACATTAAGAAAATATGCGTTGCGGTTGGTGGAGGGGAGGGGCCCTTTGAAATCGAGACTAAGGCGTTCAAAGGGGCGGGAAGCCTTAATCAGGTGCGCTCCATCCAGCCTGAAAAAATGCGGTTTGCATTCCGCGCAGATGTGGCAGTCCCTTGTGACTGTACGGACCTCCTCTAAAGAGTATGGGAGATTGCGGGACTTGATGAAGTGGAAAAACCGAGTGACCCCCGGGTGGCAGAGGTCCTCGTGGAGGGTTTGGAGGCGGTTAATTTGTGCGTTGGCACATGTGCCGCGGGATAGGGCATCGGATGGCTCGTTCAGCTTTCCGGGACGATACAAAATCTCGTAGTTGAAGGTGGAGTGCTCGATCCTCCACCTTAAGATCTTGTCATTTTTGATTTTGCCCCGCTGTGCATTATCGAACATGAAGGCTACCGACCGTTGGTCAGTGAGGAGAGTGAATCTCCTGCCAGCCAGGTAATGCCTCCAATGTCGCACAGCTTCCACTATGGCTTGGGCTTCCTTTTCCACTGAGGAGTGGCATATTTCTGAGGCGTGGAGGGTCCGGGAGAAAAAGGCCACGGGTCTGCCCGCTTGGTTAAGGGTGGCCGCTAGAGCTACGTCGGAGGCGTCGCTCTCGACCTGGAAGGGGAGGGACTCGTCGATGGCGCGCATCGTGGCCTTTGCGATATCCGCTTTGATGCGGCTGAAGGCCTGGCAAGCCTCTGTCGACAGAGGGAAGGTCGTGGTCTGTATTAGGGGGCGGGCCTTGTCTGCGTACTGGGGGACTCACTGGGCGTAGTATGAAAAGAACCCCAGGCAGCGTTTCAGGGCTTTTGGGCAGTGCGGGAGGGGAAATTCCATGAGGGCGCGCATACGTTCGGGGTCGGGGCCTATTATCCCATTGCGCACTACGTAGCCCAGAATGGCTAGCCGATCAGTGCTAAAAACGCACTTGTCCTCGTTGTACGTGGCGTTCAAGGCTTTGGCGGTCTGGAGGAATTTTTGGAGGTTGGCGTCGTGGTCCTGCTGGTCGTGGCCGCAGATGGTTACATTGTCGAGATACGGGAACGTGGCCCGCAACCCATGTTGATCAACCATTCGGTCCATCTCCCGTTGGAAGACCGAGACCCCGTTTGTGACGCCAAAAGGGACCCTTAGGAAATGGTATAATCGCCCGTCTGCCTCGAAGGCTGTGTACTTGCGGTCACTTGGGCGGATGGGGAGCTGATGGTAGGCGGACTTGAGGTCCACAGTGGAGAAGACTTTATATTGGGCAATCCGATTGACCATGTCGGATATGCGGGGGAGAGGGTACGCGTCTAGTTGTGTGTACCTGTTGATGGTCTGGCTATAGTCTATGACCATCCTTTGTTTCTCCCCTGTCTTCACTACTACCACCTGCGCTCTCCAGGGACTATTGCTTGCCTGGATTATGCCCTCCTTTAGTAGCCGCTGGACTTCGGACTGAATGAAGGTCCGGTCCTGGGCGCTGTACCGTCTGCTCCTAGTGGCGACGGGTTTGCAATCCGGGGTGAGGTTCGCAAACAAGTACGGGGGTTGCACCTTGAGGGTTGCGAGGCCGCAGATAGTGAGTGGGGGTATTGGGCCGCCGAATTTGAACGTAAGGCTCTGTAGATTGCATTGGAAATCTAATCCCAGCAAGGTGGGGGCACAGAGTTGGGGAAGGACGTTTAGATTGTAGTTTTTGAACTCCCTCCCCTGCACCATTAGGGTAACTATGCAGAATCCTTGGATCTGTACGGAGTGGGATCCTGCAGCTAGGGAAATCTTTTGTGCGCTGGGATAGGTGGTCAAGGAACAGCGTCTTACCGTGTCGGGGTGGATAAAGCTCACCGTGCTCCCGGAGTTGACTAGGCATGGCGTCTCGTGGCCGTTTATTAGCACCGTTGTCGTCGTTGTCTGGAGTGTCCGGGGCCGAGCTTGATCGAGCGTAATTGAAGCGAGACGTGGTTGTAGTAGTGGAGTGGGGTCCGTTGTTGCCGTCCAAGATGGCGTTGGGGATGGACAAAATGGCCGACCCCATACATCGCACGTGGCTTGGGGGTCACAAGATGGCGGCGGGGGTGGACAAAATGGCCGCCCCCACGCGTCGTACAGGTCTGGGGCGGTCCAAGATGGCGGCGCCCTTCCTCCCCTCGTGGTGGCCGGGACCCAAAATGGCGGCATCTGCGGGTTGCACATGGGGTGCTGGGGGGGCTGGGGAGCGCTAGGACCGCGGGGAGCTCCCTCACCGGGGACAGCGGTGGTCGGGACCCAAGTTGGTGGCGCCGGCGGGTCAGACGTGGGGCGTGGGGTGGGGGTTAGGGGGGCATTAGGGACGCGCAAAACTCCCTCTTCTCCGTGGAGAGTGGTGGCCGGGACCCAAAGCGGTAGCGCCGGCGGGTCATACATGGGGTGCGGGGAGGGGGGTTGGGGAGCGTAAGCGGCGTGCAGGGCTCCCTGTTCTCCCGGGACCGCGGTGGTCGGGACCCAGAGCGGCTGCGCCTGCGGGTCGTACATGGCGTGCTGGGGGGGTCGGGGCGCGTAAACGGCTTGCAGGGCTCCCTGTTCTCCCGGGACAGCGGTGACCTCGCGGGACCGGCACACAACCGCGTAATGGCCCTTTTCCCCGCAGCTCTTGCAGATAGCTGCGCGGGCCGGGCAGCGCTGTCGGGGGTGTTTCGCCTGGCCGCAGAAATAACAGCGGGCGCCCCCGGTGCGACTTGGCGTTTGGACCGCGCAAGCCTGTGGGGTGTCCGGGGGGGGTGGGTTTGTCGCGACGGGTATGTACGGAGCCCAATGGGCTGCCGCGCGGTCGGGGCCGTAGGCGCGGGTATTACGCGCGGCCACGTCTAGGGAGGCTGCTAGGGCCCGGGCCTCTGAGAGTCCTAGCGACTCTCTTTCTAGAAGTCTTTGGCGAATTTGAGAGGAATTCATACCTGCCACAAAAGCATCGCTCATTAACATGTCCGTGTGTTCATTTGCGTTCACCGAAGGGCAGCTGCAGGCTCGTCCCAAAATCAGCAGCGCGGCGTAGAATTCGTCCATCGATTCTCCGGGACCTTGCCGTTTCGTCGCGAGTTGGTAGCGAGCGTAGAATTGGTTAACTGGGCGGACATGGAGACTTTTCAGTGCTGCGAACGCCGTCTGGAAATCCTCCGAGTCTTCGATGAGGGAGAAGATCTCCGTGCTCACCCTCGAGTGCAGGACCTGTAGTTTTTGGTCTTCTGTGACCCGGCCGGTGGTCGTTCTGAGGTAGGCCTCGAAGCATGTCTGCCAGTGCTTGAAGGCTGCTGCCGCGTTCACTGCGTGGGGGCTGATCCTCAGGCATTCCAGAATGATCCTGAGCTCCATAGTCCTTTTTAGGCACGCTTAATAAATTGTAGCGCACAAAGACTCCGTGAGACGAATAGAGTGAAGTCGATGAGGCTTTATTAAGCATGTCTGTTCCCCCGCAGCTCAATAGTAGACTGGCCTGCGGGGGAGGACTCCGGCTTCTTATACTCCGCCTTCAGGGTGGAGCTAGAGGTCAACGGCCAACCAGGACCCGGGATCTGTCAGCCAATGACATTAGGGCTTCCAGTCCCACATGACCCCCAATACATACTACCACACACAGTACTCCAGTTGTGGCCTAATGAGCATTTTATATAGCTCCATCATAACCCCCCTGCTCTTATATTCTATGCCTCAGCTAATAAAGGTAAGTATCCCGGGGCAGCACGGTAGCATTGTGGATAGCACAATTTCTTCACAGCTCCAGGGTCCCAGGTTCGATTCCGGCTTGGGTCACTGTCTGTGCGGAGTCTGCACATCCTCCCCGTGTGTGCGTGGGTTTCCTCCGGGTGCTCCGGTTTCCTCCCACAGTCCAAAGATGTGCAGGTTAGGTGGATTGGCCATGATAAATTGCCCTTAGTGTCCAAAATTGCCCTTAGTGTTGGGTGGGGTTACTGGGTTATGGGGCTAGGGTGGAGGTGTTGACCTTGGGTAGGGTGCTCTTTCCAAGGGCCGGTGCAGACTCGATGGGCCGAATGGCCTCCTTCTGCACTGTAAATTCTATGATATCTATGATATCCCATTTGCCTTGTAGATAACCACCTTATCTCCCTTATAGGCACAGTATTTACATGACTGGTCCAGTTCAGCTTTGGGTCAATGGTAAACCCTCAGGATGTTGACAGTGGGGGATTCAACAATGGTATTGCCATTGAATGTCCTGCTCCCTGCATGGCGACGGGCCTTCCTGCAGCTGAGCTAATGCCAGTGGGAGGGGATGAGACACTGAAGTGGGCATTCATTATCAACTTAAGGGCCTCAATTGGTGGCAGGGCCATCCATGGGCCGATCTTGGGCTTTCATACTTTGCACTTAATTGGGTTGGAGGCGGAAAGTTCCGGATTGCGCTCCCACCAGCTCACCTGATTAGATATCCTCCCCTGCCTCCAAACATGCCATTAAAGAGAGCATAAGATTCTGTCCATTGTAGCCAGTGGCCTCTGGCTGACAGGCTATTTTCCATATTGTTCCCAATGGCAAGTTGGTGTTTCTGGAGGGCAGATATTGGAAGAAAGAGTGATAAATATCAGCGACGATGAAACCACATTCTCTCTGAGGGGCCGGGTTAGAGTGGGTAGATAAAAAACCATGGCAATATTTTTGGTGGCAGGGAAATTGTCAGATCGCAAATTCAGGTCAGTATTTACAAATGAGAAGAAAAAAAAATGCTAATACAGGAAACCTGGGACAGGATTCTCCCAAAATGGGACTATGTCCCCACGCCGGCGTAAAAACGCTGGCGTTTCACTCCCGAGTTTCCGATAAAAAAGATCATCCAATTCACTCACCTTCAGGGGGCTATCAGAGACCCAGAGTGATTCACGCCTCTTTAGCTGCGGATACAGGCCCCCGCACTTCCAGTTTGAAGTCTGCGCATGTGCAGGTCGGCGGCCTCAGGCGGCCGTGCCGAGCGCCATGGCGGACTCGGACCACAGAGGCAGCTGTAAAATATAGGCCCCACCCCGATCGGCCACGCGCTCGAAGATCCGACCGGCCCGATCTGTCCCCAGGCTGCCCATAAGGCCCCTCCCCCAACCCCCGGTGCCTGACCCCCCTGCCCCCTACCAGGGACTGAGCCCGCAGCCGCCACGCGAGCTCCCCAAAAGGCAACAAGTGGTTAGAACCACAACGTCGGGAACTCGGCCGGTTGGGAGTGGAGGAACGCTGGGCGGGCCTCTGGCAATGGCCCCCAGTCACATGCAGTACTCCGCAAACACGCCGATTCTCGGGTCCCGGAGAATCGCCGGATCGGCGCGGGCCCGATTTCGGCGTGAAATTGGATTCTCCGCCACAGCGCCAAACACGATTTCGGCGCGTGGCTGTGGAGAATCCAGCCCCTGAAATATAAACAACAATTGCTGGAAATACTCTGCAGTTCAGGCAGTATCTGTGGAGAAAAAAAAAACAGAGGACGTGATTTACCAGTCGCATCCTGCCAGAATCCGGACGGCACGCGGCCAGAACATCCCGTGAGAGGCCCCTTCCAGGATTACTTAACTCTGCCGAAGCCAGATTGAACCAGCATCCGGGATTTACTGGCCTCGCCAGGTGCCGTTTAGCACTGGTCCTCACAAACAGGGAAGAGATGGAATGGTGGGCCAAGTTCCCGTTGGCGCAGTTCACTTGTGCTTTGAAAAATTGTGAAATATGCGCCGTGCTGCTGAGGGAGAGAGAGGGGATACGGAAAGTGTCCAACAACACCATAGTTTGCTGTCAGTTGTGCCGCTGGCCGGTGGCTTCTGCCAGGGCTGGGGGGAGTAGCGGGGGGCTGGCCAGGTGGTGGGCTGTGGGGTTGGGGTACACCATTGCCGCAGTCAGTAAGGCAACCATGCAGCTGCGCACGCCACTAACAGCCCACTGTGAACTTAGGACCACAGGTTGTATAGGTGTCCCCCAGGCTACCCCCCTAGGTGCCCTCTGGCCCCAGCCGACCCATCAGCGGGATGGGCATACTCCAGCACAACCAGTGCCATCTTGCAGGCTGCGATGAGTGTGTGTGGGGATTGTAATGTGTTTATGTGGCTGCAGCTTGTCAGCTTCCTGAGTGTCGATCACGGACTCGGCAAATCCCGCACCGTTTTTCATCGGAATCAATTGTGTTCCACGTGGTGCCGGTGAGCCCCTCCAGGGTCGCTAAATCGGGCCAGGTTCGGTGCCAGTTTTGCTATTGTGAAAGTCCACGAATTCTGCGTCAGTGTCAACACTTCAGAAACGGAGGACCCCGCCCCTTGAATTTCAGTTGTAAATATTATGAAACAACATCTTTGCCAATCTAGATTGTGTCAGAACTATTTTCATTTCCCTCTCGGCACAATACAATGGTGTAATTGCAGTGAGCGTGTCCCAGTATTGACAGGCAGCAGCACACACGGTGCTTGACAAACTATTTTCTGACGTGACATTCCAGGTACCTTTACCAAGCAAACATCAAAAGAAAAGTATCAGAAAAAGTCTTTGCCTGCCACTGTGTCTGCTGGCCTCCCCTCAATACAGAATGTAAACTGTTCAAACACACAAGTCTTTTGTGAATAGTGCCCAATTTGCCAATATTTGTTTTCTATCACAGACTGGCAAGGTACACATTTAAATAAATGCTACCATGAATAGTGTTTCAGAAATCCTATTGCTTGCATTCCCTGATGCACAAAGCTTAGAATAACACATTTAATTAGGTGAATAATTTATGTAGTGAGTGCCTGGTAAATGGACCGAGTGGCTAAAAATCCTTCTATCAGTTACAAAGCAGCATTAATGTGGCTTCCTCTTCCTGAAACATTAGATGCAACACATCAGGCTATAATAAGAAAATTCCATTTCTCATGGAAAACCTCTTGTTTACAGTGAAGGAGGAAGTATCACATTTTTCTGTTTCTTGGTATTAGGAGGATGGTTTGGGTGTTTGGTCATTTTCCTTTTCTTTACAGATGCAGAGGTGGGTAGAGATATGAGGCTAGAATGCTTGATTTGATTTTTTTTGAAAGAGTGATGAAGGCTTATATAAAATGTCAGGAACCATGTTCGATTTTCTGAAACTTGGTTTGTTTAATTTATGATTTGGGTTTTACTTTCCCCACTTGAGGCAGACACAGTTCAGTGGCCCTCGAGCTACTACCATTGCCCTTGGGAGGTGAAGCTCTGCCAGGAAGGACAAGATAGCGGTCAACCTTGGCGCAGAGGTTGCACGATTGCCTGTGAACTAGAAGGTCAAATCCTGAGCACGCAATCACTGGGAACAATATACTGTTGAAGGTGGATGTAAAGCATCCTGTTGCGGTCTTTGATGAAGAGCATGTTCTCCCGTGTCCTGGCCAACATTCATCCCCCAACTAAGTCCCGATACCTAACACAGGTGATCTGGTCATTAGTTTCATTGCTGCTTTAAGAAATGGCAGCTAGCTTTCCTGCATTACAATAGTGACTGTACTTTTTCAGATTGTGAAACATGCAAGAATTGATGATTCCTAGTCTGTGTTTTGTCTTTTTAATGAAGGAAGTTGCCAAACTCCCCACTCCATGAAAATAGCATCCATTTTAATGTTTTCCTTTTTCCATCAATGTTCTCAGCACGGCTTATCCAAAACATAAGGGATCTATGGAGGTGGGCTGGCACAGTGGCAGAGTGCTTAGCACTGCTGTCTCACAGCACCAGGGGCGCGGGTTCAATTCCAGTCTGTGTGGTGTTTGCACTTTTTCCCCGTAACTGGGTAGGTTTCCTCCGGTTGCTCTGGTTTATTCCCACAGTCCAAAGATGTGAAGATTAGGTAAATTGGCCATGCTAAATTGCCCCTGAGTGTCAAAAGATGTGCAGATTAGGTGAATTGGCCATGCTAAATTGCCCCTTAGTGTCCAAAGACGTGTTGGTTAGCTGGAGTTGCGGAGATAGGGCAGGGGAGTGGGTCTAGGTAGGGTGCTCTTTCAGATGGTCGGTGCAGAGTCGATGGGCTGAATGGCCTCCTTCAGCACTGTAGGGATTCTATAACAGTTGATTTGAAGAAGAGTGAAACCATACCTGAGAGAGAAAACATTATCAATATCAGCGACATGGGAACAAGCGGGAAAGTGGGCAGGTAACAGTTTGGTGGGAATAGGATTGAATGGAGAAGGAAATGGCTCCCATTGGCAAGACAAGTTCAGAGAGCATGAGGGGAGATATCAGTAAACTGTAGGAGCTAACAGCCAGAAATTGGGTACAGGGGTTACAATCTGTGTCCTGTCTCCTCCTGCTGTCATTGAGGTAGATGCTACACACAAATTTCATGTTGCCTTATTTAATTGGTTGGAGCACTGTTCAAAGAGAGGCCCACACTGCTGCTTTCCTGTGCATTAAGGGATCAAGCAGTGCTCACAGAGAGCACCTGCTGTTGACTGCCTGCTTCTCTTAAAGGCAGTCTGTCCCTCTTAAAAAGAACCTGCACAAAATCACAGTAGTCTTAACGATTAGGGTTTAGGGGATTATCCTACGAAGAGAAATTGAGTCAGATAATTTTGTATTGCCTTGGATTTAGAAGAATGAGAGGTTGAATTGATAATATAAAATTTGTTACCATCAAGTCAGGAGTGATATGATGACTCTTTGAGGAGGTGACCAAGCATGTGGATGAAGGTAAAGCAGTGGATGTAGTGTACATGGATTTTATTAAGGCATTTGATAAGGCTCCCCATGGTAGGCTTATGCAGAAAGTAAGGAGGCATGGGATAGTGGGAAATTTGGCCAGTTGGATAACAAACTGGCTAACCGATAGAAGTCAGAGAGTGGTGGTGGATGGTAAATATTCAGCCTGGATCCCAGTTACCAGTGGCGTACCGCAGGGATCAGTTCTGGGTCCTCTGCTGTTTGTGATTTTCATTAATGACTTGGGTGAGGGAGTTGAAGGGTGGGTCAGTAAATTTGCAGATGATACGAAGATTGGTGGAGTTGTGGATAGTGAGGAGGGCTGTTGTCGGCTGCAAAGAGACATAGATAGAATACTGAGCTGAGATGTGGCAGATGGAGTCTAACCCTGAAAAGTGTGAGGTTGTCCATTTTGGAAGGACAAATGTGAATGCGGAATACAGGGTTAACAGTAGAGTTCTTGGCAATGTGGAGGAGCAGAGAGATCTTGGGGTCTGTGTTCATACATCTTTGAAAGTTGCCACTCAAGTGGATAGAGCTGTGAAGAAGGCCTATGGTGTGCTATCGTTCATTAACAGAGGGATTGAATTTAAGAGCCGTGAGGTGATCATGCATCTGTACAAAACTTTGGTAAGGCCACATTTGGAGTACTGTGTACAGTTCTGGTCGCCTCATTTTAGGAAGGATGTGGAAGCTTTGGAAAAGGTGCAAAGGAGATTTACCAGGATGTTGCCTAGAATAGGGAGTAGGTCTTACGAGGAAAGGTTGAGGGTGCTAGGCCTTTTCTTATTAGAACGGCGAAGGATGAGGGGCGACTTGATAGAGGTTTATAAGATGATCAGGGGAATAGATAGAGTAGATAGTCAGAGACTTTTTCCCCGGGTGAAACAAACCATTACAAGGGGACATAAATTTAAGGTGAATGGTGGAAGATATAGGGGGGGATGTCAGAGGTAGGTTCTTTACCCAGAGAGTAGTGAGGGCATGGAATGCACTGCCTGTGGAAGTAGTTGAGTCGGAAACATTAGGGACCTTCAAGCAGCTATTGGATAGGTACATGGATTACGGTAGAATGATATAGTGTAGATTAATTTGTTCTTAAGGGCAGCACGGCAGCATTGTGGATAGCACAATTGCTTCACAGCTCCAGGGTCCCAGGTTCGATTCCGGCTTGGGTCGCTGTCTGTGCGGAATCTGCACATCCTCCCCGTGTGTGCGTGGGTTTCCTCCGGGTGCTCTGGTTTCCTCCCACAGTCCAAAGATGTGCAGGTTAGGTGGATTGTCCATGATAAATTGCCCTTAGTGTCCAAAATTGCCCTTAGTGTTGGGTGGAGGTGTTGACCTTGGGTAGGGTGTTCTTTCCAAGAGCCGGTGCAGACTCAATGGGCCGAATGCCCTCCTTCTGCCCTTTAAATTCTATGATAATCTATGATTAATCTAGGACAAAGGTTCGGCACAACATCGTGGGCCGAAGGGCCTGTTCTGTGCTGTATTTTTCTCTGTTCTCTGACTCCCCTCTGTTCCCACTCCTCATTTGACCGCAACAGTTTTTTAAAAATAGGATATGCCTGCCAGAGTGTTTAACTGTTTACAGGCTGTGACTATAGAACGGCCAGACAGTGGGGGTAATTCACCGGAAAAATGTCAAAGTCTGGTTTCGGGTGCGATTGGTGGGATGTTTTGCGACAGCTGCAATGCCAACACTGATACCGCTATTCAACGGCATTTAGCTGTTTTTTGGGGCCGAGGGAGTTTCTCCCCGTCGAGGCCACACTTTGAAGGTTTTCCAGCACTGGGGAGCTGCGCTCGCCAGCAAGATCGGCTCCTCACAGATTGGGGCACAGTTTTGAAAGGCTGCTCCGATCTCTACATCCCCCTTTCAGGAACCCCCTGCTAATGGGAACCCCCCTTCACCTCCAAACATTTAAACAACCCCCTCAAACCCCTTCAACCCCCCTTTCATGGACATGCCCCCCCAGACCCCGGCGCCTTGGCAGTGCCAACCTGGAACCTGGACACCTTTGTATTGCCATCCTGGCAGTGCCCCTTGCACCACAAACTGGGCACCCTGGCTGTGTCAGACTGGCAGTGACAAGGTGCCAAGGAGAGTTCAGGGCACTAACTTGCCCTGTGCCTGACCACCCAGGGGGTTCTAATGGCCTGCGATATCTCCCGAGGTGCCATCACGCCTGGTCCACGATTGTGGAAATCAGTAATAAACAACGCCTGGTTGAGGCCTAGGAGGCGCGGCCGGTGTCTCCCAGATGCTCGGTGAATACAGCGAGAGGGTGATCCAGATTGTGTCGAATGCCACGAGCCAAATGACTTGAACAAGGTTTTGCGCCCGACGCAAAGCCTGATTTGGGTCTCTCCAACGATTCACCTGTGGCGCCCGGCTCTGGTAGGAAAATCACACCCGGGTTTTTTGAGCTTTTTAAAAAAGGGAGTAGTATTTACTGCTCTCTGTGAGCACTGCTTGATCACTTGCTTAATGCACTTAACTCGGTCTAAGTATAATAATAAAAATGCTCCAGTGTTCATGCACACAATCCAAGTTGACCCACACACAAATAGGTTAGAGAGCGGGAGGATAGATTAAGCAATTTAATGACCAGTAAGGATAAAGGGGTGTACAGATCCTGAAGGTTGATGAGCTCAGGCAGAACGCACTGGTCCTTCTGGGTTGGGTGTCAAAGTGGGGAAGATGTTGGTGGTCGATTTATCTCTTCTTCCAGAAACAGCAGCTGTCAGCTTATCTCTTTACTCTCAGTTTACTCTCAGCGGCACATAGATAGTCAATAGTAGACAGTGCTCAACATTTTCAAGTTGTATGGAGAGAGAGAGGGGGAACCCACTGAGCATCTTGCTTCTTTAGCATTTCACATGCTTGAGCTGGTCAGACAAAACCCAGTAAATCCACCTAAGGGGTAATTTAGCATGGCCAATCCACCTAACCTGCACATCTTTGGACTAGGTCGATAGATATTTGGACACTGAAATATGATGAATTGAGGTCAAAGATCTTCCATTATCTTGTTGAACGTTAGAGCGAATTCAATGACCATAAGATCATAAGGTATAGGAGCAGAATTAGGCCATTCGGGCCATTGAGTTTGCTCCACCATTCGATCATGGCTGATATGTTCCTGATCCCCATTCGCTTGCCTTCTCCCCGTAACCTCTGATCCCCTTATTAATAAAGAGTCAAATGGTTTCCTCCAACTCCCATTTCTCATGTTTAATTTATTATCCTTTATCAGTAAGATTGAGATTTCCTTCCAGCTGCCTCAGTCCCTCCCATAAATTACTGCCTTTGGTGACTTTGTGACTGACATTTTGCACTGATAATGAAGCACTGATGGACTCTGATTAAAGCTTTGGAATCTTATCTACTGCAACCAGGATATCTAAAAATAGGAATACTTTAAATTAATGAAATTCCCCTTTCAATAAGAAAAACTGCACAATTAATGGGCTATGCATGAATTCGCAACAACGTAAGCATTCAAAATGCTAATGAGAATGCAGTGGGATCGAATTTTTGTGCATTCCACAAGACTCTCTCCTCCACACCTCTGGCAGACCAGGGGAGCCCGCAAGGAACCCTGTCTCCTACATCTTTAGCTGATTGCTAATTAAGGAAAAAACAGAGTTATTCACACATTTCTCATTGCAAGAGTAGTCTTCCAGAAGTTTTCTGTAAATTGTACTGGAGTTTGTGGAACGCACTCCAGAAAGTGAAGGTTTCAATATGCTCTCGACCTCAGCATCTTCTGGAGAAAACAATTAAACTAACCTATTAGGTAATAGGCTTTGGAAGCAACTAGAAAATACCTTTTTTTTCTTTTGAAATGGTTAACAAAAATACCATGAGAGAAATGAAGCACGCGGTTGACACTTAACTGCCCTCTGGAATGGTCTAGCAAGCCACTCAGTTCAAGGACAATTGGGAAACGGCAACAAATGCTGACTTTGTCAGTGATAGAACGTAGAACATACAGTGCAGAAGGAGGCCATTCGGCCCATCGAGTCTGCACCGTCCCACTTGAGCCCTCACTTCCACCCTATCCCCGAAACCCAATAACCCTTCCTAACAATTTTGGACACTAAGGGCAATTTATCATGGCCAATCCACCTAACCTGCATGTCTTTGGACTGTGGGAGGAAACCCGAGCACCCGGAGGAAATCCACACAGACACGGGGAGAGCGTGCAGACTCTGCACAGACAGTGACGATCGAACTTGGGACCCTGGCGCTGTGAAGCCACAGTGCTATCCACTTGTGCTACCGTGTTGCCCATATCTCATGAAAGTATAAAGAAAGAAATCTACCTCTGTGTCCATTGGAGGTCCCCAGCATCACAGATGCCAGTCTTCAACCAATTCAATTCACTCCACATGATGTCAAGAAACAAAGGCAGCACAGTGGTGCAGTGGTTCGCACTGCTGCCTCACGGCGCCGAGGTTCCAGGTTCGATCATGGCCCCGGATCACTGTCCGTGTGGAGTTTGTACATTCTCCCCGTGTCTGCATGGGTCTCACCCCCACAACCCAAAGATGCGCAGGATGAGTGAATTGTACACGCTAAATTACCGTTAATTGGAAAAAAAGAATTTGGTTAAAATGATATCAAGGAATGGCTGAAGGCTCTGGATATACAAAAGCTATGGGCCCTGACTACATACCGACAATAGTGCTGAAGACCTGTGATCCAGAACTTGCTGCGCCCCTAGCCTAGCTATTCCAGTACAGCGACAACACTAGCATCTACCCGGAATCTCCTGTACACAAAATGGAGAACAAAGGACAAGCAAATCCAACCCAGCCAATTACCACCCCATCAGTACCTTGACATTCATTACCATCGCTGAATCCTCCACTATCAACAACCTGAGCGTTGCTATTGACCAGAAACTCAACTGGACTAGCCATATCAATACTGTGGCTACAAGAGCAGGTCAGAGGCTGAGAATATTGCAGTGAGTTACTCATCTCCTGACTTCTCAAAGCCTATCCACCATCTCCAAGGCACAAGTCAGGAGAGTGATAGAATTGTATCCACTTGCCTGGATGAGTGCCGTTCCAACAACGCAAAAGAAGCTTAAGGCCACCCAGAACAAAGGAACCCGCTTGATTGGCATCCCTTCCACAAACATTCACTCCCTCCACCACAGATACACTGTAGCAACCAGGTGTACCATCTACAAGATGCACTGCAGGAACTCACCAAGGTTCCTTAGGCAGCAACTTCCAAACCCATGACCACAGTCTTTACTTCTCCAATCTATCTTTACAACTGAAGTTCCTCATCCCTGGAACCATTCTTGTGAATCTTTTCTGCACTCTCTTCAATACCTTCACATCCTTCCTAAAGTGAGATGCCCAGAACTAGACACAATACTCCAGCTGAAGCCAAACTAAGTTCAACATAGCCTTCTTGCTCTTGCGCTCTTACTGAACACACTCTCAACCTGTTCTGCTACCTTCAATGACTAATGGACATATACACCCAGGACCCCCTGCTCCTGCACCCCCTTTGAGTTTTACCCCCTATTTTATACTGTCTCTATGTCAGTGATGGGCAATCGATGCAAGTGAGTGAGCTGCATGAGTGGCTCTCCTTCACCTCAGTAGGCCGCAAGGTTGAAATCGGGCTTGTTCACTAACTATGGTCCTTTAATAAGGCTGATTACATTTAATACACGCTGAATATTTCATTCCAACTTATTGAAAATGCTTAATCATTCATATGTTAATAGAACTGTCATCAACTTCAAGTGATTAAAAAAAAATATTTACACTTGATTGGGTGCAGAGGGGGTGCACGGCTCTCACAGTTAATATTGTGTGACGCAGTGATTAGCACTGCTGCCTAGGGCGCTGAGGACCCGGCTTTGATCCCGGCCCCGGGTCACTGTCTGTGTGGAGTTTGCACATCCTTCCCGTGTCTGCATGGGTTTCACCCCCACAAAGATGTGCAGAGTAGGTGGATTATCCACGATAATTTGCCCCTTAATAATCGGGTACTCTAAATTTTAAAAATAATATTGGGCTGGATTCTCCGTTCGCCGACTTCAAAATCGCGTTCGGCGATCAGCCGGAGAATCACAGTTCCCGACCAAATCGGGGGCGGCGCTGCTTTCACGAAATCTCCTCCCCCTCCAAAGCAGCGTACTCGGAAAGTACGCCGCGCCACGTGCCGATTGCCTCAGGACATTGCCTGAGGTCCACCCCCGAACTCTTTGCCTCCGACCAGCCGAGTTCCCAGTGGCGTCGGTCGTGTGTGGTCTCATCCGTCGGGAACATGGAATGGCGGCTGTGGACTCAGTCCAGCGTCACCACAGTCGAGGAGGGCCGATCCACGGTCAGGGGGGGACATTATTAAGGGCTTGGGGCTCTATGGGTCCAAGGCGCGTGAGCCGGCCAAAGGGGGGGGGGGGCACTATTTCACGGGCTGGGTCTGCGAGAGGCCTCCGCCATGTAGCGCATTTGCGGCCACGGATCCGGCAATTCTCCAGGTTGTATCGTCAGCTAGAGCCGGGTGCTCTACGCAGCAGGCATGCTAGCCCCCAGCAAAACGGGGAATCGGTGGCCATTTTATTCCTTTTTGTCTGTCGGAAAATGCCACCCTTCCCATGCCAGCATCGGGATATAGCCCCAGTATTGGAGAATCTAGCCCATTGGGTGTAATCAGCACGCTCCTCACTTCACTTGCCCTTGTTTTACATGCGTATCCGTTCAGTCATATCGGTAGGAAAAAAAGGACGCGGATAGAAATCAGCAGAATGTTGCAACCCTGCATGTGGGCAACAGCCAACAAAATGTCTCATGGGCCACACTCAGAGCCCTAATGGACCCCATGTGGCCCCTGGGCCGCAGGTTACCCACCACTGGTCTATGTTCTTTCTACCAAAATGAATCACTTCTCTGTACTGAACTTCATATGCCACCTGTCCATTCATTGTCCACCAACTTGTCTCTGCCCTTTTGAAGGTCTACACTATCCTCCTCACAGTTCACATTGCTTCCGATTTTTGTATCATCTGCAAACTTTGAAATTGTGCCCTGTACACCAAGATCAAGATCGGTAATATATATCAGGAAAAACAAGGGTCCCAGCACTGACTCCAGGGAACTCCACTACAAACCGTCCCCCAGCCCACAAAACATCCTTTAATCGCTTGTTTCCTGCCATTCAGCCAATTCCAAATCCAAGTTGCTGCTGTCCCATTTACTCAATGAGCTAGAACTTTGCTCACATGTCTGTCATGCAGCACTGTATCAAACACCTTTTGGACGATATCACTGCAGGAGTTCCTCAGCGTAGTGTAGGCCCAACCATCTTCACCTCGCTCCATCTTACGGTCAGAAGTAGAATTGGGCAGCATGGTCACACAATGGTTAGCACTGTTGCTTCACAGCTCCAGGGTCCCAGGTTCGATACCTGGTCTGTGCGGACTCTGCACGTTCTCCCCGTGTCTGTGTGGGTTTTCTCGGGGTGCTCCGGTTTCCTTCCACAAGTCTCGAAAGACGTGCTATTAGGTAATTTGGACATTCTTAATTGTCCCTCAGTGTACCCGAGCAGGTGCTGGAGTGTGCCGACTTTCACGGTGGCTTTGTTGCAGTATTAGCCTTCTTGTGACAATAATAAAGATTATTATCTTCATTCGGATGTTTGCTGAATATTGACAATTTATGACTCTTCAGATACATACACAGCAAGACCTGGACAACATTCTCATTTTACTGATAAGCGGCAAGTAATATTCACAACTTTAATAAGAGAGGATCTAACCATTGCCCCATGATATTCAATGACACCACTATCACTGAATCCCCCACTATCAACATCCTGGGGTTACCATTGACCAGAAACTGAACTGGACTAGCTGCTGTAAATACTGTGGCTGCCAGGGCAGATCAGAAGCTGGGTTCCTGTATTGAGTGACTCCCCTCCTGACTCTCTAAAGCCTGTCCACTATCTATAAGGCACAAGGGAGGAGTGTAATGGAATACTCTCCACTTGCCTGGGTGAGTGCAGCTCCAACAACACTCAAGAAGCTCAACACCATCCACCATCTTTAATAGTCACTCTCTTCATCACTGACTCACAGCGGCAGCCGTGTGTACTATCTACAAGGTGCACCACAGGAATTTACCAAGGCTCCCTAGACAGTACCTTCCAAACCCACGACTTCTAACACCTAGAAGATCAAGGGCAGAGATGCATGGGAACACTGCCACCAGCAAGTTCCCTTCCAAGCCCGACTTGGAAGTACATTGCCTTACTTCACTGTCACTGGGTCAAAGCCCTGGATCTCCCTTCCTAACAGCACTGTGGGTGTACCAATGTTACAATGATGTGCGTTTTAATTTAAGATACAGGGTGCAATTCAGTGGCCTCGTTGCGCCCAACAGGATGAGGCCATTGAATCTCGTTAAAGGCCTGCCTCGAGATTTGCGACACTCGAAAAGTCTTGCAAGATTCAATGGAATCTCGCGCCACGATTTGGATCTCACTCTCACTGGACGAGATCCAGACGTGCATGTTTCAATGAGCCATTTGGCGCATTTAAATATGCGCTTACCCGATTCACCCAGGGCCCTGGATTCACCGCATCGCCAGCGAAGCCTCAACCGGGCATCATTTAGTACTGATTCATAAAGTTCTAAACTGGTCGCGGGGGCACCTTGGGGGTCTTGCTGGGGAGTTGAGGCTCCCGGCTGGCCAGGGACAGGGCAGGTTGGCACCTTGGATCTCCCTTGGCACCTGGACACCTTGGCACTGCCATGGTGCCAGGCTGGCAGTGGCAAAGTGCCCAGGTGCCAGGTTTCCTGTGCCCGGGGTCAGGCCCGGTGGGGCCTTGTCATAAGAGGTGGGGTGAGGGGGGATCGAGGACCCCGGAAGGGGTACATTGGGTGAAGTGGTGGATCCCTGGGACTGCTGAGGCAGAGGGGTTTCGAAAGGTTGTGTCAACCTTTAAAAATGACGCCCCGATCCGCGTTTAGCCTTCCTGCATTGGCAAGCTGAGCTCGCCAGTGCAGAAAATGACTTAAAGAGTGGCCTCAACTGGGAGTTCCTCGCCGAGGCCAAAAGAAAAGGCAAAGTGCCATTGAATAGTGGGGTCTTTCTTCTTGCTGCAGGCACTGAGAAACACTCCACGAAGCACGCTGTTCAGCGGGCTTTAACTTGAGTCTGCCGAATCGTGCCCACAATTTCTAAATATTTTTTGGCTGGAATTTTTTTTAAAAACTGGAATCCTATTAAGCCAAGTGCATTCCACCCAAATTGGATGAAAAGGAACAGACACTCAAACCCCCCGGTGAGCATGAAAAATCCCATCTCTTGTTACACTATCCTGGAACTTTTCAAACATTGCTGAGATGGAACATCAAATGCAGTTACCTGTTCGAAAATAAATGACTGCAGCAGACATGGATTAATAGACTTCCTCTGGAACATACAGCCAGCAGGACTCTCTGGACTGTTTATCAAGCCAGAGAGATCAGAGATCACAATACTGTATTGGAAACAGGCTGAGGCTGTTTTACCTCTCTCTCAAAAATATTGTGCCCGAATTGGGCAAAATAACCATCCTGAGAAGAGAAATCTACATGCAACTACACCCAGGAAGACAGCTGTACAAAATGGCCACAATGTGGACTCACCACATCGAGACCAGCCAAAGGACAGCTAACCCTTTACTCCTTTGTTTGATCTTTTTCATGAACTGTAAAAATCTTTATTTTACCACCTGTACTGGTGTGTGTGTGTGGGCCTAGGCGAATGTGTGTGGTGTATGAATGGTGGTTATGATTTACATAGTCTTTTTGATTTTGGAAAATAGTTTAATAAACTTATCTTGTTCTTTGTTTAATGTAAGAAAACCTGTTTGACTAATTCTTTATCATCTGAACTACTGTGGTATTGGCAAAGCACAGCCTCTATGAATTCACAAATAAAACCTTGTTACAGTCAGTCCTAGTAAGAAGTCTTACAACACCAGGTTGTAACTCACCTGATGAAGGAGCTACGCTCCGAAAGCTAGTGATTCCAAATAATCCTGTTGGACTTTAACCTGGTGTTGTATGACTTCTTCCTGTGCCCACCCCAGTCCAACGCTGGCATCTCCACATCAGTCCTAGAGAGGGAGAAGGGTGGGGGGGAAGGGTAGTCATTTCATCCTTCCTCACATGGTCATAACACTTACACAGATGGAGTGCAGTAGTTCACAGAAGTGGCTCACCCCACCTTCTCTTTTTATAATTAAAAAAAAGAAATTTGCCAATTAAGGGGCAATTTAGCGTGGCCAATCCAGCTACGCTGCACATCTTTGGGTTGTGGGGGTGAGACCCACTCAGACACGGGGAGAATGTGCAAACTCCACATTGTCAGTGACCCAGTAGCTAGCACAGTTGCTTCACAGTTCCAGGGTCCCAGGCTCGATACCTGGCTTGGGTCACTGTCTGTGTGGAGTCTGCACGTCCTCCCCGTGTGTGCGTGGGTTTCCTCCGGGTGCTCGGGTTTCCTCCCACAGTCCAAAGATGTGCAGGTTAGGTGGATTGGCCATGATAAATTGCCCTTCATGTCCGAAAAGAGTAGGTGGGTTCCAGGGATAGGGTGGAGGTATGGGTTTATGTAGGGTGCTCTTTTCAAGGCCGGTGCAGACTTGATCGGCACTGTAGATTCTATGATTCTATGACTCTATGACCCGGTCCAAGACCAGAGCAGGCCTCCAGAACTGGGAGTGCAAGGTGGTGGGGGAGTCTCAGGGGATAGCTCCGCTCGCACCACATCCCAGAGAGTAGCCTGGAAGCCATCGGGCACCCTGAGGGAGGAGATGGTGACCGCAGCATCTCGGTGGGAAGCAGGCAGAACAGGGGAGCACTACGCCACGTGGGACACCCGAGCAGCAGCCGGGTCCATCCAGCCCGGTCACCCCAGTAGACGGCCGCCAATAGGGACCCAGGTCACAGGGCGGGATTCGCAGCAGGCCTCCTCCACTACTGATGGACCATATCTGGGAATCCACCTAGACGTAGCGTTAAGACCCGTAAGGCCAGAAAGTTAAATACCAGTTAAGTTGGCACGGCAGGGCACAGTTTAGCTATAAGGGTTAGGGCACCTATCTGTATATTTTGTGCACATTAATCACCTGTTCACACTGTTACAACTTTCCTCGGTGTTCTGACTGAGGGGTGGGGATGGGCAGATGTTGTGGGTAGGCTGGGCTCCTCATCCTCCCATCCGACCATGCCCATCTCCGCCACCCCAGGAATCCGATGGTACCATGTGATAAATACATAGATACATACATACATAGAAGATAGGAGCAGAAGGAGGCCTTTCTGCCCTTCGAGCCTGCTCCGCCATTCATCACGATCATGGCTGATCATCCAACTCAATAGCCTAATCCTGCTTTCTCCCCATAGCCTTTGATCCCATTCTCCCCAAGTGCTACATCCAGCCACCTTTTGAATATATTCAAAGTTTCAGCATCAACTACTTCCTGTGGTAATGATTTCCACAGGCTCATCACTCTTTGTGTGAAGAAATGTCTCCTTATCTCTGTCCAAAATGGTTTACCCTGATTCCTCAGACTGTGACCTAAAGTTTGATGAAATGAGGGCAGCACGGTGGCGCAGTGGTAGCACTGCAGTCTCACGGCGGCGAGGTCCCAGGTTCGATCCTGGCTCTGGGTTACTGTCTGTGTGGAGTTTGCACATTCTCCCAGTGTTTGCATGGGTTTCGCCCCCACAACCCAAAGATGTGCAGGGTAGGTGGGGATTGAACATGCTAAATTGCCCCACAAATTGGAATAAATGAATTGGTTCTCTAATTTTTTTAAAAAGTTTGATGACATGGCCAGCTCTCATGCAGGGATCACCCAGGCGGACTGTGGAAAGTGCTACCATGTGCAGGAGTCAGATGTTAACGAGCAATGCAGAGCACCAGAGCTCATCGCAGAGCAGGATGTCATCATCCTCCATCCCATGGACCAGATCTGGTGTTTCTGCCAACCCAGGACACTCACCCCCGGAGTGCAGGCTGAGAGTGGCCAGGGTGAGGATGCAGTATCTGTGCCCCTGGCCAATCTCGTCCACCCCCCCCCCCCCCCCGAACCTGAACGCGATCAGAATGCCCCGTGCGCCTTGGCCCTGGTGCGCACATTGTGCGGACTCCCCTGCCTGCCTGAGCCCCAAGCCTTGCCCATCCTCACCGCCCTCAGCATCCTCGTCATCATGGAGGCCTGGCCTTCATCCTCCTCCTCCAGCACATCGTCCCTCTACTTCGCAATTTTGTGGAGGACACAACTGGCTGCCACGATGCAGGTGACCCTCTCAGCGTCATACTGGAGGGCCCCTCCAGAGCAGTGCAGGCACCTGAAGCGCATCATAATCATTGTGATCATGGACCTGTCGCTGCCTGGGCGTCATTGTAGTGGGTCTCAGCATCGGTCTGTGGCCTCCGGATAAGCGTTATCAGCCACGTCCGCAGTGGATATACCCTGTCACCCGGGAGACAACCCCCACAGCCAGAGGGCGACTCGAACATGCCAGGAATCGGTAAGTGTGCCAGGATGAAGGTGTCGTGCACAGTGCCCGAGTATCGGGCGCAGATGTGCATGAAGCACATCTGATGGTTACATATCAGCTGCACGGCCATCAAGTGGAACCTCTTTCGGTTTGTGTAGAGCGGCCTGTCATCTGTAGGTGCTCATAGGGGGACATGCATCCCATCGATCACCCCCTGGATCCAAGGCATGTCGGTGATGGCGGCGAACCCCACTGCCTGGGCATTCTGGTGCTCCGTCCACATTGAAATGGAAATAATTGTGCCGACCGGGCACATAGGGCCTCCGTGACAGTGCAGATGCACCTGTGCACCGTGGTTTGTAAGACCTCAGAGAGGTTGCCATTCGGCACCTGGAAGTAGCCCATGGTGGACACCAGGAGCGGGTGTCCTCCCCAATTCCCCCGCGGTGCCAGGTGCGCCATGATCTGGCAGATATGTGGCACTGTCTCCCTGCTCAGCCGGAGTCTTCGACGGCATGCCTGGCCCAGCAGGTCCTCTAACGACAGACGCAGCCAGTCAACACTGGGCCTCATGTGGTGCTTCCTTTGCACCTCCTCGGTCTTTTGGGTGTCCAGCCCTCCACCCTGAACAGCTGCTCCCTGTTCCTCTGGGGCACACTCCACTGCTGCAGCTTCTTCCTCCTTGAGCAGCTCCAGCTCGTACAGCCGCATCTCCAGGGCTGCGGCAACTAGCAGGAAGGCCACCATTGCTGGTTGAATTCCAATATCCATTGTCTGCATGTGGTGAAAGACCAACATATTAGCATGGTGCGTACCCACTTGCCCAACCAGGTCCAACGGCTACACGTTGGCTCAGTTGGCACTGCGACCCTACCTCTGCATGTTCCCCCCAATCCCTGAACCTCTGCCCCATCCATGCCCGGCATTGTGGGGGCCTCTGATCATGCTGCCCCCCTTGCTGCCAGGGGTACCATCAGCTGGCACTATCCTTGCCAGCAGTACAGTCTGTGGCCTCTGCCTGACACCCCCGAGAGGGCCGACTGTGGTCATTGCCATTGCATGGGCCATGTGAAACACTGCCAGTGGGTGGCGGCCATGGTGGTATGGCAAAGGGTGGGGTGGAGAGTGGGTGCTGGGGTACCCGTGCGGCTGGTGTCAGCCTGCAGAACCAGAGACTAAGGTGGGTGGTTGGTGGGGTGCGCAGCATGATGGCTGGTTTGCTGGCCACGGCAATGGCTGTCCGTGCCTGGACTTCGTCCCAGTCCCTCGGGGGTCACCCCAGCCACACAGCCTGTTCCCCATCACCTTGCTCCCCTTCCTCCCTCCACTCCAACCAGCCTGGCAAGTGTCCGGCCCGGCAGCTCATGGTCGCGCCTCTCAATGTCCTACCTCCTCCCTCATCAGCCACACGCTGGTTTCGCAGTTTTTAAAAGCACAAGTGAATCGCGCCGTCGGGAGTTCAGCCCATTGGAGGCGGAGAATCACGGAGGGCCCAGAGAATACCGGGTCGGGCCGGCTAATGATATGCCAATGGTGATTACTTCAAGTGTTTTCTGGAACGTATTGACGCCGCTGTCAAGGCGACGGAAAATTGCAATTTGGCATGGAATCGGCGCCTGCACGCTTTTGGCATCGGAACCTCCGTCCAATCATATTTCCCAATTCCGGCGTCAGCCGACGGGAAATCCCGCCCGTGATCTATGCCTTTTTAAAAATAAATTTAGAGTACCCAATTAGTTTTTTTTCCAATTAAGGGGTAATTTAGAACATGGAACATAGAACATTACAGCGCAGTACAGGCCCTTCAGCCCTCGATGTTGCGCCGACCTGTGAAACCACTCTAAAGCCCATCTACACTATTCCCTTATCATCCTTATGTCTATCCAATGACCATTTGAATGTCCTTAGTGTTGGCGAGTCCACTACTGTTGCAGGCAGGGCAACCCTTACTACTCTCGGAGTAAAGAACCTACCTCTGACGTCTGTCTTATATCTACCTCCCCTCAATTTAAAGCTATGTCCCCTCATGCTAGACATCACCAGCCGAGGAAAAAGGCTCTCACTGTCCACCCTATCCAATCCTCTGATCATCTTGTATGCCTCAATTAAGTGACCTCTTAAACTTCTTCCCTCTAACGAAAACAGCATCAAGTCCCTCAGCCTTTCCTCATAAGATCTTCCCTCCATACCAGGCAACATTCTGCACTGCACCCTTTCCAATGCTTCCACATCCTTCCTATAATGCAGCGACCAGAATTGCACGCAATACTCCAAATGCGGCCGCACCAGAGTTTTGTACAGCTGTAACATGACCTCATGGCTCCGAAACTCAATCCCTCTACCAATAAAAGCTAACACACCGTACGCCTTCTTAACAACCCTCTCAACCTGGGTGGCAACTTTCAGGGATCTATGTACATGGACACCGAGATCTCTTTAGCATGCACATCTTTGGGTTGTGGGGGTGAAACCCACGCAGACACGGGGAGAATGTACAAAATCCACACGGCCAGAGACCTGGGGCCAGGATTCAAATCCGGGTCCTCAGCGCTGCAGGCAGCAGTGCTAACCACTGTGCCGTGTGCTGCCCCTGATCTATGCCTTTCTACACAATATTGCAGTTGTATATGTCGGTCGGTGAATGTTGTGCAGGAGTATATGTGCTCCATGTGCTTTAAGTGACTTTCTGCGCAACTACAAATTTTAGGATGTAAGCTTCCTTTTACATGCACATCCCTCTTAACTGCTCCCATAGTTGAGAGTTGAATTGGTGATTGGCCACTCAAACAGCTGGCTAACTGGATTCAGTAAACCCATTCCGTGCATCTTCTGCTTTTGTTTTGATGTAGCTGCTTCAGTGATACATCGGACAAAATCTTTCAAGTTCTTGTGCCATGACGAGAACTCACACACTGAAGGAAGCTCATCAGAAAATTGTGGGTGCATCGCCCATGGTTTTCCGGAAGGGAATGGTGGGCCAAGCAGCCGCAAGCCATGGGAATGTGAGGTTCTGCAGCTGGTGGGGTGGGGTGGATGCCCCCTCTATGTGTGTGGTAGTCACCACTGTTGTATTGTATATACCACATACGAGGGGTATTACGTTAAGGCCCCTGTACTACAGGTACGGGGGTAGATCCCTGCCTGCTGGCTCCGCCCAGCGCAGAGTATAAATGTGTGTGCTCTCCGAGCTGCAGCCATTTCGGCAGCAGCTGTGGGAGGCTCCACATCGCTGCGTAATAAAGCCTCGATTACACCCTACTCTCATCTCGTCGTAATTGATAGCGCATCAATTTATTACACAGAGATTTTACAACGATGGATCTCCGCATCAAGCCTGGTCGCCTGCAGCTGCATCCTCAAGCAGACAACGCCCAGTCTGCCTTCGCACATTGGCCATCTTGCTTTGAAGCATACATCGGATCTGCGACAGATCCACCCTCAGAGGCACAGAAGCTCCAGATCCTTTACACGCGGCTGAGCTCCGATATCTTTCCCCTCCTCCGGGACGCACTGACCGACGCTGAGGCCATGGCGCTACTGAAGGAGAACTACACTCAGCAGACCAACATAATCTACGCCAGGCACATCCTGTCCACACGGCATCAACTCCCCGGTGAATCTGTGGAAGATTTCAGGCATGCCGTGCACGCCCTGGTGAGAGACTGCGATTGCCAGGTCGTTTCGGCCACTGAACATTCTGACCTGCTAGTTGGAGACGCGTTCGTTACGGGCATAGGGTCGGCCTACATCAGCCAGCGCCTCTTAGAAGGGGCTACCCTGGACCTCGTGGCGACCAAGAAACTAGCGATCTCCCTCACAGTCGCCTCACGCAATGTAGAGGTGTATACCCCCGACCGCACGGCCCACCTCTCCTGGGCATCGTGGACCCCGCCAGCAAACACCCCATTGTGGACCCCATCAGCAATCGCCTCCAGCCAACACCAGGCCTGCGCCGCGCGGCAGCCAACCAAGTGCTACTTCTGCGCACAGACAAAACACCCCCGGCAGCGCTGCCCGGCGCGGAGCGCGCTCTGCAAGGCCTGCGGGAAGAAAGGCCATTTCGCTGCTGTGTGCAAGGCCCGCTCGATCGCCGCTATTGTCCCTGCAACCCCCACGTGCGACCCGTGGGCGCAGCCATCTTCCTCGCCTCAGACCACATGCGGCCCGTGGGCGCCGCCATCTTGCTCGTCTCATAACACGTGTGGCCCGTGGGCACCGCCATCTTGCCTGCCTCAGGACACGTGCAGCCTGTGGGCGCCGCCATCTTCCCCGCCTCAGGACCCCTGCTCGTCGGCCACCTCATCGGGCCGCTCATCGCCTGCAACCGCCGCCGACCAGCCGCATCTCGCCTCCATCACGATCGACCAGTCCCGACCGCACAACCTCGCGACCGCGTCGACGAAAGTGAAGGTCGACGGGCACAAGATATCCTGCATTCTGGACTCCAGGAGCACGGAGAGCTTCATCCACCCCGATATGGTAAGGCGCTGCTCCCTCACGGTATACCCCATTAACCAGAAAATCTTCCTGGCCTCCGGATCCCACTCCGTGGTGATCCGGGGGTACTGCTCCGCCGCCCTCACCATCCTGGGCGTAGAGTTCAGCAGCTTCTGGCTCTACGTCCTCCCCGACCTCTGCGCTGCCTTGCTACTCGGCCTGGACTTCCAGTGCAACCTCCAGAGCCTAACGCTGAAATTTGGCGGGCCCCTACCACCCCTTACTGTCTACGGTCTCACGACCCTTAAGGTCGATCCGCCTTCTCTGTTTGCAAACCTCACCCCGGATTGCAAACCCGTCGCCACCAGGAGCAGATGGTACAGCGCCCAGGACAGGACCTTCATCTGGTCTGAGGTCCAGCGGCTGCTACGGGAAGGTATTATCAAGGCCAGCAACAGCCCCTGGAGAGCCCAAGTGGTAATTGTGAAAACTGGGGAGAGAAACAGGGTGGTCATTGACTACAGTCAGACCATCAATCGGGCGCGGAAGAAGCCTCCTGCATGGGGACCTCCCTCCGGGCCCTCACCACGATGGCGCTCCCATCCCCACCCAAAAAACACTCCAGCAGCCCGGTGGTAATAGCCACCCTCCAGTCCTGGAACCAACTACGGCAACAATTTGGCCTGACCAGAATGTCGGGTAAAGCTCCCATCTGCAACAACCATAGGTTCACGCCAGCGCTGACTGATGCCACCTTCAAAAGGTGGGGACAGGACAGAAGGACACTGATAGTCAGGGACCTATACACGGACGGCAGGATCGCAAAACTGGGCGAACTGACAGAGAAATTCCAGCTAGCCAGGGGGACGAGCTAAGATACCTGCAACTAAAAAGCTTCCTATGAAAGGAGACAGGGACATACCCACAACCACCACGACAGACACTACTGGAAGATTTACTGGACGCAAGCATACTAGATAAAGGAAACTGTAGTGAGATGTATGACCGACTGGTAGAAAGGGCTTACACCGTATTGGATGCAACAAAATGAAGTGGGAGGACCTGGGGATCGAAATAGCGTGGGGACTCTGGAGCGAAGCACTGCATAGGGTCAACTCCACCTCCACGTGCGCAAGGCTCAGCCTGACGCAATTAAAAGTGGTACATAGAGCCCACTTAACAAGAACCCGTATGAATAGGTTCTTCCCGGAGGTGGAGGACAGATGTGAGCGGTGCCAAGGAAGCCCAGCCAACCATGCCCACATGTTCTGGTCCTGCCCCAGACTTGTGGAGTACTGGACAGCCTTCTTCGAGGCAGTGTCCAAAGTGATGGGGGTGAGGGTGGAGCCATGCCCGAAAGTGGCGGTCTTCGGGGTTTCAGACCAGCCAGATCTGTTCCTGGGGAGGAGGGCGGAGGCCCTTGCCTTTGCCTCGCTGATCGCCCGCCGTAGAATCCTGTTCGGCTGGCGGTCAGCAGCACCACCCAAAGCTGCAGACTGGCTGTCCGACCTCTCGGAATCTCTCCAAATGGAGAAAATCAAATTCGCCATCCGAGGGTCAGACGACGGCTTCCACAGAAGGGAACAGCTAAATCTAAGAGGAAGGAAAGGCGAGCCAGAGGGGGAGGGGGGGAGGCAGGAGCGGGAAGAGGGGTAGTGGGAAGAGACGGAACAATAGAGAGCCAGGGAGGGGGAGGGGGAGGCAGGGAAATGTTAACAAACTTAACGTCCACAGGAACAGAGAAAACGGGGAAGACGGGAGAAGCGGAAGTGCGCAGAAGCGGAACGAGACGACAACGGCAGCGAACTCCGTCTGGGAGAAGCAAGGAATGACAGCACCATGAACAGATGCCTATTTATGTGTGTAAATAATTTTGCCAAGTGTACAGAGCTGCTGCTGTTGAGCGGGGGCGTAATACCGTCCGATGGTTTCTCAGGGAAAATTAAAACGTCAGCAGCAGCGACCCGTAGGGGAGTGGGGGTGAGTGCTCCATCGGGAGGGTGTGGGAAGATTGAGACGCGTGGGGTCATGTCTAGTCAATTGCTATTGTATATTCTCTTTTTGCACTATGTTAATGTTCACTCTATTTTGCTGTGTTAGGATTATTACTATTTATTATGAAAAACTTTGCAAAACCTTAATTAAAATTTGTTTTAAAAAAGACCATCAATCGGTATACGCAGCTCGACACGTACCCCCTCCCATGCATATCTGATATGGTCAATCAGATTGCACAGTACCGGATCTTCTCAACAGTGGACCTGAAATCTGCCTACCATCAGCTCCCCATTCGCAAGGCGGACCGCCCGTACACCGCGTTGGAAGTGGATGGCCGCCTTTACCACTTTCTTAGGGTTCCCTTTGGCGTCACTAACGGGGTCACGGTCTTCGAACGGGCGATGGACCGAATGGTTGACCGGTATGGACTGCGGGCCACCTTTCTGTACCTGGATAACGTCACCATCTGCGGCCACGACCAGCAGGACCACGACGCTAACCTTTCCAAATTCCTCCATACAGCTAAACTCCTCAACCTAACCTACAACAAGGTGAAGTGCATGTTCAGCACGAACCAATTAGCCATCCTCGGCTATGTGGTCCAGAACGGAGTGCTAGGGCCCGACCCCGATCGCATGCGCCCCCTCATGGAACTCCCCCTTCCCCACTGCCCCAAGGCCCTCTAACGATGCCTGGGCTTCTTCTCGTACTACGCCCAGTGGGTCCCTAACTATGCGGACAAGGCCCGCCCACTCATTCACTCCACCGTTTTCCCCCTGAACATCGAGGCTCACCAGGCCTTCAACCGTATCAAGGCCGACATCACCAAGACCGCGATGCACGTGGTCGACGAGACTCTCCTCTTCCAAGTCGAGAGCGATGCATCAGATGTGGGTCTAGCCGCCACCCTCAACCAGGCAGGCAGGCCCGTGGCATTCTTCTCCCGCATCCTCCATGCCTCTGAAATTCGGCACTCCTCCGCCAAAAAGGAGGCCCAAGCTATCGTGGAAGCTGTGCATTGGAGGCATTACCTGGTCGGCAGGAGATTCACTCTCCTCTCTGACCAACGGTCGGTTGCCTTCATGTTCAACAACACACAGTGGGGTAAGATCAAAAATGGTAAGATCTTGAGGTGGAGGGTCGAGCTCTCCACCTACAATTACGAGATTTTGTATTGCCCCGGTAAGCTCAATGAGCCCCCCGATGCCCTATCCCGAGGTATTTGTGTCAGCGCACAAGTGGACCGACTCTGGACCCTGCACGGCGATCTCTGTCACCTAGTGGTCACCTGCTTTTATCACGTCGTAAAGGCCCGCAATCTGCCCTACTCCATCGAGGAAGTCAGAGCTATCACCAGAGACTGCCAGGTCTGTGCGGAGTTGTGGTATTATCAGTTATTGCAGTACCCGAGAGGCTGAAGATCATTGGTTAAACCTAGGAGTTTATCATTGGCTGTTTGGTATGTAGCTCCGCCCTGACAGGTGGGGTATAAGAACCGGTGCCGTCCCAGCAGCCCTCATTTCTGTACCGAAGCTGCTGGGGAACAGTTCGTCTATTAAAGCCTTCAGTTATGTTACTACCTCGTCTTTGATTGTAATTGATCATGCATCAGGAGTGTAAACCGCACTTCTACCGGCCAGACCGAGTGCACCTGGTGAAGGCCTCCCGCACCTTTGAACGCCTCAGCGTGGACTTCAAAGGGCCCCACCCCTCCACCGACCGAAACACGTACTTTCTTAATGTGGTTGACGAATATTCCAGATTCCCCTTTGCCGTCCCATGCCCCGATATGATGTCTGCCACCGTCATCAGAGCCCTTAACACCATCTTCGCTCTGTTCGGTTTCCCCGCCTACGTCCACAGCGACCGGGGATCCCCATTTATGAGTGATGAGCTGCGCCTGTACCTGCTCAACAGGGGCATTGCCTCGAGCAGGGAGACCAGCTACAACCCCCGGGGAAACGGGCAGGTGGAGCGGGAGAATTTGAAGGTCTGGAAGGCCGTCCAGCCGGCCCTACGGTCCAGAAATCTCCCGGCCTCCCGCTGGCAGGAGGTCCTCCCCGACGCCTTTCACTCCATTCGGTCGCTCCTTTGCACTGCGACTAAAGAAACTCCCCATGAACGCCTCTTTGCCTTCCCCAGGAAGTCCACCTCCGGGGTTTCGCTCCCAACGTGGCTGGCAGCTCTAGGACCTGCCCTCCTCCGCCAGCACGTATGACTCCACAAGGCGGACCCGTTGGTTGAGAGGGTACAGCGACTTCACGCGAACCCGCAGTACGCCTACGCCGCGTACCCCGACGGCCGCCAAGACACAGTCTCCCTCAGGAACCTGGCACCAGCTGGGTCCCCACACCCCCCGCCTCTGCCCCGGCGCCACCCTCCCTCCCCTCAGCGCACCCCACCACAGCCCCCGCTCCAGGACGATCCGTCCTCCCCTTGGTCCCACCCGGGGATGAAGATGAGGTTGACACGCTCCCGAAGTCACCGACGACCGAACCGACGCCGAAATCGGCACCAGCACTGCGGCGCTCGCAACGACGGATCAAGGCGCCCGATCGTCTGAATTTGTAAACTTTTCCTTAAAATGTTAAACACCTGAATGTAAATAGTTTTCCACCACTCCTGGACTCTTTTTTAACAGGGGGTGACTGTCATAGTCACCACTGTTTTATTGTAAAACCGCATATGAGGGGTATTACGGTAAAGCCCCTGTACTACAGGTACGGGGGTAGATCCCTGCCTGCTGGCTCCGCCCAGTAGGCGGAGTATAAATGTGTGGGCTCTCCTAGCTTCAGCCATTTTGGCAGCAGATGCAGGAGGCTACACACCTCTGCGTAATAAAGCCTCAATTACACTCTACTCCTGTCTCGTCGTAATTGATAGTGCATCAATGTGTGCTTGCCAACAAGTTGAAGATAGCCATGACTGCTTGGAGCAATCTATATACTTTCCTCCTCATCCCAATCGTAAATGTCCTGCCCTTTATTCTGAGACTGTGCTCCCTGTTTCTAGAGCCCCCGTAGCCAGGGAAAACATCCTTCCTGCATCCACCTGGTCAGGACCAGTAAGAATTTTGTTTAAATGAGGTTGTCTCTCATTCTTCTGAACTCCAGAGAACAAAGGCCCAGTCAATTTAATCTTTCCTCATGGGACAATCCAGCCATCCCTCAGATTAGTCTGGTGAACCTTTGCTGCTCTCCCTCCATGGCCAGTACATCCTTCCTTGGGTAAGGAGACCAACACTGCACACTATATTGCAGATGTGTAAATGAATGTACATTAATTTTCATGTCAAACATTCCCTGGTGCATATACCCCAAGAGATGTTACATGCTTTTCAGTCCCTCGTGGAATTATAGCAGAGAGATCTTAGACTGTGGCCTTTCCCCATTAAGCCTTTGCGACAGTTGCTCCAAGATTCAGTGCATCCCTCAGGAATTAATCCTGGACCTTGGAATGTACCAGTCCGCAACATTCGGTCATCGACAGCTCTTCACAATGGAAGGCCGACGAGTTTCAGGCAGTCCCACAGCATCTTTCAATATTCATACCTTGTCCAGTCCTCAATGTTCCTTCCTCGACATCACTATCAGAATGTTTTTGTAGTGGCTCGAGACATACACAGGCTTCCAGTCGTTAATAAGGGGTTTATTGGTGAAAGGAAAAGTCAGTTAAGTAACAGGCACAACACTCAATATAACAAAGTAATTTACCTCAACCTCAACAGGTGCAGCAGGTTGAGTGGATTCGGGAGCCCTTGGCTCCCCTTGGTCAGATGAATTTACAGGAGTGTCCATAATACTGGTAGGGCTTGTTTACTCCAGGCTGGGTGACTCCTCAAGTGGTCGACGTGCTTTCTGACGGTCTTCCCATTGACATTGCCCACATATGACACCGGCCCCAATAGGGCCCCAATCCATCCAGCTAACTAAGGCGGACCTGAAGAAATATTACGTACCAAAACCAGGTCTCCCAGCCGGTAACTAAAGGTCTTTAAGGCAGATCATCACCTTGGAAATTCCCTGGGGGAGATTTTCCATTGCATGCTGGAAGGTAGAGCAGGCTGAAGTGACGCTGAACTCTACTCTTGAGTGGCCCTTGTGGGTATTTATTGTGGCAAACCTCTGGGATTCTGTAATGACTTAGGTCAGGCCTTTGAGATTGGCCAATTAGAATATGAGTTCCCTGATTAGTGGCCCAATCAGAGAACCCCTTTCTGTGTATATAACAGGGAGTGTCAGATTCTCTGGTGTAGACAGCAGACTGAATGGTCATGGTGGTTCAGCTGTTGGGTTTGTAAATAAAACAATTCTGGTGACGGGACTTCTGCATCCGTGGACTTATTACAGATTCTTGACCAATTCTAGTTGCAGGTACGGGTGACTAGGTCCAGATTTGAGTAGGTAAGGCGCCCTGCCAACTTAGCATAGAGGTCCTCAATCCGAGGAATTGAGTACCTATCAATCTGGGCAGCCTGATTTATGGTTAGTTTGTAACGATCTAAGAAAAGTTATAAAGATAAGCCAGGGAGCTACAGGCCAGTGAGTCTCGCGTCAGTGTGGGGAAACTATTGGAGAAAATTCGGAAGCAGAGAATCTATCTCCACTTAGAGAGGCAAGGTTTAATCAGGAATAGTCAGCAAGGCTTTGTCAGAGGGAGGTCATGCATAACAAATTTGATTGAATTTTGTGCGGAGGTGACCAGGTGTGTAGATGAGGGTAGTGCAGTTGATGTTGTTTACATTGATTTCAGCAAAGCCTTTGACAAGGTCCTACATGGGAGACTTATAAAGAAGGCAAATGAATATGGGATACAGGTGATGTACTGTCAATTACCACGAGATGAGAATGGTGAGACAATCGAGGCGTTATTGCACAAGATGTTGTGCCTCCTGCAGCTGGAACCAGAATGGAAGCAGCGCAGGAGAGCATACACTTTTATACGTCGCCTGCTGGAAAGAGCCAGCAGGCTGGGATTACTGTGGTACCTGTAATATAGGGGCAGACCGTAATACATGCAATGTTACTAGTGGTGTTTACCACAACAGGGTGATTTGATAAGGTGGAGACAGAGGGTGATCACAGATGGCTGCTTTAGTGACTGGAAGCCAGAGTCCAGTGGTGCTCCGGTTTCCTCCCACAGTCCAAAGATGTGCAGGTTAGGTGGATTAGCTGTGTAAATTGCCCTTCGTGTTGGGTGGGGTTACTGGGTTATGGGGATAGGGTGGAGGTGTTGACCTTAGGTCGGGTGCTCTTTCCAAGAGCTGGTGCAGACTTGATGGGCCGAATGGCCTCCTTCTGCACTGTAAATTCTACGATATGATCCAAGCTGGGCCGCCTATTGTTTGTCATTTAATATAAATGACATAGATGACTGTCGGGGGTAGGATCAATATGTTTGCGGGTGACATAAAGATTAGTCGGGTGAGGGGCAGCATGGTGGCGCAGTGGTTAGCATTGCTGCCTCACGGCGCCGAGGTCCCAGGTTCGATCCCGGCTCTGGGTCACTGTCCGTGTGAAGAATGCACATTCTTCCATGTTTGCATGGGTTTAGCCCCCACAACCTAAAACATTTGCAGGGTAGGCGGATTGGCCACTTAATTGCCCCTTAATTGGAAAAAATGAATTTGGTACATTAAATTTATTTTTAAAACGATTAGTCGGGTGGTTAGCAGTGAGGTTGAGTGTTTTGGGTTACAATAATATATAGTCAGGATGGTTAAATGGGCAGAAAACTGGCTGATGGAATTTAACCCTGAAAAGTGTGAGGTGATACACTTTGGAAAGAGTAATGTGACAAGGAAGTATTCAATGATTTGAATTACACTGAGAAGCTCCGAGGAACAAAGGGACCTTGGTGTGTTTGTCCATAGATCTCTGAAGGCAGAAAGATGGGTTAATATGGGGTGAAAAAGGCATATGGGACACTTGCCTTTATCAATCAACGCATGGATTACAAAAGCAGGGAGGTCATGATTTGGGGCAGCACGGTAGCCTTGTGGATAGCACAATTGCTTCACAGCTCCAGGGTCCCAGGTTCGATTCCAACTTGGGTCACTGTCTGTGCGGAGTCTGCACATCCTCCCCGTGTGTGCGTGGGTTTCCTCTGGGTGCTCCGGTTTCCTCCCACAGTCCAAAGATGTGCAGGTTAGGTGGATTGGCCATGATAAATTGCCCTTAGTGTCTAAAATTGCCCTTAGTGTTGGGTGGGGTTACTGGGTTATGGGGATAGGATGGAGGTGTTGACCTTGGGTAGGGTGCTCTTTCCAAGAGCCGGTGCAGACTCGATGGGCCGAATGGCCTCCTTCTGCACTGTAAATTCTATGATGATGGAGTTGTATAGAGCTTTGGTGAGGCCACAGCTGGAGTAATGTGTGCAGTTTTGGTCGCCACATTATAGGAAGGATGTGATTGCACTGGAAGGGGTGCAGAGGAGATTCACCACGATGTTGCCTGGGATGGAAATGTTTAAGTTATGAAGAGAGGTTGGATAGGCTTGGGCTGTTTCCCTGGAGCAGAGAAGACTGAGAGGCGACCTGATCGAGGTGTACAAGATTATGAGGGGCATGACAGGGTGGATAGGGAGCAGCTGTTCCCCTTAGTTGAGGGGTCAGTTACGAGGGGTTACAAATTCAAGGTCCGGGGCTGGAGGTTCACGGGGATTTTTAAAAAATAATAAATTTAGCGTACCTAATTCGTTTTTTCCAATTAAGGGGCAATTTAGCATGGCCAATCCACATAGCCTGCGCAACTTTGGGTTGTGGGGGCAAAACCCACGCAAACATGGGGAGAATGTGCAAACTCCACACGGACAGTGACCCAGAGTCGGGATCGAACCTGGAACCTCGGTGCCGTGAGGCAGCAAAGCTAACCCACTGCGCCACCATGCTGCCCTGTTTTAGGGGGATTTGAGGAAATACCTTGGGCGAAATTCTCCCCCAACGGCGCGATGTCCGCCGACTGGCGCCAAAAACGGCGCCAATCAGAAGGGCATCGCGCCGGCCCAAAGGTGCGGAATGCTCCGCATCTTCGGGGGCCGAGCCCCAACATTGAGGGGCTAGGCCGGCGCCGGAGGGATTTCCGCCCCGCCAGCTGGCGGAAATGGCGTTTGTTGCCCCGCCAGCTGGCGGAAATGGCATTTGTTGCCCCGCCAGCTGGCGTGGAAATGCAGCGCATGCGCGGGAGCGTCAGCAGCCGCCGACAGTTTCCCGCGCATGCGCAGTGGGGAGAGTCTCTTCCGCCTCCGCCATGGTGGAAGACGTGGCGGAGGCGGAAGGGAAAGAGTGCCCCCACGGCACAGGCCCGCCCGTGGATCGGTGGGCCCTGATCGTGGGCCAGGCCATCGTGGGGGCACCCCCCGGGGTCAGATCGCCCTGCGCCCCCCCCCCCCCCAGGACCCCGGAGCCCGCCCACGCTGCCTGGTCCCGCCGGTAAATACCAGCTTTGATTTACGCCGGCGGGACAGGCAATTTCTGGGCGGGACTTCGGCCCATCCGGGACGGAGAATTGAGCGGGGGGTCCCGCCAACCGGCGCGGCCTGATTCCCGCCCCCACCCAATCTCAGGTACCGGAGACTTCGGCGGGGGCGGGATTCACGGCGGCCAACGGCCATTCTCCGACCCGGCGGGGGGTCGGAGAATGACGCCCTTTTTTCCCAGAGGGTGGTGATGGTCTGGAATGCACTGCCTGTGAGGGTGGTCGAGGTGGGATGCCTCACATCTTTTTAAAAAGTACTTGGATGAGCACTTGGCATGTCATAACATTCAAGTGCGGGTAAATGGGATTAGGTAGGCAGGTGTTTGCCATGCATCGGTGCGACCCGACGGGCGGAAGGGCCCTTACTGTGCTGCATTATTCTGTGATTCTGTGATCTGGTTTGAGGACGGGACGATTGGTGCAGCCCACTTGGAGAACTGAATCGGCTTAATGATGCCCAGCTCTTCTAATCTCTTGAGTTACGTTTCAACGTTCTGAGTTGGAATAAATGGATTCTTTTTCCGATTGGCAGGCAGTGACTAGTGGGGTAGCACAGGGATCTGTGTTAGGACCCCAACTGTTCACATTACATATTAATGATTTGGACGAGGGATCTAAATGTATTATCTCCAGATTTGTAGATAATGGTTTAGCACAGTGGGCTAAACAGCTGGCTTGTAATGCAGAACAAGGCCAGCAGCGCGGGTTCAAATCCCGTACCGGCCTCCCCGAACAGGCTCCGGAATGTGGCAACTAGGGGCTTTTCACAGTAACTTCATTGAAGCCTACTTGTGACAATAAGCGATTATTATTATTACTATTAATGCAAAGCTGGGTGGGAGGGTGAGCTGTGAGGAGGATGCAGAGATGCTTCAGCGTTATTTGGAAAGGCTGATTGAGTGGGCATATGCATGGCAGATGCAGTATAATGTGGATAAGTGCAAGGTTATTCTTGCCCTTATCCACTTTGATCGCAAAAATAGGAAAGCAGATTATTATTTGAGTGGGTGTAAATTGAGAGAGGTGGATCCTCAGCGAGACCAGGCAGTTAAGAAATGGTATGTTGGCCTTCAGAGCAAGAGGATTTGTATATAGGAATAGGGATGTTTTACTGCAATTGTATAGGGCAGGTTGGTGTCGGGAGAGTCATAGAGTGATCGGTTGTGGCATTCCCAATCGCGGGAAGAAGTTCCCAACTGCCGCGATAAGCTTTTAAGAATGCCAGCCACGGGTAGTCCCCAACTGGTTGCGGTGTTTCAGGGGGCGGGCGGCACAAGGGTGGGCTTCGCGCTGGTCACCGCGCGCAGAGCGGTGGGGGTGGGGGAGGATGGCTGACGGGCATCCATGTGGATGAGATGCTAACAGTGGTGGCCCCAGCTTGGAGCTCCGCTGCATTGCTCGTCCTTTTCGCGCTGCTCGGCTCGACCCCTCCACCGATGGGCAGTGTGCAACCTGCGACTACTTGGTGAATCTGTTCAACGGCCAGCACAATGTCCGTTTGCACTCCCATGACGGTATATACTGGTCGGGAAGTGGTCTGTGACTGGGGTGGGTACAGTGAGAGGAAGCCAGGCCAGGTTTCTCGGAAACTGATTAACCGAGGCCAGTCAATAAGTCTGACACATGTGAACACTGGAAGAAACCTACAGTCATCAATGTGTGTCAACACTCTCTGGAAACCAGGAAGTAAGAGCTTTTGGTGAGGATGGAGCAGGAGGTGACTTGGATGTTTGGATAGTGCAATGCAGTGGAACCAGTAAGAAATAGTGTGACATTGTGCGTGTTTGACAAGTTACTTCATCTCCTCTAAAGTCGTACTTTATAAAGTAAAAACAAGATTGTACTTTTTTCTATGATTGGTTATATATCTAAAGAAATGGGAATATATTTAAAACAAAGTTTGTGTGATGCACATGTTCAGCTGAAATTGTTTGAATTTTTAGTAGTAAAAAGTCATAAATTTGGAAAAATTAGGTATTCGAAATAAAGTTTCAAAGTTAAAAAAAAGAATGCCGGCTGCTACCGGCCTTTAAATTTGAACGATGAGTCTTTCTGCCAGAGGCAGCGACAGAGAGAAGGTCATGCACCCGGCTCATCAATGCTCTGGGTGAAAAATCATAGAGGTGAGATTCCTCCATTTTTAGCTGCCAGCAAACCAGCAACAGGACTGTGTGAAGAACTGAAGATGGGTCATTTTGTAATAAGGTAGAGAGGGCCAGAGATACAAGCAGACCAGGATCTCACAACTAAATCTGCAGGAGAGAGCTTTTCAGGACTCTCATCCAACTGGACTGCATCCAACCAATACATTGCATGCCCCTCTTCAGAGCCCTTCTCCACTATGATCAGTGGTGCTGTGGACTGCTGCTGCTCTTGTTTGGTTTGTATTGGTGCACTTTGCCTCATGTGGCAACTTGCTTGGATGTGCCCCCTACATTTGCATCAGAAACACAAATTTCCGAACGTGGCTGATCTCTTGGGATGGACTCCCCCACACTGATAGCAGTCCACTCTGCTACTTGGGTTGACGCCCGGTCTTTTTCCTGGTCCTTTGACTCTGGCCCGGTCGAGAGGACTGTGTCGCGTTCTCGGCTGTGCCTGTTGATTCTGTCGTGCATCTCATGGTCATACTTGGTTAACCTCCCCTTCAACCACGCTTTGGAGCTCAATGGCACTTTATTGGCACGCTCTGTCACCTGAGCTATCTTGTCATCTCATCGCTTTTTCCAATGTTATAGTGGCTTCAGCCACTATATAGGGGTTTCTTCTGGATATTAAGGTTATGGATCCCACAATCCAGCCGGTCTCACAACATATCACTAAGCGCGGTACCGAACTCAGTGCTCAGTAAGCTGGTGAAGCCTGGCTAAAAAATCTGAGACTGACTCTTCATGGTCCCTCACTGCAGAGTTAAATTTATAACATTGGAGGGTAACCGAGGGCCGAGGGCCGAAATGTTCTTTGACCAATTTCACTATCAGGTCAAAGGTCTTCAAGCTGGGCGCCTCTGGGAAGGTCAGGTTCCGAATTAAATTAGACATTTGGGGTCTGCAAACTGTCAGAAGTATCACCTTCTACTTATCCTCACCTGTGATCTTGTTCGCAGTAAAAATAAAGTGGAGCAGTTTGATACACTGACTCCAATCCTCAACCCCTTGGTCAAAAGGGTCTAGTTTACTAATGATAGGCATTTTTACTCAAGAGTTGAATTATTCCCATCTTTTGCTGGATCTTCTCTACTTTCTCAACTGGGTTCCTTTCTTTCCTCCTCGATCACAACAACTGTCGGCTGCAATTGATAACTTTTACCTCGCCGCAATGTGATGGCTCGAGAGATACACTGGAGACTTCCAGTAGTTAACAAAGGGGTTTATTGATGGGAGGCAAAGGCAGTTAAGTAACAGGCAGAGAACACTATAAAACCAGTCTTGACACTTCGGATCCGGGATCCACATTGCCCAGGGTCCTGCTCCTAGGGCCCCGCGCAAACTCCCTATTGGCCAGGAATCCCGCGCGAATCGCCCGAGGCGGTCACATGGTCCGTCGAGCCTGTCCCCTTAAAGGGGCCACGCCACCACAGTTTCTATATTTGTGCTGTTGCTTGTTTTAAATAAGAGTGGTGATAGCTTTTGTTTTGCAGACTGTCCCTGAACCACATTGGTGCCATAGGCCACTTGCTTCTCTGTGATAAAAGCGCAGAGAATATTTTCATCAGGTTCAAAATGAATCTTTTGGATAGTGTTGCCTAGGCATTTGAATACAATCATATGGGAGAAATTTGTTGTATGTACAATGTATTTAGCAGATCAAGAAATAATATCGTACTCCGTGTTGCTTCTACATATCTTTCCAGTGGCTGTTCCAATATTCCTAGACCCACAATTTCTAAAGTCGCCCCTCCCATTCAATCAGTTTACACTTAATGTTTATAATGCTCATACTTAGGTCTTTGAAACTTTGGTTTCCTTTCAACCTTTGTACCAGACATTCTGCAATTGAACTTTGCCCTTTGGTTGTATATCACAGAGTTAGTAATAATTCTATTTTGCAGCACTGGAGTTCACATAAGGTTCTCATACTATTAACTTGAATGAAAATAAACTGTATGCCAGAAGCAGGATTATTACAGGCTAAGTTCATTATTTACAGTCAAATTATATATACTAAAGCTTTGGGGATGCCTGAAATATTCTTTGCCTGTTGTGGAAACATAATTTTCTTCCTCCTGCCCAGATGAGGTACGAAAGAACCTGGACGCACTGTCTGAATCTTTTCCAGCCAGCTTCCTGTATCTGGGACATTTCCCTGCTGGGTGTACATTGGGTGTACCTCCCCTTTAAAAGATGCTGACTGCCTTTAAGTGATGTTAGAGATGGCCAATGTCCCGAACTCCAGCCATGCAAAGCCGTCATTGGCTAGCACAGGAAGCATTTCAATCATCTCCCGGCACAAAGATTTGACATGCTGCCTGGGTCCATATGTAACAGACGCATTCAGTGGCACCCCACCCCCTGGATGCCATTTGTTTCGAGGCTATCATGTCTTACATAAGACATCTGAACACACTGGGGACGTATGGAATATTTTTAATTTTTTATCCATAGAACCATAGAATCCTATTCGGCCCATTGAGTCTGCACCAACCCTCTGAAAAAGCACCCTACCCAGGCCCACTTCCCTGCCCTATCCCCATAATCCCACCCAACCTGCACATCTTTGCACACTAGGGGGAAATGTTGGCATGGCCAATCCATCTAATCTGCATGTAGTTGGTCTGTCATTCGGCCTAAAAAACTACATAAAGCAAACTTTATTTCTTTGTAAAAGCTTTTGTCTTGGTTAACGTTCCAATTCTTTTCAGCAAAATGAGGAACTACCTCATACAGTTTATTATGTTTTGAACATTAGCCTTGAACTGAGCTGGGTTTCTTGCTGTCCAACTTCAATGTAACAATGTTGTCACGGGGTCAAAATCCTGGAGCTACCCCCCCCCCCCCAACAGCAGTGGGGGTGTACCTACACAACACAGACTGCAGCAGTTCAAGAAGGCAGCTCACCAACACCTTCTCAAGGTCTGTGCAGAGTCTGCACGTTCTCCCCGTGTCTGCGTGGGTTTCCTCCGGGTGCTCCGGTTCCCCCCCACAGTCCAAAGATGTGCAGGTTAGGTGGATTGGCCATGCTAAATTGCCCTTCGTGTCCAAAAAGGTTGAGTGGGGTTACTGGGTTACGGGGTTAGGATTGAGGTGTGGGCTTGGGCAGGGTGCTCTTTCCAAGGGCCGGTACAGACCTGATGGGCCCAATGGCCTCCTTCTGCACTGTAAATTCTATGATTCTATAATTAGGGATGCACAATGAATTGTAAGTGGCACACTTATTCTGAGAATTGCTTGAGGAAAAGTCACATTTTGCACTGTAAATATAATGGAGTAAATAAAATTAGAAAATTCAGGAAAGGAAAGCTAGATTTCAATAGCTAATGGGGTATCAGTTGAGCAGTTGTTGAATTTTGGTCATTGGCTCAAGAATTTCATTGGCATGTTTGCATTTCTATCGCTTTGCATTTGCAAAATATCCTTGGCAGTACAGCTTCCAGCTGCTATTGATATGTAGTCAGAATCTATGAGAGTACACTATTATATAAGTCAAATTTTGCTGAAAAGAAACATATTGTCAAAGTTTTTCAAATTGTACTCATCAGGACAAATGCAAGAATGTCAAATTTCAAATAAGAGAAAAGTGCGCTGATTGGTTGGCAATTTGACTCTGATTAGCTGGGGCATTGCCACGGTGAAGGTAAGGAGGAACTATTGGCACCCCATCTTTCTGGGTAATTCAAAAAAGACGCAGTTAAGACTCAAATATGTTCCTTTTGGTTGTGGTGAATAAATCCATGCGTGTGAACGTATGTCACTTCTAGCCATGCTATGCGCTCAACTGATTATTGTAAATTGGTTGTTAGTGTATCAAAGTTTGTGGCAGCGCTGTGGAAAGTTTCTCGAGTGGTTGCGCTGCATTGTTGGATTTGGGAGTGCTGTATCCACATGGTCAGGGAGGTTATGTAGCTTGTCAACATAAATGTTTTAACAGATTTGGGGGTCTGCATTTGCGGTCCCTCTGCGTCTGCAACAAGAGACAAGCTACAGTAGCCGAGGCTACAGAGAGGGGAAACTTCATCCAGTGGAAGAAGGAACTTGGGGCTCCATCGAAGGCCCTACCCACCAAATGTTTTCACAGAGCACTCCCCCACCACAACTAGGGGCAATGCCAGGGAGTATTTGTCAGCATTTAGTTCTATTAATTTCTCCAGTATTATTTCTGTACTACTATGAATTACTATACATTCCTCACTCTCATTAAACCCTTTCTTCCCCAGTATTTCTGGTATATTCTCTCTCTATTGCTGTGAGGACAGATTCAAAATATTTGTTTAACACATCTGTGGTGTGGGCGGTCCGGTTGACAGGTGGGAGTTGGCAATCCAATTTTTAAAAATAATTCTTCAAAGGGTGGGACAGTGGTCAGCACTGCAGCCTCACAGCGCCAGAGACCCAGGTTCAATTCCAGTTTTCGGTGACTACCTGTGTGGAGTTTGCACATTCTCCACGTGTCTGCATGGGTTTCCTCTGGGTGTTCCGGTTTCCTCCCACAGTCTAAAGATGTGCAGGTTAGGAGGGGTCATGGGGTTACGGAGATGGGGGGAATAGTGGGCCTAGGTAGAGTGCTCTTTCAGAGGTTCGGTGCAGACTCGATGGGCTGAAGGGACCTCCTTCTGCACTGTCGGTATTCTATGGTTCTATGGCAGGAAGGGCGGCTGAGGGAGTTCAATGTTCTTGCTCTTTTTGGAAAGAGCAAGATAGAACATGTTAACATTTTGAAGTCTCATATCAGGAACATTTGCCAAGTTCCAGGCTACTATGAATCCACCAGGAGATGGGATGGTTCATGCTCCCCAGGGGGTTGATTGTCAGTTCTGTTTCATTTCACATGGTGGAATGGAAGCTTGTATATTGTAGCTGGTTGGCAGTCTTCCATTGTTTTCAAAGGATTTCAGTTTATTTTTACAAATCGAACCAGAAAAATCGTTTTTTATAAAGAAAACAAGCACATCTTTGCAACAAAGAACAGAAGGGAAACCATTTTTATGAGGACTATGGAAATGTTTATTAATAGTCTGTGATTGGCATCATGTCACTGTTACACCAGCAATAATAACAATACTCCGCCATGTCCACCAATCAAATCATGGCCACCTCATACACATACACAACACTGGGATCCCACACCGATGTTAGTTAGTCTGTAATGTAAAAGTGGTATGAAATGGTTTTTTTAAAAACAGTTTCTTCTACAAGGCAGGAGCAGAATTGGTTAGCATTTAAAGAATTCCAAAATCCCGCCATAATATTAATTTGATCCTATTGCAATCTAAGGCTGAACAAATTTGAATTGCAATTTATTTCAGGAACAAAGCAGCTTGTGGCAGATGCTGTTGAATTACGTCTGATATTTATAGTTGATTAAAAATACAGTAACCTAGTGTTGCTAACTTTTGGTTGGTTCAATTGGCTCTGTTTTATAACCTTTGCTCTCGAGTCGCCAGGTATCTTTATGATACCGCCACGAGGTTCAAGTTCAAGTAATGATCAATAACACCAGTTAGTAAGATTCAAATCAAAGCACATTATTATACACAGTAATCGCTACTCATGCACAAATTCTACGTCTAAGCTACTTCTACAACTAACAGGCCTATACTTAACTTCGGACTGGCCCACCAGGTCAGGGGAACAAATGGCCTTTCGTTCGGGTTCTGAGTCTGCGGGATTCGAAGTTGGTACGGATTGGTAGCTAGGAGCGCCTATCTCGTAGCGAGCGTTGACTTAAGACTTACGGTCTCTCGGCGGCAGCTGCACCAGTCACGGTCAAGGTTGGTTCGCGTTGCTGAGTGACCCAGTCAAGAAGAACGATTTGAACTTGGGGCTTAACTTTTATAATCCCCAGGGGCTTCCCGCCTTTCGGGGTGGACCTTGTACCTGGTTCCAAGTGATTGGACTTCGTTCCAATCGCTTGGTTCGATTTCTCCAATACTGGAGCGGTTCCCTGATCGATGGGCAGTCTTGAGATGTTCGTTAACCTCTTTTGTGTTGGCTCCTGCTGGCGCCGGGGAGTCTTGCTTATCTTTGTTTGTCCTAAATGTTGCGATTGTTCCCGGGGATTGCTTATTAATATGTAGATGGCTGCTACATTATTATGCTGATGGTCGCTGGTATCGATGCTTTCTGGGCTTTTGGAGAGTTAAATACACAGCAAACCTTCACCTGCTGGTTTCTGCCTGTGTTGGCTGAATTTCCCTTCAGCCTTTGCTGTTCTCCATTTTATATCGAGAGTTGGCCAACTTAGGTGGCTACACTAGTTGCATAAAACATCCTGGTGCTACATTTAATAAGGACACGGGGAGTCCACACCGTGTAACGTAAGAACAAAGTTATAGTTGCACGAATGATATATACACACCCCAGTGGACCCCTACCAGGTTCCTCTCAGGTTGATGCCTTATGGTCAACCTTATAAACATGGGTGAGAATGAGATACCCTACCCCTAATGGGGGAGCTCATACTCCGCAAGGAGCACAGGGAAGACCAGCATCCCACCCTGTAGTTCCGTGCGGGATATTAAACTATATACTAATATTTTCTCTTTCCAGCATACAAGTGAAGGTAACCACCCTGTCAAATCCTCTTCTGATCCTGAATCGTAAAATTGAAAGTACCAGGAAAGCGCTGTCAATCACCTGTCAATCATAGACGTACAGAGGGAGAAGTCGTGCTTAGCCAGTCAGTTAAGCAGAAGCAAGTAGCATAGCAGATATAATTTCATAGCTGACAGCAGCTGTACCCTTATAATATATTTCAATAACCTGTAATGAGCAAATATATGAAATAAAGCAAGTGCATGAGGAACTTTATTTAGTCTGCAGCTGCAATGGAAGAACGCAGTGCAATGTAATATCAGCCGCACATTTCCAACATGTTCTGTTTTTATTACAATACAATAATCTCAATTAGAGTAGATATATTCTTCTATCTGTTTTATTCCATTTTCATTTTTTCTTTATGAAGTCTTGCCAATGCTTCCAGGAGGAGATGAGGAGATTTTACATTACACTGTGAGTTGTTATGGTAACATAGGTAACATAGAACATACAGTGCAGAAGGAGGCCATTCAGCCCATCGAGTCTGCACCGAACCACTTAAGCCCTCCTTTCCACCCTATCCCCCTAACCCAATAACTCCTCCCAGCCTTTTTGGGCATTAAGGGCAATTTATCATGGCCAATCCACCTAACCTGCACGTCTTTGGACTGTGGGAGGAAACCGGAGCACCCGGAGGAAACCCACACAGACACGGGGAGAACGTGCAGACTCCACACAGACAGTGACCCAGCAGGGAATTGAACCTGGGACCCTGGCGCTGTGAAGCCACACGGCTACCGTGCTGCCCTGGTGTGGGACATGCTGCCTGAATTGGCAGTTAAATCAGAGTCGGGATTCTCTGACCGCTGGGATTCTCTGTTCCCTTCGGCAGCTCACCCAGGCCCACTGGTTTCTCGGCAGCGTGGCGTGGCTTCAATGGGGAATCCCATTGACAAGTGGCGGGAGTAGAGAACCCATTTAAAGACACGCTGCCAAGGAACTGGAGAATCTAGCTCCAGATCTAATGGTAACTTTGAAAAGGAGATTGGATAAATACTTGCAAAGGGGCAATGTGCAGGGCCGTGGACAAAAAGGTGGGAGAGCAGGAGCAATTGGCTAGCTGTGACTCCTACCTCTGAGTCACAGGGGTTTGGGTCCCAGTCTCACTCCAGAGACTTGAGAACAGAAGTCTAGGGTGAAACTTCTGTACAGTTGTGAGGGCTGCACTATTGGCAACACCATCTTTTGGATGAGACATTAAACAGAGCCCCAACTGCATGTTCTGCTGGACACAAATGTTCTTGTGGCACTATTTTTAAGAAGAGTTATGCCCGGTGTCCTCACCAATAATTAGTAGCACAGTGGTTAGCACTGTTGCTTCACAGCGCCAGGGTCCTAGTTTCAATTCCCGGCTTGGGTGACTGTCTGGGCGGAGTCTGCACGTTCTCCCTACGTCTGCGTGGGTTTCCTTCGGGTGCTCCGGTTTCCTCCTATAAGTCCCGAAAGATGTGCTTGTTAGGTAATTTGGACATTCTGAATTCTCCCTCCGTGCACCCGAACAGGTGCCGGGATGTGGCGACGAGGAGCTTTTCACAGTAACTTTATTGCAGTGTTAATGTAAGCCTACTTGTGACAATAAAGATTGTTATTATTGTTATCCTTCAATCAAAAATCACAAAAAGAAACATCTTGGGCGGCATTCTCCACTCCCGCGCCGAAGAGGCCGCGCCGTCGAGGTTCACGACGGCGCGGAACGGCCCCAGTCCCGACCAATTCAGGCCCTGACAATGGGCCAGTATCGGGGCCACGTCATCTACACGCGCCAGGCCTTGTCGCCCGTGTAAAAGCGGCGCCGCATAGATGACGCGGCCGGCGCCGCATAACGGACGTCATCCGCGCATGCGCGGGTTGGCCGGCGCCAACCCGCGCATGCGTGGTTGCTGTCCTCTCTAAGTCCGCCCCACAAGAAAATGGGGGACGGGTCTTGCGGGGCCGCGGAAGGAAGGAGGTCCTCCTTCAGAGAGGACGGCCCGACGATCGGTGGGCACCGATCGCGGGCCACCCCACATTCCAGGTGAAGCCCGGTGCAGGATCCCCCCTCGCCCCCCCACAGGCCGCCCCCCCAGCGTTCACGCACCGCCCACGACTGCAGCGACCAGGTGTGGATGGCGCCGGGGGGAACCCGCCGTTTTGGCCTGGCCGCTCGGCCCATCCGGGCCTCAGAATAGCGGGGGTGCCGGAGAATTGCCATTTTGGGTGTCTCCGGCGATTCTCCGGCCTGCAGCCCGCGAAACTCGACCGGGCCGTTCCCGCCGCTTGGGAGAATCGCGGGAGGGCGTCGGACCGGCGTCCCCGGAAATTTTGGCGGCCCAGGCGATTCTCCCAACCGGCGTGTGAGTGGAGAATCGCGCCCCTTATCTGGCCATTATCACATCGCTCTTTGTGGGAGCTTGCTGTGCACAAATTAGCTGTTGCATTTTTATTTGTTTGTTTTTATGGGATGTGGGTGTTGCTGGTTATGCCGGCACTTATTGCCCATCTCTAATTGTCCTTCAGAAGGTGGTGGTGCTCTGCTTCCTTGAACCGCTACAGTCCATGTGGTGGAGGTACACCCACTGTGCTGTTGGAGAGGGAGTTTCAGGATTTCAACTCAACGGCAGTGAAGCAAAGGCCGATATATTTCCAAGTCAGGATGGTGAGTGATCTGGAGGGGAAGTTGCATTTCCCCACAATTCAATATTTGGTGTAAAACGCCATGAGACATTCAATATTTGTGAAAAGTGCGATACCTGCCTCGCTTTCTTCCAAAGAGCTGACAGAGCAACACAATGGGGCAGAATTTCAACCTAAAGTCCAGATGGATTTGGAATGTTAAAATGCTATCGATGCCATCTTAAACCTGCTACTTCCTATTTTATTGGTGGTGTTTCAAATGTTTTCTCCACTTCATCGATAATGCTGACTGGCTGTTTTCTAGCAATGCTGGTGGGCCAAGACAAACAGGAGTGCTTCGTGCCCAGGCACATCAGGTTAACCTTCCCCCCCCCCTCCCCTACAAATGGCCTCTCCCCCAGCACCACATTAGGCACCCCCACCCACCATGATCCAATTGCTGGCCTAGCTTCACCTCAGTACTTTCCTAAGCTGAATCTCCCGCTGACTCAGCCTTTCAAATCTTTGCCCTGCCCCACCCCTCTCAAGACTTTCAGATCTTTTCCTCCTTCCTCTCTGCCAGCAGCCTCGATCTCTCCCCATCCCAATCCTCCACCCCTTCCCCTCCGATTCCTTCCTCCACCCTTGCTGCTGTCTGGCGCTGAAGTGTTACTTGCTTCGCAACCACACAGCCTCTCAATCTGAAGGGTATAAAAGCTCAGGAGGCTTGAGAAGGTAAGTTAAACAGTATTTAATAAACCAACACAAAGAAAAGGCCACAACGCAGCTTACAGTTCAAAGGTCCCATCCGGGTCTACCAATCACGCTGGTCCCAATCTGGGCTGGCTTTTATCAGGTGGATTTATGAGCCCCAGATCGCCGGGCCTCCGGTCACTAGCAGGGGAGCTCGCATTCCATGAGTCCCACTTGGCGATCAATTGAGGTGTCCCCATGGGTCTTGTGAGGGTTATTACAATGTGAAAGCAGAATACTGGCCTCCTGTGCTGTCTGATTCTATGAACATATGAGGACTGAAAATTCACTCTTGTGTGTTGTGTTTAACAGCCCTGAATTAGTCTAGTGATAGACCACGACTATAATTTCCCCTCCAGTTAATTCTGGAAACCACCGCTACTAACACCATTGAGAGCAGCTAGTAAGAAAAATGAGCAGGGAATGTTCAAAGACAAGGCCCCTGGGTTCAAATGAAAATAGTGATAAAGTGAACCTGGATTTTGAACTCTAACAGCATTTATTGTGTTGCTAAATATCCCTTGGGAAGCCACACATATTCCAATCCAAAAATGTAATCAGATATTGCCAAAGCGTTCTTTAAAGCATAACATTATTAGCCACTTTTTGCATGTAAGAGTTTTGGCAAAGAATAATAAAATCCACCGAGGGAATCACTCTGTTTTCCTGGTAAAATTCCGAGATTTCATCCAGAAAAGACTGAGAGAAATAAAGTGCTGAATTTTAACTTTCTGACACGCCTGGCAGTATATGTGGAACTCAGAAGTTTCAGCAACATGCATTTTAGTAACTTTTTAACCCAGCCATTACATTTACAACTGGCCATTTAGAGCGGGCAGGTGTGATAATGACCTGCATCAGTCACTTTCAGTTCAACTTTTTAAAGGGACACTGCGTGGTTCAGACTGAAGCATGGAAGAGGTTTTGAGGGACAGCCGGGAGCTGTTGAGACACAATACAACAAGCTTCAAAGATGAGTCACCTAGCACCTACCTGAGGCCATTGCTGTAGGCCTGCTTCGCCCCCGACCGGCCAAAGTCCCAACGGCTGCGGACTCAGTCTGTGGCCGCCCTGGTCGGGGGCGGGCCAATCGGAGGGCAGGGGGGCCTTATACGCAGCTGGGCAATGTTTGGGCGGGCAGTCAGGGTCGGGTGGGGGCCCATATCTGCAGCAAAAGCTGCTAGATTTACGCCGGGTCCCTGCTAGCCCCCTGTGGCCCTTTGACGCCGACGTGAGGACATAGTCCCAAAAACAGAGAATCCAGCCCCACAAGTCAGGAGTGTGATGGAGTACTCCCCATTGGCCTGGATGAGTGCAGCTTCCAATTACACTCAAGAAGCTTGACACCATCCAGGACAAAGCAGCCCGCTTGACTAGCACCCCATTCACCAACCTAAACATTCGCTCCCTCCACCACCCACACACATTGGTAGCCGTGTGTACCATCTACAAGATGTACTGCAAGAACTCACCAAGCCTCCTTCAACATTAACTTCCAAACCTGCGACGTCTACAACCTAAAAATCAAGGCAGCAAATACATGGGAACCCCACCTAATATAAGTTCCCCTCCAAGTCACTCACCATCCTGACTTGGAAATATATCGGCCGTTCCTTCACCGTTGCTGGGTCAAAATCCTGGAACTCCCTCCCTAATAGCACTGTGGGTGTACTTACACCACATGGACTGTGGTGATTCAAGAAGGCAGCTCACCACCACCTTGTTAAGGGGCAACTAGTGATGAGCAATCAATGCTGCCATTATCAGAGGCACTCCTATCCCATGAATGAATAAAGAAAAGTGATAATGTGCTTGGGCTTGTTTGTCTGGTGCATCACCACAGTGCCAGGAAGTCATAGACGAGACCAATGTGCCAATTAAGGTCCCTTCAGGTCCATGTCATAATCCGTGGGTTTCCTTCTGTGTCACATTACCTGACTTCACCCCACCTCAGCTCATCTGGTATTTCTATCCTTATCCATGCTTTTTCTGCCACTTGACTCAATCGTTGCTCTGCTGCTTGACCTCTCACATTCTGTGAACTAGATATGATCCAAAACTCTGCTGCCTATGTCCGAACCTCCTTCTCGCACCATGCCAATTAATACCCCCATTTTAAAATTCTCATCCTTGTTTTTAAGTCCCTCAATGGACTCACCCTTCCTTATCTATGCAATCTCTTCCAGACTCTGAGATAACCAGAGAACAATCATTATGTCTGCCTGTGCAACATTCCCAGTGACCTGCCACGATGTTCTCACCTTGCACCAGCTATTCTCCCTGTGACATTCACACCTCGAGGCAAAGTTAGCAGATGTCAGCTACTCTCTGAAGATGTGACTGATGCCACCTGTGATTTATCTAAACAAATATCTGGGAAAGATACAACAGGCACCTACTGACCAGCAGAGCAGTCAGGATGCCATCCACAGATCAGGTGGCATCCTTCAGTTTGTACCAGCCAATGTTTCCAGACTGGCTGCACCTTGAAAAGTAGTGATGTCTGGAGTTCCAGACAGGGAGGCAATGAGTTTCTGCCTTTCTGGAGGAGAATGCTGTGGCAGGGCACATTCTTACTAGGATGCCTGTGACCAACTGATTCAGCCACGTTTTGATTAAGTTGAAGCTGTGCACCCACCTCGCACACATGTTCTTAACCCACTGAGCCCAACACAAATCAGTCACACAATCATCAATCCATTCCTCACATAGACACTCAGTATGAGTCTTACCATTCTTCACAAGTCAGAAAGCCACTGGCAAAGATAGACAATATGGAAAAATGAAGCAATCAGATAAATATTATGGTCAGAAATATTAAACAGGAATGTAACAATCTAACACAGAGTTAAACATCTACACACATATTGTTTGCAACTATAAATTCTTTCTCTTTCTTTTCCAGTAATCCCACATGGTTCAACCCCTATGGTTTCAGCAGAGATAGAGACAAGGCTGCTCTGATCTCTGCTTTCCCTGCTCACGGTGTTCTTCACTGGATATCCTCTGGGTTTCAGAGCACATGAAGTGAGTGCCCACCAAACATTACACCACTTGCGTGCAGGGGCAGATTGCTCACCAGGATAGTATGCAACATGCGGGCTCTGAGTAAGTGGGTAGGGGTTATGGAAGGGGGCTAGGGTGGAGGGTATTGGTTTTAGGCATTGAATTGGGAGCACTTTGAGCAGAATTCCCATTTCCATTTGCCGTTTCTTCATCTACCATCCCATGGCCCACCTGTACTTCTCCATTACCCAAGAGCTGGAGAGCACACTGCCCCACTTAGTAAGATGCTGAGGTTTTCCTCCATCCTATTTAAACTGGCAGATTGAGTAGGCAGACCATTGCCCAGGGTTAACATGCATCAGTTTCATGGTGCATATAGGTGGGCATTCTCCCCATGGATGTAGATGTCAGTGTGAAGGTCCGACACAATAGAGGCAGACTCCTTCAATCTCTCTCTGATCAAACGCTGACAAAACCTCACACATTCTCTGCTACTGCTCCATAATTTCTCTCTCTGTCGAGAGAGACTCATGTCCCACTGAGCAGAGCCATCTGTGTGTATCTGAGCTGGAATTTCATGATGGTCCTTCCTCACAGCAAGTGGCCTCCTCTGAGGACTCCAAGTCCTCTTCCTGCATCATAAATTGCTGAATTGTTTGGAGGGCCTGTGGAAGACGAAAGACAAGATAAGACAAGGTAAAAAAGAGGATGCTTTTGCAGACCACCTTCTTTCAATGGTTGCTGACATGAAGCCAACATGAGTACGTATTGTCTGACATGTGACTTTGTGATATTTAAATCTGCCACCAGGTAGCTAGGAGACCCCCATCACCACATTGTCAATGAAAAAGCATGCGGAGACCAGCTTACCTCCAGCATCTCCTCCTCTGTAGCTGTCAGTAAAAGTGATGAGAAGGTCTCCTCTGAATCTCAGCCTCTCCTGGAGCTCTGTGCTAATTCCAATTGAGAAGGTGGTGGTGAACTGCCTTTGTAAGCCGCTGCAATCCCTGAGGTGCAGGTAAACCCACAGTGCTGTTAGGGAGGGAGTTCCAGGATTTTGACCCAGTGACAGCAAAGGAATGGTCAAAATATTTCCAAGTCAAAATTAATGGATTGGAGGAGAACTTCCAGATGGTGGTGTTCCCATGTATCTGCTGCCCTTTTCCTTCCAAATGGATTTGGAAGGTGCGACTGAAGGAAGCTTGGAAGTTCTTGCAGTGCATTTTGTAGATGGCACACACTGCTGCTACTGTACGCGGTGGTAGAGCGAGTGAATATTTGTAGAAGGGGTGCCAATAAAGTGGGTTGCTTTATCCTAGATGGTGTTGAGATTCTTGAGTTATGCTGGAGTAGCACTCATCCAGGCAAGTAGTGAGTATTCCATCACACTCCTGACTTCTGTCTTATAGATGGTAGACAGGTTGACTAACTTCAAGGTTAAAAGGTACTCATAAAGGCCTGGTGTTGGGAAATTAAGGCACCAGTCATATGTGAGATGCACTTGTGGTCAGCAGATTGTGAGATTCTACAAATATCAACTGGATGGAGTCAGTAGCGAAGAAATTAAGGGTGCTGGTGATTTTTGTGACCACTGACATTGTATGTTCATCTGGTCCATTTGACAGGAGGCCATGTTCAAGATGTCAACATCCACTGACAAGAATCTCTGAGCCCCCTGAGGTACAGCTGCGCAGACATATCTAGGTTTGTTCTGTGCCAGTAAGCTCTGTGCTAGGGGTAGCTGCGAGCTGAGGTTCTAGGTTCATCCTCCAGAGTGGCAGGTGGCTGAGGTGAAGGCTGTTGCTCCACTTATTTCCCATCTGAGGTCCAATATAGAGCTGTATAAGCTGATTCCACACTGATGCGAAGGATGACAACTGTAGTCAAATAATATAGACTCTGTCATGTGAGAGTACCTTTAAGAAATGGGTGCTTAAGAAATGTACCTTTAAGAAATGGGTGTTTATCAGTGATGTCAGAGTGTGGGTGGAGCTGGGCTGTCTGTCAGCTTTTTACTTTTGTTTTAGGCTGTTTGCTGCAGGGTGTGTTTTGGTTTCGTTTTCAGTGTTGGAGCTGAAGCCAGACCAAGCAGCTGTACTGCTGTTCTCTCTGCCATCAAAAGACTATCTCTTGATCATTTGGTGAATTCAGTATTATAAATGTTTTCAGTAGTGACTTTAACCTCATGTGCTTCTGTTAAAGGTTTTGTTTTTAAGTCATATGGATGTTAAAAGGAAAGCTTAAAGGATTACTTAGTGTTATAGTCTTTGGGGGTTGTATTTGAATTAATGGTTGCTAAGATGTTCACTGTATGTTTTAAAAAGGTTAACTTGAGTTCATTGTTTTGCTTTAAAAAATACTTTTCCATTTCTGCTGTACCACACCTGTAGAGTGGGCCGTGTGCTCCCCATACCACAACCTATTAAAAGTTGTGTGTCAGGTGAACTCCATGATACACTTTGGGGTTCTCTAAACCCTGGCCCATAACAAATCCAAAGTATTGGAAATAACTGCCAAAGCACTGAAGGTATAACTGTCAGTATCACCCCCTCTGAGCAAAAACTTTTCACTTAGGCAAGTAAACAGGTGTGAGAGCTCAGTGTTGAAAACATTTCCTCCCTCTCACATGCAGTCCCCTCAAATCCCATTGTCCTTTTTAAAAAATAAATTTAGAGTACCCAATTCATTTTTTCCAATTAAGGGGCAATGTAGCATGGCCAATCCACCTATCCTGCACATCTTTGGGTTGTGGGGGCGAAACCCATTTAAACACCGGGAGAATGTGCAAACTCCACACGGAGAGTGACCCAGAGTCGGAATCGAACCTGGTACCTTGGTGCCGTCAGGCAGCAGTGCTAACCACTGTGCTATCGTGCTGCCCCAAATCCCATCGACCTTGTGCATGGATTCCTCCAGCAATCTCCAGGGAGCCCAGGATGCCTGTAGATATCCTATTTAAATCAGAAGTCAGGGTTAAAGAAATTGTTAATGAACACTTAAGATATTTAACTAGCAGCACCCCTAGACTTCCCCCCTCTCCTCCAGTCACGTTGGTTTCCTGCACACTGGACACCCTGATGAAGCTTAAAGGTAGAAGCCAGCAATTTAAAACTGCCATCCATTTGCAAATCCACCCAATTTTTTGGGTTAAAATTCCGTCATGCCCAGTGAAGGCATTTCCGATTCATAACTTTAAACACAAACTGCATTCAGTATATGATTTTCTGGAACTGTCTTTCTTTTAAAAATGGACACCAAACAGGCTACTAAAATGGCTGCCACTGGTCGCGTGACTTTTCTGCATGGATAAAAGATTAACTCATATCTAAAAATGCTCCTTGAATGTTTTCAAATGTAAATTGGTTTCTCAGGGGCAAAGGGACAATCCTTACCAGCTCATTGGAAAAGATCTAACAAACAGCAGCTGCCAGACATGTCAGAGTTATGAGGATGGAATATCAAATAAGGTCTTCCAGTGACCTAATCGTGGCTGATATATTGATTGGTTATCAATCATTCTCCCATTGTGAATCAATCACCCTGGCTCCAACCCATTATGTGGACAATGCAAGACACTGGAACCTGCCATCAGCTGACCGAAACAGGCTGCAGATAACAAACCAGAGAGAAACTGGCTCGTCTAAAAGAACAAACAGTGCAGAATACCAGCTGCAAAGCAAGACAGTAACACCTTTACCTTTTTAAATATGGAGACTGCTACATCTTAAAAGTCTCCCAGCCTAATTCCTATTCCAAGTCCACCTCCAAAGACGCTTGACCTCCTGATAAAACAAAGCACAAGTAACCAATTTTACTGACAAAGCCATCTCTTTGAGGGAATGCTGCAACAATGCTGATCAATGAGCCCAGCTATTGAACTCACCTAAACAATCCTTTCAGAGTGAAACGTCATCCTCAACAGACCTACATTCCTATGATTTTTTGAAATAAATTTCGAGTACCCAATTATCTTTTCCAATTAAGGGGCAATTTAGCATGGTCGAATCCACCTATCCTGCACATCTTTGGGTTGTGGGGGTGAAACCAACGCAGACACGAGGAGAACATGCAAACTCCACATGGACTGTGACCCAGGGCCGGGATTCAAACCCGGGTGTTCAGCGCCGTAGGCAGCAATGCTAACCACTATGCCACCGCGCTGCCCTCTTATTTCCTATGATGAGACAAATATGTGAACTATGAACCATTCCTTTGTTCACAATTTGTAACGGTATGCTAGTCTCTTGAACTGTATCTTTCTCATGTATGTGTTGTAGCCATCTAAGATGGCCACCTGCAAAGGACCATGGGAATTATGGCCAACCCAGGACTCAGACAGACACAGAGATTGTGTATTTGAAACACAGGTAACTAGACCTGATCGAAACCCCCCGCTCGTTTGCATTTCAATGGCCCATTTTCCCAGGACAATATAACTCCAATCAAGAAACCGATACAGCCACAGACTGATCGCGCCACACCCTTTACTCAGAAAGCCCAACTGCCAAGGTCAATGACCGCTAAGGACCCGCCCAGCTACCAAGGCACCCACCCCTTTATTGGTCGAAATCGAAGACAGTGAACAGAGCCCTGTCGAACTATTGGGTCCAAGGTTAAGGACCGCCCCAAAGAGCTTGAAATCCCAGAGGGATGAAAGAGACCGCAGCCATGTGTTCTGTCTCTTTTGGATCCGGCCTGTGCCAGCCAACTGTGGCAGGAACAGCCAGACAAGTTCAAGACCAACGATCGCTACCTGACGGATGAGCCCAGCAGAGACAGAGACACTTTCTTCGAACCAGCCAAGTGAAATCCAGATAAAGGCCTTATCCATTTGCACAGTGCCGGTCGCTCTGAAGTTAAGTATAGGTTATTGTAGCTGATAGGTGTAGTTTAACTCGTAGTCGATATTGTGTTTGCATGTCGAGGTAACTCTTGTGTATGTAAGTAAACCATCTTTTGAACTAACTAACTGGTTGTGTGGTCATTTGATCGATATAAGGGATGGCTTGTGGTTCACCAACATTATCATTAATATTAGCAACAGTATTGGCGATGCTGTTGGGATCGAAAACGAGCAACATTATTGGTGACCTCTGACGGTACTCTCCGAGAGAACCCACAAACATTGAATCCAATTGCGAGAAAGAGAAAGAACCACAAGTGCAAGTCCCATATCGATCAAATAACCGAATTTCGGAAGTGTGTACTAACACGCATGCGTACCTAACGGAAAGAGTAAGGTAAACTCGTTAGAATTATATACAACTATCGAGGGATTGTGAGCCGGAAAATAGCTTAAGCCTTATTCCCCTTGTCGCCGCTTAAAATGGCTAACTCTTGATTAGAATGGCCAAACCCCGATTTAAAATGGCGAACGGAAGAGGCTGATGGGAAAATCAGCCAACAGGACTCAAACAGACAGCTGCAGGTAAAACAGTGTATTCTCCTCTGGGGAAGCCAGACCGAATCGATACCTGCAGCCATCAACATAACAACACCCCAGCCATCTGCATATAAAGTAGCAATCCCGGGAACAATATGCTACAAATTAGTAACACAAAGCCGACCCAGACTTTTCGGCGCCAGCAGGAGCTGACACAAAGAGAGGTAAATGACCACCCCTCGATCAAGGAATCGCTCCAGCATTGGAGAATATTGAACCAAGTGATTGGGACCAAGTCCAATCACTTGGAACCAGGTACAAGGTCCGCCCCGAGAGGCGGGAAGCCCCTGGGGTCTATAAGAATAGGGGCCAAGTTCAAATCAATACCAAGTTCGGGCAGCACAGTAGCATTGTGGATAGCACAATTGCTTCACAGCTCCAGGGTCCCAGGTTCGATTCCGGCTTGGGTCACTGTCTGTGCGGAGTCTGCACATCCTCCCCGTGTGTGTGTGGGTTTCCTCCGGGTGCTCCGGTTTCCTCCCGCAGTCCAAAGACGTGCAGGTTAGGTGGATTGGCCATGATAAATCGCCCTTAGTGTCCAAAATTGCCCTTAGTGTTGGGTGGGGTTACTGGGTTATGGGGATAGGGCGGTGGTGTTGACCTTGGGTAGGGTGCTCTTTTCAAGAGCCGGTGCAGACTCGATGGGCTGAATGGCCTCCTTCTGCACTGTAAATTCTAGGCTAAAATCGACCCTTCTCCATCCTCTCCGCACCCTTCGAGACCTTCTGCAACAGCCACGAGAAACGTAAGTCTTACTCCAACGCTCGCTACGAGATAGGCACTCCTGACTATCGACCTGTACCAGCTTTGAATCCCGCAGGCTCAGAACCCATACGAAAGGCCATTAGTTTCCCTGACCTGGTGGGCCATTTCCAAAGTTAAGTATTGGCCTGTTAATTGTAGGAAGTAGCTCAGAAGTAGAATTAATGTATACGTATTCATTGCTGTATATAATAAATGTGCGTTGATTTAACTCTTACTGAGCGGTGTGGTGGATTATTGATCATTACTCGGACTTGAACCACGTGGCGGTATCAGAAAGATACCTGGCGACTCAAGAGCAAAGGTGACAGAATAATAGCAATTAAACTAAGGCTAAAACGAGCAACACCCTTTCCCAAATTTAAAGTAGAGCAAGAGATAAGAGAAGTAATGGTCACTAAAGCAATCAAAAGATTGATGAACCCACAGGAACCCGAGGTCGCAGTGACCAGCAGAGCAGAGCAATGCCCCATATGAGAGGAAGAATTAAGGAAATACGTAAAGGGGAAAGGATGGTCGAATTTTTGCACTAATGGTGAGTCAGGTCCAGGAAAGATAGGACAGACTTGGTGGGAGAACCTAAGTGAGGCCTACAAGAAAAATGTAGGGAAAGTCAGAAAACCGATGGCAATAGTGTCTTGTTTGGCACAGTTGCGAGGCACAGAGGAGGTCGTGAAGATGATCTGTAGGCAGTTAATTGAGAAGGAAGAAAAGAACGAAGGAAACAGTAACGAAAGCGAGAAGATAATTGATCAACTCCGGGAACAGGTAGCAGCTGAGGATAAGGAAATGGCCGATGTAAAACATGCACATCAATCTTGTCTAGTTCACCTTAGTAGCTTCCAGACCCAGTATGATAAAGCCTACCAAGATACATTGCGCGCAGTCCTGGTAAGAGAGGAAACAGAACAGGTCGCCCAGCTAACTAGCAAATGCGCGGATTTAAAAGCAGCTTTGAGAGCGCTCCACAACTCCACTAAGGAACAGAGGCAGAGTACCGTTGACCATGCTAAATGCCGACAGAAGATAGAAAAGTTACAGTCGCTACTCTCAGTACAGAATGGCTTCAGGTACACTTTCGGGCAGGATTTAGATGAGGAAGATGCTCCCGATTGGCAAGAATTAAACAAAAGCACCCAGAGATACGTAGAGGACACGGGAAATTAAATCGAGCCCCCACGCCCCAAGAAGAAAAGCACCCGTGCCACCGACTCACAGGCAGCACACACCTCCTCCTGCTACATTTTGGGGTTCGGGCTTGTCGTCCATGGATTCATTTCACGGCAGTATACGGACAATTGAACCGCGCACACCTAAATGAGGAGGACACCACTAAATGGTCCCGCACCTTAGTCTCGCATGCCAGAGACGCAGGTCAAATGGCTTGTGTAAACTACGACCCCGCAGACCACACACACAATTCGACCCCCATGAATCCGGTCACCACACAACGCACGTCATCGGATCAGGAGGAGCCTGATATCGTTTACACCACACCATTATCCATAACCCAATTAAGAGAAGCTTGCACGAAAATGTATCCATTCCAGCTCACCGCAGACCCGCACAGCTTCTTTGAGGAGGTGCGGCAACAAAAAGTTATGTACGGCCTAGATGAGAGAGAGGAAATAAAGCTAATAGTTATGAGCCTTAGCCAGTCCGTAAGATCAGATTTGCCTGAACCCCAAAATGTAGCAGGAGGAACCCGACAGGAAATGAAAACAGCAATATTAGATGCCATCGGGTATAACAAAGGAGATCCAGTCGAGGGTTTAAATCACTGCAGGCAAAAGAAGGGAAAGCATCCGACCGCATTTGCTGGTCGTCCATGGATTAATTTCATGGCAGTATACAGACAATTGAACCGCGCACACCTAAATGAGGAGGACACCACTAAATGGTCCCGCATGCCGCAGATGCAGGTCTTGTGTATACTATGACCCCGCAGACCACACACACAGTGAAGTTTGGGTATTGACAACGACTTTCCAGAGCTTATGACCAAGCTCTACACCAGCAGACAGATCAGGACGAGATAGAAGCAAACATGCACCCAGTTAGGACTAGCCAGGACCCAGCATGGATAAACGAGGGTAGACACGAGGGACAGCACCCCAGAGCTCAGGCACCACGAGGCTGTTATAATTGTGGCCACATGGGACATTACGCCCACGATTGCCGACAAAACCCCCCGAACCAGCACCGACCAACAACCAAACCCCCCACCTAGGAACAATGTTAGGCCCATGCATAATGTTAGCGCCCGTTCAGTTGATTTACCGTTCAATTTCACAGACTGACGGTGTTCGAACTCCCCAACTTGGGTCTGTGACACAAGCTGGGATAAATCAGGCAGACCAGCAGTTACAGGCACAGTCAGGGGACATACAGTCGATTTTCTTTGGGACACAGGAGGATCCCGCATCACTTTGAACTCCTCCACCATGTTTCAACAGGACAAATAGCCCACCACAGACACCATCTGTGTGGATTCACCGGCCACATACAGCAAGGCTATATCACAGCTCCCGTACCCATTCAGATAGGGAACATTAGCACCAGACACCGCGTTGTTTTAGTTGACTTACCCTAAACAGCAGAGCACATTCTAGGCATTGATTTTATGAGCTCCCATAACCTTTCGTTTGACCAAGTAAACAAATGTGTATGGCAAATGGCCACAACAGCTAGGGCTCCCGCTATGCTCACAGTGGGGTATTATGAAAACAGGATTTGCTCAGTAGGGGACTATTGGTTTAATCCGCAAACAATTAGTGCAGAACAGGCGATTAGAGAGGTTCTGATAAAACACAAAGCTTCGTTCCCACACCACAAACACGATTGTGGGAAGATCCAAGGTACGATAAAGATTTCAGGTCCCGATCCAAAGCCGCAAAAGCAATATGGTTTCCCACAGCAAGCCGAAGGTGAGATTTCGAAGTTATTAACAGTTTGTTAGACCAAGGAGTTATTCGACCCGTAGTATCCACAAATAATGCCCCAATTTGGCCCGTACAAAAGCCCGATGGTTCATGGCGGCTAACGGTTGACTACTGAGAACTTAATAAGGTAACCCCTTTAGCAGCCCCCACTGTTGCCACGAGTACTGAGACCATGCTCAAACAGGGAGTACAGGCAAAGTACATTCACAGTGCTGGACATCAGCAATGGCTTTTGGTCCATCCCGTTAGACAAGGCCTGCCAGTATAAGTTCACGTTTACGTTTCAAGGGCAGCAGTACACGTGGACATGCCTCCCACAAGGACTCCATAACTCCCCCTCCATTGTCCACCGACAATTGGCCAACGGACTTTCTAAATTTTCCCGACCCGAATGCCTTATACAATATGTGGATGATCTGCTCTTGCAAACGGACACAAAACAGGAACACGTAGAGCTCTTATCTGAATTACTAGGCCTACTGCAGTCCATCGGATGCAATGTCAACCCCAAAAAGGCCCAGATTTTAAAGGAAAAAGTTCTTTATTTAGGCACCATCATCACCCACGGGAAGAGAGAAATTGAGCAAAAACAGATCGAATCAATCGTTAAATTGCCCCTGCCCCAAAATGTCACTGCACTCCGGTCATTCCTAGGTTTGGTAGGATATTGCAGAAACCATATAGTTGGCTTCGCCACTAAAGCAGCCCCACTCTCAGAGCTCCTTAAAAAGAACGCCCCATGGGAATGGCTTCCGCAGCACACAGACGCCATTGATGATTTAAAACGCACCCTAGGCACAGCCCCCACTTTACGAGTTCCAGACCCAGACTTGCTCTATGCCATAGAAGTAGCAACCACCGACCGAACCCTATCAGCAGTCCTCCTGCAAGAACGACACGATCACTTAGGATCTGCAGCCTATGCCTCAAGAGTATTAGGCCCAGTAGAGCAAGGATTCTCAGCCTGAAAATGGCACATGCTTGCAGTCTTTTGGGCAGTACAGTACTTTGCGTACATCACAGGCCTTAACCCAGTAACGATCTTGACCGAGCACACCCCCACACAACTATTACTAGACGGTAGATTAAAGGACGGTTCAGTCAGCCAAATCAGAGCAGCTTGCTGGACACTACTGTTATCGGCAGGGACATTACGGTAAAACGCACTAAAACCCACACATTTCTGGCCGATAATCTCCAATATGCAGGGACCCCACATGAGTGCCAGATCATCACAGCCCAACACAACACAGGACCCTTTATCCCAAAGTCACTACACCCACGAGCAGTCAGTAAGACACAGGATTCCCAAACCACAAGGGATACTTAATAAATTTATGTAGACGGTTCCTCCACAATCGAAAATGGAGTGAGAATTACTGGTTGTACGCGCAGGGACGCCCACTAGAAGAGATCTCTTTAAAATTCCCCAGCCACCATGTTCACAAGCAGCAGAACTCGCGGCCATAGCCTACGTAATTCAGCACCCCGACTCTTTTCCAACTCCCGCAGACATACACTCAGACAGCCTGTATGTGTGCAACAGCTTAACAGAATTCCTGCCCCTGCGGGAATCTCGAGGTTTTGTTTCAGCCGATGGAAAATCCCTACCCTCTGCCCCATTGTTAAAGCACATACTCAAGACAGCCTCAGATCGCACATACGGTATCATTAAAGTTGCTCTTCCCCACCCGGTAATGTAAAGGCAGACACCTTAGCTAAAGGGGGATCACGCCATGGTCATTTCTGCCACCCACCCGAAAACAAACCGATACACTCAGTTCAGGTTTCCCAGACCAATATTGAGGATCTAGCCCAAGCCCAAAAAGGAGACAACACCCTCAAACAGGTTTTAGACGGCAACTTCCCAGCCCCCTATGACAATGGAAAGATGCACTGACTGTACAGGACGGCATAGTTTTAAAAAACGGATTTGATGTGGTCCCCACCCAGGACAGAAACCAGCTCATTTACCAATTTCATGACTGACACGGACATCAGGGAATAGATAATACCATTGCCCATTTAAAACCTTTGTGTTGGTGGCCCGATTTAAAAAGCGATGTAACCCATTATGTCGATAATTGCCTTATCTGAGCTCAGAACAATCCCGAACGTTACTCAAAGAAAGGACAATTAAGACACACGCGACCTGTGAATGGCCCTTGGACAAATTTGCAAATCAATTACATTGGCCCCCTTCCCCCTTGCAGAAATGGTTTCAAGTACGTTCTGGTTGTAATCGACACCTTTACTAAATGGGTAGAAGCATTTCCCTCACGGACAAACACAGCAAAGGCCACCGCTAAGATCTTTACCCAACAGATATTCACACGCTGGGGTCTCCCCCGCAGCATTGAGTCAGACCAAGGTGCCCACTTCACCGGCAGAGTCATGCAAAATGTTTTAACAATTTTTGGGACCAGGCAGAAATTCCATATGGCATATCACCCCCAATCCGGTGGCATTGTCGAGAGAATGAATCGAACTTTAAAAGCGACCATTAGGAAGATGGTGCAACAGAACAATACCACGTGGGACACGGTCCTCCCATTTGCTCTCATGTTTATTCGGAACACCGTTTCCAGTTCAACAGGTTTCACCCCCCACACTCTCATGAACAGACGACCCATGAAGGGTATTGAATATTTATTAGGCCTCGATTTGGCAAGCCCCACAGTAACCGCCCTCACCCGCGAAAAAGCTGTCCAACAGGTTACAGATAACATTAAAGCGGCACAACTCGCTGCAGCTGTCCGATTAGGTGCTAGAAAGAAGCAGAGTAAAGCCTGCTTTGACAAAGCCATCCACCATGTAGATCACACAGTCGTTCAGCAAGTAACGGTTTCACTTTACAACCCCAGTTCATTCCTCTCCCCCAAATTTGCAGGACCCTACTCCATTTCCGACCAAGTGAGCCCTTCCGTGTACAAGATAACGTACCCCAACGGTAAAACTGGTAGGTTCCACATCAACCAACTCAAAGTCTACGGATCCCAATATAGCCACTCCCACCACATCTCTCTGGCTATAGGAAACGATTACTCCCTGCCCATCGACAACCTAGTCCAACCCCTATCCCAACCCCCCCCCAGCCATGCCAACATTTATCCCTTGTCCACTCCCACAGATCCGAACTTGTCTCCACCCACAGGTACAGACTCTCACCTTGAACTTGACTCTGACGACAGCGAGAGCCTCCCGGATTTGATTACTATCCCTGAACACTGGCGCAATCTCTCTGCCCCCAGTCACCCCAGCCCCCGGAACCATGACTTAGATATCTTTGACCCCCTATATGCCCTCCACCAGCCACAGCCGCTGCCCGACCACAGTAACTTGCCCTCCACTCCCACCGCCCCTACGCCTCACGACAAACAAGCCCATCTTTGGCACTGCGACAATTCTTGCAGATTAGTAAGGCACGACGATTCGGACCATCCGACGGCCCACGCGGCCATGGCACAGAAACGGCAGACACGAGTCTGGCAACCAGGAGATAGTGATGATTCAGATACTGACTCTTGTTTCAGTAATACTTTTACAACACTGTTTGGCAGAACCCTGAGGTGTCCAGATGATGAGAAAGAGACACCGCCTAAGTATTAATGTGTCCAAGTTCTGATGGAGTCTGCCTGCTTTTTTCCTTCTTCTTTTTCTACTACATGTTTTTAATTCATGTCGCCCGACACACAATTACTCTTCTGATTCAAGGGGATATGCCCTATGACAGTTAAAGGCATAAGTTTATTGGAAAACAGGTCACTGTTCTCCCAGTCTTTGTGACAAGTTTTCACATGACTACAAACTCTTACCATCCACTCAGGTCACCCAGGTAGGGAGTAACAGCACTGGTCCCCACCCTACCCGGGGACCCCAAATACATCCGTTCAGATAAGCTCGGGTAGTGGAATAACGGCACTTATCCCCGCGCTACCCGGGGATTCCACCCATTCTTATCCTGCAGCGGTCTGTAGCCATCTGGGATGGCCACTTCCAACTTGGTAGAGAGAAACTCGCAAAGCCTGGCGGGTAAAATGGACAAGCCAAGACTCAGGCAGGCTCAGAGTCAGAAATGCATATTTGAAAGCAAGATGTCCAGACAGTATCGAAACTCCATCCAATTAGCATTTTAATGGGGCCGATCAGCATTTGATGGCCCATCTTCACCAAGACAAAGGACTGGTACTCGAGCGACCGGTACAGTCTCAGACATTTCGGCACCACTCCCTGTTCAAGGGAAATGCAAACAATGGGATCAGTGATTGCTTGGGACATGCCCAACCATCCAGATCCCTGCCCACTTATTGGTTAGGAATCGAACGGAGTGATCAGGGATCACCCAATTAGTGGGGCCCAAACCGGAGGACCGCTCGAAAGAGCGCGAAAACCCCCAAGTGTAAGGAGAAGAGTTCACCACATGTTCGCTCTCTCTTGGGCCTGGTTCCCCAGTCACGGCCATCTCCAAGTGCAGCAACACCAGAATCAAGTACAAGTTCAACGCTTGCTACCAGACGGATGAGCCTAGCTGAGCAGCAGTTACTCCTTCGGACTCGATAGATCCAGAATCGAAGAGCGGCCACTGTTTCTCTGACCTAAGCCGGGTGCCCGAAGATAAGTACAGGTTGTCTTAGTCGATAGGTGTAGTTAACTAGTAGTGTTTATGTTGCATGACTAATCGTGTGTAAATAAAGTACCCTTGACCTTGAACTAACTAACTGGTGTTTGGCTCTTTGATCGATAGCCGGTTGTAACTTGTGGTGGTATCATTTGATACCTGGCGACTCTAAATATTAGGACATAGATAACATAGAAAGAAGGGCAAATTCACTGATTGTCATAATTGGAACAGAGCCACAGAACGGACAGAGAAAAGAGTATAAGGAAAGAACTCACAACAGTTATTGGCGACATCTGACGGGACTCGACCCAGAAGTGACCGTGTCACGCTGAGAAAACCCACAAAAGCATTTGAATTAGAATCCAAATTGGCAAAGTACAAGAAACCACAACGAAACCAGTATCGATCAAACCTCCAAAATTCAGAAGTGTGTAATTTGCATGCGTACTAACAAAAGGATAGAAGGTAAACTCGATAGGTTTTGTTGCGTGAAACTTTCGGGAGTTGCGTAAACCGGGAAATAGCTTGAGCCATACCCGTGTTTGCACCACCGCTTTATTCCCCTTGTTCCAAATTTCCAGTAGACAGAAGTAATTGTAGGGATGGCCATGAAGGCAATGGAACGCCTTATGCATCCACAAGAGCTGTTGCTATCTTTTGGTTGGTTCAATTGGCTCTGTTTTATAACCTTTGCTCTAGATTCGCCACGTATCTTTATGATACTGCCACGAGGTTCAAGTTCAAGTAATGATCAATAACTCAACACACCAATTAGTAAGATTCAAATCAAAATACATTTATTATACACAGTCAATCGCTACTCATGCATAAATTCTACTTAATCAACTATCTCTATAACTAACAGGCCTATACTTAGCTTTGGACTGGCCCACCAGGTCAGGGGAACAAATGGCCTTTCGTTCAGGTCCTGAGTCTATGAGATTCAAAAGCTGGCATGGACTGGTAGCTAGAGCACCTATCTCATAGCGAGTGTTGACTTGAGACTTACTTGCTTGGGGGCAGCTGGTCAGTTCACTCTCAAGGGTTGATTCGCTGCTGAGTGACCCTGCCATTTATAGTCCCCAGGGGCTTCCCGCCCTTCTGGGCGGACCCCGTACCTGGTTCCAAGTGATTGGACTACTTTCTGATCACTTGGATTGATTTCTCCAATGCTGGAGCAGTTCCCTGATCGCTAGGCGATCCCTAAATGTTCTGTGGCCTTCCTTTGTCTTAGCCCCTGCTGGCGCTGAGGAGTCTGGCTTGGCTTTGTTTACCTTAACTGTTGCCATTGTGCCTGGGAATCGCACATTACTATCTAGATGGCTGCTGCATTACTATGCAGATGGCTGCTGATTTCAGTGCTGTCTGGTTTCTCACAGGTCTCAATACACATGATTTCTGTATTTGCTAGTCTTTGCCTGTGTTGGCTGAATTTCCCTTCAGCCTTTGCGGTTCTCCATTTTAAGTCGGGAAGTGGCCAACTCAGGTGGCTACACACCCTCCTTGTGATCCTAATGCTAAGCGTGAAGGATCACATAACTGCGTTGTCTTCATTCCCTGACCCGGCGAGCACTCTTCTATGGCCTCTATACTGACCATAACTATGCAAGAAAAATTTTAGCTACATTCTAAGTGGCGTTATGTCAAAACAGGGACATGCATTACAAAATAAAAAAAACGGTACCTCTAATTGTCCTCAATAAATTACACTCACTCAACATTCAATCATACTAACTTCCTAAACAATACAAAATGAAAGCAGCATTTACATTTTTCCTGGCTTGGCAGTCAAGCACAGGGTTGTACAATGTTTCCATTTCTTTATTTACAGAAGAACGCAAACGAATGTCCTTTATTATAGATCGAGGGGTTCAGGGTCCTGGGGATAACTGAACATAGGGGATTTTATTCTGTATACCGGGGTGCAAGCGCGGTAGGCTCTCCTTCTCCATTTCCTCATGCGGATAGTCTGCACGATGCTGCAGAGTATCGCCAACACTAATAGGGATTCGGAAAGGGAGTACCACGTAATGAGCTTATCACACCATGATGGTGTGGAGTTGCCTGTTACTGGGCTCTGTGTGCAATGGGGAAGTGAATCATTAACGGCTGGGGGGGGGGGGGTTGGGGTCAGGGGGTTCGCGTTCGCGTGCAACCGGGTACAAATTGCAATAACGAAAAACACGTATGCCGTCTTCATTGTTGTCTTCTTCTTTCTCTTCTCTTCTCTTCCTTTCCGTTTTGTACTTTTCCTGGAGCGTCTGGGGTTCTGTGGGATCAAGCATAGAGTCTGTTACTATCCTGGTTTAATATCTCATCTGTTAGTATGTCTGTCTTTTTGTGCCAATTCTCCCGTTACAATTTGTCACCATGTGTGATTCCCTCATTTTAAAAAAAAAACGAGTATTCAGGACAAGACACTTCAAAAATACTGAAACAGTGCGAGCCGTCTCGCAGGCTGTGCGATTTACCACCCAAATGTTTGAGGATGTAAATAGCATAGGGATGGCAACCTAAGGGTTGCCGGATAACAAAACAAAACTTTTTGAACCAAAAGTGCCGAAATGAGGTGCGTGTGGGCCGTGACGAGTAAGAATTGGATGAAATCCCCGGGTAGGATGGCGACCAATGCTGTGTGTGCTCTACCCGAGCGTAGCTGACCAGAGGGGGTCCTCAGGCGGGGCAGAGACCAATGCCGTTTCTCCACTACCTGAGCAACCAGCAAGAACGGGCAAAAAATGTAGTCATTGTGGGAGGTTGCCGTATTGGTTATACCTTCGAACCAGAAGAGCAGTTATCAACGGGGGTCTGGCAAGCTCTCAGTGGTTTCGGCCGATGAGCATGCTGGCACGTTCTCAAAGGTTTCTGCCAACAAATAAGGCGTGGGGCCGTGGAAAAAAAAAATTCCGATCTTACAAACAACATTTAACAATACCACTACAAGCAACATTAAACATGCTGCAGGTTCCATCAGAAAGGACACCGTTTCTCCCAAGCAGTTCCTTTTTAAAACATCATCTGGACACCTCAGTTATCGGTTGCGAACAGGGTCGCAAAGGGGTTCTCGTTTGGGAGTCAGACTCAAAGTCGTCATCTTCTCCCGGATGCCATACTCTGGAATGGATCAGGGCTGATAGGACTGCATGGTGCGATTTGGGGTCCATCTCGTCGTTCCGGACGAGCCTGTATGAGTTATCTCGGTGCCAAAAGATGGTGTCTAGTTCTGTGGGGACGGAATCAGGGTCGTAATCGTAGGGCGGTGGTCTTTGATGGGGTTTATTGAGGAATGTGATGAGGAAGGGATCACTCGAATCGTGGTCAGATTCGCTGGGCGGGGTCCTGTTGCCTGGGGATAGTAGGGAGGCGTGCTGTGGCTATTGTCTGTGTCACTGTTGCTGCTGCTGCTGCTGTCTGTGGGCGATCCGGGGCGGAGTCTAGAGTTTGGGGCTGGTGTTGAGGGCGAGTCCGTGGATATGGTGGGCGTGTTGGGGGAGGCTAGGGATACGTTGGCTGTGGGCGGGGCGTGGTCTACTGCGTCTAGCATGATGTGATGTGTGTGGTTGGACTGTGGGCCATATGCCTCAAGCTGGTTGATATGGAACCACGCAGTCTTTCCGTTGGGGTACTTAATTTTATAGACTGAGGGGCTTATCTTGTCCGCAATGGAGTACGGACCCAAATACTTTGGTGACAGGAATGTGCTGGGGTTGTAAATTGAGAGCATGACCTGCTGTCCCACCTCAAACTCAGTCGCATGCACTGACTTGTCAAAACAGGCCTTGCTCTGTTTCTTTCTTGTGCCTATTCTTACTGCGGCTGCTAGCTGAGCCGTTTTTACATTCTCCACTAACTGTTTGACTGCGTTCTCCTGTGTGAGGGCCGTCACTTCGGGGCTGGTCAAGTCCAATCCTAATAAAAATTCTGTGCCTTTCATGGGGCGTCCGGTCATGAGAGTGTGTGGGGTGTAACCTGTGGGTGTTGAGACAGTATTTCTCAAAAACATCAACGCAAAAGGGAGGACTGAATCCCAAGTGGTGTTGTTTTGTTGAACCCTTTTTCTGAGGGTTGATTTTAGGGTCCGATTCATGCGCTCCACGATACCACTTGACTGGGATGTGATGTGGAATTTTTGGGTAATGCCAAATATCGTGAGGACATTCTTCATGACACGTCCCGTAAAATGAGAACCTTGGTCGGATTCAATGCTGCGGGGGAGTCCCCATCTCGTAAAGATGTGGTTAGGATCTTGGCTGTGGTCTTTGCCGTGTTCGTTCTGGATGGGAATGCCTCTACCCATTTCGTAAAAGTGTCTATGACGACTAATACGTATTTGTAACCATTCCTGCAAGGGGGAAATGGTCCTATAAAATCGATCTGGAGGTTAGTCCAGGGGCCGTTAATGGGGCGGGTGTGGCTAAGTTGAGTTTTCTTTGCGTATCTGTCCGGATTGTTCTGGGCACAGATAAGGTCATTCTCAACGAAGTGCGTTACCTCTTCTTTTAAACTTGACCACCAACAGAGCTGCCTGAGGTGGGCTGTAGTGGGATCAATTCCCTGATGTCCATGACTGTCATGGAATAAACAAATGAGTTGATTCCTGTCCTGTTCAGGAACCACATGAAGGGTGTCTTTTAACACCACACCGTCATGTGTGGTCAGTGCATTTTTAAATCTATCATAGAGTGCTGTATAGTTTCCTTTCAAAATCTCCCTGAGATTGCTATCCTGCTTCTGGACCTGCACTAAATCCTCACTATTAGTCTGTGAGACCTGAACTGCGCTTTCGGGGGGTGTCCAAAAATATCCGTGCCTGGAACCTGCTTTTGCCAGTGCGTCGGCCTTTACATTTCCTGGGGGGGAGGAACGGTGGTGACTTCGAATTTTAACGATTCCGAATGTCCTGTTCTGTGCTTTCTCTAAAATGTGGCGGAGCAATGGGGCTGAAGGGAGGGGTTTTCCGTCTGCGGAATCACATCCTCTTGCTTTCCACAGGGGTAGGAATTCTGTAAGGCTGTTGCAGGCATAGAGGCTGTCCCAGTATATGTCTGCTGGGCTGGGGAAGGAATCTGGGTGATCCACAATGTACACCACGGCTGCTAGTTCTGCCACCTGTGCCCCTAAGTGGCCTGGTAGCTTTAGTGATATTTCCTCTAGGGCGCGTCCCTGCGCATCCTCGACATAAATACTGCAACCTGTAATGCGCTTCCCTTCTAATAATGTGGAAGAACCATTCACATATATTCTTAAAGGTTTGCATGTGGCTGTGTGCTGGGGGCTCTGGGGTGAACTACCTATCTTTCTGGGGGGGGGTTTTCGCAATAAAGGGGCCCGTGTTGTGGTGCGGTGAGATGATTTCTCATTCATGGGGGGTGCCTGGGTACTGAAGGTTATCTGTTGAGAAAGTGTGGGTCTTGGTCCTTTTAACAGTGATGTCCCGTCCCTGCAAAAGAAAGGTCCATCTGGCTGCTCTTATTTGACTGACTGTACCGTCCTTAAGTCGTCCGTCCAGTAAAAGTTGGGTGGGGGGGTGTTCGTCAGGATTGTGATGGGGTTCAGTCCGGTTATGTAAGAAAAATACTGAACTACCCAGAAAACTGCAGGCAGGTGCCTTTCACAGGCCGAAAATCCCTGCTCCACAGCATCTAAGACTCTGGAGGCGTAAGCCACGGGCCTTAACTGTTCGTGCCGTTCCTGGAGGAGCACGGCCGAAAGGGTGGGGTCTGTGCTTGCTACCTCTATCGCATAGGGGGAAAGCGGGTCTGGAACTTGTAGTGCGGGGGCTGCTTTGAGTGCTCTTTTCAAAGAGTCCACAGCACCCGTATGCTGCGGAAGCCATTCGCAAGGGGTTCCTTTCTTTAGGAGGTCTGAGAGAGGTGCTGCCTTGCTGGCGAAACCGTCAATGTGGTTTCAGCAGTAGCCAACCAGTCCTAAAAATGACCAGATGGCTGAAACGTTCTGGGGAAGGGGCAATTTAGCAATCGAGTCAATCCTTTTATGCTCGATCTCGTGTTTACCATGTGTGATAATTGTACCCAAATATATCACCTTGCTTTCCAAAATCTGGGCCTTTTTGGAGTTAACTTTACAACCAATTTTCTGTAGGAGTTCCAGGAGTTCGGCCAGAAGCTTGATGTGCTCTGCCTTGGTGTCTGTCTGCAGTAATAGGTCGTCTACATACTGGAACAGACATTCGGGGCGAGAAAATTTTGACAAACCATTAACCAACTGTCGTTGGAAAATGGAGGGGAAGTTGTGGAATCCTTGTGGAAGGCATGTCCACGTGTACTGCTGATTTTTAAAAGTGAAGGCAAATTTGTATTGGCACGCTTTTGCCAATGGAATGGACCAGAATCCATTACTGACGGCCAAAACCGTAAAGTATCGTGAGTTGAGTCCCTGTTTGAGCATGGTCTCGGGACTTGTGGCTACCGTGGGGGCTGCTGACTTTGTTGACTTCCCGGTAATCGATGGTCAGTCGCCATGATCCATCGGGCTTTCTCACTGGCCAAATCAGGGCATTATTAGTGGAGGCTACTGATCTGAGTATGGCCTGCTCTAATAAGCTGTTGATAACTTTTGCGATTTCTCCCTCTGCCTCTTGGGGAAATCCGTATTGCTTTTGGGGTCTCGGGTCAGGTCCTGTGATTTGAACGGAACCAGTCATCAGGCCAGTCGTGTTTGTCGGTCGCTCAGGTGGCTACAGGGCCCAATAGATCAGAACAGTGTCCCGTATGGGAAGAAGAGATTAGGAGATACCTAAAGGGGAAAGGTGGCCCCTATGGTCGGAATTTTGCGCCAATGAAGAGACAGGTCCTGGCAGCATTGGTGGGGCAGCCTGACCAAGATCCATAAAAGCGTTTGACTAAGGTTCGTAAGCCGATGGCAATCTTGTCCTGTCTGGCACAATTGCGAGGCACAGAGGAGGTCGTGAGGATGCTCCGCAAGCAGCTTGAGGAGAAGGAGAGGAGTAGAGAGGGAGATATCAGTGAAAGAGAGAGGTTAAATGTACAGCTCCGGGAGCAGTTTGCGGCGAAGGACAAGGAAATGGGTGATGTCAAGAGGGCACATCAATCCTGTCTCGCCCACCTCAGCAGCTTTCAAATCCAGTACGAAAAGGCCTACCAGAACACACAATGTGCTGTAATGGTAAGAGAAGAGACAGAGAATCAGGTACAACAGTTAAGGAAACAGTGCGATGATCTAAAGGCAGCCCTCCGAGCACTCCACAGTTCCACCATGGAACAGAGACAGAGTTCGGTGGACCATGCCAAATGCAGGCAGCAAATTGCAAAGCTGCAATCCCTGCTATCTGTTCAAAATGGGCTTAGAGACACCTTTGGCCCACAGCTAGATCAGGAAGACGGCCCCGATTGGCAGAAATTCAGACAGCCAACGGTACGTAAGTGAGACCGAGAATCAAAATAGAGCCCCCCAGGCCCCGAAAAGAAAAGCACCCGCACCACCGACTGCACCCAACCCAATGAACCCCATAACCACGCAGTGCAGGGTTACCACAGAAGGCCAACCCGATTTTGTGTACACCACCCCATTAACTATCACCCAGTTAAGAGATGCCTGCAAGAAGATAGAGACTTTCCACCCCACATCGGACCCACACCACTTTTTCGAATTGGTAAAGCAACAGACATTCATGTACGGTTTAGACGAGCAGGAAGAGGTAAAGCTCATAGTGATGAGCCTAGACCCGTCAGTTAGTTCAGCCCTTCCCGACCCACAAAATGTAGGAGGAGGTAGCCTCCAAGAAATGAAAACGGCCATTTTAGACGCCATAGGATATAACAGAGGAGAACCGGTGGACGGACTCAACCAGTGCAAGCAGAAAAAGGGAGAGCATCCAACAGCATTTGCTGGATGCCTCTGGATCCATTTTACTGCGGTATTCGGTGAGTTAGCCCGCGCCCATTTATCAGTAAACAATACGGCCAAATGGACCCATACGTTGGTATACCATGCCACAGAGACAGGACAGAAGGCATGCGCCAGTTACGACCCCTCAGACCCAGCACACAATGAAGTGTGGGTTCTAAAACGCTTGTCCGGAGCTTGGGAACAGTCTGTACAGAAAAAGACAGAGCATGAGAGAGTAGATGCCACAATTAATCCAGTAAGGCCACACCAAGACCCCGCATGGGTAAATGAAGGCAGAGGTACAGCGCAGCACCCCAAGACACAGGAATGTTATAATTGTGGACACGAAGGTCATTATGCCCGAGAATGCAATGCCCCCCCCCGAAGCAGCAACGGAATCAGCACCCAAACGCCCCCCTCAGAAACAATACCAGACCCATCCACAGTGTTAGCGCCCGACCAGATAATTCGACCATGAATGGCACTGACTGGCGGTGTTCGGGCTCCCCAACTTGGGTCTGCAATACCCTTTGGGATAAGTCCAGAAGACCGGTTGTTGCAGGTACAGTCTGGGGACACCCCTTAAAGTTCCTTTGGGACACAGGAGGATCCCGAACCACAGTAAACTCCTCCATCATGTACCAGAAAGAGATATGGCCCACTACGGACACCTATTACCCTTAGCGGCTTTACAGGTCACCTCCAGCAGGGACACATCACAGCCCCTGTGGATGTACAGCTCGGTAATATTAAAACAAAACACTTGGTCGTTTTACTAGATTTACCCCAGGCAGCAGAACACATCCTAGGCATAGATTTCATGAGCGCACACAACCTTTCATTCGACCCAGTCAACAAATGCATATGGAAAATGGCTAGAGCAGCGCGAGCCCTCGCCACGCTCACAGTAGGAGATTATGCCCAGAGAATCAGCTCAGTAGGAGAGTACTGGTTTGATCCACAAACCATTACCACAGACAAAGCGGTTAGAGAAGTCTTGAAAAGACATAAAGCAGCATTTGCCCAGCACTAGCACGACTGCGGCAAAATCCCAGAAGTAGTAAACATTACAGGTCCTGATCCCAAGCCCCAGAAACAGTACGGCTTCCCCCAGCAAGCCAAGGGAGCGATAGCCAAGATAATTCAAAGTTTATTGAATCAAGGAGTGATTCAACCCGTCGCATCGACGAATAATACCCCGATTTGGCCAGTAAGAAAACCTGATGGATCATGGTGACTGACCATCGACTACAGAGAGTTGATCAAAGTGACTCCCCTAGCAGCCCCCACCGTTGCCACGAGGCCCGAGACCATGTTGAGACAGGGACTCCAGTCAAAATGTTTTACGGTACTGGACATCAGCAATGGCTTTTGGTCCATACCACTGGACAAAGCATGCCAGTATTAATTTGCGTTCACTTTACAGGGACAGCAGTACACTTGCACGTGCCTTCCACAAGGCTTTCACAACTCCCTTCCATTTTTCACAGACAATTGGCAAACGGATTATCTAAATTTTCCCGTCCTGAATGCCTTGTTCAGTATGTGGACGACATGCTCCTATAGACTGACACCAAGGAAGAGCACATTTCGCTTCTTTCAGAATTATTAGAACTGCTCACAAAAATTAGATGCAAAATTAACCCCAAGAAAGCCCAAATCCAGGAAAAAGGTCACATATTTAGGTACGGTCATCACGCATGGGAAGCGTGAAATAGAACAAAAACACATAGATTATTGTCAAAGTGCCCTTGCCCCAAAACATTACAGCACTCCGGTCATTTTTAGGACTGGTTGGATATTGTAGAAACCATATAGACGGATTCGCCACCAAAGTAGCCCCACTTTCTGAGCTCCTAAAGAAACAGGCCCCATGGAAATGGCTTCCACAACACACGGATGCCGTGGATGCATTGAAATGCGCCCTGAGCACAGCCCCCGCTTTGCAAGACCCAGATCCACAATCCCCATACGCGATAGAGGTAGCGACCACCGACCGAACCCTTTTGGTCGTACTCCTGCAGGAAAGGCACGATCGTCTAGGACCCGTAGCCTATGTCTCACGAGTCTTAGATCCGGTGGAACAAGGATTTTCAGCCTGCGAAAGGCACCTGTTAGCAGTTTTCTGGGCGGTACAGTACGTCTCATACATAACCGGACTCAACCCAGTAACCATTTTGACCGAGCACACATCGACACAGCTTTTATTGGACGGCAGACTAAAGGACGGCACAGTAAGACAAATTCAAGCAGCGCGATGGACCCTACTCCTACAGGGACGCAACATCACTGTAAAACGGACAAAAACGCACGCGTTTTTGGCCGAAAATTTGCACTATGCAGGAACGAGTGCGAGATCATAGCCCCCAAGCACAGCACAGGCCCCTTTGTTCCCAAGTCAGTACCAAGAAAGACAGGTATCGGACAACAGACGACCCAACCCACAGACAAAGTACTGAGAATTTACATAGATGGCTCCTCCACAGTCCTTGAGGGAAAAAGGATAACAGGATGTGGGATTTATGTAGAGGATGCGTAGGGACGTGCTTTAGAAAAGATAGCTTTAAAATTGCTTGGACACTTAGTTTCGCAGGCAGCCAGGTTAGCAGCTATTGCTTACATTGTCCAGCACCCCAATTCGTTCCCGACCCCTGCAGACATATATTCAGACAGTTTGTACGTCTGCAACAGCCTAACGGAATTCCTACCCCTGTGGGAATCGAGAGGATTTATTTCCGCCGATGGAAAACCTCTACCCTCAGCACCACTGCTCAAACATATCCTTCAGACAGCTAAAGGCAGGAAATATGGCATAGTTAAAGTAAGAAGTCACCATCGTTCCTCCCCACCCGGTAACGTGAAAGCTGATGCCCTAGCGAAGGCAGGCTCACGACATGGCCACTTTTGGCAACCCCCCGAGAGTGCCCCAGTCACGCAGTTCAGGTCTCGCAGACCAACATCCAAGACTTAGCCCAGGCACAAAAGGAAGACGAGGCATTAAAGGAAATTTTTAAAAAGAACTTCCCAGCTCCCTACAAAAAGTTTAGGAATTCTTTGACGGTCCATGAGGGAATCGTTTTAAAAGATGGAATTTGTGTAGTCCCACCCAGGACAGGAGTGAGATCATTTGTAAGTTCCATGATGGACATGGACACCAAGGGATTGAATCCACCCTTGCCCACCTCAGACGCCTCTGCTGGTGGTCTGATTTGAAAACCAACGTATCCCATTACCTCGAAATCTGCTTGATTTGTGCACAAAATAACCCAGATAGGTACACGAAAAAAGCCCAGTTACGCCACACCCGCCCTGTAAATAGCCCATGGACAAACCTTCAATTGGATTATATTGGTCCCCTCCCCCCCTGCAGAAATGGATACAAGTATGTGTTAGTGGTGATAGACACATTTACGAAATGTTCCCCTCGAGAACAAATACAGCCAAGGCCACGCAAAGTTAACAGAGCAAATTTTTATGAGATGGGGAGTCCCCCGTAGTATTGAGTCGGACCAAGGTTCCCACTTTGTGGCCATGGTCATGAAAAATGTGGTGCCGATATTTGGGATTAAGCAAAAGTTCCACATTGCCTATCACCGCAGTCCAGCGGCATGGTGGAGCGCATGAATCGGACACTAAAGGCTACACTTAGGAAAATGGTGCAGCAGCACAACACAACATGGGACACAGTGCTCTCATTCGCACTTAGGAACACAGTGTTGAGCTCAACACGATATACCCCCCATACCCTCATTACCGGACAACCCATGAAGGGTACCGAGTACTTGATTTGGCCAGCCCCGCAGTCACCGCCCTGACCCATGAGAAAGCAGTCCAGTACATGGTAGAAAATATTAAAGCAGCACAGCTCACTGCAGCTGTTCGACTAGGCGCTAAACAAAAACAGAGTAAGGCCTGCTTTGATAAAACAGTACACCTGACAGAGTATACAGTCGGACAGCAAGTAATGATCACCTTATACAACCTCAGCTCATTCCTTTTCCCCTAAATTTGCAGGACCCTATTCAATCTCGGACAAAGTAGGCCCCTCAGTTTATAAAATCACGTATCTGAACGGAAAATCAGGATGGTTCCATGTAAATCAGCTTAAGGTTATGGAACGCAGTGCAGCCACTCGCACCACCTCTCATTGGCGATGGCAGACAACGAGGACCCGCCCACTGACAACACGAGTTCCCCCTCCCCCAGCAGCAACAGCAAGTCCACAGACACGACCTTGACCACGCCCCCAGAATCAAATTTCACCCTGACGCTTGATTCGACTGCTAGCGACAGCGCAACTGAAGCCCCTGAAAGACCCGAACAAAGATCCCATGAAGCAGGCCCCAGTCACCACAGCCCAGAGACCCCGACCACAATATGCTCAGCCCCTTTGAGACGATTTATTTGCCCACACCAGAACTTGACCCACCACCTGATGATAGCGACGGCTCCCTTGCAACCTCCCTATGGAACATGAAGCACTGGCACTGTGATAATTCCTGTCATCTGACAAGGAATGATGAAATGGACCCCACATCAGCACAAGCCGCGTTAGCACGCAAACTCCTTGAGCGAGTTTGGCACCCAGGAGATGGTGATAACTCCGAGTCTGACTCCCACCATGGTAACCGCTTTGAAATTATTTTTGGAATGGAACGTTTTTTTAAAATAAATTTAGAGTACCCAATTAATTTTTTCCAATTAAGGGGCAATTTAGCGTGTTCAATCCACCTACTCTGCACATCTTTGGGTTGTGGGGGCGAAACCCACGCAAACACGGGAAGAATGTGCAAACTCCGCAAGGACAGTGACCCAGAGCCGGGATCAAACCTGGGACCTCGGTGCCGTGAGACTACAGTGCTACCACTGCGCCACCGTGCTGCCCTTTGGAATGGAACCTTGAGGTGTCCAGGTGATGAGAATCAGGAACCGATTGAGATTTACGGTGTCCTGTACTCTGCTGGAACCTGCCCGCTTTGATGTTTAGTTTGTTTTTAAATGTTGTTCGTTCTCTCTTGTACGATTTTGTTTGTCGTCCTCACGGACGCTTTCTTGATGCAGTCATTAACTACTCTTCTGACACCACATGGCAGTTAGTGAAACAAGTTTGTTGGAGCCCATATAATTACAAATTCTTACTGCTCATGTAAGGTCACTCAGGCTGTGGAATAACGACACTTATCCCCACCCTACCTGAGGACCCTCTATACATTTGGTCAGCCAAGCTCAGGTAGTGGAGCAATGGCACTGATCACCGCCCTACCAGGGGACCCCCACATGCACCACCCCATGCAGATAATTGGTTTCGAAACCCAGGGATTCCACCCATTCTTATCCTGCAGCGGTCTGTAGCCATCTGGGATGGCCACTTCCAACTTGGTACAGAGAAACTTGCAAAGCCTGGCGGGTAAAATGGACAAGCCAAGACTCAGGCAGGCTCAGAGTCAGAAATGCATATTTGAAAGCAAGAAGTCCAGACGGTATCGAAACTCCGACCAATTAGCATTTTAATGGTGCCGATCAGCATTTGATGGCCCATCTTCACCAAAACAAAGGACTGGTACTCGAGCACCCGGGACAGTCCCAGACATTTCGGCACCACTCCCTGTTCAAGGGAAACGCAAACAATGGGATCAGTGATTGCTTGGGACACGCCCAGCCATCCAGATCCCTGCCCACTTATTGGTTAGGAATCGAACGGAGTGATTAGGGATCACCCAATTAGTGGAGCCCAAACCGGAGGACCGCCCGAAAGAGCACGAAAACCCCCAAGTGTAAGGAGAAGAGTTTGCCACATGTTTGCTCTCTTGGTCCTGGTTCCCCAGTCACGGCCATCTCCAAGTGCAGCAACACCAGAATCAAGTACAAGTTCAACGCTCACTACTAGACGGATGAGCGTAGCTGAGCAGCAGTTACTGCTTCGGACTAGATAGATCCAGAATCGAACAGCGGCCACTGTTTCTCTGACCTAAGCCGGGTGCCCGAAGTTAAGTACAGGTTGTCTTAGTCAATAGGTGTAGTTAACTAGTAGTGTTTATGTTGCACGACTAATTGTGTGTAAATAAAGTACCCTTGACCTTGAACTAACAAACTGGTGTTTGGCTCTTTGATCGATAGCCGGTTGAAACTTGTGGTGGTATCATTTGATACCTGGCGACTCTAAGCATTAGGACAAAGATAACATAGAAAGAAGGGCAAATTCACTGATTGCCATAATTGTAACAGAGCCAAAGAAAGGACAGAGAAAAGAGTATAAGGAAAGAACTCACATCAGGCCCACACGCACCTCATGTTCCCGTCACTTCATACGCTCTGGAATGGTTCTCTACACTCTGCACTGTCTTTGGCAGGCCTTAGTTTCACCTTCTCTACTTTCTCTTTGGCTGTGGTATAAAGAATGCATTTTGCCACATTCCGTATGCTCACCCCTTCTTTCCTTTACCTTCTGCCACCCTCTTGCCGCTCCCCACCTGCTATTTACACATATGACACAATTGGTTGCTATACACGCTGCTACACGCGAACTACCTCTGAACCCTGGGACAAAACTATATAAAACTGGCCGCCCTGAAATTCGGCTTGTTAAGATAAGCCTCAACCACCACTGGTTGCAAGTAAAGAAAAGACTGGTCGGAGAAATTGTCCGACCACTCCCCGCATCGACCACAAGCTGCGAGAGTCTCTGTACTTTAATAATTTGCACTTCTTGGCTCTCAAAATGGCTTTTTTTTTTAAATGAGGGAGTCACACGTGGTGACAATCATAATGGGTAATTGGAGTAAGGAGAGAAAGACTAATAAAAGGAGATATTAACCGAAAATAATAACAGATACTATGCTTGCACCCCGAGGATCACCTGGAAAACAGAAAACACAGGATGAAGCAAGGACTGCTGACATGCGTTTGGATCACCGCTGGACTTCTGCAACTGCGCGCGCAACACACGTTCATTACAAACCCCATACCAGCCCTGAACACTACCAGCCCGGACACTACACCACACATAAAGACAAGACATCGAGACCCCCACTTGGTGCGAAAACATTGCCAAATGGAACCCCCTTTCATACATAGTAGAGGCCCTTCTGGTAATTGCAATAATCCGCAATGTCATTCAGACACTCCGACTCCGTAAATGGAGAACAAAAGCCTCCCGCTCCCCGATATATACAGTCCGATCCCCCTTCTTTGGAATTCAACAAAACTAAATTCATGTACTAATCGCTGCTAAAATTAACCATGTACCTCTTTAACTTTATTAGGATTAAGTAGAAATGTGATGCTGCTGTTTTAAATTTTGTACTGGATATAAATTCTTTTCATATTCACCAGCAGCATGAGAGTAGCTTACTTAGTGTTAGCTAGAGATCAACTGCGTGGATAAATTAAATGTTTTATAGTGACCTAAATTATAGTGACCGTTATAGATTAATTAATTTATGAATGTATTAACAAAATATTAGGTAAATGTCCCAAACCATAAGATAGAGTAGAGTAGAACGTTGCCTTGACCAAGCATGATCGGTCCACCAAGGATGAACAGGGATCGATAGTGTGATCCACCACGCTTCGCGTTCAGGATTAAGAGGACGGGATGTAGCCATCTAAGATGGCCACCTGCAAAGGACCATGGGAATTATGGCAAACCCAGGACTCAGACAGATACAGAGCTTATGTGTATTTGAAACACAGGTAACTAGACCTGATCGAAACCTCCTGCTCGTTTGCATTTCAATGGCCCATTTTTCCAGGACAATAGAACTCCAATCAAGAAATCGGTACAGCCACAGACTGATCGGTGCCACTCCCTTTACTCAGAAAGCCCAACTGCCAAGGTCAATGACCGCTTGGGACCCGCCCAGCTACCAAGCGGCACCCGCCGCTTTATTGGCTGAAATCAAAGGCAGTGATCAGAGCCCTGTCGAACTATTGGGCCCAAGGTTAAGGACTGCCCCAAAGAGCTTGAAATCCCAGAGGGATGAAAGAGACCGCAGCCATGTGTTCTGTCTCTTTTGGATCCAGCCTGTGCCAGCCAACTGTGGCAGGAACAGCCAGACAAGTTCAAGACCAACGATCGCTACCTGACGGATGAGCTCAGCAGAGACAGAGCCACTTTCTTCGAACCAGCCAAGTGAAATCCAGATAAACGCCTTATCCATTTGCATAGTGCCGGTCACCCTGGAGTTAAGTATAGGATATTGTAGCTGATAGGTGTAGTTTAACTCGGAGTAGATATTGTGTTTGCAGGTCGAGGTAACTATTGTGTATGTAAATAAACCATCTTTTGAACTAACTAACTGGTTGTGTGGTCATTTGATCGATATAAGGGATGGCTTGTGGTTCACCAACATTATCATTAATATTAGCACAGTATTGGCAACGCTGTTGGGATCAAAAACGAGCAACAGTGTATGCGCATGAGTGGCAAAGTGTTTGGACTTGTGGGATGCATGCATGAATAAACAATCCTTTTTATTTTGCCTGCTGCTGTTATGTTAACACACACAGTCCAGGAGCTAAGAGACATATACATCTTCCTCTTGCAAATGCACACTGTTTACAGATGGCAAAGGAAAGGAAGTGTTATAACCTGCCTGCTTACCACTGGCTGGGGACTAATGGCAATCCCACAATCCTTTGGGAGTATGAGCTTCCCCAATGAGGGGGGCGGAGAAATCATTAGCAGATTCCTTGCATAAATAAAGCTGGCCAGTTTGGAACCGGAGAGGAGAGTGAGCAGCAAGGAGTTGCTGCTGCTGGTGTATATATATGTTATTGTAAATAAATGTTATTTCTTTCTATCCTTCAACTCGTGCTGGATTTTTTGTGGCCCTTACAAAAGGAAGGTAAAAGCAAATTACTGCGGATGCTGGAATCTGAAACCAAAGAGAAAGTGCTGGAAAATCTCAGCAGGTCTGGCAGCATCTGTAGGGGGAGAAAAGAGCTAATGTTTCAAGTCCAGATGACCCTTTGTCAAAGCTCAATACCAGGTATTGAGGATATAAAAGGATACAAGGTATTCAATTCTCTCCTGACCCTGTCCATAACATTCCTCTTTAAACATTCGTCAGTGATGAACCAAAAGAGAGGATTCACCTATTTGGATTAATAAGCTGAAAAGTGTCAAAACTGTTTCTACTCTGCTTGCTTACCATTATAATAATTTTGCAACTAGCTCATTCTGTCAATATTTATTTTGCGATCTATTTTGTCAAAGAACTGGATTGAGAATAACCAAACTTATTTCATAGTCCTTTCAGCCAACACAATGAAAATGTTCACCCTCAACAGCCCTGGGCTGAATTCAATGCCATTTCCAGCTCTATTCGATGTCCATATGAAATGAGAGCCGGGTTATCCACAGTCTCTTTCCCTTAATCTCCTTGGTTGCATTTCTCCTCAGTGCTCCCACTGCTGATGTAGCCTTTGTGGCTTTCTGGTCAGTCACATGCGGACTGCTTCCTTTATCTGATTTTATTACTTCTCTTTTCTCTGCAATCGGTTTTGCTTCATTTGCTTTTATTGCGTGGGCCCTTGCAATGGATCCTTTCCTGGCAACCCGTGATCTTCCAGTGTGTCCCTCGATTCCTGTGCTGACCTCCCCTTACATACAATGCCTTCTTCCTCCAGTGCATCTGGTACATTAGGTCACTAAATTGCACTTAAACTTATTGATCAGTTCAGAGGGGAAAGAATCATTTTAAGCACCAAAACTTCCATTTGCTGTTCTACTGGTTGTATCATTTTACTGAGATTTAAGCTTCATTGGGATAGAATAGAAATTCAACTGGGACATGAGCAAATGCCCATTACAACAAAAGCTTCACAATATCAGAAGCAGTAACGAGCATTTTCTATTATGAATTAAAGAATACAAATGACAGAGGAATCTCGTAGTTGACTTATGTTTCCTTCAGAGTTGCTAAGCTTCATTACATCAGGTTGTTTTAGGCTGATTGTTTTGGTTCTTCATTGCCTTTAGCAAAATACCAGGTTAGGGTGTAACCTTTACATGTTTCTTATAATACCAGCACCTTCCAGCTGCTAGCTGAGATTGAAAGGTGGCTCTTTAAATATTTGTTGGCCGTTTGAGGTTGATCATCACTTATCTTTGATGGATTTCTTTCAGTTTGGCCTACTGTTCTCTCAAAACAGCATTAACTCTTGGAATTGCTGTCCGGTAATTCACACTGTGGCTAGTCTGCATGAAGCTAAGCAATGAGTGTTGATCGGCTATTCAACACACATGACATCACAACTGAGCTCAGTGTCTCCCACACATGCAGATTTTATATAGTGATCACGCCTAGCAATAAGGAACAGTGGTGAATCATCTCAGTTTAAGAACCTGAAATCTTTCTGGTGTGTCTCAGTTTATATATGGCAGATTTTTCTCTATTGAGACAAACTATTCTTCATCTTGCTGTCGGACGAGACGCTGAGATGAGCATCCAACTACAATTCCGCTCCATCACCAAGGCTGTCTCATTCTACTTCTAGTGATCTAGTGATATATATAAATGATCTGGACAAAGGTATAGGTGGTCTGATTAGCAAGTTTGCAGATGATACTAAGATTGGTGGAGTTGCAGATAGCGAGGAGGACAGTCAGAGAATACAGCAAAATATAGATAGATTGGAGAGTTGGGCAGAGAAATGGCAGATGGAGTTCAATCCAGGCAAATGCGAGGTGATGCATTTTGGAAGATCCAATTCAAGAGCGGACTATACGGTCAATGGAAGAGTCCTGGGGAAAATTGATGTACAGAGAGAACTGGGAGTTCAGGTCTATTGCACCCTAAAGGTGGCAACACAGGTCGATAGAGTGGTCAAGAAGGCATACAGCATGCTTGCCTTCATCGGATGGGGTATTGAGTACAAGAGTCGGCAGGTCGTGTTACAGTTGTATAGGACTTTGGTTAGGCCACATTTGGAATACTGCGTGCAGTTCTGGTCGCCACATTACCAGAAGGATATGGATGCTTTATAGAGGGTGCAGAGGAGGTTCACCAGGATGTTGCCTGGTATGGAGGATGCTCGCTATGAAGAAAGGTTGAGGAGATTCGGATTGTTTTCGTTGGAAAGACGGAGGTTGAGGGGGGACCTGATTGAGGTCTACAAAATTATGAGAGGTATGGACAGGGTGGATAGCAACAAGCTTTTTCCAAGAATGGGGGTGTCAATTACAAGGGTCACGATTTCAAGGTGGGAGGGGGAAAGTTTAAGGGAGATGTGCGTGGAATGTTTTATACGCAGAGTGTGGTGGGTGCCTGGAACGCTTTGCCAGTGGAGGTGGTAGAGGCGGGCACGATAGCATCATTTAAGATGCATCTAGACAGATATATGAATGGGCAGGGAACAGAGGGAAGTAGATCCTTGGAAAATAGGCGACAGGTTTAGATAAAGGATCTGGATTGGCACAGGCTGGGAGGGCCGAAGTGCCTGTTCCTGTGCTGTAATTTTCTTTGTTCTTTGTACCTCAGTAACAATCCCTGACTCTGCCCCTATCTCAACTCATCTGATCCTGAAGACTTTGACTATTCCAATGCTCCCCTGGTCAGCCTCCCATCTTTCATACTCCCTACTTGCTTATCCAAATCTCTGCCGCCCTTAACCTAATGCACCCCATTACCTGTTCAACCATTGCCCTGTGTTTGTTCATCCACATTGGCTCCCAGTCCGGTAAGGAGTCAACTATAAAACTCCGATTCTTGGGGCAGCACAGTGGCGCGTGGGTTAGCCCTGCTGCCTCACGGCGCCGAGGCCCCAGGTTCGATATCGGCTCTGGGTCACTGTCCGTGTGGAGTTTGCACGCTCACCCCGTGTTTGCGTGGGATTTTTCTTTTTTTTTGTATTGTGTGTGTTGATATAATAAATATTAAGGTGCATGTGTGTGTGGATGTGTATATGTGCGTGACTATATACAGAATGTGCTAAAATGACCTTATGTACACAGGAAGGAGTCGCTAGAAATGGTAAAAAACGATATTTACAGAGGTCAAAACGATAAGGCAACACAGTTGTGCAAAAGTTCAGTCTATAAGTTTAGTCTCTGCGGCGGGCGACAAATTCTGGTTGACCGCCTCAAGGGTGGATCAAGAGCTGCCTGCACTTGGATAAGTGGGACCGCCGCCAATGCGGTGGTCGCAGAGGTCGGCAGGATTGATGGTAGATCGGTGGCCTCGTGGTAGGGCACGTCCGGAGGAAGCATTGTGTGAGGCGGGACATCATGGTTAGGTGGCGGCCGTGGAACTCTGCGCAGCGCCCATCTGTTGCGTCGTATGTAGGAGCCATCAGCCATGTGGACGAGGAACGTTCTCGGGGCCACTTGCTTGACCACCACAGCTGTGGTGGACCAGCCGCCGTCAGGCAACTGCACACGAACATGATCAGTTGGGACCAGCTCAGGGAGATCCGTGGCATGAGCATCGTATACTGATTTCTGTTGGGCCCGAGACTGCTGCATCTTTTGTATGACCGTGAGGTGGTCAAGGTCTGGAACATGGATGGCTGGAACCGTGGTTCACAGAGTGCGATTCATGAGCATCTGCGCGGGAGACAACCCAGTGGACAGCGGGGATGCTCTGTATGCCAGCAGCGCCAAGTTGAAGTCGGAGCCTGAGTCTGCAGCCTTGCATAGTAATCTCTTGACGATATGGACCCCTTTTTCAGCCTTCCCGTTTGACTGCAGGCAGTGGGGGCTGGAGGTTACATGACGAAGGTTGTATAGGCGGGCAAAATCAGACCATCCCTGGCTGTAAAAACAGGGACTGTTGTCACTCATCACCGTGAGCGGTATCCCATGCCTGGCAAACGTTTCTTTGCATGCTTTAATCACCGCCTTCGACGTGAGGTCGGACAGTTTCACCACTTCTGGGTAATTGGAGAAGTAGTCGACCAGGAGGACAGAGTCACACCCGTTGGCGTGGAAAAGGTCGACACCGACCATGGGGAGGTCACTATCTCATGTTGCTGCAGAGTTTCTTTGGGTTGAGCTGGCTGAAATTTCTGACACGTGGGGCAGTTGAGGACCGCGTTGGCAACGTCCTGGCTGATGCCCGGCCAATAGACTGCCTCTCGAGCTCTGGGTCGACATTTCTCGACCCCCAGGTGACCCTCATGGAGTTGGCCGAGCACCATAGCTCGCATGCTCTGCGGTATCACAATCCTATCGAGCTTCATGAGGATGCTGTCCACCACCGTCAGGTCATCCTTGACGTTGTAAAACTGGGGACACTGTCCCTTCTGCCAGCCATTCGTGAGGTGCTGCATCACAGGCTGTAGCAGAGGATCCTTGGCTGTTTGCTCACGAATTTGGATGATGCTCTCATCAGTGGCCGGATGGTTGGAGGCACACAATTACACCTGCGCATCGATTTGGCAGACAAAATCAGTTTGTTCGCACGGTGTGGTGATAGACCTGGAAAGGGCATCTGCAACAATGAGTTCTTTGCCTGGCATGTAGACACGTTCAAAGTCATAGCGGCGTTGCTTGAGAAGGATTCGTTGTAACCGAGGCGTCATGTCATTCAAATCCTTCTGGATTATGTGGACTAATGGCCTGTGGTCCGTCTCAACCGTGAATTTTGGGAGACCATACACATAGTCGTGAAATATGTCGATTCCCGTTAGGAGGCCCAGGCATTCCTTCTCGATCTGAGTGTACCGTTGCTCAGTGGCCGTCATGGCTCTGGAGGCATACGCAACTGGGGCCTATGAGGAGGAGCCATCCCGTTGGAGGAGCACTGCCCCAATACCGTCCTGGCTCGCGTCAGTGGATATTTTGGTCTCTTTGGTAGGGTCGAAGAACGCCAGAACAGGGGCTGGTTTAGTACACTGGGCTAAATTGCTGGCTTTGAAAGCAGACCAAGGCAGGCCAGTAGCACGGTTCAATTCCCGTACCAGCCTCCCCGAACAGGCGCCGGAATGTGGCGACTAGGAGCTTTTCACAGTAACTTCATTTGAAGCCTACTTGTGACAATAAGCGATTTTCATTTTCATTTTTCATTTTAGCCCTCAGCTCACGCCATTCATTCTCACGAGTGGGCAGCCACTGGAATTCCGTCAACTTTTTGACGAGATGGCGGAGGGCTGTGGTGTGTGCCACCATGTTGGGAATGAACTTCCCGAGGAAGTTGACCATCCCTAGAAAGCGGGGGACCGCCTTCTTGTCCTTTGGGGTCTTCATGGCGTTGATCGCATCTGACCTTGTCAGCATCTGGTCGCACGCCTTGCGGCGAGATGTGGTCACCAAGGAATTTGATTTCTGATTGACCGAACGAGCACTTGGCTCTGTTGAGTCGGAGACCATGCTCATGGATTCTGTGGAATACCTGCTTGAGGCGATCGATGTGTTCTTGAGGAGTTGTGGACCAGATTATGACATCGTCAACATACACGCACACCCCCTCGATACCCTCCATCATCTGTTCCATGATGCGGTGAAATATCTCAGAGGCAGAGATGATGCCAAAAGGCATCCGGATGTAGCAGTAGTGACTGAACGGGGTATTGAATGTGCACAGCTTGCGACTGGATGCATCCAGCTGTATTTGCCAGAACCCCTTGGAGGCATCCAGCTTCGTAAAGAGTATGGCATGAGCCATCTCGCTGGTCAATCTTCTCGTTTTGGTATCGGGTAATGTTCCCTCATGATGTTGCGGTTGAAATCCTTGGGGTCGATGCAGATTCGAAGCTCCCCTGATGGTTTCTTGACGCAGACCATGGAGCTGACCCAGTCCGTGGGTTCTGTGACCTTTGATATACAACTCCAGACTTGAACAGATCCAAAACTTCGCATTCCACATAAATTCTTAGAGAAACATCAAGGGCTGGTTTCTCCATTATTGGGACGATGTCCTCACGCCGGCGTCAAAACGGTAGAATTTTACTGCCATATTTATAGCGAGTAAATATAGCAACACGCCCCCGACCAGGGCGGCAGCAGACTGAGTCCGCAGCTGCCATGGGTACATCCCGACCGGCTGGAGCACATTAGTTCCACGCCGTCGGTACTTCGGCCGGTCGGGGACAGAGAATGGCTGAGTGGGCCTCTGCCAATGGATCAAAGGGACACGAATTCCCAGCCCTGCAGGGGGCTAGCAGGGACCCGGAGTAGATCTTGCAGCATTTTCTGCAGAAATGGGCCCCCGCACCTCCGGGTCAGAGGCAGCGCTGTGCTCCATGGCGGATTTGTACCGCGGAGCTAGACCCACAAAAGAGACCCCCCTCCCCCCAATCGGCTGTGCGCCCGACCCTCAAACCCCGCACAAGCATTCCGCAGCAGCCTATAAGGCCCCCCCTGTTCTCCGATATGCCCGCCTGTAGCCATCTGGGATGGCCACTTACAACAAGAAACATGGAGGTTCGCAAAGCCTAAAGGGGAATGTGGACAATGTAAGATTCAGGCAGGCACAGAGCCTGAAAGTATATTTGTGAGCAGAGAATCCAGACAGCATCGAAACCCCCAGCCGATTAGCATTTTAATGGCCCATCTCCGTAAGACAAAGGACTGATACTCAGGTATCCGATACGATTCCAGACATTTCAGCGTCACTCCCCTTAGTAAGGAAGCATGAACAGCAAGGTCAATGACAGCTTAGGACACGCCCAGCCATCAAGGCACCCACCCCTTTATTGGCTCAGATCGAAGGCAGTGATCGGGAACTGCCCAATTGATTGGGTCCAAACCGAAGGACCGCCCAAAAGAGTGCTAAACACCCCAAGGATAAAGAGAGACACTGCCATGTGTTTGATCTCTTTTGGACCTGGCGCTCTGGCAAAGTCTATCTCCAACTGTAGCACTACGACCAGAAGCAGGTCCAAGTTCAACGCTCGCTACCAGACGGATGAGCCTAGCTGTACCGCGGTTACTTCTCCAGACCCAGCAGATCCAGAATCGAACAACGGCCACTGTTCCTCTGACCTAAGCCGGGTGCCTGAAGTTAAGTACAAGTTGTCATCGTGTTAGGTGTAATTTAGCTCATAGTTAATCCTGTGTGTGAACAAAGTATTATTGAACTTGAACTAACTAACTGGTGGTTGGGTCTTTGATCGATATCCGGTTGAACCTTGTGGTGGTATCATTTGATACCTGGTGACTCTGAAAGCAATATAATATCAATATCTAGACAAAAAAAGTGCAACCTTATTGACTGGCACCGGGCAGCACGGTAGCATTGTGGATAGCACAATTTCTTCACAGCTCCAGGGTCCCAGGTTCGATTCTGGCTTGGGTCACTGTCTGTGCGGAGTATGCACATCCTCCCCGTGTGTGCGTGGGTTTCCTCCGGGTGCTCCGGTTTCCTCCCACAGTCCAAAGATGTGCAGGTTAGGTGGATTGGCCATGATAAATTGCCCTTAGTGTCCAAATTGTCCTTAGTGTTGGGTGGGGTTGCTGGGTTATGGGGATAGGGTGGAGGTGTTGACCTTGGGTAGGGTTCTCTTTCCAAGAGCCGGTGCAGACTCGACGGGCCGAATGGCCTCCTTCTGCACTGTAAATTCTATGATAATTCTATGACTGCCATATTTATAGCGAGTAAATATAGCAACACGCCCCCGACCAGGGCGGCAGCAGACTGAGTCCACAGCTGCCATGGGTACATCCCGACCGGCTGGAGCACATTAGTTCCACGCCGTCGGTACTTCGGCCGGTCGGGGACAGAGAATGGCTGAGTGGGCCTCTGCCAAGGTCCCAGGTAGGTCTTGTTACCTTTTTTTACCTACTGTAAATATGGCAGTCAGTGAGGTTGCCCTCCTTCCTTTGGATATCAATATTCTATTGCTCAGAGTCGCCAGGTATCAAATGATACCCCACAAGGCTCAACCGGCTATCGATCAAAGAGCCAAATAATAGTTAGTTAGAATCATAGAATCATAGAATTTACAGTGCAGAAGGTGGCCATTCGGCCCATCGAGTCTGCACCGGCTCTTGGAAAGAGCACCCTACGCAAGGTCCACACCTCCACCCTATCCCCATAACCCAGTAACCCCATCCAACACTAAGGGCAATTTTGGACACTATGGGCAATTTAGCATGGCCAATCCACCTTTGGACTGTGGGAGAAAACTGGAGCATCCGGAGGAAACCCACGCACACAAAAGGGGAGAACATGCAGACTCCGCACAGACAGTGACCCAAGCCGGGAATCGAACCTGGGACTCTGGAGCTGTGAAGCAATTGTGCTATCCACAATGCTACCGTGCTTCCATTAGTTCAAGGTCAAGGGTACTTTATTTACACACACAATTAGTCATGCAACATAAACACTACTAGTTAAACTACACCTATCGACTATGACAACCTGTAGGCTCAGCAAGGCTCATCCGTCTGGTAGCGGGCGTTGAACTTGGACTTGTTTCTGGTGGTGCTGCAATTGGAGGTAGATGTTGCCGGAGCGCCAGGTCCAAAAGAGGCCGATCACATGGTGGACTCTCTTCTTATGCTTGGGGGATTTTGTGCTCTTTTGGGCGGTCCTTCAGTTTTGACCCCACTAATTGGGTGATCCATGATCACTATGTTCGAATCGAATCAATAAATGAGCGGGTGCCTTGATGGCTGGGCGTATCCCAAGTGGTCATTGACCCTGTTGTTTACACTTCCCTAGTATCGGGAGTGGCGCCGAAATGTCTGGGACTGTACCGGTCGCTCAAGTACCAGTCCTTTGTCTGGCGGAGATGGGCCATCAAATGCTAATCGGTCCATTAAATGCTAATTGGGCGGGGTTTCGATACCATCTGGATTCCTCACTCGCAAATATACATTTCAGGCTCTGAGCCTGCCTGAATCTCGCATTGTCCATTTTTCCCACTATGCTTTGCGACCTTCCCTGTTCCTGGTTGTAAGTGGCCATCCCAGATGGCTACACTCCGTACTCTTGATCCTCAACGTGAAGCGTGAAGGATCACACTACAGAATCTTGTCCTGTTCTCTGACATGCCGGGTACCCTCAATCAAGGACAGGTTCTATCCTACTCTGTCCTATGGGTCAAAATATTTACCTATGTTTCCCTAATACAACACATATTCTAAAAAATCCTAAGGGGCATTTAACATTCAAACATACATTTCAGTCTCTTTACACAAAAAGGGGAACCTCTAACTGTCTCCAACTAGACTATACTCATGCTTATTAAAACAACAGCCGCGGAATTTATTAGGGAGGAAAGTTTCAGAAAGAGTGTGGGGTTTGCTGGAGTCCGAGGAAAGGGGCCCTGAACATGTATACTGGAGGGCGGGAGGCTCTGCTTCTCCATTTCTGAAGTCTGATTGTCTGGATGACACTGCAAAGTTTAGCTATCACCAGTCGGGCTTCTACTGTGTATGACAGGGAGTACCATTTTATGATATTCTCACACCATGTGGGGGTATCAGTGGCTGTGTCTATGTGTGGTGTAGTGTCCGGGCTAGGGGTGTTGTGTTGGGTTGTAATGTTCAGGGCCTGTGTGGTGAGGGGTGTAGAGGTGGGTAACGCGCGCAACTGTATTGATCCAACGACGATCATGATGCATATCATCAGGTTCGCCTTCATCTTGTCCGTACTTTTCTCTGTCTTCAGGCATCTCCGTATCTTCCTTGGGGTACAAGCATAATATCTGTTATTATCTTGTTGCTTAATATCTTGTCTGCCTGTCTGTTTCTCCTTATCGTCAATTTTCCCATTTAGAATCGTCACCATATATGACTCCCTCATTTTATTTTTTTTAAAACAACCATTTGGGAGACAAGCCATCCAGGAACAAAACTTCTGTCACAATGCGAACACTCTCGCAGCCTGTGTTCAATGGGCTGAGTGGGCGGACAATTTCTCCATCCTCTGCAAACTTGTTTCAACCAAGTGATTTGAACATGTAAATAGCAGGTGGGGGGATAGCAACCAAAGGGTCACCGGAAAGGGGGACAAAAGTTGTGGCAAAAGTGCATTCTTTAAACCACAGTTGCAAAAAGAACAGCAAAAGTGTTTCGAAAATAATTCTCCGAATGGGATGCGTATAATCCGCGGCAGCGCAAGAATGGATGGAATCCCCGGGTAGGGCGGTGATCAGTGCCGTTGCCCCACTACCCGGGCTTGGCTGACCAAATGTATAGGGGGTCCTCAGGAAGGGTGGGGATAAGTGCCGTTACTCCACTGCCTGAGTGACCTTCCAAGAGCGGTAAGAATTTGAGGGTATATGGACTTCAGCAAACTTGTTTCTTTAACTGCCATGTGGCATCAGAAGAGTAGTCATTACTGTATCAAGAAATTTTTTGTGAGGCCGACACACAAAATCATACAAGAGAGAGAACATACAACATTAAAAACACTAACGAAAGAAGAAAAGCGGGCAGGTTCCATCAGGGAGTAGGACACCGTAAATCTCAATCGGTTCCTTTCTCTCATCATCTGGACACCTCAAGGTTCTATTCCATAAAGGGTCTCATGGTGGGAGTCAGACTCGGAGTCATCACCATCTCCCGGGTGCCAATCTCGTGCCTGGAGCTTTAGTGCCAATGCGGCGTGTGCCGATGTGGGGTCCATCTCATCATTCCATGTCAGACGACAGGAACTGTTGCGGTGCCAATGTTATGAATTCTGTAGGGCGGTAGGGGCAAGGGGGATGTTGCTATCGTCAGGTGGTGGGTCAGGTTCCGGTAACGGCAAATAAATTGTCTCTAAGGGGCTGAACATATCGTGGTCAGTGTCACTGGGGCCGTAGTGACTGGGGCCTGGTCTGTGTTTCCATCATTCAGGTCTATCAAGGGCGTCAGTTGTGCTGCCACTGTCGCTATCTCTGTCGCTCGCAGCCGAATCAAGCGTTAGGGTGAGATTTGTCTCTGGGGGCGGGGTCAAGGTCGTGCCTGTGGACGTGATGTCGCTGTTGGGGGAGAGCGGGTTTGGGTTGTCAGTGGGCGGGTCTCCGTTGTCTGCCATTGCCAATGTGAGGTGGTGCAAGTGGATGCACTGCGGTCCATAAACCTTAAGCTGGTTTACATGGAACCATCCTGACTTTCCATTAGGATATGTGATTTTATAAACTGAGGGGCTTACTTTGTCAGAGATTGAATAGGGTCTTGCAAATTTAGGGGAGAGGAATGAGCTGGGGTTGTAGAGGGAGACCATGACTTGCTGTCCGACTGTATACTCTGTCGGGTGTACTGTCTTATCAAAGTAGGCCTTACTCTGCTTTCGTTTAGCGCCTAGTCGAACAGCTGCAGCGAGCTGTGCTGCTTTAATATTCTCCAACATGTTTTGGACCGCTTTCTCGTAGGTCAGAGCGGTGACTGCGGGGCTGGCCAAATCAAGTCCAAATAAATACTCAGCACCCTTCATGGGTCGTTCGGTCATGAGGGTATGGGGGTATGTCGAATTCGACGCCGTGTTTCTAATAAACATCAGTACGAATGGGAGCATTGTGTCCCCTGTCGTATTATGCTGCTGTACCATCTTTCTAAGTGTGGCCTTTAGTGTCCGATTCATGCGTTCCACAATGCCGCTGGTGATAGGCAATGTGAAACTTCTGTTTTGTGCCAAAAATCGTCATGACATTTTTCATGACCCTGCCTGTGAAGTGTGAACCTTGGTTCGACTCAATACTACGGGGGAGTCCCTATCTGGTGAAAATTTGCTCAGTTAGAATTTTTGCCGTGGCTTTGGCTGTATTTGTTCGTGAAGGGAAAGCTTCAACCCATTTCGTGAATGTGTCGATGACAACCAACATATATTTGTATCCATTTCTGAGGGGGGGGGGGGTACCAATATAGTCTAACTGCAAGTTTGTCCACGGGCCATTAACAGGGCGGTGTGTCTTAGCTGGGCTTTCTTCGCATATCTGTCCGGGTTGTTCTGTGCGCAAATCAAGCAATTCTCAATGTAATGAGATACGTCGGTTTTTAAATCAGGCCACTAGCAGAGAGGTCTGAGGTGGGCAAGGGTGGATTCTATCCCTTGGTGTCCATGTCCATCATGGAATTTGCAAATGATCTCGTTCCGGTCCTGGGTGGGGACTACATAAATACCATCTTTTAAAACGATTCCCTCAAGGACCGTTAAAGAATTTTTAAACTTTTCGTAGGGAGCTGGGAAGTTTCCTTTTAAAATTTCCTTTAGTGTCATGTCTTCTTTCTGTGCTTGGGCTAAGTCTTGAATGTTGGTCTGTGAGACCTGAACCGCGTGTACTGGGGCACTCTCGGGGGGTTGCCAAAAGTGGCCATGTCGTGAGCCTGCCTTCGCTAGGGCGTCTGCTTTCACGTTACCGGGTGGGGAGGAACGATGGTGACTTCTAACTTTAACTATTCTGTAGTTTCTCCCTTTCGCTGTTTGGAGTATGTGTTTGAGTAATGGTGCTGAGGGTAGGGGTATTCCTTCGGCGGATATAAATTCCCACAGGGATAGGAATTCTGGCAGGCTGTTGCAGACGTACAAACTGTCTGAATATATGTCTGCTGGGGTCGGGAATGAATCTGGGTGCTGCACGATGTAAGCAATGGCTGCTAACCTGGCTGCCTGCGAACCTAACTGTCCAGGCAACTTTAATGCGATTTCTTCTAAAGCACGTCCCTGCGCATCCTCTACATAAATCCCACATCCTGTGATTCTTTTTCCAGCAAGAACTGTGGAGGAGCCATCTACATAAATTTTCAAAGCTTTGTCTGTGGGCTGGGTCGTCTGTGGTCAGATGCCTGTCTTTTTCGGTACCGACTTGGGAACAAAGTTCTGAGCTTGGGGGCTATGATCTCGCACTCATGTGGGGTTCCTGCATAGTGTAAATTGTCGGCCAGAAACGTGTGCGTTTTTGTCCATTTTACGGTAATGTCGCGTCCTTGTAGGAGTAGGGTCCATTGCGCTGCCCGAATTTGGCTTACTGTGTCGTCTTTTAGTCTACCGTCCAATAAAAGCTGTGTCGGGATGTGTTCGGTCAGGGTGGTTACGGGGTTGAGTCTGGTTATGTACCGCCCAGAAAACTGCTAGCAGGTGCCTTTCGCAGGCTGAAAATCCCTGCTCTATTGGATCTAAAACTCGTGAGGCATAGGCTACGGGTCCTAACCGATCGTGCTTTTCCTGCAGGAGGACGGCCGAAAGGGTTCGGTCGGTGGTCGCTACCTCTATCGCATATGGGGAGTGTAGATCTGGGGCTTGCAAAGCAGGGGCTGTGCTTAGGGCGTGTTTCAATGTGTCTACCGCATCCATATGCTGTGGGAGCCATTTCCATGGGGCCTGTTTCTTAAGGAGCTCGGAAAGTGGGGCTGCTTTTGGGGCGAAAATGTCTATGTGGTTCCTGCAATAACCTATCAGTCCTAAAAATGACCGGAGTGCTGTAACATTTTGGGGCAAGGGCAATTTTATAATCAAATTACTCCTCTGCAGTTCCTGCTCCTTACCGACCTGAACCTTTGTGGAGGGGCAGACAGTTGTTTCTGGTGACTCTGCAGCTGCTGAGCTTTCTAAAGTCGGCCAGGGGCTTGGAGACCTTAAAACTAAGGCATAACAAACCCTGGCAGCGAGGACCAGGACTCCACAATGTTGGGTCACAGATGGGCCAAATCGAAGTGACATTTCAGGAGCTGGTTCTTTTCCCAGAAAATAGTGAACTTGAGGAACAAGCCAGTGTGCGGAGAAGACTAATCCACTGAACTCATTCCGGTGGAAAGAGGTTACTGGCTGAGGCAAGAGATCAGCACGGTAGCATTGTGGATAGCACAAATGCTTCACAGCTCCAGGGTCCCAGGTTCGATTCCGGCGTGGGTCACTGTCTGTGCGGAGTCTGCACATCCTCCCCGTGTCTGCATGGGTTTCCTCCGGGTGCTCCGGTTTCCTCCCACAGTACAAAGATGTGCGGGTTAGGTGGATTGGCCATGCTAAATTACCCATAGTGTCCAAAATTGCCCTTAGTGTTGGGTGAGGTTACTGGGTTATGGGGATAGGGTGGAGGTGTGGACCTTGGGTAGGGTGCTCTTTCCAAGAGCCGGAGCAGACCCGATGGGCCGAATGGCCTCCTTCTGCACTGTAAATTCTATGATTAGTGTTGGGTGGGGTTACTGGGCTATGGGGATAGGATGGAGGTGTTGACCTTGGGTAGGGTGCTCTTTCCAAGAGCCGGTGCAGACTCGATGGGCCAAATGGCCTCCTTCTGCACTGTAAATTCTATGAAATCTATCCGTTTTTGTTCTATTTCATGCTTACCATGCGTGATGACCGTACCTAAATAAGTGACTTTTTCCTGGAGAATTTGGGCCTTCTTGGGGTTAATTTTGCATCCAATTTCTGTGAGGAATCCTAATAATTCCGAAAGAAGCAAAATGTGCTCTTCCTTAGTGTCAGTCTGTAGGAGCAAGTCGTCCACATACTGAACAAGGCATTCAGGTCGGGAAAATTTTGATAAGCCATTCGCCAATTGTCTGTGAAAAATGGAGGGTGAGTTGTGGAAGCCTTGTGGAAGGCATGTCCATGTGTACTGCTGTCCCTGGAAAGTGAACGCAAACTTGTACTGGCACGTTTTGTCCAGTGGAAGGGACCAAAAGCCATTGCTGATGTCCAATATGTGAAAATTTGACTGGGATCCCTGTTTCAATATGGTCTCAGGACTTGTGGCAACGGTGGGGGCTGCTAACAGAGTCACTTTGTTTAATTCCCTATAATCAATGGTCAGTCGCCATGAACTATCTGGTTTCCTTACTGGCCAAATCGGGGCATTGTTCGATGATGCTACGGGTCAAATCACTCCTTGGTTTAATACACTCTGGATTACTTTGGCTATCTCTCCCTCAGCTTGCAGGGGAAAGCCGTATTGTTTCTGGGGCTTAGGATCGGGACCTGTAATGTTAACCACTCCTGGGATTTTGCCGCAGTCGTGCTCGTGCTGGGCAAACGATGCTTTATGTCTTTTCAAGACTTCTCTAACCGTTTTGTCTGTGGTAATGGTTTGTGGATCAAACCAGTACTCTCCCAGTGACCTAATCCTGTGTGCGTAGTCTCCTACTGTGAGCATGGCGGGGGCTCGTGCTGCTCTAGCCATTTTCTACACACATCTATTTACGGGTTCAAAAGAAAGGTTGTGTGTACTCATAAAATCTATTCTCAAGATGTGTTCTGCTGTCTGGGGTAAATCTACCAAAATGACTGAGTGTTTCATTTTAATGTTGCCAATCTGTACATCCACAGAGGCTGTGATGTGTCCCTGCTGGAGGTGATCTGTAAAGCCACTAAGGGTAATAGTGTCTGTAGTGGGCCATGTATCTCGCTGGTACATCGTGGAGGAGTTTAATGTGGTTCGGGACCATCCTGTGTCCCAAAGGAACTCTACTGGGTGTCCCCGGACTGTGCCTGCAACTACTGGTCTTCCGGACTTATCCCAAAGGGTATCGCAGACTCAAGTTGGGGAGCCCGAACACCGTCAATCGGTGCCGTTTGTGGCCAAATTATCTGCTCAAGCGCTAACACTGTGGGTGGGTCTGGCATTGTTTCTAGGGGGGGCATTTGTGTGCTGATTCAGTTGCTGTTTCGGGGGGTCTTGACATTCTCGTGCGTAATGTCCTTTCTGTCCACAATTGTAACATTCCTGAGCTTTAGGGTGCTGTGCGTTACTTCTGCCTTCATTTACCCATGCGGGGTCTTGGTGTGCCCTTACTGGATTCATTGTGGCGTCTATTCTTTCCTGCTCTGTCTTTCTCTGTATGGACTGTTCCCAAGCTCTGGATAATCGCCTCAGTACCCACATTTCATTGTGTGCCGGGTTTGAGGGGTCGTAGTTGGCACATGCCTTCTGTCCTGCCTCTGTGGCATGGGATACTAGAGTACGGGTCCATTTGGCCGTAGTGTCTGCTGATAAACGGGCGCGGGCTAACTCACCGAATACAGCGGTAAAGTGGATCCAGAGGCATCCAACAAATGCTGTTGAATGCTCTCCCTTTTTCTGTCTGCACCGTTAAGTCCTTCTACCGGATCTCCTCTATTGTAGCCAATGGCGTCTAAAATGGCTGTTTTCGTGTTTTGGAGGCTACCTCCTCCTACATTTTGTGGGTTGGGAAGGGCTGAACTAACTGCTGGGTCTAGGCACATCACTATGAGTTTTACCTCTTCCTGCTTGTCCAAACCATACATGAGGGTCTGTTGCTTAACTAGTTTGAAAAAGTGGTGTGGGTCAGATGTGGGGTGGAAAGTCTCAATTTTATCGCGGGCATCTCTTAACTGGGTGATGGTTAGTGGGGTGGTCTACACAAAATTGTGTTGGTCTTCCGTGGTGACCCTGCGCTGCGTAGTGATGGGGATCATTGGGTTGGGTGCTGCCTGTGCAGTCGGTGGTGGGGTGCTTTTCTCTTCGGGGCCTGGGGGACTCTATTATGATTTTCTGTCTCGTTCACGTACCGTTGGGTCGTTGCACTGAGTTCCTGCCAATCAGGGCCATCTTCCTGATCTAGCTGTGGGCCAAAGGTATCTCTGAACCCATTCTCAACTAAGAGCAGTGATTGCAATCTTGCAATTTGCTGCCAGCACTTGGCATGATCCACCGAACTCTGCCTCTGTTCCATGGTGGAACTGTGGAGTGCTCGGAGGGCTGCCTTCAAATCCTCACATTGCTTCCTCAACTGTTCTACCTGGTTCTCTGTTTCCTCTCTTACCAGTACCGCACGTTGCGTGTCCTGGTAGGCCTTATCGTATTGAATCTGAAAGCTGCTAAGGTGGGCGAGACAAGATTGGTGTGCCCGCTTGACATCATCCATCTCCTTGTCCTTCGCCGCTAGCTGCTCCCGGAGTTGCTCGTTTAATCGCTCACATTCACTAATGTTTCCCTCTCTACTTCTCTCTTTCTCCTCAAGCTGCTTACGGAGCATCCTCACGACCTCCTCTGTGCCTCATAATTGTGCCAAGCAGGACACGATTGCCATCGGCTTATGAACCTTACTCAGACTCTTTTTGTGCATCTCGGTCAGGCTGTCCCACCAAGTCTGTCCTATGCTGCCAGGACCTGTTTCCTCTTTCACGCAAAATTCTGACCATAGGGGCCATCCTTTCCCCTTTAGGTATCTCCTAATCTCTTCTTCCCATACGGGACTCTGTTCTGATCTATTGGTCGCTGTGACCTCGGGCTCTTGCGGATGCATAAGGCGTTCCATTGCCTTCATGGCCATCCCTACAATTACTTCTGTCTCTTACCGGAAATTTGGAACAAGGGGGAATAAAGCGGTGGTGCAAACACGGGTACGGCTCAAGCTATTTTCCGGTTTACACAACTCCCGAAGGTTTCACGCAACAAAATCTATCGAGTTTACCTTATATCCCTTTGTTACTATGCATACAAAGGGGCCCCTACAGGGGCCAGCACGGCGCTGGAGCGGTTCACGCCGTTCCAGCCTCCCATCCCGGCGCGAACGTTGCACCGCGGGATCCGCGCATGCGCAGTGGCGCCGGCGTCAACGAGGACATGCACAATCGTGCCGGCACCAACACGCGCATGCGCGGTGGCCTCCCTCAACGCGCTGGCCCCAACGCAACATGGCGTGGGAGTTCAGGGGCCGCCACGGAAGAAAATAGGCCCGGGGAGCGAGAGGCCCACCCGCCGATCGGTGGGCCCTGATCGCGGGCCAGGCCCAATCGGATGCCACCCCGGGGTCGGAGCCCCACTCCCCCCCCCCACCCCACCCCACCCCACAGGCCGCCCCCCGACCCTGCGCACAGAGTTCCCGCCGGCTGCGACCAGGTGTGGACAACGCCGGCGGGACTGTGCCTTTTTAGAGTGGGCAGGAGATTCGGCGGTCCTGCCACGTAGAGCAGCCCACGACCGGCGCCGCGCAAAAGTACCGGCGCTAATGGCGCAGATTCGCCGCTCTACGGAGAATCGTGTGCCGGCGTCAGGGCGGCGTGGCCCGGTTGGTGGGATTCTCCCGACCGGCCCCGGGCTGGGTTCAAAGAAAATGAACATTTTTAAAAACAATGACCCAATGTTTTTTCTGCAGGATCGCACACAGCATTTTCCTGGAGATTGATCTTCAATTCCTGAAGACTCCCGGCCAATTCAGAAAGGTTGGTAATCCTACAGTGACACTCAGAACACTCCAACTGAATCTCTGGACATTGTTATCTCTCTCCTAGCCTTCGAAAGCCTCACCAGAACTTACCTTTTGCTCTGAGTCATCTCGAACCTTCGGCCCAGATCCATATCTCTTCATGTAAGATTCCTTAGGATATTTTACTGTGCAAACCCTCCCATGACAGGCAGATCTGATGGTTAAAAATACATATGGAATAGTCTCCTAAACTAACCGAGGCACAGAATATAGGAGAAGGGAGGTTTTTCTCCAACTGTATAAAACACTAGTTATGTCATAGCTAGACTATTGTGAACAATTCTGATCACCTGGTTACAGGAAAGACTAAGTAGGATACAGAAGAAATTTATGAGGATGCTGCCAGAAAGGAGAACGTTAGCAATCAGGAAAGATGGGATAGACTGGAGTGGTTTGTCTTGGAACAGATGGAGGCTGAGGGAGATTTAATTAAGGTGTATAAAATTATGAGGAACTTGGATGGAGTTGATAGGAAGGGCCAATTTCTGTTGGCAGAGAGTTCAATAACCAGGGGGCATAAATTTAAAGAAAAGCACGGGAGGATTAGAGGGGAGATTAAGGAGATGGAAATCCCATCGTCGGCTACGGGAACAGAATCCCACTGCCAGCGAAAGGTGCGCTGCCTCCCGCAATCAAGAAACACCTGGCTGGGGGAGGGTGGAGCGAACATCCAGCCCCTATCGTGCCATAATTGTTCTGCATTTCTATGTAAGTATTTGTTGCTTTTCTGCATTGCTACTATTACACAAATACCGCCCTGTTGATCATCTATTCCCCCACTCCTCTGTGAAATGCAGTGGGATATTTTTCCACTTTAAAGATGCCGATGCGAGAGCTTGACATTCTGTTTGTGTATGGTCAACAGTTTTATGTATAGGAATCATTGTTCCCTTACAATTGGTATTCTGGTGATTCAGTCCTGATGCGAGCACAGAGAAAAGTTTCGACTGGATGTCTCCTTTTTCAGCAATATTCTTTTTATATCTTGCTTTTAACATTGTTCAGAGCACTAGCCCATCCTCTTACTGTGGGCTCCACAACATTTCCCTGTGTCATGGGGAATCCTGGCCGGGATTTTCCGAAATCCTGGCCAAGTGTTGACGCTGGCGTTAACACCGGAGTGGTGGGGGGACTTCCGGTTGCGGCGATGCTCTGCTAAGCCGCACGTTTCGGCGGCTCCAGCTCCGATGGACTTTCGGCTCTTTTTGAGAGCCCCAGCAGGAATTTTTTTTGACCAAACCCGGTGTGGGGTGAAGAAATAAGGAGTCCCCCCACAGTGTGCAGGAAAAAGATCGGTGGTGGCGGCCGGATTACGAGGGATCCTCGAGGGCAGCGGCAGAGAAAAGAAGGAAGCAAGATGGCGTCGGAGGGAGGCCAGACGATATGGGGGCCGGATCAGGATGAATTCCTCAGACGGTGTGTGGAGGAATTAAAGAAGGAGGAGCTGGCCCCAATGTTGCTGGCAATTGATGGGCTCAAAGAAACGCAAAAGGCCCAGGCGATAGAGCTCCGTGTGGTGAAGGAGATGGTAACTGAGAATGAAGATGAGATCCTGGGCCTAGCGATCAAAATGGAGACGCACGAGGCGCTATATAAGAGGTGCATCGAAAGAATCGAAGTCCTGGAAAATAGATCAAGGAGAAAGAACCTCCGGATTCTTGGTCTCCCCGAGGGAGTGGAGGGAGCTGACGGCGGGGCTTATGTGAGCACGATGCTCCATTGGCTAATGGGAGCTGAGGCCCCCTCGGGCCCCTTGGAGGTGGAAGGGGCTCACCGGGTCCCTGCGAGGAGACCAAAGGCTTGAGAACCACCAAGGGCGATGGTCGTGAGATTTCAACGCTTCAGCGACAGAGAGGTTGTTTTGAGCTGGGCCAAGAAGGTACGGAGTAGCAGATGGGAGAATGCGGTGATACGAGTGTATCAGGACTGGAGCGTGGAGGTGGTGAGAAGGAGGGCGAGTTTCAACCGAGCCAAGGAGGTGCTTCATAAGAAGAAAGTAAAGTTTGGGATGCTGCAGCCGGCGCGATTATGGGTCACGCACCATGATAGACACTATTATTTTGAAACGTCGGAAGAAACATGGACCTTCATCCAAAAAGAGAAATTGGACCAGAACTGAGGGACTGATGTTGGGGGGGGAAGCGACAATGTTGATGTATAGAAATGTACATTGGGGAAGGGGAGGTTCACTGTATTGGGACGGTCTTTGACGGGGGGGACATTGAGAAATGTGGGCGCCGGTGGGGAAAAAGGGCCATAGGTGGGGGATGGGGAATGGGAATGGGGCTGTAGGGGGGGCTGCGCCATAGGGGGTGGGACGGTTCTAGGAAAGCGCGGGTTTATTCCCGCGCTAGAGAGATGATGGCGGGAAGACAGGCGCAAGGAGGATGAGAGTTCCACACACCAGGGGGGGGGGGGTGTCAAAGAGAGAGCGGGAGAAGCTGGGGTCAGTTGAAGTCAGCTGACTTTCGGAAGCAGTATGGGGGGAGTAACCATGCTAGATGGGGATCTAGCGGGGGGGGGGGATAACTGGGTTGCTGCTGCTGGGATCGAGAGGGGGGCGGGAGTGCGCCGCCTGGGGGACTGGTGGGTGCGCAGGACTTGGACGGGGGACTGGCCCAGAGTAGGTGATGGGTAGTCGGCGGGGGGGAGGGGGGGGGGGGGGCAGCCCCCCAATCCGGCTGATCACGTGAAACGTGAGAGGCCTAAATAGGCCGATTAAGAGAGCCCGAGTGTTCGCGCACTTAAAGGACTGAAGGCAGACGTGGTCATGCTTCAGGAGACGCATCTGAAGGTGGCGGATCAGGTTAGGTTAAGGAAAGGATGGGTGGGACAGGTGTTGCACTCAGGGCTGGACGCAAAGAACAGAGGGGTGGCTATATTGGTGGGGAAACGGGTGTCGTTCGAGGCTAGTAATATAGTAGTGGACAACGGTGGCAGATATGTGATGGTGAGTGGCAGACTGCAGGGAATGGAGGTCGTGTTGGTAAATGTAAAGGCCCCGAACTGGGATGATGCGGGATTTATGAAGCGGATGCTGGGACGTATCCCGGACCTGGAGGTAGGAAGCCTGGTAATGGGGGGGGGATTTCAATACCGTGCTGGACCCAGGGTTAGATCGACCTAGATCCAGGACCAGAAGAAGGCCGGCAGCGGCCAAGGTGCTCAGGGGGTTTATGGACCAAATGGGGGGAGTGGAACCGTGGAGATTTGCTAGGCCGTTGGCCAAAGAGTTCTCCTTTTTCTCCCATGTCCATAAGGTATACTCCCGGATAGATTTCTTTGTTTTGAGTAGGTCACTTATTTCGAGGGTGGAGGGAATGGAGTACTCGGCCATAGCTGTTTCAGACCATGCCCCGCAGTGGGTGGATCTGGAACTAGGAGAGGAGAGGGAACAGCGCCCACTCTGGCGACTGGATGTGGGATTATTGGCGGATGAAGGAGTCTGTGGAAGGGTGCGAGGATGTATCGAAAGGTACCTGGAGACCAATAATGATGGTGAGGTCTAGGTGGGGGTAGTATGGGAAGCGCTGAAGGCGGTGGTTAGGGGAGAGCTGATCTCCATTAGGGCTTACAAGGGGAAAACAGAGGCCAAAGAGAGGGAGAGATTACTGGGTGAGATTTTGAGTGTGGATAAAAGATATGCGGAGGCCCCGGACGAAGGACTATATAGGAAGAGGCGAAGACTCCAGACGGAGTTTGACATGCTGACCACAGGGAAGGCAGAGGCACAGTGGAGGAAGGCACAGGGGATGAGATACGAATATGGGGAAAAGGCGAGTCGGCTGTTGGCCCACCAGCTTCGTAAGAGGATAGCGGCGAGGGAAATAGGGGGAGTTAGGGATGAAATGGGAACTATGGTGCTGAGTATAGGGAAGGTAAATGAGGTGTTTACGACCTTTTATGAGAGGTTATATAGGTCCCAACCCCCGGAGGGAAAAGAGGGGATGCAGCGGTTTCTGGACCAACTAAGGTTCCCGAGGGTGGAGGAGCAGGAGGTGGCAGGCCTGGGGGCGCCAATCGGGGTGGACGAGGTGACTAAAGGGCTGGGGAACATGCAGGCAGGGAAGGCCCCGGGACCAGACGGGTCCCCGGTGGAATTTTATAGGAAATATGTGGACTTGTTGGCCCGCTGCTGGCAAGAACCTTTAACGAGGCCAGAGAAGGGGGGACTCTACCCCGACAATGTCGGAGGCGACGATACCATTAATCCTGAAGTGAGTGATCGGAGAGTACTATATTTAGCTTTCGCATTTCTATTAGAAATCTAGTGCTAGGAAACAGATAGTTAACAGTAACTTTGAAATGTTTTAATTTTAATTTTTATTACTTGACGCAATGTCAGTTAGAGGGGTGCAGTGCTCTGACTGTGAGATGTGGCAGGTCCGGGAGGCTTCCAGCGTCCCGGATGGCTTCATCTGCAGAAAGTGCACCCAACTGGAGCTCCTCACAGACCACATGGTTCGGTTGGAGCAGCAATTGGATGCACTTAGGAGCATGCAGGTGGCGGAAAGCGTCATAGATCGCAGTTATGTAAATGTGGTCACACCCAAGCTGCAGGCAGAGAAATGGGTGACCACCAGAAAGGGCAGGCAGTCAGTGCAGGAATCCCCTGTGGTTGTCCCCCTCTCGAACAGGTATACCCCTTTGGATACTGTCGGGGGGGATAGCCTATCAGGGGAAAACAGCAGCAGCCAAAGCAGTGGCACCACGGCTGGCTCTGATGTTCAGAAGGGAGGGTCAAAGCGCTGAAGAGCAATAGTAATAGGGGACTCTATAGTCAGGGGCACAGATAGGCGCTTCTGTGGACGTGAAAGAGACTCCAGGATGGTATGTTGCCTCCCTGGTGCCAGGGTCCAGGATATCTCCGAACGGGTAGAGGGCATCCTGAAGGGGGAGGGCAAACAGGCAGAGGTCGTTGAACATATTGGTACGAACGACATAGGCAGGAAGGGGCATGAGGTCCTGCAGCAGGAGTTCAGGGAGCTAGGCAGAAAGTTAAAAGACAAGATCTCTAGGGTTGTAATCTCGGGATTACTCCCTGTGCCACGTGCCAGTGAGGCTAGAAATAGGAAGATAGAGCAGCTAAACACGTGGTTAAACAGCTGGTGTAGGAGGGAGGGTTTCCGTTATCTGGACCACTGGGAGCTCTTCCGGGGCAGGTGTGACCTATATAAGAAGGACGGGTTGCATCTAAACCGGAGAGGCATAAATATCCTGGCCGCGAGGTTTGCTAGTGTCACACGGGAGGGTTTAAACTAGTATGGCAGGGGGGTGGGCACGGGAGCAATAGGTCAGAAGGTGAGAGCATTGAGGGAGAACTAGGGAATAGGGACAGTGGGGCTCTGAGGCAGAGCAGACAGGGAGAAGTTGCTGAACACAGCGGGTCTGGTGGCCTGAAGTGCATATGTTTTAATGCAAGAATTATTATGGGTAAGGCAGATGAACTTAGAGCTTGGATTAGTACTTGGAACTATGATGCTGTTGCCATTACAGAGACCTGGTTGAGGGAAGGGCAGGATTGGCAGCTAAACGTTCCAGGATTTAGATGTTTCAGGCGGGATAGAGGGGGATGTAAAAGGGGAGGCGGAGTTGCGCTACTGGTTCGGGAGAATATCACAGCTGTACTGCGGGAGGACACCTCAGAGGGCAGTGAGGCTATATGGGTAGAGATCAGGAATAAGAAGGGTGCAGTCACAATGTTGGGGGCTTGCTACAGGCCTCCCAACAGCCAGCGGGAGATAGAGGAGCAGATAGGTAGACAGATTTTGGAAAAGAGTATAAACAACAGGATTGTGGTGATGGGAGACTTCAACTTCCCCAATATTGACTGGGACTCACTTAGTGCCAGGGGCTTAGACGGGGCGGAGTTTGTAAGGAGCATCCAGGAGGGCTTCTTAAAACAATATGTAGACAGCCCAACTAGGGAAGGGGCGGTACTGGACCTGGAATTGGGGAATGAGCCCGGCCAGGTGGTAGATGTTTCAGTAGGGGAGCATTTCGGTAACAGTGACCACAATTCAGTAAGTTTTAAAGTACTGGTGGACAAGGATAAGAGTGGTCCTAGGATGAATGTGCTAAATTGGGGGAAGGCTAATTATAACAATATTAGGTGGGAACTGAAGAAAATAGTTTGGGGGCGGATGTTTGAGGGCAAATCAACATCTGACATGTGGGAGGCTTTCAAGTGTCAGTTGAAAGGAATTCAGGACCGGCATGTTCCTGTGAGGAAGAAGGATAAATACGGCAATTTTCGGGAACCTTGGATAACGAGAGATATTGTAGGCCTCGTCAAAAAGAAAAAGGAGGCATTTGTCAGGGCTAAAAGGCTGGGAACAGACAAAGCCTGCGTGGAATATAAGGAAAGTAGGAAGGAACTTAAGCAAGGAGTCAGGAGGGCTAGAAGGGGTCACGAAAAGTCATTGGCAAATAGGGTTAAGGAAAATCCCAAGGCTTTTTACACGTACATAAAAAGCAAGAGGGTAGCCAGGGAAAGGGTTGGCCCACTGACGGATAGGCAAGGGAATCTATGTGTGGAGCCAGAGGAAATGGGTGAGGTACTAAATGAATACTTTGCATCAGTATTCACCAAAGAGAAGAAATTGGTAGATGTTGAGTCTGGAGAAGGGTGTGTAGATAGCCTGGGCCACATTGAGATCCAAAAAGACGAGGTGTTGGGTGTCTTAAAAAATATTAAGGTAGATAAGTCCCCAGGGCCTGATGGGATCTACCCCAGAATACTGAAGGAGGCTGGAGAGGAAATTGCTGAGGCCTTGACAGAAATCTTTGGATTCTCACTGTCTTCAGGGGATGTCCCGGAGGACTGGAGAATAGCCAATGTTGTTCCTCTGTTTAAGAAGGGTAGCAAGGATAATCCAGGGAACTACAGGCCGGTGAGCCTTACTTCAGTGGTAGGGAAATTACTGGAGAGAATTCTTCGAGACAGGATCTACTCCCATTTGGAAGCAAATGGACGTATTAGTGAGAGGCAGCATGGTTTTGTGAAGGGGAGGTCGTGTCTCACTAACTTGATAGAGTTTTTCGAGGAGGTCACTAAGATGATTGATGCAGGTAGGGCAGTGGATGTTGTCTATATGGACTTCAGTAAGGCCTTTGACAAGGTCCCTCATGGTAGACTAGTACAAAAGGTGAAGTCACACGGGATCAGGGGTGAGCTGGCAAGGTGGATACAGAACTGGCTAGGTCATAGAAGGCAGGGAGTAGCAATGGAAGGATGCTTTTCTAATTGGAGGGCTGTGACCAGTGGTGTTCCACAGGGATCAGTGCTGGGACCTTTGCTGTTTGTAGTATATATAAATGATTTGGAGGAAAATGTAACTGGTCTGATTAGTAAGTTTGCAGACGACACAAAGGTTGGTGGAATTGCGGATAGCGATGAGGACTGTCAGAGGATACAGCAGGATTTAGATTGTTTGGAGACTTGGGCGGAGAGATGGCAGATGGAGTTTAATCCGGACAAATGTGAGGTAATGCGTTTTGGAAGGTCTAATGCAGGTAGGGAATATACAGTGAATGGTAGAACCCTCAAGAGTATTGAAAGTCAAAGAGATCTAGGAGTACAGGTCCACAGGTCATTGAAAGGGGCAACACAGGTGGAGAAGGTAGTCAAGAAGGCATACGGCATGCTTGCCTTCATTGGCCGGGGCATTGAGTATAAGAATTGGCAAGTCATGTTGGAGCTGTGTAGAACCTTAGTTAGGCCACACTTGGAGTATAGTGTTCAATTCTGGTCGCCACACTACCAGAAGGATGTGGAGGCTTTAGAGAGGGTCCGGAAGAGATTTACCAGAATGTTGCCTGCTATGGAGGGCATTAGCTATGAGGAGCGGTTGAATAAACTTGGTTTGTTCTCACTGGAACGAAGGAGGTTGAGGGGAGACCTGATAGAGGTCTACAAAATTATGAGGGGCATAGACAGAGTGGATAGTCAGAGGCTTTTCCCCGGGGTAGAGGGGTCAATTACTAGGGGGCATAGGTTTAAGGTGAGAGGGGCAAGGTTTAGAGTAGATGTACGAGGCAAGTCTTTTACGCAGAGCGTAGTGGGTGCCTGGAACTCGCTACCGGAGGAGGTGGTGGAAGCGGGGACGATAGTGACATTTAAGGGGCATCTTGACATATACATGAATAGGATGGGAATAGAGGGATACGGTCCCAGGAAGTGTAGAAGATTGTAGTTTAGTCGGGCAGCATGGTCGGCACGGGCTTGGAGGGCCGAAGGGCCTGTTCCTGTGCTGTACATTTCTTTGTTCTTTGTTCTTTGAGAGAAAGATCCGCTGCAATGCGGGTCTTATAGGCCGCAGCCCAGAAAGAGGGGGGGGGGGGGGGAGGGGATGGAAGGGGGAGGGGGGAGGAAAGGGGGGGGGGGGCAACTTGTTTTGTTCTAGTTGGGGTGGAAGGGGGGGGAGCACTATTTCTTGTTACTTTGTTAGTTCACTACTTTATTTAAATAATGTTATCTATTAGTTATTGTGTTATCGTCGTTGTTGATTTGTAAGGGGGAAAAACTGTGTTTGAAAACTTCAATAAAATATATATTTTTTAAAAACACCGGAGTGGTGTACGCCGGCATCAGGGGGCCTCTTGGCTCAGCAATTCGCCGCTCTTCAAGGGGCCAGCATGGCACCTGAGAGCTGTGCGCTGCTCCGCCGCTGAAAGGCGGCCCTGCACGGCCGACGCGGGTCTGCGCATGCACGCGACGGCCGTCTCCCGCCCCTATATTTTGTAAGTGCTGTGTCATGTGGTTTATTTTCTGACATGTGTTTTATCTGGTACCGGAAGCTATAATTTGCTTCAGGTCCCAGGCACGTTGTTCGAAACCAGGCTTTAAAGGTAGCTAACCGAGTTAACCCCACCAGAATTATAGCTGAGTCTCTGCAGAAAGTTTGGAGACAAGGCATCATGTGCTGTGTTGAGATGTCTAAATACATGACATCTTGGGCGTCATTCTCCGCCGGCGGGAGTCTCCGTTTTTCCGGCGCCCGGGGATTTCCCGACGGCGTGGGGCTGCCCCACAATGGGAAACCCCATTGACCGGCCAGTGTAACGGAGACTCCCGCCGGCGGGTCGGGGCAGAAATGTGGCGGGGCGGGATGGAGAATTTTGTTCCTGGTGTTTGAGAAGATGTCTAACAATCAGCAAAACAAATGCAGCTATTTAATGAAAAGAGTTGCTGCAAAATATATGCAAGTCTGAAGTATATCAGAATGTTCTTTATGAATTTTCCTGTTAACAGTTAAAAGGCATGCAATAATGAAATGTACTGATACTGAAATACAGTCCTGTTATGTTCTTTAAGATATTCATGCTCGGGTCCTCATTTTTTCTCCAGGTTCCTTGATACGCTGCCTGAGCGAGTCAGGTGATTGAAGTCGGTCTGGATAATGACCCTTAAGACAGTTGGTAACAAGAAGCACCTGGGAACTCAATACTAAAAATTCCAAAGAATATTATTGTGGGAGGAGTTTTGTTATTGTTGCAAACGATACACGATTCCAGATGTTCTGCTTCAAATCCCCTTGTAAAACATTTTGTAGAGATGACCCGCTTTTGAAGAGATACTTAAATGGTGTAAAAATAGAAAGCACAGTTTTATTGGTATGTTTCATCTTTTTATTGGAACTTGAGGTGATTTGTGTCCGAACAGATGTGAATATTCAGAGACCAAGTGGAAGGTAACATGAAGCGTTTCAGTTCCGCTTATCGGAAATGTACTTCTTGACAAAGTGAAGCCGTCGATACATCAACTATCTGATGTGATGTCCAATCCTCGATCTTGTTATTAAATAAGATGTAAGCATTGACTTCTATGTATACTGAACGTATAGTCCCTGGAACTTGACAAAGTAGCACAAAAATATTATTGTGTAGTCATTCTTTACAGAACACGTAATGCTCAGTAATGAGTATCTGTGTTGTAAATTATATGTACAATGGTACTCGGTGCTCATTAGAGCCAAAACATTGCCATCACTTCCCTTCCCTTCACGTGATCTATATTCCTCGGGGAGAACACAAACAAGAGCAGTGCACAATGGGAAGATTGTGTTTCAAAGTATGCCTAACCCTTTGGAGCTGAAAATGGATGAGCCACGACAAAAGCATGTTTTCGCTTCAGCTCAGAATTAGACTAATGGTGGTCCAGTGCCTGCTGATCCATGACATACTGTTCTAATAATACTGATCAACTTTTTTAAAAAACTTCATTCAGTCAAACCACATTATCATAAATTCTAAATTTTTCAAGTAATCTCTTCAATCGCTGATCTCTATAAAACAAGTTGCAGAAGCAGTCGGACGTAATATTTGCAGATACAAATTATTCTTTTCATAGAATCTGTAGGATCCCTACAGTGCAGAAAGAGGCCATTCGGCCCATCGCGTGTGTACCGACCCGCTGAAAGACCACTCTACCGAGGCCACTCCCACACCCTATACCCGTAAGCCCACCTAACCTGAACATCTTTGGATAGTAAGGGGTAATTCAGCACGGCCAATCCACCTAACCTGCACATCTTTGGTCTGTGGGAGGAAACCGGAGCACCCGAAGGAAACCCACACAGGCACAGGCAGACTCCACACCCAAGGCTGGAATTGAACCTGCGTCCTCATTCTCTCATCTCCCCATTCATTCAACAATTTCCATTTCACACAGAATCACAGAATAATACAGGGCAGAAGAGGCTCTTTGGCCAATCGAGTCTGCACCGAAAGACATCTGACCTTCTTACCGAATCCCATTTGCCGGTACTTGGCCCAAAACCTTGAAAGGCGCGGGAATGTGGCGACTAGTGGATTTTCACAGTAACCTCATTGTAGTGTTAATGTAAGCCTACTTGTGACAATTATAAAGATTTTATTATTATGTTATGATGTGCAAAGTGATCATCCACGTACTTTTTAAAGGAAGTGAGGCAACCCGCCTCTACCACCCTCCCAGGCAGTGCATTCCAGGCCGTCGCCACCCTCTGGGAAAAAGGTTTTTCCTCAAATCCCCGCTAAACCTCCTGCCCCTCACCTTGAATTTGTGTCCCCTGGTGACTAACCTGTTCACTAAGGGGAACAGCTGCCCCCTATCCAACCTGTCCATGTATTTAATAGAAATAACTTGTTGAACTTAACTTTTTGCTTATAATAAAACTATGTGAAGATGCTTTTTCTTATTGAAGAGCAGTCTGGTTTTTTTGCTTGCTTCTGCTAGAGTGCTAATGCGCTCCAACAATCAATACATGGGGCAGGAGGGCAGCACAGTGGCGCAGTGGTTAGCATTGCTGCCTCACGGCACCAAGGTCCCAGGTTCGATCCCAGCTCTGGATCACTGTCCATGTGGAGTTTGCACATTTTCCCCGTGTTTGCATGAGTTTCGCCCCCACAACCCAAAGATGTGCAGGTTAGGTGGATTGGCCACACTAAATTGCCCCTTAATTGGAAGAAATGAATTCGGTACTCTCAATTTTTTTTTAAAAATACATGGGGAGGTAATTGCTTAGGAGTTTCAACACTTTCCTGCTGTAACTCCAGTTCCTTAGTGTTTTGTATTCTTTCCACTCCTTACGGCAGATCAGGGACGGAGACTCCATAAACTGTTTTGATCCACGGAAATGGCCTGCACCTCTGAAGGACAAAACTGAGATTACCCCATTGCACAGCAGGGAGCCGATTAGACCAGTGTTAGAATCTGGTGTTAAACAAGGACCCTGGGAAACCCTTTTGAGCGCTGTCACCAAAGCCTTGTAGCAGGACTGCCTCCTGGAGATAGAGGGTGCCCATTTACTGATTCTGTTGACTGGTGTTGAGTGTAGATGGGAGTCCCATGAGAGTAATTCTCATCAAAATTATAACCTGATCAAATTTATGGGAATACAATTTTATTGATTGTTTAAGCTATAAACCAAAACAGTATTCAATGGCAATACTCAGCCCTTCTCAGTTTAACTTGCAACTATCTCCAGCCAGAAGAGCCGAGTGGATGATCCATCTCGGCCTTCTCCAGAAGTCTCCAGCATCACAGGTGTCAGTCTTCAGCCAATTTGATTCACCTCATGTGATATCAAGAAACAGCTGAAGGCACTAAATACTGCAAAGGCTATGGGCCCTGACAATATTCCGGCAATAGTATTGAAGGCTTGTGTTCCAGAGCTTGCCGCCCCCCTAGCCAAGATGTTCCATTCCAGCTACGACACAGGCATTTACCCAGCAATGTAGGAAACTGCTTAGCTATGTCCGTTACACGAGGGACTGGACAAATTCAATACGGCCAATTCCTGCCCCATCAGTCCACTCTCAATTAGCAATGAAGTGTTGCAAGTGATGCAAGCTGTCAATAAGACTGCTATCAAGCAGCACGTGTTCAGTAATAACCTACACATTAAAGCTCAGTTTGTGCAACTCAGCTCATTACAGCTTCATTCAAACATGGGCAAAAGAGCTCAATGCCAGAGGTGAGAGTGACTGCCTTTGACATCAAGGCAGCATTTGACAGAGTATGGCATCAAGGAGCCGGGGCAAAACTGGAATCAGTGGGAATGAAGAGGATAACCCCCCACTGGTTGGAGATATTGGGTTGGTTCAGCTCAATTGACTGGACAGTTGGCTTGTGATGCAGAGCGAGGCCAACATCACGGGTTCAATTCCCGTACCGGCTGTGGTTCTCAAACTTGCCACTCATCTGAGGTGTGGTGATTCTCAGGTTAAATCACCACTAATGAGCTCTCCCCCTCAAAACATTTTTTTAGTTTAGAGCACCCAATTCTTTTTTTGTTTCCAATTAATGGGCAATTTAGCATGGCCAATCCACCTACACTGCACATCTTTGGATAGTGGGGGTTAGACCACTCAGACATGGGGAGAATGTGTAAACTCCACATGGACAGTGACCCGGGGCTGGGATCGAACCCAGATCCTCAGCGCCGAGAGGCAGCAGTGCAAACGACTGCACCACCGGCCTTTACATTACTTTTTTACCTGGCACAAAGGAAGATGGTTGTTGTTATTGGTAGTCAGTGTTCTTTTTAGAAATATATATTTTATTAGAAACATGTATCAAATAAATACCGTGGGAAACATACTTCTCAGTAATCAGCTGTACAATCTGTACAAGTTTGTTCCCCTTTTTCATCCCCCACCTCCTCCCCGCAACGAACAGCTCTTCAAACATGGTTACAAACATTCCCCACCTTTTCTCAAATCCCCCTGCAGAGCCCCTTAACTCACATTTTATCTTCTCCAACACAGGAAGTCGTACAGGTCACCCAACCAAGCCGCTACCCCTGGTGGCGATACCGACCGCCACTCCAGTAAAATTCTCCACCGTGCAATCAGAGATGTGAACACCAAGACATCGGCCTTCCTCCTCTCCATAAGTTCCGGCTTCTCTGAAACCCCAAATATCGCCACTGCGGTGAATGTATAATTATTAATAATTCACCAGTGCACTGTGTTATGTTATTAACCCTGTGGGCTCTACCTATGGGCCAATGTATGGCTTCACTCACAGGGGATATGTTGGGGCGTGTACGGGCTCTGCCCATGGCTCCACCCCCTTTACAGGAAGTATAAGAGCTGCTGACCTGCGGGGCCACCTTCAGTGTTGTAACGGTCACAGGCAGGCTCAGTTCTAAGCTGATTAAAACCACGGTTTACTTGTCCACGTGTCTTCGAGTGAATTGATGGTCGCATCAATTTAATCAGCTTAAAATACTACGATGGTATCAGCCCTCAAACCTGACAGACTGGAACTCGATCCACAGGCCGCAGAGGCGAAAGAAATTTTTTCACATTGGCTTCAATGCTTCAAGGCCTATCTCGCCGCGTCGTCTACGCCATCCATCACTGACGAACCGCTGAGCCTCCTCCACGCACGGGTGAGCCATCGCATTTCTGTCCAGCTCGACGAAGCTGCTTCCTATACAGAGGCCCTCGCACTACTCGAACGCCTCTACGTGCGGCCTGTGAATGAGGTATACGCGCGACACGTCTTCACCACTCGCCGCCAGCGCCCCGGGGAGTCGCTAGATGATTACCTACGCAACCTCAAAGTCCTCGCGCGCAACTGTAACTACCAGGCCGTTACGGCCACTCAGCACATGGAGCTCGCCATCCGAGACGTTTACGTGGCGGGGTCCGATCGAACTATGTGAGACAGCGTCTGCTCGAAAAAGGGGCCCAGGACCTTGACGACACGGTAAAACTGGCTACCTCTCTGGAGGCCGCTTTTCCGAGCCTTACTACGTTCCCAGCTGATCACTCGACCCCCTCATGGGCCCCCAACCCGAGACTACCCCAGGCCTGTGCCGCACGGCCACACGCCCATCATAGGGGGCTTCCCTGCTACTTTTGCGGCCAGTCCCAACACCCCCGACTGCACTGCCCGGCCCGCAACGCGAACTGCAGCAGCTGTGGGCGAAAAGGACACTTCGCCAAGGTCTGCCTGACCAGGTCTAAGAACTCGAACTCACAGACCCGATCCACAGACTCACAGGCCCGCAGACCCCACAAGGTGGCAGCGTGTCTGCCGACTCCGCCTCCGCATAACATGTGAGACTCATGATCGCCATCTTGGCCATCCTCCCCCACGCGGCCGGCCACGTGCAATCCATGGGGGCCGCCATCTTGGATGCCATCTTCCCCACCGCCCGCCACGCTCGACCAACGGGGGCCGCCATCTTGGCCGCCATCTGCTACGCCGCTCGACGCGTACGACCTACACGGACAGCCATCGCGGGGCCGCCCCAGCACCTCCAACCATGCCGCCGGCTACCCACACCTCAGCGCGGTCACCCTGGACCAGTCGCGACCTAAGCACCTCCAGAGCTTCATGAAGGCCGTCCGGGTTAACGGGTACGAGACACCTTGCCTTTTCGACTCCGGGAGCACAGAGAGCTTCATTCACCCGGACATGGTAAGACGCTGCTCGCTCCCAATATTCCCGACACAATAAACCATATCCCTCGCCTCTGGGTCGCACTCGGTGCAAATCCAAGGGTGCACTACTGCAACCCTAGCGATACAGGGCACTGAGTACACTAATTTTAAACTATATGTGCTCCCAGACCTCTGCGCTCCTCTCCTTTTCGGACTCGACTTCCAGTGCAGCCTCAGGATCCTAATTCTTAAGTTCGGGGGGCCCCTGCCACCGCTCACCATATGCAGCCTCGCGACCCTAAAAATTGACACCTCCCCCCCCTACTCTTCACAAACCTCACCGCCGATTGCAAGCCAGTAGCCACCAGTAGCAGGTGGTATAGCATGCAGGACAGGACGTTCATTAGGTCCGAGGTCCAGCGTCTCTTGCGGAAGGGGTCATAGAGGCCAGCAATAGCCCCTGGAGAGCTCAGGTGGTGGTCGTCAAGACCGGGGAAAAGTTCCGGATGGTGGTTGATTACAGCCAGACCATTAATCGGTTTACGCAACTCGATGCGTACCCACTTCCCCGGATTGCAGACATGGTAAATCAGATCGCGCACTACCGCGTGTTCTCCATGGTGGATCTTGTGGTGTTGGGTGCTCTGGTGCACAGATGAGCCAACACAGTTGTATGTGGTACAACTCTATTTTATTTTAACTCTTATAATACAGTTCGTTCTGGATACTCTGCATGTGCTGTCTCCCTGAGTGTGTTTGGTGGCAGATGTGTCCTGGTCCTCCTCTGCAGCTAATACTGACCACCGGGGGTCGTGTCTGTGCTTTTATATCTTTCTGTCATTGGTTGTGGTGTTGTGTGTTCTGATTTGTCTGTTGGTGTGTCTATCATGATGTGTGTGTTTGAATATCATGACATTCCCCCCTTTTTACAAAGATATGTGCCTACGTGGTTATAAATATAATTGTGTCGTGAGTGCATCTAAGAGTGTGTGTGTGTGTTGTGTACAGCGTGTGTATATGACGTAACTATTTACATGGGGCGATGTCGGGTGCGTCACACTAACAAGGTTGTACCATAACAAAACTTGGATACGAGAGAAAGAAAAAAACGTGAACATTGGTCTGGTCAGACGATATCTGGAACAATAAACAACAACAGGTTATAATACAGAAGTGTTTGACTTTTTGAACGTATGAACAGCGTTATAAGTCCAGTCTAATGGGTGACCGCCTCAAGAATGGGCTGGTCCTCAAGCCGGTTCAGCTGTGGAGATTTGGGGTCACACTGGTTCACCTTGGACTGTTGGGAGGTGATGCTGTTGCCGAAGTCTCTACTTTACCATTTGTTGTACTTCGTGCAGTGCTTGGTTTTTTCATTCGTGCAAATATAACATTCAACATCTTTGTTAGTGGTGCCTTGGCTGTGGTTTGGTTCTGGTGGCGATGGAAGGGGCATGATCCGTGGCATCTCCACGAAGTCATCCTTGGGAACCAGTGGAGGATCCGGCGTGTGCGTACGGTTCAGTTGCGAGCGTGGAAGGCGGCGCAAAGCTCTCTGATTGCTCCTACGCACCAATCCATCCGCCCTGCATGCCAGGAACAAGGTGGAGTCTTTTTTCTTTTTATGTTTGTGGTGGACGGCATCTTGTAGCCGATGGGTCGTTGCCATCGAAGTAGCACCATCACTAATATCATGCAAGGCGATGACTGTGCCAGATGTGGAAGTTGGCCGAGACCGTGCACGCTGGTTCCGGCCACCTGCTGTGCCGGAAGGGCGACTCCGCAGAGAAACGTCGAAGCATGTCGCCTTGGAGAGAGAATTGTTGCTCGCATCAACGTCTGGCGATGGCGCGAATTGGTGTGTCCATCTTGGACCGCCTGTGCTGGTTGCCACTGCCGACCCAGTGGGACTGCCACGCGATCCATTCCCTGTCGCCGTGGCATCCGCCGTCACCCTGAGCGTGCCATCACCGAGGCCGCGACACCGCCCGTCCGGAGCAAGGTCTGGCGTGCGCAAATCAGAGTCGGCGCTTGGCTGCTCCCCATCTGGAGTCCGGTCTGCCTTCCGTCGATGCCCCCCGTCCGGAGTCCCAACAGGTTCACTGGAGGCAGCCGAGATTCCCTGAAGCTGCACTTCTGGAGTCAGAACATGCAGGAATGCACCAACCAGTGGAGAGGCTCGAGCCATTGAGGGTGGAAGCGGTGCGCCGCCACCGCAGTCGTCAGTGGTCCCACCGTGATCGTCGAGTGCCTCGGTACGCACTAGGCGAGGTCTGTCACCTTGCACCTTTTGCATGGGAAGTGGGATGCTGTCGTCACTCGTCTCACATCCCGTGGATAGATCCTCATTAGCAGCTTGCTGTTCACTAGGGTTGGATAAATTGTCAGAGTTTTCATCTGGTGGTGCACACCATGTCGGTGGACTGTCATTGTCTTGCCGTTGTCCTTCATTTGGGCTTTTCTTCTTTGGAATTTTAAATCTTCCCCCAGACATTGCAGAACCTTGTTTATTACCCCCAAATTCTCCCATATGTATGGTCTCGAATATAGGATCCAATGTTTCTATCGACATTGTACTATTTTCCAAAGAACATTCCGTTTCACTTTTCTTCTCAGGTACCTCATATGTATCTTTGTCTAATGTACATGCCTTCATGGTCTCTGGGTCTGATTTTGCTGGGACTGGCATGGTCACAGTCTCTCTTTTACTGTTCTCAATTGCCCACATTATACTCCCCATACATAACTGCTTAATCACTGGGGTTAGTGTGGTACAATGGATAGTCGGGTCGACCTTATCTGCATCTTCACCATTAGTGGAAAGCACACTTGGTTCACTTGAAACTGCTGTGGGTTTTAAATTTGTTATCTGGCTACTCGATGTCGGTGTCCTCAGGATTCTTGCTCCAATGTTCTGCTCATTTATCAGTGGAGTGTGTATAGGTTCAATGCAATTAATGTTCCCCTCAAGGTTTGAAGAGTCATTACTGACTAACTGCTGGTCTCCGAAGTTGGGATTTTGCGGCGTTGTGTTGAAGGGAGACATTTGTCCCTGCTGTAGATATGATTCAGGTTGTGTTATTTCCATTACCTGAGGATCAATGTCTTGTCCATTTTTTCGATCCGTACTAAAACACTGGCAATTCTCAGTCTGCTCCTTGCAAGTTAAACATTCAATAAATTTCTTTAGCAAATCCTCAGCATCCTTCTGTGGCCGTGCAGCATTATTAATCTCTGTTCGGCTATAATGATCCTGAAGATCAGCGCATAAACCTTTTTTCTTCGGGCTTGGACGAGGCGATTCCTTTGGCTTGTCTTCAGTTGGGCTTGAACAGTCATCAGCGCTGTGCCCTTCATTGTAGCATGAGAGACCTTCATGGTCATGCTGCTGTGTAGTGGAGCATGGTAGGCTGTTATAGCCTTCTTGCTGTTCACGTGAGCATGGCAGACTTGCATCATCTACCGCTGGTTGGTCAGGAGAGGTTGCTAGACCCTCATGGTCTTGTTCCTGCAAGGACTGCACATTGGAGTCTTGCGTTGCTTCTATCGTGGAGGCTGTCCACGAGCTCTCTGTGGAGGCTTGTGACACTGGAGTCACTTCTTGTTCGTGCAAGGACTGCGCTCTGGAGTCTTGCGTTGCTTCTATCGTGGAGGCTGTCCACGAGCTCTCTGTGGAGGCTTGTGACACTGGAGTCACTTCTTGTTCGTGCAAGGACTGCGCTCTGGAGTCTTGCGTTGCTTCTATCGTGGAGGCTGTCCACGAGCTCTCTGTGGAGGCTTGTGACACTGGAGTCACTTCTTGTCCGTGCAAGGACTGCGCTCTGGAGTCTTGCATTTCTGCAATTGTGGAGTCTGTCCACGAGCTTGCTGTGGAGGCTTGTGACACTGGAGTCACTTCTGGTTCATGCGAGGACTGCGCTCTGGAGTCTTGCATGTCTTCTTTCATAGAGTCGGGAACGTTGAGCGGGACGTGGACCACACTCTGTGTGGCAGCAGGGCGCTCTCCGTGTGCTTGCACCGCTCCCTGTCTGTTAATGTCAGGCTGCAGCATCATCCGGTACTGATAAGTTGGAACGTCATATCTGCTGGATTGAAGATCCTCAAATCCGAAAAATGAATCCGCATCTGCGTCGGATTCAATGTGGGGGCCGCCAATGTGCAACACGAAAGGTTCGTCCGAGTCATAGTCGTATAGGACCACGGAGCTATCATTGGGCTCGCGAGGTCCGGAAACACTGTAAAGATCGTCATCGAAGTATTCGAGGTCGGAATCATCGGCTTGTGCGTAGGTAACTGCTTGTCGGAGGGTTCTTCGGAGGTCAAATTCATCTCCTGGGTCAATTTGCGGCACTGTGCTGTCATTCCAGGTGAGGGAAGGTTGTTTTACAGCTTTAACAGATTTTTGTTTTTTTGATTTGGGACGTTTCCCTTTTAAATTGGATTTGGGACGTTTCCCCTTTAAATTGGTGCAGTCTGGGGCCTCTAACATCCTGACGCTCGGTATGTAGCACGTAGGAAGCGACTGCGCATGCTCAGATCGCTGTTCCTTTACCGATGGCCGTTTTCTTGACTGCGCATGCGCAGCATCTCGCGCATGCGCAAACAATACTTCCGGTTCTGCGCACTGCTCGCGCAACTGTGCTAGCGTGATACCTTTAGCAAGATGGCCGCCGACCTCGACCCAGCCCTCTCTCAGGCCCGGGATTTCGGGCTCCGGGATCCCAGCCACGAGGTGAGTACTGCAGCTTTTCTTACCTTTATTTGCCGATTGGATTGCGTTTTCTTCACAGTACTTGGAGAATTTGTCCAGGACTGCCTGGTAATCGTACCTTTGCTGCCTCCTGAAGAACCTGAACCTTGTGAATATTTCTCTTGCCCTTGCACCGGCGATGGTGAGGAGAAATTCAATTTTTTCGCTATCATCCAGGTCTTGGAGTTCAGCTGCCACCAGGAACAATTCGAACCATTGCCGGAATCGCCGCCAGTTTTCGCGGAGGTCGCTGTGGCACTGGAGCGGCTGCGGAACCGGGAGCTCTATCATTTTGCCTGGGCACTGCTGGTTGTCTCTGTACACTGAGGTATGCCAGCAGGTATCGATCCACTCCTGTACCATGTGGTGTTGGGTGCTCTGGTGCACAGATGAGCCAACACAGTTGTATGTGGTACAACTCTATTTTATTTTAACTCTTATAATACAGTTCGTTCTGGATACTCTGCACGTGCTGTCTCCCTGAGTGTGTTTGGTGGCAGATGTGTCCTGGTCCTCCTCTGCAGCTAATACTGACCACCGGGGGTCGTGTCTGTGCTTTTATATCTTTCTGTCATTGGTTGTGGTGTTGTGTGTTCTGATTTGTCTGTTGGTGTGTCTATCATGATGTGTGTGTTTGAATATCATGACAGATCTGAAGTCTGCATACTACCAGCTCCCAATCCGCCCGGAGGACCGCCACTACACAGCGTTTGAGGCAGAAATAGAATTTCATAGAATTTACAGTGCAGAAGGAGGCCATTCGGCCTTATCGAGTCTGCACCGGCTCTTGGAAAGAGCACCTTACCCAAGGCCAACACCTCCACCCCATCCCCATAACCCAGTAACCCCACCCAACACTAAGGGCAATTTTGGACACTAAGGGCAATTTAGCATGGCCAATCCACCTAACCTGCACATCTTTGGACTGTGGGAGGAAACCGGAGCACCCGGAGGAAACCCACGCACACACGGGGAGGATGTGCACACTCCGCACAGACAGTGACCCAAGCCGGAATCGAACCTGGGACCCTGGAGCTGTGAAGCAATTGTGCTATCCACAATGCTACCGTGCTGCCGCCTTCTCCATTTCCTCCGGGTCCCCTTTGGCATCACGAATGGGGTTTCGGTGTTCCAATGAGCGATGGACCGAATGGTGGACCAGTACGGGCTGCGGGCCACGTTTCCGTACTTGGACAATGTCACCATCTGCGGCCATGATCAGCAGGACCACAACGCCAACCTCCACCGATTTCTCCAAACCGCCCAAAAACTCAACCTCACCTACAACAAGGAGAAATGCGTTTTCCGCACAACCAGGCTAGCCATCCTCGGCTATGTCATGGAAAACCTAGGACCCGACCCTGACCGTATGCGCCCCCTCCTACAACTCCCTCTCCCTCACTGTCCCAAGGCCCTGAAGAGGTGCCTTGGATTTTTCTCCTATTACACCCAGTGGGTCCCCCAGTATGCGGACAAAAGCCCGCCCATTATTTAAGGCCACCCTCTTTCCACTGGCAGCCGAGGCTCGCCAGGCCTTCAACTGCATCAAGGTGGACATCGCCAAAGCTGTGATGCGCGCGGTCGATGAGACCGTCCCCTTCCATGTGGAGAGGAGCGCCTCAGAGGTTGCTCTCGCTGCCACACTCAACCAAGCAGGCAGACCGGTAGTGTTTTTTTCACGCACTCTCACCACCTCCGAAAGTCGACACTCCTCGGTCGAAAAAGAAGTCCAAGCCATCGTGGAAGCCGTGCAGCACTGGAGGCACTACTTTGCTGGTAGGAGGTTTACCCTCGTCACCGACCAACAATCGGTTGCCTTCATGTTTGACAATACGCAGCAGGGCAAGATCAAGAATGATAAGATCTTGAGGTGGAGAATCGAACTCTCCACCTATAACTACGATATAGTATATCGTCCTGGGAAGCTCAACGAGCCCCAAATGCCCTGTCCCACGGCACATGCGCCAGCGCACACGCTGACCGACTATGGGCTATCCACGATGACCTCTGCCACCTGGGGGTCACCTGACTCGCCCACTACATCAAGGCCCGCAACCTGCCCTACTCCACCGAGGTGGTCAGAGCTATAACCAGAGACTGCCAAAACTGTGAGGAGTGTAAACCGCACTTCTATCGACCGGATAAGGCCCACCTGGTAAAGGCATCCTGGCCCTTTGAACGCCTCAGTATCGATTTCAAAGGGCCCCTCCCCTCCAATAACCGCAACATGTACTTCCTTAACATCATAGATGAGTTCTCCCGCTTCCCGTTTGCCATCCCCTGCCCTGATATGACCACCCCCACTGTCATTAAAGCCCTGCATAGTGTCTTCACCCTGTTTGGTTTCCCCAGTTATGTCCACAGCGACAGGGGCTCGTCATTCATGAGCAACGAACTGCGTCAGTACCTGCTTAGTAAGGGCATAGCCTCGAGCAAGTCTACCAGTTATAAACCCAGGGGAAACGGGCAGGTGGAGAGGGAGAATGCGACGGTCTGGAAGACAGTCCTACTGACCCTGCGGTCCAAGAATCTCCCAGTTTCTCATGGCAGGAGGTCCTCCCCGATGCGCTCCACTCTATTAGGTCCCTCCTTTGCACAGCCACAAACCAGACTCCTCATGACCGTTTGTTTGTTTTCCCTAGGAGAGCTACCTCAGGGGCCTCGCTTCCGCCCTGGCTGATGACACCAGGTCCAGTCCTCCTCCAAAAACATGTTCGGAGCCATAAGACCGACCCCCTGGTAGAGAGGTCCAGCTCCTGCACTCCAACCCACACTATGCATACGTCGAACACCCCGATGGCCGGCAAGATACCGTCTCCCTCCGGGACCTGGCGCCCGCAGGCTCCAACTCCACTCCCACTACTGCATCCACCACACTATGTCCCGTCCAACCTCCCATGTTCAGCGCCCCGACCCCTATATGGTTCCCGCGCTCCCTCCCACCCGCCGCACCGGTCCACAGGAATGAAGCTCTGGAAGAGCTGCTCCCGGAGTCCACGCCTGTGCCTGCTCCAGACCCACTTCCACAGCCACCCAAAGCGGCTGCAACGCCAGTGCTTCGGCGGTCGCAACGTACGATCCGGGCACTGGACCGACTGAATCTATGAGCCCGTCACCCCCGCCGGACTTCATTTTTAAACAGGGGGTGAATGTGGTGAATATATAATTACTGATAATTCACCAGTGCACTGTGTTATGTTATTAACCCTGTGGGCTCTACCTATGGGTCATTGTGTGGCTTCACACACAGAGGATATGTTGGGGCATGTATGGGCTCCGCCCATGGCTCCATCCCCTTTACAGGAAGTATAAGAGCTGCTGACCTGCGGGGCCGCCTTCAGTGTTATACCGGTCACAGGCAGGCTCAGTTCTAAGCTGATTAAAACCACGGTTTACTTCTCCACGTGTCTTCGAGTGAATTGATGGTCGCATCAGCCACCAAAGGGTCCGGGTCCACCTCCTCCCACCCAGAATCTTCCCAATTTTTCACAACCCCAAAACATGTGCCTGTGATTCGCTGGCCCCCGCCCACACTTCTCACACTCATCTGCTACTCTCTGGGAAGAACCCACTGATTCTCACCCAAGTCACATGCACCCTGTGCACCACCTTAAACTGTATCAGGCTCATCTTTGCACAAGAGGAGGTCTCGTTTACCCTATGCAGTGCCTCACTTCATACTCCTCAATTGATCTCCCCTCCCAACTCCCCTTCCCATTTCTCCTTGATATTCACAACCCACTCGCCTCCATGCTCCCCCAGTCACTTATAGATATCTCCAATTCTTCCCTCCCCTTCCATGTCCGGAAGCAGCAGTCGTTCCAGCAGGGTGTATCCCGGTAACCTAGGGAACTCCCTCCAGACCGTTCGTGCAAAGTCCATAAACTGTTGATACCTGAACTCACTCCCCCTCGGTAACTCTACCCTAAACTTAGCTACTCCAGACCGGCAAACCCTTCCTTCCAGCCAGTGCTGCAGTCGTTAGCACTGCTGCCTCAAGGTGCTGAGGACCTGGGTTCAATCCCAGCCCCGAGTCACTGTCCATGTGGAGTTTACACACTCTCCCAATGTCTGAGTGGTCTCAACCACTCACCTTGACCAGCCCCAGTTCCCTCCACCTCCTGTATTCACTATCCATCCCCCCAGCTCAAACCCATGAATCTCGCACAGCGGCGTTAACACCGACATCCCTTCCACCCTAAAATGCCTCCTCGATTGATTCCATATCTTCACCGTGGACTGCACCTGCCTACTCAGAGCCATTGGCAATGCTGCCATCACCATAGCCCTCAAATCCGGCCCCTTACAAGATTCCTCCTCCATCCTAACCCATTCTACCCCTTCTCCATCTCACCATCACCGCATCTTATTCACATTCGCCCCCCAATAATAATGAAGCTGATTCGACAACACCAACCCCCTTGCTGCCTCTGCCTCTGTAGCAGGGTCCTCCTGACCCTTGATGGTGGTCAGTCATCTTAGTTCGAGGACATTATTGCAAGAGTTTCTCGGGTAGAGTCCCAGGCCCAACCATCTTCAGCTGCTTCATCAGTGACCTTCGCTCCATCATAGGGTCAGAAGTGGGGATGTTCACTGATGATTGCACAATGTTCAGGATCATGCACGCCTCCTCAGATGCTGGAACAGTCCATGTCCATATGCAGAAAGACCTGAGCAACATTCAGGCAGGAGCTTATGTGACAAATAACAGGCGGCATTCTCCAGTCCCTCAGACGTGTGCTTCTAATCTGCGGAATGTTCACGGGCAAGGAGATTCTCTACTCCTACCGCTCGTCAATAGCATTTCCCATTGTAGCCATCCCATGCCACCAGGAAACCGACGGGCGGGGGTGCACTGCCGGCAGAAAAGAGGGTCCTGAAGAACGGAGAATTCCGGACAACATTTCTGCCACACGTGTCAGGCAATGACTGCCTCAAACTACAGAGGTTCTAAGCACCTCCCCTTCACATTCGATGGCATTATCATCCTGAGGGGTTATCATTGACCGGAAACTGAACTCAACTCTTCACATAAATACTGTAGCTACAAGAGCAGCTCAGAGACTGGGACTCCTGCAGTGAGTAACTCACTTCCTGACTCCACAAAACCTGTCCACAAAGCACAAGTCAGGAGTGTGATTCAATACTCTCCACCTGACTGGATGAGTGCAACTAGAACAACATTCAAGTTGCTCAATCAGAATAAAGCAATCCACTTGACTGGCATCCATTCACTAGTGTAAACATTCACTCCCTCCACCACCGACGCACAGTCACAGCCAGGTGTACCATCTACAAGATGCACAACAGGAACTCACCAAGGTTCCTTAGCCAGCATATTCCAAACCCACGACCACTACCATCTAGAAGAACAAGAACAGAAGATGCATGGGAACACCACCACCTGCAATTTCCCCTCCAAGCCACTCACCATCCTGACGTCTGTATCGTCATTCCATCACATCGCTGGAACAAAGTACGAGAATTTCTTCCCTAACAGCACTGTGGGTGAACCTACACCACATGGGCTGCAGCGGTTTAAGGAGGCAGCTCACCACCACCTTCTCAAGGGGCAATGAGAGATGGGCAATAAATGCTGGGTCTAGCCAGCAATACCCACATCCGTGAAATAATTTTCAAAACTTACATCGTATACTCACTTAAAGTATTTTCAGGCCAAAATAATCACATGTTCCTATATGCACCGTAGAATGTTACAGCATAGAGGAGACCATTCAGCCCATCTTGCCAGTGTGTTTCTGAACAAGTGCAATGAAAGATTTGAAAAATTGAGCCTTTCTTTGTTAGTACACTATAGTAAATAAAGTCACCATCGTCCCAGATGACTATAGGCTGCTTTCCCCTTTGAGGGGGAGAGCTGTCTGGTGGTGATTTAACCTAAGGACCACCACACCCCAGGTGAGGGGCAAGGTTGAGAAGGCAGGGCCTTCATGAATAACCTCAGCTGGTAGAGGAATTGAACCTAGGCTGCTGGCCTTGCTCTGCATTACAAACCAGCTGTCTAGCCAATTGAGCTAAACCAGCCCAAGTTATGGGTTCATTATAATAGACCTGTTTAAAATTACTAAAGGATTGATAGAAGCAAAGGAGAAAAAGTAGACTTGCATATGTATAGCTCTTCCAACAACCTCAGGACATTCTAAAGCATATTACAGCCAATTAAGTTCTTGGTGGAGTATTTACACTGTGGTAATGGAAGCAAATTGTCTCCATTAGTTGAAGGGTCAAAACGGAGTGGCCTTAGAAATGAGATTGCATTTAAGAAGTAGTCAAAAAGGGCAGCTGTAACCTTTCACACCTAGACTCATCAGGTTATGGAATTAATTTCCTGAGTCAGTGGGTGGGGCAGAAATTATATCAACATTCAAAATACAATTGGATAGGTCAATGAAGTGAAGAGTTAAACAAAAATTGCTTCAAGCTAGTTGCTCAAGGGTAAAGATCAATCAACATGGACTAATTGTGCTGCATGGTCTGTTTCCTTGGTGTAACTGATATGAATGACAATGACTAAATTTTCATATTTACTGAATATTTGCATGGAGAGTATTTTGTACAGAAGAGACGGCCCATAAACAACATCATATCAGCCTTTTCAGATTACTTGCAACCTTTACGTTACAAGCTTCCAATTTGAATTTGTTCGAAAAACATTCAGAAAGAATTAAACACTTTAATCGGAAACATTTCAAAGAATGGTATAAATAACTCTTGGAAGAAATTGCAGGTAACAATGTAACAATAGCCTGAAATCAGCAGACTCAATAACACACATCGAGTTACCAATGCAAGCTAGTAGTGTGGCAATCCTAAAAACGTATCAAATAGGAACAAGGGTAGGTTTACACCAGGCTTTTTCAAACTGTGGGTCACAACCTGCAGCTGGGTCGGGACGAGTGTGGGGAGGGACGTGGGGCGATCAGCTGCAGCTTTCACGGTCGCAGGAGAAGCGCACAATGGCTGCAAGTTGAGAATATCAGCCGTGACTGGGTTTTAAATGAGAACACTTCAGTCTTCCCACCAGGAGTGGCAGCAGAGAGCAGGTCATGCACCCGACACATACACTGACGCCATGTGCCCTGTACGTCCGTGCATTTGGCACAAAATCACAGGGGAGCGAATCCTCCATTTTCTAGCTGCCAGCAAGCAAACAACAGGACTATGAAGGACTGAAGATAGAACATAGAAAATACAGCACAGAACAGGCCCTTCAGCCCACGATGTTGTGCCGAACCTTTGTCCTAGATTAATCATAGATTATCATAGAATTTACAGTGCAGAAGGAGGCCATTCGGACCATTGAGTCTGCACCGGCTCTTGGAAAGAGCACCCTTCCCAAGGTCAACACCTCCACCCAACACCAAGGGCAATTTGGACACTAAGGGCAATTTATCATTGGCCAATTCACCTAACTCGCACATCTTTGGACTGTGGGAGGAAACCGGAGCACCCGGAGGAAACCCACGCAGACACGGGGAGGATGTGCAGACTCCGCACAGACAATGACCCAAGTCGGAATCGAACCTGGGACCATGGAGCTGTGAAGCAATTGTGCTACCCACAATGCTACCGTGCTGCCCTTAAGAACAAATAAATCTACACTATATAATTTTACCGTAATCCATGTACCGATCCAATCGCTGCTTGAAGGTCCCTAATGTTTCCGACTCAACTACTTCCACAGGCAGTGCATTCCATGCCCCCACTACTCTCTGGGTAAAGAACCTACCTCTGATATCCCTCCTATATCTTCCACCTTTCACCTTAAATTTATGTCCCCTTGTAATGGTTTGTTCCACCCGGGGAAAAAGTCTCTGACTGTCTACTCTATCTATTCCCCTGATCATCTTATAAACCTCTATCAAGTCGCCCCTCATCCTTCTCTGCTCTAATGAGAAAAGGCCTAGCACGCTCAACCTTTCCTCGTAAGACCTACTCTCCATTCCAGGCAACATCCTGGTAAATCTTCTTTGCACCTTTTCCAGAGCTTCCACATCCTTCCTAAAATGAGGCGACCAGAACTGTACACAGTACTCCAAATGTGGCCTTACCAAAGTTTTGTACAGCTGCATCATCACCTCACGGCTCTTAAATTCAATCCCTCTGTTAATGAACGCGAGCACACCATAGGCCTTCTTCACAGCTCTATCCACTTGAGTGGCAACTTTCAAAGATGTATGAACATAGACCCCAAGATCTCTCTGCTCCTCCACATTGCCAAGAACTCTACCATTAACCCTGTATTCCACATTCACATTTGTCCATGTAGGATGTTGTTACACAATTAGGGCTCATGGGATTAATGTCAAAAATTGATTAAAGGCTGGAAACAGAGTAGGAGTAAATGGGACCTTTTTGGCAGGCTGTAACGAGTGGAATTCAGCTATCAAGAACCTATATCAATGACTTAGATGAGGGACTGTGTGCAGTGTATCCACGTTTATTGATGATACAATGCTAGTTAGGGAATAAGCTGTGAAGTGGATTAAAGTGGTTGCAAAGAGATGTGGACCAGATAAGTGATTAGCCAATAAAGAGGCAGATGGAAAATAAGATGCATGAAATTATCCACTTTAACAGGAAGAAGGATGAAGCAGAATTTATTTTCAAAGGTTAGAGACTAGGCAATGTTGGTGATCAGAGGAACCTGGGTGTCCTTATATAGGAAGCACAGTTAGCGTAAAGGGAGTTCAGTTGAGTTCAGTTTCCGGTCAATGATAACCCCCCAGAGAGTAGTGGGGGCATGGAATGCACTGCCTGTGGAAGTAGTTGAGTCGGAAACATTAGGGACCTTCAAGCAGCTGTTGGATAGGTACATGGATTACGGGAAAATGATATAGTGTAGATTTATTTGTTCTTAAGGGCAGCACGGTAGCATTGTGGATAGCACAATTGCTTCACAGATCCATGGTCCCAGGTTCGATTCGAGCTTGGGTCATTGTCTGTGCGGAGTCTGCACGTCCTCCCCGTGTCTGCGTGGGTTTCCTCCGGGTGCTCCGGTTTCCTCCCACAGTCCAAAGATGTGCGGGTTAGGTGAATTGGCCAATGATAAATTGCCCTTAATGTCCAAATTGCCCTTGGTGTTGGGTGGAGGTGTTGAGTTTGGGTAGGGTGCTCTTTCCAAGAGCTGGTGCAGACTCAAAGGGCCGAATGGCCTCCTTCTGCACTGTAAATTCAATGATAATCTATGATTAATCTAGGACAAAGGTTCGGCACAACATCGTGGGCCGAAGGGCCTGTTCTGTGCTGTATTTTCTATGTTCTATGGCACCTCATCAAGTGACTTTTGAAAATCCAAATGTACTACATCCACTGTTTCCCCCATATCCACCCTGCTAGTTACAACCTCGAAAATCTTGACGGAACTCTACGGCAGTTCGCTGGCGGTGGGATTCTTTGGTCTGGACAGCATACGCCCACGGTGTGGAGTGACTTCAATGGGAAGTCCCATTGACAGCGGTGGGATAGAATATCCCGCTGCCAGCAAATGGCGCACGCCTCCCCGTGCTGCTGGGGGATCAGAGAATCCAGCTCCTTAATAGAATTGTCAAACGTAATTTCCCTTTATAAAACCATGTTGACACTGTTTAATTGTATTGTGATTTTCCAACTGCCCTGATACCACATGTTTAATAATGGACTATTTTCCTTATTAATGATGTTCAGCTAACTGGACTCTCTTCTTGAATAGTAGTTATAGCTTCTCTTTTACAGTTCACTGGGACCATTCTAGAATCCAGGGAAGTCTGGAGGTTTAAATCAAATCCATGAATTTCCCATTATGTTTTTATTACTAATGTTAATTCTTTGAAAGTTTCTCACATCATTAGAACTTTGCTTTCCCAAAATTTCCAGAATGTTTTTTGTGTCTTCTACCATGAAGCCAGACACAAAATATTTGTCAAACATGTCTGCCTTTAAAAAAAATTCTACTTTATAATTTTGCTTCTCAGGAACGTGTGAATCTCTTCCTTTTTACAGACTTTTAACAGCTCTTACAATCTGTTTTTATATTCCTACTAATTTCTACTCATTCTATTTTCTCCTTCTTTATCAAATTCTTGACAACCTTTGCTGATTTCCCCCAATCCTCGTGCTTCCTATATTTTTTGACAATATTATAAGCCCCTTTTTTAAAATCTAATACAAGTTTTAGTTAGACACGGATGCACCACTTTTCAGTGGAGTTCACATTCATCCAGGAAATGCAAGTGGGTGGCATGGTAGCTCAGTGGTTAGCACTGTTGCTTCACAGCGCCAGGCTCCCAGGTTCGATTCCCGGCTTGGGTCACTGTCTGTGCGGAATCTGCACGTCCCCCGAGTCCCGAAAGATGTGCTGTTAGGTAATTTGGACAATCTGAATTCTCCCTCAGTGTACCCGAACAGGCACCGGAATGTGGTGACTAGAGGCTTTTCACAGTAACTTCATTGCAGTGTTAATGTAAGCCTACCTGTGACAATAAAGATTATTATTATATTAATTGAGAATTATGAATTAAAGGCAGGACATATCGGCTGACTGTCACTCATCCTGCCATTCAGTCGGCAGGGTACACATCCCAGTTGATACTAGCTGCCTCACAGCCACTTAATACCCCATGCAAACTTAATTGGTTGGAGATGGGACTGCCGCCCCTCACTCAGGAGGAAAGTCCAATTTTGGAAAGCTACCTGTCAATCCGATTGGCTGGAAACTCTGTAGTCCCTGCAGCGCCAGTTTCAAGTGATATCCATGGCATTCCTCATAGAAGATGAGCCGGATTTTGGGGGAGTCTGGGAATTTGGCAGGTCCTGGCTTGGAGAGTAATAAGCCCCAGGTGGTCCAAGTAGGTAAGTGAACGATAGTTTATTTAGGTCAAAGGAAACAGCCACTGTGGCGGTATACACACACAAAAGTCCCCGACAGGCCTACCAGGATGCCAGACCCTGTCCGGGCTGACTTTTATATAATCTAGCAAGGGGTCCCAGCTAGGTGGGCCTCTGCCCACTAGTGGGGAAACTCGCATTTCATGGGCCCCACAGGGAGATCGATTAGGGTATTCCCCTGGACCTTGTGAGGGGTAAAGGGGAAGGATGTGCCTCCATGGGGCACACGGGACCCCCCCCCCAAAGGAGGTCCCCCACTTGCCCAACACGAGTATGACCAATCAAAGCTGCTAGGCTACCCCCTATCATGGACCTGGCCCCCCTGTTACAAGCAAATCAGCAGTGATGGGATGAGGCTTCAATAGGCCCAAAGGCTGTCCAACACCACTACTGACGCCCATAAAATGGCAGATAGGTCAGGGAGGGTAGGTATTTGTGGACAGGCCGTGCCCTGCATTACCTGAGCCATGGCACCTTCAAAAACACCAGCGGGGAGATGGTAAAATTCCACCCATTTGTCTTTAAACATTCAACATTGATTTTATGCCAGGATATCTTTTAATCTAATTTCTTCATCTACCTGAGCCAACTTGTTCATCATAGTTATGGCTTTGTTTAAAGCCAAGACATGAGTTTTGGAATTAACGACATCATTCCCAAACTTAATATGAAGTTTTTTCCTATTATGATGACTTTTGTCCTGAGCATCATTTACAATAGCATTATTAATTAACCGTGCAGGAACCCTGGGCGGAATTCTCCGTTGCCCGACGCCGAAATCGTATTCAGCAATCAGGCGGAGAATCCCCATTTGTGACCGAATTGGTGCCAGCGCCGTTTTTCGAATGCTCCAGCCCCTCCTAATCAGCATCATCGAGGCACGCGTCGCAAGCCGTTGCGATGCCGTCAACATGTCGCTTTGAGGCCCTCCCCCAATGCTCCACCCCCGCTGGCCGAGTTCACGACCATGTGGGTCACGTGTGGTCTGAGTTTTCGTAAACCCGGCGTGGCGGCTGCGGACTGTCTTCAGCGCCGCCACAGTCGGGCGGGTGCCACGCTGCTCGTAGGGGGGGGCTTTGGGGAGGGCTGATGGGGGGTGTCCAGAGGGTGGCGAGGGGGTGGCCAGGGGGCACTATTTGGTAGGTAGGGTCCATGTGCGGCCGCGCCATGTTGTACGACGCGACCGCTGCAGGTTGTCGCCGTGCACACGTTTGGCCGCGGACCCAGCAATTCTCCGGCTATTTATGTCGGGAACGCCGGCCATTTTACATGGCTAGCTCTCCACGGGCGGAGCATCGGAACTTTGGAGGGTCGGTGCAAACTCGATTGGCTGAATGGCCTCCTCGGCACTGCAAGGATTCTATAATTTGATTCTAGCCTTGGCTCTATGGCCCCCCAATGCAAAATATATCCTTCTTTAAATTTGGAGAACAAAACCCAGTATTCCAGATGTGTTTTCCCTAACTCTGTACAAATCGGACAATACCTCTTTATTCTTGTACTCCAATCCTCTTTGCAATAAAGACCAACACAGCACTTGCCTTCGTATTGCTTGCTGCATCTGTATCTCCCATCTCTTTGTCCTCCTCATTGTTAGCTGCGTAGTGTATTGCTGGGGGTAAAGCTGCCACCTCATGAGGCAAAGTTTTTCAGCATGCAGCAGACCACCACGTTGACACACATTCTGCTGAGTACTGCAGGAATCCTACAGAGTAGTCCAGGCAAGCGTTGTTTCAGTAAGGCCAATGGAATCCTTCTTACATTTCTCAAGGTATTATGGCTTTCACTGAATGCGTCCTATCTATGTGCGCAAGGAGTTGCGCCACACAGGAGTCATGAACCAAGTTGTCAAAGGGTAGCCCTTGAGGCCAGTAGCCACTCTGACTTGTGTTTCTTCAAATGGAGATGGCAAGGTGCACTCCTACAGAATGGAGGCATCATGACTTCTACCAGGATATCGGGTATTAAGCTCCATGTTGCATTAAGTACAGTTACCTATCAGCTGGACATTGAGGAAGTGGAATTCTGACTGAATTTACATGAGGTACCTGAAAAGTGGCATATATGAAGTAAATGGCGCCCTGCACTATGGGGAAGTCTGTAACCATTGCAAAGTTGTGTGCTCACTCTTTCTGATTTTCCTGGCAAGAGGGAATGAAATGCATTCAGCAGTCTTGCAGTACAGAGTCTTGGTGACGCCTCGGGGATGTCTTTGGGCAGCAGTGAATGGCAATCTGGGAGATAGCGCAAATATTGCCTGCTCCAGCCTGTAGAAACCAGATTCATAGAATCCCGACAGCGCAGACAGAGGCCATTCAGTCTGCACCAAACCTCTGAAAGAGCACTCCAGCCAAGCCCACTTCCCTGTCCTATCCCAATAAACCCTTAATCTAACTTACCTACTGTCATGAGAATGTCGCTTTAAGAAATGTTTGGCTACTCATATTACTGCAGTGATGTCAGAGTGTGGGTGGAGCTGGGCTGTCTGTCAGCTTTTTACTTTTGTTTTAGGCTGTTTGCTGCAGGGAGTGTTTTAGTTTTGTTTTCAGTGTTGGACCTGAAGCCAGACACAGCAGGTGTACTGCTGTACTCTCTGCAATGAAAAGACTATCTCCTGATCATTTGGTGAATTCGGAATTATAAATGTTTTCAGTAGTGAATGTAAACCTGACGTGCTTCTGTTAAAAGGTGTTTCTTTTGTCTTCTGGATGTTGTTTGGGAAATTATTAAGGATTATTTAGTGTTGTATTCTTTGGGGGTTGCATTTGAATTGATGGTTGCTAAGATGTTCACTGTATGTTTTAAAAAGGTTAACTTGAGTTCATAGAATAAACATTGTTTTGCTTCAAAAAATACTTTTCAATTTCTGCTGTACCACACCTGTAGAGTGGGCCGTGTGCTCCCCATACCACAATCTATTAAAAGTTGTGGGTCAGGTGAACTCCATGATACACTTTGGGGTTCTCTAAACCCTGGCCCATAACACTATCCCTGGACACTAATGGACAATTTTAGCATGGCGAATCCACCTAATCTGCACACCTTTGGACTGTGGGAGGAAACCCACGCAGACACAGGGAAAATGTGCAAACTCCATTCAGACAGTCACACAAGGCCAGAATTGAACCAGGGCCCCTGGCGCTGTGAGGCAGCAGTGCTAATCACTGTGCCACCGTGCTGCCCATTTGCATTACCATGGTCATTGTACACTGCCATCGTCAGCTTTACAGATATTGACAATGCTGCCCTCGCCCTGCTCCAAGGCTTCTGTTGGGCTACAGCAGTGGCAGGTTTCAGTGAAGGTGCTCTCAGTAAAGTTTGGATTCTGACACACTGTTCCCCACTTAACGTTCAAGTAGGGGAATTAGTATCTGAGCACCTCAGGTGACTATCACATCCTGTTGAAAGCCCTTCTCTCCGTCTACCTCCTCCCTCTTCCCGTAGTTTGTCCTGCTCGGTACCGTCTCTGTTCATTCTGAGTTGAGAAGAAATTTCTTCAAAAGGAATTCTCTACTCCAAAGGGTTGTGGATGCTCCATCCTGGAATGTACTTAAGACTGAGACAGACACATTTTTGGACTCACAGGGGATCAAAGGAAATGGGGCACGGGTGAGCAAGTCTATAATCATCCATGATTGTACTGAATGACCAGACAGGATCAATCAGCTATAATGTCTACTCCTGCTCCCATTTTTTGCGTATTCTTCCTGTCATGTTGTATTCCAAAGGGAATACAAATGACTGCACCATGTCTGGGAGCAAGTAATATGTGCTTAACGTCCTCAACTTCAAGGAAAAGTCCTTCAGTATCTGCTCCGTCCAACCCTTGTAGAATTCAGCAACTTTAAACAACTGTGGAAACCACCAGGCTTTTCTGCAATAATAGCAACATTCAGCAGAAAACAATCAGCAACGAGCCTGTAAATAGTTGACGATCCCTTTACATATGAGTGGTGGAAGTGTCCTTCCTGCCAATGAACGTGTGTTCAGCTGTTCAAGGTTAAGAGAGGGAATTAACTGGAACATTGAGCTTCAGGGTAAGAGCCCTGACCCAAAATTAGCATTAACATCACTCTGTACTGTGGCATGTGCTCGCTGCATATGCGTTAATGTCCTCATCTTAATGGCGTCGACCTGCTGAAGTGCGCTCATGCACTTTGGAGGCCATTTTGGAGATGGAACCAAACCCATAACAAAAGAAACAAGAACCGCAGAACCAGATTTCACAGCCAATGTTTGTATTTAATGATCACAAAACATTAATAAAGTATGACATTTTATGAGAAAAGTGGAACATCGGGACTTTGGGTGATAACCCAACCTTTTGTAGTGAATAGTCTGCTTTTGAATCCGAATGCTCAGATGATAATATACAATATGTTACAGCTGCACATAATCTGGGGTGAAATGAGTTTGAAATCCTGCAGAACCAGTTTAAAATCACAGCTCAAATTTCTTTCAGGCTCAGCATTTCAATGCATGTTGTATTTTCATTTAATTTCAGTCTACTCGACCTGATTTCACTGTCTACTCATGCTGATTTCAATGTCATTATTAATTGAGTGGATTTAGAGCGTTGTCACTATATCAGTATACTGTGCACCTCCTTGGCAATGACATAGCAGATTGGGCACCTGATTAGACAGGGCAAGAACCTCTTCAGGGCTTCTCACAATGGTCAGACCCATAAAGTTTATACCAATCTTCGACCAAAATCAGAGTGGCCGATCTGGAAACCTTCTCTTCACCAAGAAAATTTGTAGCAAAGTGTTTCAACATGCCCCTATACCCTGTGGGATCTACCATTCTTTGTGGCAAATACAATTTAACATGCCTTACTGGGGAGTTCATTGTCCATCAATAAACTAAATACTCTAATTTGTTTTGCAGATTTCCTGTAGCATTACAAGGTTGTCCAGTGGGTTTTCTGCCATCGAAGTCAGATATTTCGATCTGATATATTATTACGCTGCAGTATAAACATGGTTGTGTCCCACTCATCACTGTAATAAAGCAGGTTGACTGAAGCAATAAATCGCAAGGTTAAAAGTATTACGTATCTTACTGACATTGAAGGCAGTCTCACTGATATAATAGACCAGGTTTTGCTGAGGAAGAGCAGTTCATGTTTAACAGGTGGATATCCATTTACTGAATCAGGCACAAGACATTCTGATGATTCACAACCGTTTTATTGTGATACTATAGTTCAGTACAAACACCAGTTCCCACTTGTCTCCTCTGGATCCTCTCCCTGTCGAGGAACAACCCCAAAACCCAGTTCTTAAATACAAGCTTCAATGAGCATGATTTGATCTCAATTCAGTCTGAAAACCCATCTCCTGGCTTATTCTTAAAAGGGACCTGCATTTCTAAAATTGTCATTGAACAAGATCTGCTGCTAGTTGGAGCTGTCCTCGGATACTTAAGTTTTAAAATATTTTGCATAGTAACTGGATCAATGTGTGAGCTGGTAATGGCACAGTGAGGGAGACTGAATATCCGATGTGTCATTAGACTGATATAAAGGGACTATAAGAACAAAGAACAAAGAAATGTACAGCACAGGAACAGGCCCTCCGGCCCTCCAAGCCCGTGCCGACCATGCTGCCCGACTAAACTACAATCTTCTACACGTCCTGTGTCTGTATCCCTCTATTCCCATCCTATTCATGTATTTGTCAAGATGCCCCTTAAATGTCACTATCGTCCCTGCTTCCACCACCTCCTCCGGTAGCGAGTTCCAGGCACCCACTACCCTCTGCGTAAGAAACTTGCCTCGTACATCTACTCTAAACCTTGCCCCTCTCACCTTAAACCTATGCCCCCTAGTAATTGACCCCTCTACCCCGGGGAAAAGCCTCTGACTATCCACTCTGTCTATGCCCCTCATAATTTTGTAGACGTCTATCAGGTCGCCCCCCAACCTCCTTCGTTCCAATGAGAACAAACCGAGTTTATTCAACTGCTCCTCATAGCTAATGCCCTCCATACCAGGCAACATTCTGGTAAATCTCTTCTGCACCCTCTCTAAAGCCTCCACATCCTTCTGGTAGTGTGGCGACCAGAATTGAACACTATACTCCAAGTGTGGCCTAACTAAGGTTCTATACAGCTGCAACTTGACTTGCCAATTCTTATACTCAATGCCCCGGCCAATGAAGGCAAGCATGCCGTATGCCTTCTTGACTACCTTCTCCACCTGTGTTGCCCCTTTCAGTGACCTGTGGACCTGTACTCCTAGATCTCTTTGACTTTCAATACTCTTGAGTGATCTCTTTGACTTTCAATACTCCAATAAGGGATAATCACGTTGTGGGTTCATTTATTAATTGGCACTTGAGAACTTTATGAATGGATAGAATGCATGAAGACATCAGCAGCAGAGTTGTGTGTGTGTGTGTTCTGCTCAAAGACAAAAATGAAACTAAGCCTGGCTCGCATGACACATTTCCTTTCTAGTGATGTCATGCTGCTATCCCTTAAAGCAGGTTTTTTCAAACCTTTTCCAGCCACGGAACCTTTCTGACCTTCGAAAAGTACTGGCGGAACCCCGGGAAACATTTTTATTATGTTGAAGAATTAAAATCACAAACAATTGATTGTTTTTGTGCAATAGTTACAAACCTGCAAAAACAAATCCATGAAAGTCATTTCTTTTTCTTATATGTATATATCTGTAAAAATGAAATATTCTCTTATTCAACAAAGTACTTACATTTTACTTTATTTTTAGGAGGAGTGATTCTGCTTCTTTTGCTCCCCAATTCACTGTTGGAGAGCTGGACACTCCCACTCCCCCTCCTGCTCCATGGCTGCAGCCTATCTCACTCCGCCATCAGCACTCTTCCTCGCTCTCACCCTGGCCTGAACCTTTGAAGTCTCACTTTCCCGCTGTTTCCAGTTTGTCCAATCAGACATTGGCTTCTCACTGCAGCGACTGCTCATTGGCTCACTAGTGAAAGTGAAAGTAGCCTCTGGTTGGACAAGCAGCATCATGGCATCTTTCAAATTTTATACATCAGCCTGACCTATGGCGGAACCCCTGAATGTATCCAAAGTAACCCCAGCATTCCATGGAACCCAGTTTGGGAAACCCTGCCTGAAATGCCTATTACGACATCTGGCACATGAATGAACAGGGCAAGCAACTGTGCATTTCCTTAATCGATCAGGTTGTCAAATTTGCACAGCAAGAACTAAGAAGGAAGCGTAAATTAGAGTGAATGCATCTGCTGTCATTGTCCTGTTAGGTGATAGAGGTCACGGGAGTGAAAGATACTGTCGCAGGAAGTTTCACAAGTTGCCTCAGTGCATTTGAGATGGTACACACTGTGCCACTGTGTACAGTGGTGTAGGAAGAGAATGTTGAAGATGGTGGAAGGGGTGCCAATCAAGCGGGGCTGCTTTGTCCTGATGTTGTCGAACTTCATGAGTGTTGTTGGAGCTGCACTCATCCAGGCAAGTGGAGAGTATTCATCACACTCCTGACTTGTGCCTGGAAGGTTATGGACAGGCTTTGGGGAGTCAGGAAGTTAGTTACTCGCCACTGAATTCCCAGCCTCTGACCTACACTTGGAGCCACGGTGTCCAAGTTTTGGACAATGGTAACTCCCAGGATATTTCTTTTCAGCGTGTGCTGTGATCACCAAGCCAGGCAATAGTTCTCTGAACCCTCCGTTGAGTTATATTAGGGGACAGTCTTCAATGATGAGTCATCAATTGGGGTGCACCACAACTGCTGCCAGGTTCCCTGCAAGGCTCCACTTGTGCCAATGAGCTGCAGAAAGACTTTGGCCAGTGTGGAAATAATGTTGGTGTGACAGGTTGAAGCTGGGTGGACGGACTGTGGTATCTGTGATGAAGAAGTGATTTTTAATGGTGGCGTGTTGATTCCATTCCAGCTGCCACAGGGTCTCTACGATTATTCCTTGGCACGGTGGTCTTAGGCCTACAGGCTTGCATGATGGGAGGCGAGCAGCAAGTGGATTGGTCAGGTCCTTGTGTAGCGGTGGGCTTAGGTAAATTAAACCTTCTCCAGGAGCTTTCTTGTTGCAATCTCTTTTCTTATGTGAGGTGGTGGCATGCTGCTCAGGACTGGGAACCAGGGGAGTTGGAGTTGATCGGAAGGTATCCAAGATGATATACAATTTTATTAAATATAAATTTAGAATACCTAATTATTTTTCTCAATTAAGGTGCAATTTAGCATGGCCAATCCACCTAACACGCACACCTTTGGGTTGTGGGGCTGAGACCCATGCAGACACAGGGAGAATGTGCAAACTCCACATGGGCAGTGGCCCAGGGCCGGGATCGAACCTGGGTCCTCAGCGCCATAGGCAGCAGTGCTAACCACTGCGCCACGTGCTGCCCAGTATGCATTGTTTTGTTGAGCTGTATGTACAAGACTGCAGTTGAATGAGTTCTACTATACCAGGATGTTGATAATGGGGGATTCAGTGATGAGAATGCCATTGAATGTCAAGAGGAGATGTTTGAATTCTCTCTTTTCAGAGACGGTCATTGCCTGTCACCTGTGTGGTGCAAATGTTATTTGCCACTTATTTACCCAAGCCTGAATGTTATCCAGTTCTTGCTGCATCTGGGCATGGACTGCTTCAGATCTGAGGAGTCACAAATGCTGTTGAATATTGAGCTAACATCAGCGAACATCCCTACATCTGACCTTATGGTGGAAGGAAGGTTATTGAAGAAGTATCTGAAAATGGTTGGACCTAGGTTAAATCTGAGGAAGTTCTGCAGTGATTAACTTACAGATTAACTTACTTGCCGAGTACAGATTAACTTACTTGCCTTGCAGGTCAGCTGTTGAGTTCGGGAGTGAGAGCTGGGACCTTAGAATCAGCGCGGGAATTTTGAAAAGCGCGGGGGCTGCGAGACAGAGGGGACCATTTAAAAGGTTGCTGTCTGTGGTGAGGTGAGTACAGATTAACTTACTTGCCTTGCAGGTCAGCTGTTGAGTTCGGGAGTGAGAGCTGGGACCTTAGAATCAGCGCGGGAATTTTGAAAAGCGCGGGGGCTGCGAGACAGAGGGGACCATTTAAAAGGTTGCTGTCTGTGGTGAGGTGAGTACAGATTAACAACTTGCTTACCTTGCAGGCCAAGTCGATTTCAGCAGGAGCGGAGCAGGTTAGTCCATTTCTGCGGGGGCAGTGCGGAAGTGATTTCTGGGAGGTAAGTTTCTCCTTTAAATAAATTTTTTTTTAAAAATTCTAGTGTTTAAGGTGGGAACAGGAAGTCGACCCGTGGACGTCTGGGAAGACCCTCACCAATAAATTCTGGTGGAGAGGAAACCCGAGACACTACACGTGTAGTGTCTCCCACCCGCCCTCCTCCTCTAACCTAATAATAAAACCCTTTGGTGTGAGGTAAGTACCATATTTTATTATTGTTATTAATAATTTTTATTCTTTATTTTTTTTTTTTATATATAAAATTTTTTTTAAATTTAGTTGTTAGCCAGATCTTGGTAGAAAGTTAGAGGAATGGCAGGGAAGGGAGTGCAATGTTCCTCCTGCAGGATGTTTGAGGTGAGGGATGCCGTTAGTGTCCCTGCTGATTTTACCTGCAGGAAGTGCTGCCATCTCCAGCTCCTCCAAGACCGAGTTAGGGAACTGGAGCTGGAGTTGGAAGAACTTCGGATCATTCGGGAGGCAGAGGGGGTCATAGATAGCAGCTTCAGGGAATTAGTTACACCAAAGATTGGAGATAGATGGGTAACTGTAAGAGGGACGGGGAAAAAACAGTCAGTGCAGGGGTCCCCTGCGGTCGTTCCCCTGAGAAACAAGTATACCGCTTTGGATACTTGTGGGGGGGACGACTTACCAGGGGTAAGCCATGGGGTACAGACCTCTGGCACAGAGTCTGTCCCTGTTGCTCAGAAGGGAAGGGGGGAGAGGAGCAGAGCATTAGTAATTGGGGACTCTATAGTCAGGGGCACAGATAGGAGATTTTGTGGGAGCGTGAGAGACTCACGTTTGGTATGTTGCCTCCCAGGTGCAAGGGTACGTGATGTCTCGGATCGTGTTTTCCGGGTCCTTAAGGGGGAGGGGGAGCAGCCCCAAGTCGTGGTCCACATTGGCACTAACGACATAGGTAGGAAAGGGGATAAGGATGTCAGGCAGGCTTTCAGGGAGCTAGGATGGAAGCTCAGAACTAGAACAAACAGAGTTGTTATCTCTGGGTTGTTGCCCGTGCCACGTGATAGTGAGATGAGGAATAGGGAGAGAGAGCAATTAAACACGTGGCTACAGGGATGGTGCAGGCGGGAGGGATTCAGATTTCTGGATAACTGGGGCGCTTTCTGGGGAAGGTGGGACCTCTACAGACAGGATGGTCTACATCTGAACCTGCGGGGCACAAATATCCTGGGGGGGAGATTTGTTAGTGCTCTTTGGGGGGGTTTAAACTAATGCAGCAGGGGCATGGGAACCTGGATTGTAGTTTTAGGGTAAGGGAGAATGAGAGTATAGAGGTCAGGAGCTCAGATTTGACGTCGGAGGAGGGGGCCAGTGTTCAGGTAGGTCGTTTGAAGTGTGTCTACTTCAATGCCAGGAGTATACGAAATAAGGTAGGGGAACTGGCAGCATGGGTTGGTACCTGGGACTTCGATGTTGTGGCCATTTCGGAGACGTGGATAGAGCAGGGACAGGAATGGATGTTGCAGGTTCCGGGGTTTAGGTGTTTTAGTAAGCTCAGGGAAGGAGGCAAAAGAGGGGGAGGTGTGGCGCTGCTAGTCAAGAGCAGTATTACGGTGGCGGAGAGGATGCTAGATGGGGACTCATCTTCCGAGGTAGTATGGGCTGAGGTTAGAAACAGGAAAGGAGAGGTCACCCTGTTGGGAGTTTTCTATAGGCCTCCAAATAGTTCTAGGGATGTAGAGGAAAGGATGGCGAAGATGATCCTGGATATGAGCGAAAGTAACAGGGTAGTTATTATGGGAGACTTTAACTTTCCAAATATTGACTGGAAAAGATATAGTTCGAGTACATTAGATGGGTCGTTTTTTGTTCAGTGTGTGCAGGAGGGTTTCCTGACACAGTTTGTTGACAGGCCAACAAGAGGTGAGGCCACATTGGATTTGGTTTTGGGTAATGAACCAGGCCAGGTGTTGGATTTGGAGGTAGGTGAGCACTTTGGGGACAGTGACCACAATTCGGTGACGTTTACGTTAAGGATGGAAAGGGATAAGTATACACCGCAGGGCAAGAGTTATAGCTGGGGGAAGGGAAATTATGATGCCATTAGACGTGACTTGGGGGGGATAAGGTGGAGAAGTAGGCTGCAAGTTTTGGACACACTGGATAAGTGGAGCTTGTTCAAGGATCAGCTATTGCGTGTTCTTGATAAGTATGTACCGGTCAGGCAGGGAGGAAGGTGCCGAGCGAGGGAACCGTGGTTTACCAAAGAAGTGGAATCTCTTGTTAAGAGGAAGAAGGAGGCCTATGTGAAGATGAGGTGTGAAGTTTCAGTTGGGGCGATGGATAGTTACAAGGTAGCGAGGAAGGATCTAAAGAGAGAGCTAAGACGAGCAAGGAGGGGACATGAGAAGTATTTGGCAGGAAGGATCAAGGAAAACCCAAAAGCTTTCTATAGGTATGTCAGGAATAAGCGAATGACTAGGGACAGAGTAGGACCAGTCAAGGACAGGGATGGGAAGTTGTGTGTAGGGTCTGAAGAGATAGGCGAGATACTAAATGAATATTTTTCGTCAGTATTCACTCAGGAAAAAGATAATGTTGTGGAGGAGAATGCTGAGCTCCAGGTAAATAGATTAGATGGCATTGAGGTAAGTAGGGAAGAGGTGTTGGCAATTCTGGACAGGCTGAAAATAGATAAGTCCCCGGGGCCTGATGGGATTTATCCTAGGATTCTCTGGGAGGCCAGGGAAGAGATTGCTGGACCATTGGCTTTGATTTTTATGTCATCATTGGATACAGGAATAGTGCCAGAGGACTGGAGGATAGCAAATGTGGTCCCTTTGTTCAAAAAGGGGAGCAGAGACAACCCCGGCAACTATAGACCGGTGAGCCTCACGTCTGTAGTGGGTAAAGTCTTGGAGGGCATTATAAGAGACAAGATTTATAATCATCTAGATAGGAATAATATGATCAGGGATAGTCAGCATGGCTTTGTGAAGGGTAGGTCATGCCTCACAAACCTATCGAGTTCTTTGAGAAGGTGACTGAACAGGTAGACGAGGGTAGAGCAGTTGATGTGGTGTATATGGATTTCAGCAAAGCGTTTGATAAGGTTCCCCACGGTAGGCTATTGCAGAAAATACGGAGGCTGGGGATTGAGGGTGATTTAGAGATGTGGATCAGAAATTGGCTAGCTGAAAGAAGACAGAGGGTGGTGGTTGATGGGAAATGTTCAGAATGGAGTTCTGTCACAAGTGGAGTACCACAAGGATCTGTTCTGGGGCCGTTGCTGTTTGTCATTTTTATCAATGACCTAGAGGAAGGCGCAGAAGGGTGGGTGAGTAAATTTGCAGACGATACTAAAGTCGGTGGTGTTGTCGATAGTGAGGAAGGAAGTAGCAGGTTACAGAGGGATATAGATAAGCTGCAGTGCTGGGCTGAGAGGTGGCAAATGGAGTTTAATGTAGAGAAGTGTGAGGTGATTCACTTTGGAAGGAAAAACAGGAATGTGGAATATGTGGCTAATGGAAAAGTTCTTGAAAGTGTGGATGAGCAGAGGGATCTAGGTGTCCATGTACATAGATCCCTGAAAGTTGCCACCCAGGTTGATAGGGTGGTGAAGAAGGCCTATGGAGTGTTGGCCTTTATTGGTAGAGGGATTGAGTTCCGGAGTCAGGAGGTCATGTTGCAGCTGTACAGAACTCTGGTACGGCCGCATTTGGAGTATTGCGTACAGTTCTGGTCACCGCATTATAGGAAGGACGTGGAGGCTTTGGAACGGGTGCAGAGGAGATTTACCAGGATGTTGCCTGGTATGGAGGGAAAATCTTATGAGGAAAGGCTGATGGACTTGAGGTTGTTTTCGTTAGAGAGAAGAAGGTTAAGAGGAGACTTAATAGAGGCATACAAAATGATCAGAGGGTTAGATAGGGTGGACAGTGAGAGCCTTCTCCCGCGGATGGAAATGGATAGCACGAGGGGACATAGCCTTAAACTGAGGGGTAATAGATATAGGACAGAGGTCAGGGGTAGGTTCTTTACGCAAAGAGTAGTGAGGCCGTGGAATGCCCTACCTGCTACAGTAGTGAACTCGCCAACATTAAGGGCATTTAAAAGTTTATTGGATAAACATATGGATGATAATGGTATAGTGTAGGTTAGATGGCTTTTGTTTCGGTGCAACATCGTGGGCCGAAGGGCCTGTACTGCGCTGTATTGTTCTATGTTCTATGTTCTAGTGATATCCTGTGCCAGGTATGACTTTAACCAGTGGGGAGTTTCCCCCCTGATTCCCATTGCTCGGGCCACATTCTATCAAATGCTGCCTTGACATGAAGGGCAGTCACTCTTACCACACCTGTCAATGATGAGGCAGACATTGAGAAACATTTTTCACAAATAAATCTTTGGGTATTTGTGTCACCTGCAAATCAGACACTTATCTGAATTGCAATATCATGTGTGCACTGAGTGCTGAATTTGGTGCTTTTTGAGTGCGATAGTGAGAGTTTGGTGACCGAGGGAGTTAGGTGAGGAGGGAGTAAGGTGCTCCTTTCATTTTGTTTCCGACATTTCCGCAAAGAGTGAGAAGAGAGCCAGGAGTTTACAGGAAGTGTAGCTGACTGGGAGCAGAGTCGGAGGGCGGAGATCTAGTTAGTCCACACAGCAGCTATATTCTGTAAGGTAAGAGGGGATGGAGGCTAGGCCAGTTACATGCTCCTCCTGTAGGATGTGGGTGGTGAGGGATACCACCGGTGTCCCCACTGACTATACCTGCGGGAAGTGCACCCAACTTCAGCTCCTCAAAGACTGTGTTAGGGAACTGGAGCTGAAGCTGGATGAACTTCGGATCATCCGGGAGGCAGAGGGGGTGATTGAGAAGAGTTACAGGGAGGTAACCACACCCAAGGTACAGGACAAGAATAGCTGGGTTACAGTCAGGGGGAAAAAAACAAACAGGCAGACAGTGCAGGGATCCCTCGTGGCCGTTCCCCTTCAAAACAAGTATACCGTTTTGGATGCTGTTGGGGGGGATGACCTACCGGGGGAAGGCCCTAGCGGCCAGGTCTCTGGCACTGAGTCTGGCTCTGGGGCTCAGAAGGGAAGGGGGGAGAATAGAAAAGCAATAGTTGTAGGAGATTCAATGGTTAGGGGAATAGATAGGAGATTCTGTGGTCGCGAGCGAGACTCCCGGAAGGTATGTTGCCTCCCGGGTGCCAGGGCCAGGGATGTCTCGGATCGTGTCTTCAGGATCCTTAAGGGGGAGGGGGAGCAGCCAGAAGTCGTGGTGCACATTGGTACCAACGACATAGGTAGGAAAAGGGGTGTGGAGGTAATAAACAAGTTTAGGAAGTTAGGCTGGAAGTTGAAAGCCAGGACAGACAGAGTTGTCATCTCTGGTTTGTTGCCGGTGCCACGTGATAGCGAGGCTAGGAATAGGGAGAGAGTGCAGTTGAACACGTGGCTGCAGGAATGGTGTAGGAGGGAGGGCTTCAGGTATTTGGATAATTGGAGCGCATTCTGGGGAAGGTGGGACCTGTACAAGCAGGACGGGTTGCATCTGAACCAGAGGGGCACCAATATCCTGGGAGGGAGGTTTGCTAGTACTCTTCGGGAGGGTTTAAACTAATTTGGCAGGGGAATGGGAACCTGATTTGTAGTCCAGCAACTAAGGTAGCCGATATTCAGGACGCCAAAGCATGTAATGAGGCAGTGGGGAAGGGAACACTGACAAAGGAGAGTATTTGCAGGCACGGAGATGGGTTGAAGTGTGTATACTTCAACGCAAGAAGCATCAGGAATAAGGTGGGTGAACTTAAGGCATGGATCGGTACTTGGGACTACGATGTGGTGGCCATCACGGAAACTTGGATAGAAGAGGGGCGGAAATGGTTGTTGGAGGTCCCTGGTTATAGATGTTTCAATAAGATTAGGGAGGGTGGTAAAAGAGGTGGGGGGGTGGCATTATTAATTAGAGATAGTATAACAGCTGCAGAAAGGCAGTTCGAGGAGTATAACCCTATTGAGGTAGTATGGGTTGAAGTCAGAAATAGGAAAGGAGCAGTCACCTTGTTAGGAGTTTTCTATAGGCCCCCCAATAGTAGCAGAGATGTGGAGGAACAGATTGGGAAACAGATTTTGGAAAGGTGCAGAAGTCATAGGGTAGTAGTCATGGGCGACTTTAACTTCCCAAATATTGAGTGGAAACTCTTTAGATCAAATAGTTTGGATGGGGTAGTGTTTGTGCAGTGTGTCCAGGAAGCTTTTCTAACACAGTATGTAGATTGTCCGACCAGAGGAGGGGCAATATTGGATTTAGTACTGGGTAATGAACCAGGGCAAGTGTTAGATTTGTTAGTGGGGGAGCATTTTGGAGATAGTGACCACAATTCTGTGACTTTCACTTTAGTAATGGAGAGGGATAGGTACGTGCAACAGGGCAAGGTTTACAATTGGGGGAAGGGTAAATACGATGTTGTCAGACAAGAATTGAAGTGCATAAGTTGGGAACATAGGCTGGCAGGGAAGGACACAAGTGAAATGTGGAACTTGTTCAAGGAACAGGTACTACGTGTCCTTGATATGCATGTCCCTGTCAGGCAGGGAAGAGATGGTCGGGTGAGGGAACCATGGTTGACAAGAGAGGTTAAACGTCTTGTTAAGAGGAAAAAGGAGACTTACGTAAGGCTGAGGAAACAAGGTTCAGACAGGGCGCTGGAGGGATACAAGATAGCCAGGAGGGAACTGAAGAAAGGGATTAGGAGAGCTAAGAGAGGGCATGAACAATCTTTGGCGGGTAGGATCAAGGAAAACCCCAAGGCCTTTTACACATATGTGAGAGGTATGAGAATGACTAGAGCGAGGGTAGGTCCGATCAAGGATAGTAGCGGGAGATTGTGTATTGAGTCTGAAGAGATAGGAGAGGTCTTGAATGAGTACTTTTCTTCTGTATTTACAAATGAGAGGGGCGGTATTGTTGGAGAGGACAGTGTGAAACAGATTGGTAAGCTCAAGGAAATACTTGTTAGGAAGGAAGATGTGTTGGGCATTTTGAAAAACTTGAGAATAGACAAGTCCCCCGGGCCTGACGGGATATATCCAAGGATTCTATGGGAAGCAAGAGATGAAATTGCAGAGCCGTTGGCAATGATCTTTTCGTCCTCACTGTCAACAGGGGTGGTACCAGGGGATTGGAGAGTGGCGAATGTCGTGCCCCTGTTCAAAAAAGGAACTAGGGATAACCCTGGGAATTACAGGCCAGTTAGTCTTACTTCGGTGGTAGGCAAAGTAATGGAAAGGGTACTGAAGGATAGGATTTCTGAGCATCTGGAAAGACACTGCTTGATTAGGGATAGTCAGCACGGATTTGTGAGGGGTAGGTCTTGCCTTACAAATCTTATTGAATTCTTTGAGGAGGTGACCAAGCATGTGGATGAAGGTAAAGCAGTGGATGTAGTGTACATGGATTTTAGTAAGGCATTTGATAAAGTTCCCCATGGTAGGCTTCTGCACAAAGTAAGGAGGCATGGGATAGTGGGAAATTTGGCCAGTTGGATAACAAACTGGCTAACCGATCGAAGTCAGAGAGTGGTGGTGGATGGCAAATATTCAGCCTGGATCCCCGTTACCAGTGGCGTACCGCAGGGATCAGTTCTGGGTCCTCTGCTGTTTGTGATTTTCATTAATGACTTGGATGAGGGAGTTGAAGGGTGGGTCAGTAAATTTGCAGACGATACGAAGATTGGTGGAGTTGTGGATAGTAAGGAGGGCTGTTGTCGGCTGCAAAGAGACATAGATAGGATGCAGAGCTGGGCTGAGAAGTGGCAGATGGAGTTTAACCCTGAAAAGTGTGAGGTTGTCCATTTTGGAAGGACAAATATGAATGCGGAATACAGGGTTAACGGTAGAGTTCTTGGCATTGTGGAGGAGCAGAGAGACCTTGGGGTCTATGTTCATACATCTTTGAAAGTTGCCACTCAAGTGGATAGAGCTGTGAAGAAGGCCTATGGTGTGCTCGCGTTCATTAACAGAGGGATTGAATTTAAGAGCCGTGAGGTGATGATGCAGCTGTACAAAACTTTGGTAAGGCCACATTTGGAGTACTGTGTACAGTTCTGGTCGCCTCATTTTAGGAAGGATGTGGAAGCTCTGGAAAAGGTGCAAAGAAGATTTACCAGGATGTTGCCTGGAATGGAGAGTAGGTCTTACGAGGAAAGGTTGAGGGTGCTAGGCCTTTTCTCATTAGAGCGGAGAAGGATGAGGGGCGACTTGATAGAGGTTTATAAGATGATCAGGGGAATAGATAGAGTAGACAGTCAGAGACTTTTTCCCCAGGTGGAACACACCATTACAAGGGGACATAAATTTAAGGTGAAAGGTGGAAGATATAGGAGGGATATCAGAGGTAGGTTCTTTACCCAGAGAGTAGTGGGGGCATGGAATGCACTGCCTGTGGAAGTAGTTGAGTCGGAAATATTAGGGACCTTCAAGCAGCTGTTGGATAGGTACATGGATTACGGGAAAATGATATAGTGTAGATTTATTTGTTCTTAAGGGCAGCACGGTAGCATTGTGGATAGCACAATTGCTTCACAGATCCATGGTCCCAGGTTCGATTCCGGCTTGGGTCATTGTCTGTGCGGAGTCTGCACGTCCTCCCCGTGTCTGCGTGGGTTTCCTCCGGGTGCTCCGGTTTCCTCCCACAGTCCAAAGATGTGCGGGTTAGGTGAATTGGCCAATGATAAATTGCCCTTAGTGTCCAAATTGCCCTTGGTGTTGGGTGGAGGTGTTGAGTTTGGGTAGGGTGCTCTTTCCAAGAGCTGGTGCAGACTCAAAGGGCTGAATGGCCTCCTTCTGCACTGTAAATTCAATGATAATCTATGATTAATCTAGGACAAAGGTTCGGCACAACATCGTGGGCCGAAGGGCCTGTTCTGTGTTGTATTTTCTATGTTCTATGTTCTATGTTCTATGAATAGTCTGTGCACCATAAGCCTCATTGTCACATTGTCAGAAAAATCAAGGCCAATATTTAGAATATTACTCTACTATTACATTAGAAAACACACTCAATTGAAAGGTCATCCCCATCAATTCTCAACTAGTTACATCTCTTTGCTAACCCTCATACAGTGAATCTTCATGCACTCACTTGAGATGCCAGTTTGGTGACGATGGAGGCTGAGGTTTGGTAAAATGTGGCTATGATTGGACAGTGAGATTTGGCACAGTTTAGCTAAATTGGACATTGAGGTTTGGCATAGCTTGGCTATTGTTGGACATTGAGATTTGGCACAGCTTGGCTATGATTGGACATTGAGGTTTGGCACAGCTTGGCTATTGTTGGACATTGAGATTTGGCACAGCTTGGCTACATTGGACATTGAGATTTGGCACAGCTTGGCTATGATTGGACATTGAGGTTTGGCACAGCTTGGCTATTGTTGGACATTGAGATTTGGCACAGCTTGGCTATGATTGGACATTGAGGTTTGGCACAGCTTGGCTATTGTTGGACATTGAGGTTTGGCACAGCTTGGCTATTGTTGGACATTGAGGTTTGGCACAGTTTGGCTATGATTGGACACTGAGGTTTGGCACAGTTTGGCTAAATTGGACATTGAGGTTTGGCACAGTTTGGCTATTGTTGGACATTGCGGTTTGGCACAGCTTGTCTATTATTGGACATTGAGGTTTGGCACAGTTTGGCTATGATTTCTCACTGGAACGAAGGAGGTTGAGGGGCGACCTGATAGAGGTATACAAATTTATGAGGGGCATAGACAGAGTGGATAGTCAGAGGCTTTTCCCCAGGGTAGAGGGGTCAATTACTAGGGGGCATAGGTTTAAGGTGAGAGGGGCAAGGTTTAGAGTAGATGTACGAGGCAAGTTTTTTACGCAGAGGTTAGTGGGTGCCTGGAACTCACTACCGGAGGAGGTAGTGGAAGCAGGGACGATAGGGACATTCAAGGGGCATCTTGACAAATATATGAATAGGATGGGAATAGAAGGATACGGACCCAGGAAGTGTAGAAGATTGTAGTTTAGTCGGGCAGTATGGTCGGCATGGGCTTGTAGGGCCGAAGGGCCTGTTCCTGTGCTGTACATTTCTTTGTTCTTTGTATGATTGGACATTGAGGTTTGGCACAGTTTGGCTAAATTGGACATTGAGGTATGGCACAGTTTGGCTATTTTTTACATTGAGGTTTGGCACAGCTTGGCTATTGTTGGAATTAGATTTGGCACAGCTTGGCTATTGTTGAACATTGAGGTTTGGCACAGCTTGGCTACATTGGACATTGAGGTTTGGCACAGCTTGGCTATTGCTGGACATTGAGCTTTGGCACAGCTTGGCTATTGTTGGACTTTGAGGTTTGGCATTGACTAGACATTGAGGTTTGGCACAGTTTGGCTACGATAGACATAGAAAATAGGAGCAGGAGATGGCTATTCGGCCCTTTGAGCATACTCTGCCATTCATTATCTGCACTGTAAATTCTATGAAAATTCTATAAATTATGATCATGGCTGATCATCCAACTTACTAGCATAATCCTGCTTCCCCCTCCCTCATATCCTTTGATCCCCTTTGCCCCAAATGCTTTATCTAAATGTTTAGTGTAAACATACAATGTTTTGGCCTCAACTACATTCTATGGTAATGAATGCATGGTGGTTAGCACAGCTGCTTCACAGTTCCAGAGTCCCAGGTTTGATTCCCGGCTTAGGTCACTGTCTGTGTGGAGTCTGCACGTTCTCCCCGTGTGTGCGTGGGTTTCCTCCGGGTGCTGCGGTTTCTTCCCACAGTCCAAAGATGTGCAGGTTAGGTGGATTGGCCATGATAAATTGCCCTTTGTGTCCAAAAGGATTGGGTGGAGTTACTGGGTTACGAGGATAGGGTGGAGGGTGCTCATTCCAAGGGCCGGTGCAGACTCGATGGGCCGAATGGCCTCCTTCTGCACTGTAAATTCTATGATAAATTCTATGATATGATTGGACACTGAGGTTTGGCACAGTTTGGCATTGATGGACATTGAGGTTTGGCACTGTTTGGCTATGGTTGGACACTGAGGTTTGGCACAGTTTGGATATAATGGACATTGAGGTTTGGCACAGTTTGGCTATGATGGACAATGAGGTTTGGCACAGTTTGGCTATGATGGCCATTGAGGTTTGGCACAGTTTGGCTATGATGGCCATTGAGGTTTGGCACAGTTTTTCCATGATGGTCATTGAGGTTTGGCACAGTTTGGCTATGGTTGACATTGAGGCTTGGCAGAGTTTGGATATAACGATCATTGAGGTTTGGCACAGTTTGGCTATGATGGACATTGCTGTTTGGCACAGTTTGGCTATGGTCGACATTGAGGTTTGGCACAGTTTGGAAATAATGGACATTGAGGTTTGGCACAGTTTGGCTATGATGGACATTGATGTTTGGCACTGTTTGTCTATGGTTGACATTGAGGATTGGAACAGCTTGGCTGTGATTGGACAATGATTTTTGGCACAATTTGGCTACGATGGACAATGAGGTTTGGCAGTTTAGATATAATGGAAATTGAGGTTTGGCACTGTTTGGCTATGGTTGGACACTGAGGTTTGGCACAGTTTGGATATAATGGACATTGAGGTTTGGCACAATTTGGCTACGATGGACATTGAGGTTTGGCACAGTTTGGCTATGATGGACATTGAGGTTTGGCACTGTTTGGCTATGGTTGACATTGAGGTTTGGCACAGTTTGGCTATGATGGCCATTGAGGTTTGGCACAGTTTGTCTATGATGGTCATTGAGGTTTGGCACAGTTTGTCCATGATGGCCATTGAGGTTGGGCACAGTTTGGCTATGATGGTCATTGAAGGTGGCACAGTATGGCCATGATTGACATTGAGGTTTGGCACAGTTTGGCTATGGTGGACTTTGAGGTTTGGCACAGTTTGGTTACGATTCGACACTGAGGTTTGGCACAATTTGGCTATGATGGACATTGAGGTTTGGCACCGTTTGGATATAATGGACATTGAGGTTTGGCACAATTTGGCTTTGATGGACATTGAGGTTTGGTACTGTTTGGCTACGATGGACATTGAGGTTTGGAATAGTTTGGCAATGATGGACATTGAGGTTTGGCACAGTTTGACTATGATGGTCATTGAGGTTTGGAACAGTTTGGCTATGATGGTCATTGAGGTTTGGAACAGTTTGGCAATGGTTGACATTGAGGTTTGGCATTGTTTGGATTTAATGGACATTGAGGTGTGGCACAGTTTGGCTATGATTGGACAATGATTTATGGCACAATTTGGCTACGATGGACAATGAGGTTTGGCACAGTTTAGATATAATGGACATTGAGGGTTGGCACTGTTTGGCTATGGTTGGACACTGAGGTTTGGCACAGTTTGGATATAATGGACATTGAGGTTTGGCACAGTATGGCTATGATTGGACAATGAGGTTTGGCAAAATTTGGCTACGATGGCATTGAGGTTTGGCACAGTTTGGCTGTGATGGACATTGAGGTTTGGCACTGTTTGGCTATGGTTGGACACTGAGGGTTGGCACAGTTTGGCTATGATTTTCATTGAGGTTTTGCACAGTTTGGAATAGTTTGGCAATGATGGACATTGAGGTTTGGCACAGTTTGTCTATGATGGTCATTGAGGTATGGCACAGTTTGTCTATTATGGTCATTGAGGTTTGGCACAGTTTGGCTTTGATGGTCATTGAGGATTGGCACAGTTTGGCTATGGTTGGACACTGAGGGTTGGCACAGTTTGGCTATGATTTTCATTGAGGTTTTGCACAGTTTGGAATAGTTTGGCAATGATGGACATTGAGGTTTGGCACAGTTTGTCTATGATGGTCATTGAGGTATGGCACAGTTTGTCTATTATGGTCATTGAGGTTTGGCACAGTTTGGCTTTGATGGTCATTGAGGATTGGCACAGTTTGGCTATGGTTGACATTGAGGTTTGGCACAGTTTGGCTATGATGGCCATTGAGGTTTGGCACAGTTTGGCAATGGTTGACATTGCTGTTTGCCACAGTTTGGCTATGGTTGACATTGAGGTTTGGCACAGTTTGGATATAATGGACATTGAGGTTTGGCACAGTTTGGCTATGATGGACATTGAGGTTTGGCACAGTTTGGCTATGGTTGACATTGAGGTTTGGCACAGTTTGGCTATGATGGCCATTGAGGTTTGGCACAGTTTGTCTATGTTGGTCATTGAGGTTTGGCACAGTTTGGCTATGGTTGACATTGAGGTTTGGCACAGTTTGGCTATGATGGCCATTGAGGTTTGGCACAGTTTGTCTATGATGGTCATTGAGATTTGGCACAGTTTTTCCATGATGGTCATTGAGGTTTGGCACAGTTTGGCTATGATAGACATTGAGGTTTGGCACAGTTTGGCAATGGTTGACATTGCTGTTTGGCACAGTTTGGCTATGGTTGACATTGACGTTTGGCAGAGTTTGGATATAACGATCATTGAGGATTGGCACAGTTTGGCTATGATGGACATTGCTGTTTGCCACAGTTTGGCTATGGTCGACATTGAGGTTTGGCACAGTTTGGAAATAATGGACATTGAGGTTTGGCACAGTTTGGCTATGATGTACATTGATGTTTGGCACTGTTTGTCTATGGTTGACATTGAGGATTGGAACAGTTTGGCTGTGATTGGACAATGATTTTTGGCACAATTTGGCTACGATGGACAATGAGGTTTGGCAGTTTAGATATAATGGAAATTGAGGGTTGGCACTGTTTGGCTATGGTTGGACACCGAGGTTTGGCACAGTTTGGATATAATGGACATTGAGGTTTGGCACAATTTGGCTACGATGGACATTGAGGTTTGGCACAGTTTGGCTATGATGGACATTGAGGTTTGGCACTGTTTGGCTATGGTTGACATTGAGGTTTGGCACAGTTTGGCTATGATGGCCATTGTGGTTTGGCACAGTTTGTCTATGATGGTCATTGAGGTTTGGCACAGTTTGTCCATGATGGTCATTGAGGTTTGGCACAGTTTGGCTATGATGGCCATTGAGGTTTGGCAAAGTTTGGCAATGGTTGACATTGCTGTTTGCCACAGTTTGTCTATGGTTGACATTGAGGTTTGGCACAGTTTGGGTATAATGGACATTGAGGTTTGGCACAGTTTGGCTCTGATGGACATTGAGGTTTGGCACAGTTTGTCTATGGTTGACATTGAGGTTTGGCACAGTTTGGCTATGATGGCCATTGAGGTTTGGCACAGTTTGTCTATGATGGTCATTGAGGTTTGGCACAGTTTGTCCATGATGGTCATTGAGGTTTGGCACAGTTTGACTATGATAGACATTGAGGATTGGAACAGTTTGGCTGTGATTGGACAATGATTTTTGGCACAATTTGGCTACGATGGACAATGAGGTTTGGCAGTTTAGATATAATGGAAATTGAGGTTTGGCACTCTTTGGCTATGGTTGGACACCGAGGTTTGGCACAGTTTGGATATAATGGACATTGAGGTTTGGCACAATTTGGCTACGATGGACATTGAGGTTTGGCACTGTTTGGCTCTGGTTGTCATTGAGGATTGGCACAGTTTGGCTATGATGGACATTGAGGTTTGGCACAGTTTGGCTATGATGGTCATTGGAGTTTGGCACAGTATGGCCATGATTGACATAGAGGTTTGGCACAGTTTGGCTACAATGGACATTGAGGTTTGGAATAGTTTGGCAATGATGGACATTGAGGTTTGGCACAGTTTGGCAATGGTTGACAATAGGTTTGGCACAGTTTGCCTATGATGGACATTGAGGTTTGGCACAGTTTGGCTATGGTTGACATTGGGGCTTGGCACAGTTTGGCTATGATGGACATTGAGGTTTGGCACCATTTGGCTATGATGGACATTGAGGTTTGGCACAGTTTGGCTATGATGGACATCGAGGTTTGGCATATTTTGTCTATGATGGACATTGAGGTTTGGCACAGTTTGGCTATGATGGGCATTGAGATTTGGCAAAGTTTGGCTATGACTGGACATTGAGGTTTGGCACAATCTGGCTATGACTGGATATTGAGGTTTGGCACAGTTTGGCAATGATGGACATTGAGATTTGGCAAAGTTTGGCTGTGACTGGATATTGAGCTTTGACACAATCTGGCTATGACTGGAATTGAGGTTTGGCACAGTTTGGCTATGATGGGCATTGAGATTTGACAAAGTTTGGCTATGACTGGACATTGAGGTTTGGCACAATCTGACTATTACTGGACATTGAGGTTTGGCACAATCTGGCTATGACTGGACATTGAGGTTTGGCACAGTTTTTCTATGATGGGCATTGAGATTTGGCAAAGTTTGGTTATGACTGCACTTTGAGGTTTGGCACAGTTTGGCTATGATGGACATTGAGATTTGTCAAAGTTTGACTGTGACTGGACATTGAGGTTTGGCACAATCTGGCTATGACTGGAATTGAGGTTTGGCACAGTTTGGCTATGATGGGCATTGAGATTTGACAAAGTTTGGCTATGACTGGACATTGATGTTTAGCACAGTTTGGCTATGATTGGCATTGAGGATTGGTACTGTTTGGCTATGATTTGATGGGTGCTAGACACAGCCTCCATATTATATTCTCTAGATAAATGAATAGAACACCTGAGATGCATTCTGACCTCAACTTGCATTTTAAATTATTTCCAAAAATACTCTTGCATTTCAAAACAAAGTAATTGGATCCCATGTGATGATATGTTTGCCCATTAAAGAGAGTGCAAGGTAGTATTTTCCTCTTTACCTCCAGTGACTCGATTAAGTCACCCTAAAACAGGAAGAGTGCACCCTTTCAGCAGGTTCCTCCTCGTTCACGTTGCATAACATAAACACAACGTCAGAAAAATACTGCTGTTCAATGAACAAAATCACAATACTGCAGATGTCAGAAATCTAGTTAAAATAGTTACAGTTAAAATAGAAAAATGTTTGAATACTCGACAGGTCTGGCAGTGTCTGTGGAGAAGGAAACCAAGTTAGCATTTCAGGTCAATGAGTCAGAACTGGGAAAATTAAGAGTTGAAACAGATTTACAGCAATTCGGGAGGCTGGTAAAGGGGAGGGGAAGGATGGAACAAAGGGAAACGTTGATGATATAGTGCAGACAGGACAGATAAATAAGAAAAGAGATGATGGTGCAAATTAAATGTGGGTGGTAATGAGACAAGGAATAAGAGAATTGTTAGAGGAGGTGTAAATTGCAACAGGAAAACAAATACATGCTCCTCGGAAATAAGTAGCAGTGGTTATGATCTGAAATTATGAAACTTAATGTTGCGTTTGAAAAATAGTAAAGAACCTAAAAACTGTTCACACCTCAAACCTCTTCCAGTTCTGGCAAAAGATCATCAATCTGAAACTTTGGGTGCGATTCAGCGACCACGTTACGACCAGTGTAAATCGCGCGAGAGCCCCAAAACTGGCTCCGCACCGGGCCAATCGCAAGTCACATAACTCACTCCGCCTGGCCCCTCGGGATCTCACCCTCACTGGGCGCGATCCAGATCTGCATATTTAAATGACCCACTGGGCTCATTTGAATACCCAGACGATGGATTCACCCAGTGCCCGGGAGTCAACGGCCATACCTGTGAGACCTCACGAGGGCACCGTTTAGCACTGGTCTAGGCAAACCTGGACCAGGTAACAGTGCCGCGGGGGTCTCGGAGGCCATTGTGGTTCAATGGCATTGTCATTGTCATGGCACTGCTCTGGGGACATGTGTTTGAATCCACTAGGATAGATGATGGAATTTCAATACAATCAAAATCTGGAATTTACAATTTAATGATGACCGTAAAATCATTGTCGATTGCCATAAAAACCCATCTGGTTCACTGATGTCCTTTAGAGAAAAAAATCTGATATCCTTACCTGGTCTGGCCTACATGGTGGCATGGTAGCACAGTGGTTAGCACTGTTGCTTCAGAGCTCCAGGGTCCCAGGTTCGATTCCCGGCTTGGGTCACTGTCTGTGCGGAGTCTGCACGTTCTCCCGTGTCTGCGTGGGTTTCCTCCGGGTGCTCTGGTTTCCTCCCACAAGTCCCAAAAGGCGTGCTGTTAGGTAGTTTGGACATTCTGAATTCTCCCTCTGTGTATCTGAACAGGCGCCGGAATGTGGCGACTAGGGGCTTTTCACAGTAACTTCATTGCAGTGGTAATGTAAGTCTACTTGTGACAATAAAGATTATTATTATTATTATTACTTTTTTACCTGGCACAAAGGAAGATGGTTGTTGTTGGTGGTGACTCCAGGCCCACAGCAATGTGGTTTTAAAATATTTTTCCAATTCGGGGCAATTTAGCGTGGCCAATCTGCACATCTTTGTGTTGTGGGGGTGAAACCCACGCAGATAGAAAGAGAATGTGCAAACTCCACATGGACAATGACCCGGGATCGAACCCGGGTCCTTGGCACTGTGAGGCAAGGCAACAGTGCTACCACTGCACCACAGATACAAAAGTCTGAGAACACACACAAACAGATTCAAAACAGCTTCTTCCCCGCTGTTACCAGACTCCTAAACGGCCCTCTTATGGACTGACCTGATTAATACCACACTCTTGTATGCTTCACCCAATGCCGATGTCTATGTATTTACATTGTGTACCTTGTGTTGCCCTATTATGTATTTTCTTTTTCTTTTATTTTCTTTCCATGTACTTAATAATCTGATTGAGCTGCTCGCAGAAAAATATTTTTCACTGTACCTCGGTACATGTGACAATAAACAAATCCAATCCAATCCAATCCGTGCCACCCATAGCAGTGTGGTTTACTCTTAAATGCCCCCTAAAATGGCCTAGAAAGCCATAAAGCAAGAATAAAGACCTAGACATGGGAAACGACAATGACAAACCTCGCCCTAACAAGAGGGAAAAACATCCTCACCAACCTGCCAGCCACAGACGTAACTGTCCATGACAGTATTGGTAGGTGTTACCACTGCACTGTCCATTAGTCATGCAACATAAACACTACTAGTTAAACTACACCTATCGACTAAGACAACCTGTACTTAACTTCAGGCACCCGGCTTCGGTCAGGGGAACATTGGCCGTTGTTCAATTCTGGATCTATCGAGTCTGGAGAAGTAACTGCTGCTCAGCTAGACTCATCCGTCTGGTAGCGGGCGTTGAACTTGGACTTGCTTCTGGTGGTGCTGAGATTGGAGATGGTTGGTGCCGGGATGCCAGGTCCAAAAGAGGACAAATGCATGGTGGACTCTCTTCTTATGCTTGGGGGTTTTCGCGCTCTTTTGGGCGGTCCTTCAGTTTGGACCCCACTAATTGGGTGATCCCTGATCACTATGTTCGATTTTGAACCAATAAATGGGCGGGTGCCTTGATGGCTGGGCGTGACCCAAGCGGTCATTGACCCTGTTGTTTACGCTTCCCTAGCACAGGGAGTAGCACCGAAATGTCTGGGACTGTACCGGTCGCTCAAGTACCAGTCCTTTGTCTGGCGGAGATGGGCCATCAAATGCTAATCGGTCCATTAAATGCTAATTGGGCGGGGTTTCGATACCATCTGGATTCCTCACTCGCAAATATACATTTCAGGCTCTGAGCCTGCCTGAATCTTGCTTTGTCCATTTTACCCGCCATGCTTTGCAAGCTTCTCTGTTCCTGGTTGTAAGTGGCCATCCCAGATGGCTACACCATGTAGAAACAAAGTCTCATCTTCATATTGAGAATCTTCTCCATTGTTTGTGTTGCAGTAGCAACATATAAAATGGAACAGATCCAGCAATTCAAGACTGGACATCCTTGAGGGGCTGTGGGCCATTAGCAGCAGAATTATACTCAACCACAATCTGTGACCTCATGGCCTGGCATATCTCCCACTCTACCATTACCATCAAGCCAGGGAATCAACCCAGGTTCAATGAAGAGTGCAGGAGAGTGCAGGAGGCATACCGACAAATGAGGGGTCAACCTGGTGAAGCTACAACACAGGACTACTTGCACTCTAAACAGCATAAACAGCAAGTGATAGACAGAGTGAAATGATCCCACAACCAATAGATCCGATCTAAGTTATGTAGTCCTGCCACATCCAGCTGTGGAAAGTGGTGGTCAATTATAAGGTGCATCATAAGGTCAGAAATGGGGATGTTTGCTGATGATTGCACAATGTTCATTTCATTCACAACTCCTCAGATACTGAAGCAGTCCATGTCCAAACATAGCAAGACCTGGACAATAGCTTGGGCTGGAAAGTGGCAACCAATATTCCCACCACGCAAGTGCCAGGCAATGACCATCTCCAACAAGAGAATATCTAACCATCTCCCCTTGACATTCAATTGCAGTACCATTACTGAATCCCCCAATATCAACATTCTGGAAGTTACCATTGAGCAGAATCTGAACTGAACTAGCCACATAAATAGTCTGGCTGCAAGAGCAGGTCAGAGGCTAGGAATCCTGTGGCAAGTAACTAACCTCCTGAATCCCCAAAGCCTGTCCATAACCTACAAGGCAGATGTCAGGAGTCTGACCATAAGACCATAAGATATAGGAACAGAAGTAAGTCGTTCAATGAGATCAGGACTGATCTGATGTGATAATCCTCAACTCCACTTTCCCACCTTATCCCAATACCCTTGATTCCCTTACTCATTAAAATTCTGTCTATCTTAGCCTTGAACATACACTACAGCTCTCCACAGGAAACAATTCCACAGATTCACTATCCTCGAAGAGAAGAAATTCCTCTTCATTTTGTCTTAAATGGGTGACCCCTTACTCTGAGATCATGCCCTCTGGTCTAGACTCTCCCACAAGAGGAAACAACCTCTCAGCATCTACATATGTCTCAATATGGTCACCTCTCACCTTCTAAACTCCAATGAGTACAGACTCAACCTACTTAACCTCTCCTCATAAGAAAATCTCTCCAAATCTGGGATCAAGCTAGTGCACCTTCTCTGGACTGCCTCCCATGTCAGTATATCTTCCCTTACATAAGGAGACCAAAACTGTTCACATTATTCCAGGTTGGTCTAACTGGTGCTTTGTATAATTTTAGCAGGACTTCCCTATTTTGATACTTCATTCTTTTTGAAATAATGGCCACCATTCCATTTGCCTTCCCTAATACCTGCTGAACTTGCATGCTAGCTTTTGTGGTTTATGCACAAGGCCCCCTAAATCTCTCTGTGCAGCAGCTTTCTGCAGTCTTTCTCCATTTGAGCAATATCCAGCACCTTCATTCTTCCTACCAAAGTGTGTAACTTCACATTCTCCTATGTTATATTCCATCTGCCAAGTGTTTTGCCCACTCACTTAACCTGTGTATATCCCTCTGGAAACTATTTGTGTCATCCTCACCATTTGCCTTACATCCTATTTTAGTGTCATCCGCAAACTTGGCAATAGTACATTCACTTCCCTTGTCTAAGTCATTAATATATATTGTAAATAATTGTGGCCTTAGCACTGAACCCTGAGGCATTCCACTAGTTACAGGTTGCCATCCTGAAAATGCCCATCTATCTATGCTAATATATTATCCCCAACAACATGGGTTCTTATATTATTAAGCACACTTTCATGCAGTACCTTATCGAATACTTTTTGGAAATATTATATCTACTGGTTCCGCTTTATCTATCCTGCCCATTACCACCTCAAAGAATTCTCACAAATTTATCAGGCATTATTTCCCTTTCATGAAGCCATGCTGACTCTATTTGATTATATTATGCATTTCTAAATGCAGTGCTATTACATCCTTTAGCATTTTCCCAATTACAGATATGAAGCTAACTGGCCTACGGTTACTTTTTGTTTTGTCTCCCTCCGTTTTTGAATATTTAGTATTTTTGGAATATTATTAGTATCTTCCACAGTGAAGACTGATGCTAAGTTTTTATTTAATTCTTCTGCCATATCCTGGTCCCCATTACCATTTCCCCCATTTCATTCTCTAAGGGGCCTATGTTCACTTTGGATCCTCTATCCCTTTTTACATATATAAAGAAGCTCTTGCCATCCATTTTTATACTATTTGCTAGTTTTCCCTCATAGTTTTTCTTCTCACTCTTTATTATTTTTTGATCATCTTTTGTTGGTTTTTAAAACTTCCCCAATCCTCTGCCGTACCATTCATCTTTGCAACATTCTATGTGTTTTCTTTCAATTTAATACTATCCTTAACTTCTTTGGTTAACTATGGTTGATTTATCCCCTGCCTAGAAATCTACTTCCTCAGTGGGATATAGCTTAGTTTAGAGTCATTAACTATTTTCATAAATATCTGCCACTGTTGAGCAACTGCCTTTTCTACTAAGCTCCTTTCCCAGTCCACTCCAGCCAACTCTGCTCTCATTCCTTTTTAATTACTCTTATTTAGGTTCATCACAGTTGTTTCTGATCCAGTTTTCCCACTCTCAAACTGAATGCCAAATTCTACCATGCTATGGTCATTGTTTCCTCGGAGATCTTTTACGCTGAGATTGTTTATTAAACCTGATGTACTACTATCCCCTAGCCTGGATGAGTGCAGCACCAACAACACTCAAGAAGCTTGACACCATTCAGAACAAAACAGCCTGCTTGATGAGCATCCCTTCAACAAACATTCCCTCCCTACATCACCAACTCACAGTAGCAGCAATGTGTACCATCTACAAGGTGCACCGCAGCAACTCACCAAGGCCCCTGAGACTCCTAAATCCATGACCACTATATTCTAGAAGGACAAGGGCAGAGGTTACATGGGAACACCACCATCTGGAAGTTTCTCTCCAAGCAACTCACCATCCTAATTTGGAAATATATCGCCATTCCTTCAGTGTAACTGGGTCAAATTTCTGGAACACCTCCACAACTGTGCTGTGGGTGTACCTACACCACATGGACTGCAGTGGTTCAAAGAGGCAGCTCACCGCCGTCTTTTCATGGGCAATTAGGGATGGGCAATCAATGTTGGCCAAGCCAGCGATGTTCACATACTGTGAATGTATAACAAAAAGGTGCTGCCAGACTTGTTGAGCACTTTCAGCATCCCTTGTTATTAAATTGCTTTTACCACAATCAGTCTCACCCTCGAATATCAAAAATGTCCCACTTGTCCAAAATTCAGGAGTCTTTCATGCTCTGGATTCATCTCAGATAGGGAAAGATGAATATTACCTTAGTTGCATTGTATATGTAACTATTCATTGCTTACAGCCGCACATTAAGAAAATAAAACTTTCTGGACAATTCCTAGAGTGAAGAGAGATTCTCCACTGAGCAGAAAGCAAATATGGTGAACTATTGTTTCCTTTTTATCACAGACATTTTAAAGAGTTTTACCCAGATTTCTGTAACATTATGAACTGAAATTGCACTGCTACCTCTCAATGCTGAGGACCCGATTTCGTTCCCGACCCCAGGTCACTGTCCATGTGAAGTTTGCACATTCCTCCGTGTCTGCATGTGTCTCCCCCCCACAACCCAAAGATGTGCAGTGTAGATGGATTGGCCATGCTAAATTGCCCCCTAAATTGGAAAACAATTATTGGGTACTCTACATTTATTTTTCAAAAGTGAGAAGAGACTTTTTTTCAGAATCTCCAAGCAATGCATACCCTGGCCTGAAGAGACAGCCTGTTACTCAAAGCTCTCGAATTGCATTAAAGCAAGTGTGTGATGTCATATTGGGTGTTCTGGTTCACAAACAAGCCAACAATGCTGGATGTGGTGTAACGCTATTTTATTAACTGTTCAACTATGCTAACATGCTGTAATTGTGGGTATAAGCAATACCAGCTTAACTGTGGACCCTTTCCTATCACTAGCCATGGTGAGGCACTCAGCACATGGTGAATGTCTGTGATGCAGGCTGTGAGCTCTGTGCTCTGAGCTGGCTACTGCTAGAAATGAGCGGGAACTCTCCTGTCCCCTGTCTTTATAGTGCTTGTGCTCTCACTGGTGATTGGCTGCGGTGCTATGCATGCTGGTTGGCCCCACTGCATGTCCATCAGTGTGTGTATGTGATTGCACCATAATGTACTGATGTACATTATGACATGTAATTCAACAGTTAAAATAAATTAGGTTTACTGTGGATTCCTTAAGTCAGTCTCAGTAACGTGTTTATAGATGGTATTAAAACAATCAGGAAGATGTTCTATAATATAATTATTGTGCTATCTGAAATTCACCATTGCCCTATTAAATTGCATATTGTAGTTTTCCTAATGGGCGGAATACATAAAAATTGTGCATCATATTCTGAAATTGTAGTCTGTATTCAACAACAAAGAGGAAATGATGAAAGTGGATCATTGTTAGTCTGATGATGTTGAACGTAGCATGGCAGTTGCTAGGCCACAGACTAGCAAAGGCAAAAAAGGCACTTACTCAGTCAAACATTGAGAGAAAAGCACTTTGATCATATTCCATTGCTAACAACAACAAAAGCAAAGAGAAGAGATGAATCAATACTTCACAATTTTTCAGATCATGAAAGCATAATATAATCAATTGTCTATATTCAGTTATCTCACCTTTGGATTTTCAGTTCCCAATTTCCATAAATTATCTGTAATACTTCTTATCTTTACCTCTGCCAAAATTTGCATCTGATTAAAGATTTTTTTTTAAGATTCCAATAACAATTTGTCTGCTGGTCTACTTGTGGCAGTTTGATGCCAACTAATTTTTCCAAACAGTTACTAACATTAATATTTCAAGCAACGGAAGGTGTTATATAGGATTCCCAATAACTGAGGGGATGCTGTCTAGAATATGGGCAGGATATAGCTACATTCAGGATATTCAGCTGACCTATGATCCTCTGCATCACATAGATTTTGGTGCTATTTGTCATGAGATATCAAAGCCTTTTTCATTAGTCTGTCCTCCTGTTTCCCACATTAGCCAATATTGTTTTCTCTCCTCAGCTTCTGTCGCTCGCTCTTTCAGATATTTTATTCTTTCATGGGATGTGGGTGTCACTGGCAAGGCCAGAATTTGTTGCCTATCTCTAATTGTCTTGCTGGACCATTCCAGAGGGCAATTAAGAGCAACCCACATAGCTGAGGTTCTGGAGTCACATGTAGGCCTGACCAGGCCTGTAAGGATGGCAGATTTCCTTCCTTAAAGGACATTAGTGAACCAGATGTTTTTTTTACAACACTCAATGACAGTTTCATGGTCATCATTATTGAGATTAGCTTACAAATTCCAGATTTATTTATTTATTCTACCAGTTGCCATGGTGGGATTTGAACCCCTGTCCCCAGAGTATGAATCTATAGGCCACCAAATAGTAACATTATGGAGGGGCAGGCAATAAACAAAGAAATAACTGATGCATGTAGAAATGGTACAGCAGTTATCATGGGGGATTTTAATCTACATGTCGATTGGTTTAACCAGGTGGTTCAAGGCAGCCTTGAGGTGGAGTTTATAGAATGTATCCGCGTTAGTTTCCGAGAACAGTATGTAATGGAACCTACGAGGGAACAAGCGGTCCTAGATCTGGTCCTGTGTAATGAGACAGGATTGATTCAGGATCTCATAGTAATGGGATCCTCTCGGAAGGAGCGATCACAATATGGTGGAATTTAAAATACAGATGGAGGGTGAGAAGGTAAAATCAAGCACTAGTGTTTTGTGCTTAAACAAAGGAGATTACAATGGGATGAGAGAAGTACTAGCTAAGGTAGACTGTGAACAAAGCCTTTATGGTGAAACAGTTGAGGAACAGTGGAGAACCTTCCAAGTGATTTTTCACAGTGCTCAGCAAAGGTTTATACCAACAAAAAGGAAGGACGGTAAAAAGAGGGAAAATCGACCGTGGTATTCGAAGGAAATGAGGGAGAGTATCAAATTGAAGGAAAAAACATACAAAGTAGCAAAGATCAGTGGGAGACTAGAGTACTGGGAAATCTTTAGGGGGCAACAGAAAGCTACTAAAAAAGCTATAAAGAAGAGTAAGATAGATTATGAGAGTAAACTTGCTCAGAATATAAAAACAGATAATGAATGTTTCTACAAATACGTAAAACAAAAAAGAGAGGCTAAGGTAAATATTGGTCCTTTAGAGGATGAGAAGGGAGATTTAATAATGGGAGATGAGGAAATGGCTGAGGAACTGAACAGGTTTTTTGGGTCGGTCTTCACAGTGGAAGACACAAATAACATGCCAGTGACTGATGGAAATGAGGCCATGACAGGTGAGGACCTTGAGAGGATTGTTATCACCAAGGAGGTAGTGATGGGCAAGCTAATGGGGCTAAAGGTAGACAAGTCTCCTGGACCTGATGGAATGCATCCCAGAGTGCTAAAAGAGATGGCTAGGGAAATTGCAAATGCACTAGTGATAATTTACCAAAATTCACTAGACTCTGGGGTGGTCCCGGCGGATTGGAAATGAGCAAACGTGACGCCACTGTTTAAAAAAGGAGGTAGGCAGAAAGCGGGTAATTATAGGCCAGTGAGTTTAACTTCGGTAGTAGGGAAGATGCTGGAATCTATCATCAAGGAAGAAATAGCGAGGCATCTGGATGGAAATTGTCCCATTGGGCAGACGCAGCATGGGTTCATAAAGGGTAGGTCGTGCCTAACTAATTTAGTGGAATTTTTTGAGGACATTAACAGTGCGGTAGATAACGGGGAGCCAATGGATGTGGTATATCTGGGTTTCCAGAAAGCCTTTGACAAGGTGCCACACAAAAGGTTGCTGCATAAGATAAAGATGCATGGCATTAAGGGGAAAGTAGTAGCATGGATAGAGGATTGGTTAATTAATAGAAAGCAAAGAGTGGGGATTAATGGGTGTTTCTCTGGTTGGCAATCAGTAGCTAGTGGTGTCCCTCAGGGATCAGTGTTGGGCCCACAACTGTTCACAATTTACATAGATGATTTGGAGTTGGGGACCAAGGGCAATGTGTCCAAGTTTGCAGACGACACTAAGATAAGTGGTAAAGCAAAAAGTGCAGAGGATACTGGAAGTCTGCAGAGGGATTTGGATAGGATAAGTGAATGGGCTAGGGTCTGGCAGATGGAATACAATGTTGACAAATGTGAGGTTATCCATTTTGGTAGGAATAACAGCAAAAGGGATTATTATTTAAATGATAAAATATTAAAACATGCTGCTGTGCAGAGAGACCTGGGTGTGCTAGTGCATGAGTCACAAAAAGTTGGTTTACAGGTGCAACAGGTGATTAAGAAGGCAAATGGAATTTTGTCCTTCATTGCTAGAGGGATGGAGTTTAAGACTAGGGAGGTTCTGCTGCAATTGTATAAGGTGTTAGTGAGGCCACACCTGGAGTATTGTGTTCAGTTTTTGTCTCCTTACTTGAGAAAGGACGTACTGGCACTGGAGGATGTGCAGAGGAGATTCACTAGGTTAATCCCAGAGCTGAAGGGGTTGGATTACGAGGAGAGGTTGAGTCGACTGGGACTGTACTCGTTGGAATTTAGAAGGATGAGGGGGGTTCTTATGGAAACATATAAGATTACGAAGGGAATAGATAGGATAGATGCGGGCAGGTTGTTTCCACTGGTGGGTGAAAACAGAACTAGGGGGCATAGCCTCAAAATAAGGGGAAGTAGATTTAGGACTGAGTTTAGGAGGAACTTCTTCACCCAAAGGGTTGTGAATCTATGGAATTCCTTGCCCAGTGAAGCAGTAGAGGCTCCTTCATTAAATGTTTTTAAGATAAAGATAGATAGTTTTTTGAAGAATAAAGGGATTAAGGGTTATGGTGTTCAGGCCGGAAAGTGGAGCTGAGTCCACAAAAGATCAGCAATGATCTCATTGAATGGTGGAGCAGGCTCAAAGGGCCAGATGGCCTACTCCTGCTCCTAGTTCTTATGTTCTTATGAACTGTGGCCTCTGGATTACTACATAACCAGCATGCCACCAACTGCCTATAAATATGCCACCATCATCCCTCTCCTCAAAAAACAATCCTTGGCTCCTCTGTCCTTGCAAGCAATCTCCCACCCCAAACTCTCTTTCCTTTCCAAGGTCTTTGAATGTGTTACGTCTCCCAAACTCAAAGAGCAAACAAAGAACAAAGAACAACCCATTCCCATTTTCCCACAAAACTCCATGATTGAATCCCTTCAATTAGGTTTCTGCCTTGCCACAGTATTGCTTATCAAAGATGTGGAGATGCCGGCATTGGACTGGGGTGAGCAGAGTAAGAATAATTACAACACCAGATTAAAGTCCAACAGGTTTGTTTCAATCACTAGCTTTCGGAGCACTGCTCCTTCCTCAGGTGAACCTGATGAAGAAGCTGCGCTCCGAAAGCTAGTGATTCGAAACAAACCTGTTGGACTTTAACCTGGTGTTGTAAGACTTCTTACTTTGCTTATCAAGATCATGTGATTCTGACGAGTTAAGCAATCTTACCTCATAATTCTCGACCTGTCGGCATATACCCTTTGCCATAGTCGATTACGCCATTGGAGCAAATTCTCAACTCCCCTTTATTGTTTCAGCAATGCTAGTGTAATCACCACTCAGATTATAGCCAATACAAGGCTTTTTTCATCCTTTATTGGGGCTTTCTTCATCCTTTATTGGGTAACTCTGTTTGCCAATCCTCCCTTTTATGTTTGGGGTGTGCTCCCTCAAAGGGGCCATAGTGCTGAATAACATTTCCTGATTTAATTCTGCTGCCAAAGGAAACCACTGCTTTCCTAAATGTTTGGTCACTTACTGTGGTATATAGGTGTGAGAGGGAGAGTGGTGGGCACATTGTTCGTTGCACTCTCATAGGGTAAAAGCTCATCGCAACCATCAGAGTCGCCAGGATATCTTTTAACTAGTCAGAATGTAGGAGTTGATACTTATCCCCTTCATTGTTATTCATTGTTGCCTTTTTTACCTGCTATAAATATGGCAATCAATAAGGTTGCCCCTCGTTCTTTGGATATCGATATTATATTGCTCAGAGTCGCCAGTTATCAAATGATACCACCACAAGGTTCAACCGGATACCGATCAAAGCGCCAAACACCAGTTAGTTAGTTCAAGGAAAAGGGTACTTTATTTACACACACAATTATCATGCAACATAAACACTACTAGTTAAACTACACCTATCAACTATGACAACCTGTATTTAACTTCAGGCACCCGGCTTAGGTCAGAGGAACAGTGGCCTTTGTTCGAATCTGGATCTACTGGGTCTGGAGAAGTAACTGCTGCTCAGCTAGGCTCATCCGTCTGGTAGTGGTCATTGAACTTGAACTTGCTTCTGGTGGTGCTGCGATTGGAGGTGGACATTGCCAGAGCGCCAGGTTCAAAAGAGATCAAACACATGGCAGTGTCTCTCTTTATCCTTGGGGATTTTCGTGCTCTTTTGGGCGGTCCTTCGGTTTGGACCCCACTAATTGGGTAATTCTTGATCGCTGTATTCGATTTGCGCCAATAAAGGGGCGGGTGCCTTGATGGCTGGGTGTGCCCTAAGCGGTCTTTGACCCTGTTGTTGATGCTTCCTGAGTACAGGGAGTGGCACCGAAATGTCTGGGATTGTATCGGTTACTCAAGTGTCAATCTTTTGTCTTTCGGAGATGGGCCATTAAAATGCTAATCGGTTGGTGGTTTCAATGCTGTCTGGATTCTTTGCTCGCAAATATACATTCAGGCTCTGAGCCTGCCTGAACCTTACCTTGTCCACATTTCTCATTATGCTTTGCGATCGTCCATGTTTCTTATTGTAAGTGGCCATCCCAGATGGCTACAAGACAATTTAAAATTGGTTTCCAGTTTCATTTTGGTTTTGTTTATGAACCTTGGTGCCTGGGACTCTGGATAGACTTGTGACAAAAGTTTCAGATCTTTTGGGTTTGTTAGTATAAATACATTTTAATGAGGTCTTACAGCCCCTGAAATTAAAGAGATGGGTTAAAAGGGATTGAAAATTCAATGATTCAAAAAAGTAAAGTAAAAAAGTGGTAATATTGCCCAACATGAGTGATCCAGTAACACAGAGACTGAAAAGGCAGGAGTAAGAGAGGAAGATTCAGAGTGTGCTTGCCAGAGAGAGAAGACTGGGATTTGAAGCTTTCTGATAGAAAGACTACAAGGCTTTTGGGACAGTAGTTAACAGTAGTTAACAGTTATAGGATTCAGTAAAATGATTAGTTTAGTGAAGGTGCTACTGGAAGACTGTTTTGGGAACATCTTTATTTGCTTTGAAGTTGAAGAATCAGTGAGTTTAGAGTGAGGGTTTTGCATGTCTTGGGGAGTGACACAAGTTGAGTGAGAAGCATCCAGTGAATGCTCAGAAATTCACTGGAAGAAAGCTGTTTGCAACTATGCCTGTCTCAAGCGAGATGCCTTTGTGTCAAACTAATGGCAAACCTTCACTAGTCTAAGTGTCTGTAAATATATTGCTGTGAATAAGAATTGTCTTCTTGAGTTTGTATTGAGATTTTTCCAACTTTTTTGTCTGGTGTAACATAGTTTTTTTCTTGTTTTAATAAACATTTTGTTCTTTGTATTAAAAGTTCATCAGATCACGCCGGTGAATTTGTTCCATGTTTCTAGAAAAAGCCTATTAAACGATCTGAGATCTGACTTGTCATGTATTAATAGCAGCTGAGATCGTAACACAGGTCCAACCCACAACTCCGTGATCCTCAGCATACATAGGGCAAGGAGACAGGTCCCAAGTGCACCCTGGCCTGAACAGGCATTGAACCCCATGCTGTTGGCATCAATCTGATCCGATTGAACCAACCATCCCCTCAAGTAATCTGAGTTTCTGTGGCAGCAAACACTTTTGCATCCACGTTGTAGTCTGGAGCTATGGATAGTGATGGTAGAGACACCAATTTCTTTACAGCACATGGTTGATCAAGAATCTCACCCACTCTTACTGCCTGCTATTGCCGTGTGTTGGAAGGATTTACAAGTTGGCATTCAAATTTTTTGGCCACGTTATGAACGCATCTTCCTTGCCCAACAAATCTTGGGGTGAGACTTGAACCCAGAGCTTCAGATTCAGAGTAAGAAGTCTTACAACACCAGGTTAAAGTCCAACAGGTTTGTTTCAAACACTAGTTTTCGTTGCATTGCTCCTTCCTGAGGTGAATGAAGAGGTCACATACCTCTTCATTCACCCGAGGAAGGAACAGTGCTCTGAAAGCTAGTGTTTGAAACAAACCTGTTGGACTTTAACCTGGTGTTGTAAGACTTCTTACTATGCTCATCCCAGTCCAACGCTGGCATCTCCACATCATTCAGATTCAGAGGCATGGATGCTACCCATTGATCCATAGGACATCCTATTTCAAAATATTATTCAGCATTCATGGCTGGGACTTTGTTCAATGCTGCACGATAAGAAATAATTATTCCACAAGGATTAATATTGGTGGTAATGCAATGTAGGATACTTCAATTCAAAAAGCATTCTAAAGTAAATGGAACACTAAAAATAGTTACTTAATTATCCACTAAAGTACACTAATCCAGTTTAGTGATCACTGACAAATTGATGACCATCTATTGATGACCATGAAGCATTGTCAATTGCCAGAAAAAACCATCAGATTTGTTAATGTCCTTATCCTGTCTGGCCTACATGTGACTCCAGATCCACAACAATGTGGCTGACGCTTAAATGCCCTCGCGATTGAGCAATAAATGCTGACCCAGCCAGCGGCACCCATATCTCACGAATAAATGAAAAAAATAATTATTCGAGACTGAGATTAATAGATTTTTGGACAACAATGGGATTGCAGGATATGGGATCATGTGGGGGGGGGAAGTTGAGACAGTTCAGTCATAATCGTGTTGAACGATACAGCAATGCCCAAGGGCCTGCCTGATTTACAGATGCTCCTATTCCTTCGACGGGATTCTTCATTTCTGAGACTAAGTGTTGATGCCAATAGGGGTCTAGTTTGAGGGCTATGGTGATGGCAGCATTGCCAATGACTCCGAGTAGGTATTCAGGGAGCCTGGTGGTGCAGTCCACGGTGAAGATATGGGGTGGGATTCTCCGCTCACAGCGGCCTCCCCAGCGATTCTCCGACCCGCGATGGGCCGAAAGCCCGCTCATTCTACGCAGATCCTGCCGGCGTAAATTGGACTAGGTCCCTTACTGGCGGGACATGGCGGTGCGGGCAGGCTCCGGGGTCCTGGGGGGGGGGGGGGGCGCGCGGGGTGATCTGGACCCGGGGGGTGCCCCCATGGTGGCCTGGCCCGTGATCGGGGCCCACCGATCCACAGGCGGTCTGTGCCGTGGGGGCATTCTTTTCCTACGCGCCAGCCGTGTAGGCCTCCGCGATGGCCGCGCGAAGGCGAAGCCCCCCCTGCGCATGCACGGGAATGACGTCAGCAGCCGCTGACGCTACCGCGCATGCGCGGACCCGCGACGGCCGGCGGAGTCCCTTCGTCCCCGGCTGGCACGGCGTCAAAGTCCTTCCATGCCGTCCGGCGGGATGCAAACCACTCCGGCGCCGGCCTAGCCCCTGAAGGTGCAGAGGATTCCACACCTTTGGGGCGGCCCGACGCCAGAGTGGTTCACGGCTTTCCGTCCCGCCGGGATCCCCCGCCCCGCTGGGTAAGGGAGAATCCCGCACATGGAATCAGTTGAGGAGACATTTTAGGGTGGAAGGGATGTCGGTGCTAACGCCGCTGTGCGAGAATCATGGGTTTGAGCAGGGGTGGGGGGGGGGGGGGGCGTGGATACTGTACAGAGGAGGAGGAGGGAAGTGCGGCTGGTCAAGGTGAGGGATCTGTATTTGGAGGAAGGGATCACCTGTCTGGAGGAGCTAAGGGTTGCCGAGGGGGAGTGAGTTCAAGTATCCGCAGGTTAGGGACTTTGCGTGAAAGTTCTGGAGGGGGTTCCCTAGGTTGCCAGCATACACCCTGCTGGAGCGACTGCTGCTCCCGGATGTGGAAGGGGAGGGAGGAATTGGGGATATATACAAGTGGCTGGGGGAACAGGGAGGCGAGCGGGCGGTGAAGATCAAGGAGAAATGGGAAGCGGAATTGGAAGGGGAGATCAATTGGGGATTATGGAGTGAGGCACTGCGTAGAGTAAACGAGACCTCCTCTTGTGCAAGGATGAGCCTGATACAGTTTAAAGTGGTATACAGGGTGCATATGACTCGGGCGAGAATGAGTGGGTTCTTCCAGAAGGTAGCAGATGAGTGTGAGAGGTGTGGGCGGGGGCCAGCGAATCACGTGCACATGTTTTGGGGTTGTGAAAAATTGGGAAGATTCTGGGCGGGAGTGTTTGCGGTCTTAGCCAGGTTATGGGAGGAGGAGGACCCGGACCCTTTGGTGGCAATATTTGGGGTTTCAGAGATGCCGGAGCTCATGGAGGGGAGGAAGGCCGATGTCTTGGCCTTCGCCTCTCTGATTGCACGGCGGTGAATTTTGCTCGAGTGGCGGTCGGCATTGCCACCGGGGTAGCAGCATGGTTGGGTGACCTGTACGACTTCCTGCGGTTAGAGAAGATAAAGTATGAGTTAAGGGACTCTGCAGGGTTTTTCTTAATGAAAGGGATGTTTGTGACTGTCTTTGAGGAGCTGTTTGTTGCGGGGGAGTGGGGGTGAAAAAGAGGAAAAGTCTGTGCAGACTGTATAGTTGATCATTGGGAAGTATCTTTCCCAGGGTATTTATTCGCTGTAACCTATTTTGATACATGTTTGTAATAAAATACATTTTTTTTAAAGTCTAGATGCCAATGCAGTTTCCATGCACTTTCACAACAGCAAAGTTGGCACCACACCTGGACCAATTCTGCTACTGTTAAGGGGCCACATGGAACACAATTGATTCCAATGAGAAACGGTGCCGGGTTCACCGGTTTCGCAATTGACACTCAGGAGGCTGACAAGCTGCAACCGCATCTACACACTGCACTCCCCACACACACCATTTTTTAAAAAAAAGTATTTTTACGGATGTGGGCGGCACTGGTGAGGCCAGCATTTATTGCCCATCCTAGCCAACAAGATGGCAGTAAGATGCGCAGCCCCAAGTTTTGCAGACGCAAAGCTGGAGACTCTCCTGGGCGCCATGGAGGAGAGGAGGAAGAGGAGAGGGCACAGTTTAGTTACAGGGGCTAGGGCACAAATCTGTAAATATTCACATTAAACACCTGCTACCGCTGTTACAGCCTGCCTCGGTGCTCTGTCAGATAGGTGTGGGGGATGGGCTGGTCTGGGCTGGCCAGAGTGGACCTTGTGGATGGCCTGGGCTCCACACCCTCCCCTCACCCTGTGCCCCTGGCCAGTTCCCCGGCCCTCACAGTTGGTGAACCTGTAGGCGATCAGAGCGTCCCGTGCACGTTGGCCCTGGCACACACGTCGTACGGCCTCCCGTGCCTGCCTAGGCCTTATGTCCTGCCCACCCTCTCTTCCGCCGCATTCTCCTCGTCGGATGAGGTCTGGCGTTCCTCCTCCTCCTCTTCCAGCACATCTGCTGTGCGATGTTGTGGAGGACGCATCAGACCACGATGGGGGTGACCCTCTCAGCATCATACTGCAGGGCCCCTCCAAAGCAGTCCAGGCACCTGAAGCACATCTTCAGGATGCCGAAGCTCTGCTCGATCACCGACCTGGCTGTAGTGGGGTCTCCACATCAGTCTGTGGCCTCTGGACAGGCATCATCTGCCACGACCGCAGCGGATAACCCCCGTCACTCAGGAGCCAATCCTCCAGCCGGGGGGGTGGGGGGTCGTCTCAAACATGTCAGAATTGTCGAGTGTGCCAGGATGAAAGTGTCGTGCACACTGCCCAGGAATCGGGCGCAGAGGTGAATGATGCGCAGCTGATGGTCACATATAAGCTGCACGTTCATCGAGTGGTACCCCTTTCAGTTTGTGTGGAGCGGCCTGTCATTTGGAGGTGCTCGTAGGGGCCATGCATCCCATTGATCACCCCATGGCGGCGATGGCGGCGAAACCCGTTGCCTGGGCATCCTGGTGGGCATTGAAATGGATGTATTGGCCCACCTGGGCATATTGGACCTCAGTGACGGCACGGATGCACCTGTGCACCGAGGTCTGTGAGGTCCCGGACAGGTCCCCATTCGGCGCCTGGAAGGACCCCGTCACATAGAGGTTCAGGCGACAATCACCTTGATGGCCACCGGGAGCGGGTGTCCTCCCCCATACCCCCGTGGTGCCAGATTATCTGGCAGATAGATCGCACTGTCCCCCGGCTCTGCCGGAGTCTTCGACGGCATGCCCGGTCCAACAATTCCTCGAATGACAGGCGTTGCCGGTACACACAAGGCCTCATACGGCGGCGCCTTGGCACCTCCTTCTCCTCGGCCTGGTGGGCGGGTCGCTCTCCATCCCGGGCGGCTGAGTCCTGCTCTGCTGCTGCATGCCCCGCTGTTGCATGCATTGCTGCTGCAGCTTCCTCCTCCTCAAGCAGCTCCAGCTCAGACAGCCACAGGTCTGTGATGATGACTAGCAGGAAGTCCACCATTGCTCTTTGGATTCCAATATCCATTGTCTGCAGTGAGTGAAAGGCCGGCATGATAGCATGATGCATACCCCAGTGCCCAACCAGGTCCAACAGGCTACATGGTGGCCGTGGTTGGCACTGCTGACTCTGCCCCGCATGCCCGGCACTGTGGGGTACCATCGGCTGCTGCCCTCACCAGGGGTATGCACCGCAGCCCCGTAGGGGCTACTGTGGGTGTTGCCCTGGGTAGGTCGCCAGTGGATGGTAGCCAAGTGCAGTGGGGGATGGCGGAGGTGCAGGGGTGGGAAGTGGTGCTTAAGATTCTGGGTTGCTGGAGAGTAAAGGAGGCATGGGGCGGGATTCTCCCCTCCCCCGGCAGGGCGGGGGGTCCTGGCGGGACGGAGTGACATGGACCACTCCGGCGTCGGGCCGCCCCAAAGGAGATTTCAGGCAGCCCTGGCGCCCATTGAGTCGCGCCAGACCCCGCCATTCTCCGAGGTAGCGGCACGACTCACGCTGGCCGGTTTTTGGGGGGTGGGAGAATTGGGAGGACGGCGGGGGCGGGATTCACCGACCCCCGGCAATTCTCCCACCCAACGGGGGTCGGAGAATCCCGCCCAAGAGTTCTGCTTCTCCACAAACACCGTAATTTCTTTGATCCAACTTCACAGACAAATCTCCACCAATAAATAGTGCCACCTGTAACCCCTTTATACATCAGTGACTTCTATTGGATAATTGACATCAAATTAGTATTTAATTGGAATGTCTGTTAACACATTCCTAACAAGTGGGGACATTCATACGGCCCGTGTCATTCTGCAGAACCAGGGACCAAGGTGGGCAGTCAATGGGGTGTGCAGCAAGGTGGCTATAGTAATGGTGGTCCTTGCCTGGGCACCGCCCCAGTCCCGTGGGGGGCCACCCCGGTCGCTCGGTCTGTTCTCCCGTCACACCTCCTTCCCCGGCCCTGGCAGGCTCCCCCCCACCCCAGCCAGCCTGGCCAGTGTTCGGCCCAGCGGCCCACAGTCACTCCTCTCCATGTCCTACCTCCTCGCTCTCACTCATTAGCCATGATGCTAGTTTCATGATTTTTAAAAGCACAAGTGAATGGTGCCGTCGGGAATTCGGCCCATCGGAGGCGGAGAATCGCGGAGGCCCCGGAGACTACCGGGTCAGGCTCGCTAATGATATGCAAACGGTGTTTACTGTACATGCCTTCCGGTACGCATTGACACCACTATCGAGGAAAATTGCGATTTGGCGTCAAATCAGCGGCCGCTGCGATTTTGGCATCGGAACCGATTCTTTGCCCAATCTTGTTTCAGCGTCTGGCAATGGAGAATCCCGCTCCTTATGTTCTTTAGAAGATTGATTTACCATTGGCAGTAACCAGATGTTACTCAAGCCCTGTCTTAGAGAATTTACTGAAAAGAAAGGCCATTTGAGACCGTGGCAGCACGGTAGTACAGTGGTGATGCACGATCAATAACTCCAGAAGGTTGGAGACAATTGAAGGCTTTAATATGCTAGATGTTTCCCCCAGCAGCACAGGTACAGAAGAAAGCTGCTGGTGCGGCACGGGCTCTTATACCCCGCCTTGCAGGGCGGAGCTAACATACAGGCATAACCAATGGGAACAAGTACATTCTCCCCCAATGGTATTCCGACATTACCAGGTACCGTAATCCTTCTAGCACAGACAACCACATTCACCCCCTGTTAAAAAAAGAGTCCGGCGGGGGTGGTATTACAACGTGGTAAAGTGGTAGAAGTTACAGTTATGAAGGTACTGTAATACCTCCGTACAGCGTTTTGCCTTATTAAATCTTAAGTATTTACAACAGTAATGTACATTTCAAAATGAAGCAATTAGTCGATCAGGGGCCCTGGTCGTCCTCTGCGATCGTCGTAGCTTTGGTGGTGATGCCGGTGGAGGTTTAGGGCGTCTGTGACTCCGAGAGCGTGGTTTCGGCTTCTGTGCCGCTTCATCACCCCTAGACGGGACCGGTGGAAGGACCGACTGACCTGGGAAGGGGGCGGCTGTGGGGTGCGCTGGTGGGTGGGAGAGCCTAGACGGGGCTGGTGGAAGAACCGATCCACCTGGGAAAGGGCGGCTGTGGGGTGCGCCGGTGGGAGGGAGGGTGGGACTGGTGGTGGAAGTGTATGTGGGGATCCAGCGGGCACCAGGTTCCGTAGGGAGACCGTATCCTGTCGGCCGTCGTGGTACGCCACGTAGGCGTACTGAGGGTTAGCGTGGAGGAGATGGACCCTCTCGACCAATGGGTCCGATTTGTGCGCCCGCACGTGTTTTCAGAGCAGGATTGGTCCGGGAGCTGCAGCCAAGTCGGGAGCGAGGTCCCAGAGGAGGACTTCCTGGGGAAGACAAGGAGACGTTCGTGAGGTGTTTGGTTGGTCGTGGTACAGAGCAGTGATCGGATGGAGTGGAGGGCATCCGGGAGGACTTCCTGCCAGTGGGAGAATGGGAGATTCCTGGACCGCAGGGCCAGTAGGACGGTCTTCCAGACCGTTCCGTTCTCCCTCTCTACCTGTCCGTTTCCCCAGGGGTTGTAACTGGTCGTCCTGCTCAAGGCAATGCCCTTGCTGAGCAAGAATTGACGCAGTTCGTCGCTCATAAAGGAGGACCCCTATCACTGTGTATGTAGGAGGGGAAACTGAACAGCGGAGAGATACTATGGAGGGCTTATATGACGGTGGTTGCGGTCATGTCAGGGCAGGGGATGGCGAATGGGAACCGGGAGTACTCGTCAATCACATTCAGGAAGTACGTGCTGCGGAAGGTGGAGGGGAGGGGGCCTTTGAAATCCATACTGAGGCGTTCAAAGGGACGGGAAGCCTTTATCAGGTGCATTTTCTCTGGCCTGTAGAAGTGCGGCTTGCACTCCGCGCAGATTTGGCAATTCCTGGTGGCTGTCCTGACCTCCTCAATGAAGTAGGGCAGGTTGCGGGTCTTGATGAAATGGAAAAATCGAGTGACCCCGGGTGGCAGAGGTACTCATGGAGGGCTCGGGGGCGGTCCACTTGTGCGTTGGCACATGTGCCGTGGGATGGGGCATCAGGAGGCTCGTCTAGCTTCCCGGGACGATTCAAGATCTCATAGTTGTAGGTGGAGAGTTCGATCCTCCACCATAAAACCTTGTCGTTTTTTATCTTACCCCGCTGTGCATTATCGAACATGAAAGCAACCGACCGTTAGTCAGTGAGGAGAGTGAATCTCCTGCCGGCCAGGTAATGCCTCCAATGTTGCACAGCTTCTACTATGGCCTGGGCCTCCTTTTCGACTGAGGAATGGTGGATTTTGGAAGCGTGGAGGGTGCGTGAGAAGAAGGCCATGGGTCTGCCCGCTTGGTTGAGGGTGGCCGCCAGAGCTACGTTGGACGCGTCGCTCTCGACCTGAAAGGGGAGTGACTTGTTGATGGCGTGCATCGTGGCCTTTGCAATGTCTGCTTTGATACGGCTGAAGGCCTGGTGGGCCTCTATCGACAGGGGATAAACTGTGAATTGGATCAGTGGACGGGCCTTGTCAGCATAGTTGGGGACCCACTGGGCATAGTAGGAAAAAAAACCTAGGCAACGCTTCAGGGCCTTGGAGCAGTGCGGGAGGGGGAACTCCATAAGGGGGGCGCATGCGTTCAGGGTCGGGGCCTATAACTCCATTATGCACTTCGTAGCCGAGGATGGCTAGGCGGTCGGTGCTGAACACGCATTTATCCTTGTTATACGTGAGGTTAAGGAATTTTGCGGTCTAGAGGAATTTTCGGAGGTTGGTGTCGTGGTCCTGCTGGTCGTGGCCGCAGATGGTGACATTATCGAGGTACGGGAATGTGGTCCGTAAACTGTACCGGTCAACCATTAGGTCCATCTCTCGTTGGAAGACCGAGACCCCATTAGTGACACCGAAGGGAACCCTTGAGAAGTGGTAGAGCCGCCTATCTGCTTCGAAGGCAGTGTATTTGCGGTCACTAGTGCGGATGGGGAGCTGGTGGTAGGCTGACCTAAGATCAACCGTGGAAAAGACCTTGCATTGCGCGATCCTGTTGACCAGGTCTGATATACGGGGGACAGGGTACGCGTCAAGCTGCGTAACCCTGTTGATGGTCTGACTGTAGTCGATGACCATCCTATGCTTCTCCCCGGTCTTTACAACCACTACTTGAGCTCTCCAGGGGCTGTTGCTAGCTTCAATGACACCTTCCCTCAGTAACCGTTGGACCTCTGACCTAATAAAGTCCGCTCCTGGGCACTGTACCGTCTGCTCCTGGTGGCGACTAGTTTGCAATCCGGGGTGAGGTTCGCAAACAGGGAAGGCGGATCGACCTTGAGGGTCGCGAGGCTGCAGACAGTGAGGGGGTGTATAGGGCCGCCAAATTTGAAAGTTAGAGTTTGGAGGTTGCACTGAAAATCCAACCCTAGGAATGTGGCCACGCAGAGGTGGGGAAGGACGTAGAGGCGGTAGTTTTTGAACTCCCTTCCCTGGACTGTGAGGTTAGCTACACAAAACCCCTTGATCTCCACTGAGTGAGATCCGGAGGCCAGAGAGATTTTTTGATTGACGGGGTGGATGGGGAGGGGACAGCACCTTACCGCGTCGGCATGTATGAAGCTCTCCGTGCTCCCAGAGTCGATTAGCAGGACGTTTCATGCCCATTGATAAGCACCGTCGTCTTAGCAGTCGAGAGTGTTTGGGGCCGAGACTGGTCCAGGGTCACCGAGGCTAATCATGGCAGCAGTTGGATGTTCTCTTCGGGCAGTGTGTGGTCAGCCGAACTGGAGTCCTGGGAGTCCATCCAAGATGGCGGCGCCCACTGGTCGCACATGGCTGGGGGTGCACAAAATGGCGGTGCCCATCCATCGCAAGTGGCGTCCGCGGGACAAGATGGCGCCGCCCGGAGACCACATGTAGCCCTGGAGGAGGAAGGTGGTGGCGCCCGCTGGCCACACGGGGTCCGTGGAGAGGGTTGTGGTGGTGGTCCGTATTCGCCTCCGGAGACCGCAGCGACCGCCCAGGCCTGGCATACCGCCATGAAGTGGCCCTTTTTGCCGCATCCCTTGCAGATGGATGAACGGGCCGGACAGCACTCTTGGGGGTGCTTGGCTTGCCCGCAAAAATAGCAGCGGGGCCCCCCGGGGTTGCCAGGCCGTCTCGCAGCCCAAGCTTGTGGGGGGATGGGAGATGCGTCGGGGTCGGCCACGGGGGGGTTTCACACTGCCCAGGGGGCTGCCGCGCGGACGGGGACGTAAGTGCAGGCGTTTCGGGAGGCCACATCCAGGGAGCTGGCAAGGGCCCGTGCCTCCTTGAGGCCTAGTGTCTCTTTCTCCAGCAATTGCTGGCGGATTTGGGAGGACAGCATACCTGCAACAAAAGCGTCCTGAATCAAAAGTTCTGTGGTTGTTTGCTGAAACTTGCGGGCAGCTGCAGTTTCTCCCCAACACCAGGAGCGCACGGTAGAATTCTTCCAGTGATTCCCCAGGGATTTGTCGCCTCGTCGCTAGTAGATATCGGGCGCAGACCTGGTTTACGGGGCGAATATAATGTCCTTTCAGCAGCTCCATTGCGGCATCAAAATCGTCCACATCCTCGATGAGGGTGTAGATTTCTGGGCTCACCCTCGAGTGCAGAATTTGTAGTTTCTGTTCTCCCGTGGGTGTGTTTTTGGCCGTCCCGAGATATCCTTTGAAGCACGCCAGCCAGTGCTTGAAGGTTGTCGCTGAGTTAGCCACGTGGGGGCTGAGTTGCAGACACTCCAGTTGATTCGGAGCTCCATTCTTTAAAAACTAGCGTATTAAATTGATGCACGATCAATAACTCCAGAAGCAAGGTTGGAGACAATTGAAGGCTTTAATACGCTAGATGTTTCCCCCAGCAGCACAGGTCAGAAGAAAGCTGCTGGGGCGGTACATGCTCTTATACCCCACCTTGCAGGGCGGAGCTAACATACAGGCTTAACCAATGGGAACAAGTACATTCTCCACCAATGGTATTCCGGCATTACCAGGCACCGTAATCCTTCTAACACAGACTACCACAAGTGGTTAGCACTGGTGCTTCACAGCTCCAGGGTCCCAGGTTCGATTCCCAGTTTGGATTAGGAGAGCTAAGAGAGGGCATGAACAATCTTTGGCGGGTAGGATCAAGGAAAACCCCAAGGCCTTTTACACATATGTGAGAAATATGAGAATGACTAGAGCGAGGGTAGGTCCGATCAAGGACAGTAGCGGGAGATTGTGTATTGAGTCTGAAGAGATAGGAGAGGTCTTGAATGAGTACTTTTCTTCTGTATTTACAAATGAGAGGGGCGATATTGTTGGAGAGGACAGTGTGAAACAGATTGGTAAGCTCGAGGAAATACTTGTTAGGAAGGAAGATGGGTTGGGCATTTTGAAAAACTTGAGGATAGACAAGTCCCCCGGGCCTGACGGGATATATCCAAGGATTCTATGGGAAGCAAGAGATGAAATTGCAGAGCCGTTGGCAATTATCTTTTCGTCCTCACTGTCAACAGGGGTGGTACCAGGGGATTGGAGAGTGGCGAATGTCGTGCCCCTGTTCAAAAAAGGAACTAGGGATAACCCTGGGAATTACAGGCCAGTTAGTCTTACTTCAGTGGTAGGCAAAGTAATGGAAAGGGTACTGAAGGATAGGATTTCTGAGCATCTGGAAAGACACTGCTTGATTAGGGATAGTCAGCACGGATTTGTGAGGGGTAGGTCTTGCCTTACAAATCTTATTGAATTCTTTGAGGAGGTGACCAAGCATGTGGATGAAGGTAAAGCAGTGGATGTAGTGTACATGGATTTTAGTAAGGCATTTGATAAAGTTCCCCATGGTAGGCTTCTGCACAAAGTAAGGAGGCATGGGATAGTGGGAAATTTGGCCAGTTGGATAACGAACTGGCTAACCGATAGAAGTCAGAGAGTGGTGGTGGATGGCAAATATTCAGCCTGGATCCCAGTTACCAGTGGTGTACCGCAGGGATCAGTTCTGGGTCCTCTGCTGTTTGTGATTTTCATTAATGACTTGGATGAGGGAGTTGAAGGGTGGGTCAGTAAATTTGCTGACGATACGAAGATTGGTGGAGTTGTGGATAGTAAGGAGGGCTGTTGTCGGCTGCAAAGAGACATAGATAGGATGCAGAGCTGGGCTGAGAAGTGGCAGATGGAGTTTAACCCTGAAAAGTGTGAGGTTGTCCATTTTGGAAGGACAAATATGAATGCGGAATACAGGGTTAACGGTAGAGTTCTTGGCATTGTGGAGGAGCAGAGAGACCTTGGGGTCTATGTTCATACATCTTTGAAAGTTGCCACTCAAGTGGATAGAGCTGTGAAGAAGGCCTATGGTGTGCTCGCGTTCATTAACAGAGGGATTGAATTTAAGAGCCGTGAGGTGATGATGCAGCTGTACAAAACTTTGGTAAGGCCACATTTGGAGTACTGTGTACAGTTCTGGTCGCCTCATTTTAGGAAGGATGTGGAAGCTCTGGAAAAGGTGCAAAGAAGATTTACCAGGATGTTGCCTGGAATGGAGAGTAGGTCTTACGAGGAAAGGTTGAGGGTGCTAGGCCTTTTCTCATTAGAGCGGAGAAGGATGAGGGGCGACTTGATAGAGGTTTATAAGATGATCAGGGGAATAGACAGAGTAGACAGTCAGAGACTTTTTCCCCAGGTGGAACACACCATTACAAGGGGACATAAATTTAAGGTGAAAGGTGGAAGATATAGGAGGGATATCAGAGGTAGGTTCTTTACCCAGAGAGTAGTGGGGGCATGGAATGCACTGCCTGTGGAAGTAGTTGAGTCGGAAACATTAGGGACCTTCAAGCAGCTGTTGGATAGGTACATGGATTACGGGAATATGATATAGTGTAGATTTATTTGTTCTTAAGGGCAGCACGGTAGCATTGTGGATAGCACAATTGCTTCACAGATCCATGGTCCCAGGTTCGATTTTGGCTTGGGTCATTGTCTGTGCGGAGTCTGCACGTCCTCCCCGTGTCTGCGTGGGTTTCCTCCGGGTGCTCCGGTTTCCTCCCACAGTCCAAAGATGTGCGGGTTAGGTGAATTGGCCAATGATAAATTGCCCTTAATGTCCAAATTGCCCTTGGTGTTGGGTGGAGGTGTTGAGTTTGGGTAGGGTGCTCTTTCCAAGAGCTGGTGCAGACTCAGAGGGCCAAATGGCCTCCTTCTGCACTGTAAATTCAATGATAATCTATGATTAATCTAGGACAAAGGTTCGGCACAACATCGTGGGCCGAAGGGCCTGTTCTGTGCTGTTTTTTCTATGTTCTATGTTCTATGGATCACTGTCTGTGCGGAGTCTGCATGCTCTCCCTGATGTCTGCGTGGGTTTCCTCCGGGTGCTCCGGTTTCCTCCCACAAGTCCCAAAAGACGTGCTATTAGGTAATTTGGACATTCTGAACTCTCTCTCTGTGTACCCGAACAGGTGCCGGAATGTGGCGATTAGGGGCTTTTGACAGTAACTTCCTTGCAATGTTAAGGTAAGCCTACTTGTGACAATAAAGATTATTATTATTGTCCTGTTATATACACGTGTGGTATTATACAGCTATCTATCTAATCTTAACCTACCCTACCAAAAAAGTTTTGAATGATCAGCGTGGTGGCACAGTGGCATGGTGGCACAGGAGACCCGCGCTTGGGTCACTGTCTATGTGGAGTTTGCACATTCCCCCAGTGTCCACATGAGTTTCCTCCAGGTGCTCCGGTTTCCTCCCACAGTCAAAAGATATGTAGGTTAGGTGGGTTGGCCATGATCAATTGCCCCTTAGTATCTAAACATTGGGTGGGGTTACGGGGATACTGCGGGGGAGTAGGCTTGGGTAGAATGCTCTTTCAGAGGTTCAGTGCAGACTCGATGGGCCAAATGGCCTTCTTCTATGGGTGGCATGGTGACACAGTGGTTGGCACTGCTGCCTCGGGTCACTGTCTGTGTGGAGTTTGCACGTTCTCCCCGTGTCTGCATGGGTTTCCTCCGGGTGCTCCGGTTTCCTCCCACAGTCCAAAGATGTGCAAGTTAGGTTGATTTCCCATGCTAAATTGTTCCTTAATGTTCAAAGATGTGCAGATTAGGTGGGGTTATCTGGATAGGGCAGGGATGGCCCCAGCTAGAGTGCTCTTTCAGATGGTCGGTGAAGACTTGATGGGCCAAGTGGCCTCCTTCTGCTCTGTACAAATTCTTTGGTTCTAATGTTAGCAATGAAAAATGTGTGTGTAATTCAACTGAAATTCCAAATGAAACGGCGGGGGGGGGGGGGGGTTACGGAAATACAGATTGCAGCAACAGAATATGGTCTAAGAAATACAAATATCACTCCATATTGAGAATGCAGAGATGAGTGAATGATGGACTCGCCACGCGGCTCGATCCGCTCTCTGACCTCACAGCTTTAGCCCCATACTGGAATCTTCATGCTCACAGAGAATTTCCAGCAGAGGGCCATTTGCTATCGCAGTGCTTGTCTTCCATATGCACCTCCAGCCACCCTACTTCATTGAGCCCGATAAATATAGCTCACTATTTCTCCGAAATACAAAAGCGAAACACTACAAGTGCTGGAAATCGCAAACAAAAAATGCTGGAAATACTCAGCAGGTCAAATCGCAGCTGTGGAGAGAGAAAGAGAGTTAACCGAGTCAGCTGGTCATTCCATTCCCTGCTGCTCTGGCTGGGTAATCTGACACAGGATCAAAGCATCATGGCAGCTGCCTGGGTGAGGCATGATCAATTTGACTGGAGACAAAGTTAAATTCAAACTGAGGCTTTATTAGTATCTGAAGTGTGGCCTCCTACAGCAGCTGACGAAATGGCTGCGAGCTGAAGGCCACGCATATTTATAACCCGGCTCCTGGGCGGAGCTAGCATGCAGGGGCCCAGGTGAACCTGTAGTGCAGGTTCTACCATACAACCCTTAATATAGGAACACAGTGGTTTACCACATTCACCCCCTGTTGAAATTGAGTCCGGCGGGGGTGGTGGATAACTATATACAATTCGCAATCTTTAATATTTACAGAACAGTGAAAACAAATGTCTCTGGCCATCCGGTGGGCCGGTCAGAGGTTCAGCCGGTCCGGCGCCTTGATCGTCCTCTGGGATCGCCGAAGTGGAGCCGGCGATGTTAGTGCTGTCGTGGTCGAAGTTGACTCCGGGAGCGTGCCAAAATCCTCTTCAACAACGGGGGTGGGCAGGGGGAGGATGGACAGTCCTAGGGGGGGTGATGGGGGCGACGGGGGAGGGGAGGGTGGCGCCGGGAGCAACGGGGGTGGTGTGGGGGCGGAACCTGCTGGTGCCAGGTCCCTGAGGGAGATAGTATCCTGGCGGCCGTCGGGGAACACCACGTAGGCGTACTGAGGGTTTGCGTGGAGCAGGTGCACCCTTTCCACCAACAGATCCGCCTTGTGGAGCCGCACATGTTTACGGAGAAGCACGGTTCCCGGAGCTGTGAGCCAAGTTGGGAGCGATACACCAGATGTGGACTTCCTGGGGAAGGCAAAAAGACGTTCATGCGGTGTACTGTTAGTAGCAGTGCAGCAGTGCAAAGTAATGAGCGAATGGAATGTAGTGCATCAGGGAGGACCTCTTGGTAGCGGGAGGCCAGGAGATTTCTGAACTGTAGGGCCAGCTGGACGGCCCTCCATACCGTCCCATTCTCCCTTTCTACCTGTCCGTTTCCCCGGGGGTTGTAGCTCGTCGTTCTGCTGGAGGCGATACCTCTGCTGAGCAGGAACTGGTGTAGCTCATCACTCATGAATGAGGATCCCCTGTCACTGTGGATGTAGGCGGGGAAGCCGAACAGAGTGAAGATAGAATTAAGGGCTTTAATGGCGGTGGCAGACGTCATGTCGGGGCATGGGATCGCGAAGGGAAAACGGGAGTTCACACTGAGGAAATACGTGTGTCGGTCGGAGGAGGGGAGGGGGCCTTTGAAATGCACGCTGGGGCGTTCAAAGGGGAGGGAGGCCTTCACCAGGTGGGCGCGGTCCGGCCGGTAGAAGTGCGGTTTGCAATCCGCACAGACCTGGCAGTCCTTGGTGATCGTCCTTACTTCCTCGACAGAGTAGGGCAAATTTTGTGCCTTAATGAAGTGGTACAACCGAGTGACCCCTGGGTGACAAAGGCTGTCGTGCAGGGTCCGGAGTCGGTCTACCTGTGCGCTGGCACATGTACCTTGGGATAGGGCATCTGGGGGCTCGTTGAGTTTGCCAGGGCGATACTTAATCTTGTAGTTATAGGTGGAGAGCTCAATTCTCCACCGCAAGATTTTGTCATTTTTGATCTTGCCCCGCTGTGTGTTGTTGAACATGAAGGCTACCGACCGTTGGTCAGTGAGGAGAGTGAATCTCCTGCCGGCCAGGTAATGCCTCCAATGTCGCACAGCCTCAACGATTGCCTGGGCCTCCTTTTCAATGGATGAGTGCCGAATTTCGGAGGCATGGAGGGTGCGGGAAAAGAATGCCACGGGCCTGCCTGGCTGGCTGAGGGTGGCGGCAAGGGTGACGTCCGATGCGTCGCTTTCTACTTGGAAAGGAAGTGTTTAGTCTACAGCGTGCATTCCAGCTTTGGCAATATCAGCTCTGATCCGGGCGAAGGCCTGTTGGGCCTCTGCCGTCAGGGGGAAATGAGTGGACTCTATGAGTGGGCGGGCCTTGTCCGCATAATTTGGGACCCACTGAGCGTAATACAAGAAGAACCCCAGGCAGCGTTTGAGGGCCTTGGGGCAGTGTGTGTGTGTGGGGGGGGCGGGGGGAGCTCCATGAGGGGGCGCATGCGGTGGGGATTGGGCCCCAGAACTCCGTTCTGGACCACGTAGCCGAGGATGGCTAAGTGGTTTGTACGGAACGCACACTTCTCTTTGTTATACATGGGGTTGAGGAGAGTGGCGGTGCGGAGAAATTTAGCGAGGTTGGCATCGTGGTCCTGCTGATCATGGCCGCAGATGGTCACATTGTCTAGGTACGGAAACGTGGCCCGCAAGCCGTACCGGTCGACCATTCAGTCCAACTCCCTTTGGAAGACGGAAATCCCATTGGTGACGCCGAAGGGGACCCCTAAGGAAGTGATATAGCTGGCCGTCTGCCTCGAAGGCGGTGTATAGCCGGTCCAATTTACAGATGGGGAGCAGGTGGTAAGCGGATTTCAGGTCCACCGTAGAGAAGACCCAGTACTGTGCAATTTGGTTAACCATGTCAGATATGCGTGGGAGGGGGTATCCGTCGAGCTGCGTGTACCTGTTGATGGTTTGGCTGTAGTCCACGACCATTCGATTTTTCTCCCCAGACTTAACCACGACCACTTGAGCTCTCCAGGGGCTGTTGCTGGCATCGATGACTCCCTCCTGAAGCAACCGCTGGACCTTGGACCTGATGAATGCCTTATCCTGGGTGCTGTACCGTCTGCTCCTGGTGTAGACGGGTTTGCAATCTGGAGTTAGATTGGCAACGAGGGAAGGAGGATCGACCTTTAGGGTCGTGAGGACGCACACAGTGAGGGGTGGTAAGGGTCCGCCGAATTTAAGGGCCAGGCTCTGGAGGTTGCACTGAAAATCCAGGCCAAGGATAAGTGCAGCGCAGAGGTTATGGAGGACGTAGAGGCGAAAACCGTGGAACTCTACGCCTTGGACTGTGAGCGTGACCGTGCAGTACTCCCGGATCGCTACGCGCTGGGATCCGGAGACCAGGGAGATACTTTGATTGGTAGGGTGTACCTTAAGGGAGCAGCACCTTACCGTATTTGGATGTACAAAGCTCCCGGTGCTCCCGGAGTCCAGTAGGCAGGAGGTCACGTGGCCGTTGACTTTCACGCTGGTGGATGCGTTGGTCAGAGTGTGTGGTCTGGACTGGTCGATTACCATGGATGCGAGTCGCGGATGATCGTCGGGTAGTGAGGCGGCCGCAGCGTCGGGGTCCTGAAACGCCGTTGGTCTCCATGTGCTGTGGGGTGGACAGGATGGCGGCGCCCGTAGGTCCTGGGGGTCACAAAATGGCGCCGACCATGGAACGCACGTTGCGGGGGTGGAGCAAGATTGCGGTGCCCATGAAACGCACGTGTTGTGCAGGGAAGAAGATGGCGGCACCCATTGCTCGCACATGGCCTGGGGAGGAGGGGAGGATAGCGGCGCCCACTGTGCGTGACCAGGGGGGGTGGGGGCGACCGCTGCTGCTGAGCGGGCCTGGCACACCGCTGCGTAGTGGCCCTTCTTCCCGCACGCCTTACAAAGGGCACCGTGGGCCGGGCAGCATTGGCGGGGGTGTCTTTGTTGGCGGCAAACATAGCATCGGGGCCCCCCGGAGATCACTGGCTGGCGCGTGGCGCAGGCGTATTGAGTGGATAGCGCCCCCGCTGGGGCGGCTGCCTGTGGGGCCCATGAAGCGTAGGAGGAGTGGGCCGCGCAGTTGGGGGCGTAGGACTGTACACCGTCATGGAAAGCGCGAGTGTTTTAGTCTCTGCGAGGTCGCGCTGCTGTTGATGCTGCTGGTCCTCCTGCTGGTGTTGCTGCTGTTGTTGATGCTGCTGGTGTTGCTGCTGTTGTTGATGCTGCTGGACCTCCTGCTGGTGCTGTTGCTGTTGTTGATGCTGCTGGGCCTCCTACTGGTGTTGCTGCTGTTGTTGATGCTGCTGGTGTTGCTGCTGTTGTTGATGCTGCTGGGCCTCCTGCTGGTGTTGCTGCTGTTGTTGGTGTTAATGCTGCTGGTCTTCCTGTTGGTGCTGCTGCTATTATTGATGCTGCTGGTTCTCCTGCTGGTGTTGCTGCTGTTGTTGATGCTGCTGGACCTCCTGCTGTTGCTGGTCCTCCTGCTGGTGTTACTGCTGTTGTTGATACTGCTGGTCTTCCTGCTGGTGTTGCTGCTGTTGTTGATGCTGCTGGGCCTCCTGCTGGTGTTGATGCTGCTGTCACCTCCTGCTGGTGTTGCTGCTGTTGTTGATGCTGCTGGTCTTCCTGTTGGTGCTGCTGCTATTATTGATGCTGCTGGTTCTCCTGCTGGTGTTGCTGCTGTTGTTGATGCTGCTGGACCTCCTGCTGGTGTTGCTGCTGTTGTTGATGCTGCTGGGCCTCCTGCTGGTGTTGCTGCAGTTGTTGATGCTGCTGGGCCTCCTACTGGTGTTGCTGCTGTTGTTGATGCTGCTGGTCGTCCTGCTGGTGTTGCTGCTGTTGTTGATGCTGCTGGCCCCTCCTGCTGGTGTTGCTGCTGTTGTTGATACTGCTGGTCTTCCTGTTGGTAGTGCTGTTGTTGTTGTTGATGCTGCTGGTCTTCCTGCTGGTGATACTGTTGTTGATGCTGCTGGGCCTCCTGCTGGTGTTGCTGCTGTTGTTGATGCTGCTGGTCCTCCTGCTGCTGTTCCTGCTGTTGTTAATGCTGCTGGTCCTCCTGTTGGTACTGCTGTTGTTGTTGATGTTGCTGGTCTTCCTGTCGGTGCTGCTGCTATTATTGATGCTGCTGGTTCTCCTGCTGGTGTTGCTGCTGTTGTTGATGCTGCTGGGCCTCCTGCTGATGTTACTGCTGTTGTTGATACTGCTGGTCTTCCTGTTGGTGCTGCTGTTGTTGTGGTTGATGCTGCTGGCCTTCCTGCTGGTGTTGCTATTGTTGTTGTTGATGTTGCTGGTCTTCCTGTTGGTGATGCTACTATTATTGATGCTGCTGGTCTTCTTGCTGGTGTTGCTGCTGTTGTTGATGCTGCTGGGCCTCCTGCTGGTGTTGCTGGTGTTGTTGATGCTGCTGGGCCTCCTGCTGGTGTTGCTGCTGTTGTTGATGCTGCTGGTCCTCCTGCTGATGTTGCTGCTGTTGTTTATGTTGCTGGTCCTCCTGCTGGTGTTGCTGCTGTTGTTGATACTGCTGGTCTTCCTGTTGGTAGTGCTGTTGTCGTTGTTGATACTGCTGGTCCTCCTGTTGGTGCTGCTGTTGTTGTTGTTGATGCTGCTGGTCTTTCTGTTGATGTTGCTGCTATTATTAATGCTGCTGGTCCTCCTGCTGGTGTTGCTGCTGTTGTTGGTACTACTTGTCTTCCTATTGCTGCTGCTATTATTGATGCTGCTGGTCCTCCTGCTGGTGTTGCTGTTGTTGTTGGTGCTGCTGGGCCTCCTGCTGGTGTTGCTGTTGTTGATGCTGCTGGTCCTCATGCTGGTGTGCTGCTGTTGATGATGCTGCTGGGCCTCCTGCTGGTGTTGCTGCTGTTGTTGATGCTGCTGGGCCTCCTGCTGGTGTTGATGCTGCTGGTCCTCATGCTGGTGTTGCTGCTGTTGTTGATGCTGCTGGTCCTCATGCTGGTGTGCTGCTGTTGTTGATGCTGCTGGTCCTCCTGCTGGTGTTGCTGCTGTTGTTGATGCTGCTGGGCCTCCTGCTGGTGTTGCTGCCGTTGTTGATGCTGCTGGGCCTCCTGCTGGTGTTGCTGCTGTTGTTGATGCTGCTGGGCCTCATGTTGGTGTGCTGCTGTTGTTGATGCTGCTGGTCCTCATGCTGGTGTGCTGCTGTTGTTGATGCTGCTGGGCCTCCTGCTGGTGTTGCTGCTGCACTTTGTCCTCACCTGAGATCCAAACTAAAACAGCATTAGTGGCTGATCTGAAAGGTCAAAGATAGGGGAAAGCAGATGCACAAACCTCAAATGTAGTGAAAGTAAGCCTGTAAAATAGTGAAAGGAAACTCGCTGTGTGAAAACCCTTTTCACACAATTAGACAAGAATGCAGATTTGAGCTTTCAATACTTAAGGGAATTTCAGTGCATCATTTCTTTCACCCCTCAATTGCCAACATGCTGTCTTTAATGAGTTCCAGTAAGCCCAGGAAACTGGTGAACCCACAGTTAAACGCCAGTTTATCTTGCACTTACTGGGCTTTCAATATCATTTGAAACAAACCTGTTGGACTTTAACCTGGTGTGGTAAGACTTCTTATTGTGCTCACCCCAGTCCAACGCTGGCATCTCCATATCATGGGCGTTTAACATATTTATATTGGCAACCAGTCTCTCCAGAAGGAGATACAGGCGTGCTGTTAATTGTAGGCTGGAGACGCCTTCCTTTATTAAAAAAAAATAATTTTTATTCAAATTTTCACAAAATATTAACAACACAATACAAAAAGAAAAGAACCCCCCCCCCATATACATAAATAATAAATTAACAGCCTTCATCAACACAATGGCAAATATACATGCCCACTCAAGAAAAACAACCCCCCCACCGCCCCGCCCCCTCCCCCCCCCCCCCCCCCCCGGGTTGCTGCTGCTGCTCTAATGTTCTGCCAGGAAGTCTAGGAATGGTTGCCACCGCCTGAAGAACCCTTGCACCGATCCCCTTAAGGCAAATTTCACCCTCTCCAATTTAATATACCCCGCCATATCGTTGGTCCAGGATTCCATGCTTGGGGGCCTCGCATCCTTCCACTGAAGAAGAATCCTTCGCCGGGCTACCAGGGATGCAAAGGCCAGAATTCCAGCCTCTTTCGCTTCCTGTACTCCTGGCTCCTCTGCCACCCCAAATATTGCGAACCCGCAGCCCAGCTTGACCTTGGAACCTACCACTCTCGACACCGACCTCACTATACCCTTCCAATAGTCCTCCAGCGCTGGGCAAGCCCAGAACATGTGGGTGTGGTTTGCTGGGCTCCCTGAGCACCTAACACACCTGTCCTCACCCCCAAAGAACTGGCTTATCCTTGCCCCGGTCATGTGTGTCTTATGCAGCGCCTTAAATTGTATGAGGCTGAGCCTTGCGCAAGAGGAGGAAGAGTTCACCCTCCCCAGGGCATCCGCCCACAACCCCTCGTCAATCTCCTCACCCAACTCCTCCTCCCACTTACCCTTTAGCTCCTCCACCGAGGCCTCCTCCTCCTCCTGCATCACCTGATACATTGCCGAGATCCTCCCCTCTCCAACCCACACCCCCGACAGCACCCTGTCCTGGACCCCGCGTGGCGGCAACAGTGGGAACTCCACCACCTGCCGCCGAACAAACGCCCTTACCTGCATATATCTGAAGGTGTTCCCCGGGGGGAGCCCAAACTTCTCCTCCAGCTTGCCCAGGCTCGCGAACTTCCCGTCCACAAACAGGTCCCCCTTCCTTCTAATACCTACCCTGTGCCAGCTCAGGAACCCTCCGTCCATCCTCCCCAGGACAAACCGGTGGTTCCCTCGAATCGGGGACTGCACCGAGGCCCCCACCTCCCCCCTGTGACGTCTCCATTGCCCCCAAATGTTGAGGGTAGCCGCCACCACCGGGCTCGTGGTATATCTCGTTGGAGGAAGCGGCAGCGGCGCCGTCACCAGCGCCTCCAAGCTCGTGCCCACACAGGACGCCATCTCCAGCCTCTTCCACGCCGCCCCATCCCCCTCCATCACCCACTTACGCACCATCGCCATGTTGGCGGCCCAATAATACCCACAGAGGTTAGGCAGCGCCAACACCCGCTCCCCCCATCCCTGCACCGTTCCAGGAACACCCTTCTCACCCTCGGGGTCTTCTGCGCCCACACAAACCCCATAATGCTCCTGTTAACCCGCCTGAAGAGGGCCTTAGGGATCAGGATGGGGAGGCATTGGAACAGGAACAAAAACCTCGGGAGCACCGTCATTTTAACTGACTGCACCCTACCCACCAGGGAGAGTGGCAGCACATCCCACCTCTTAAACGCCTCCTCCATCTGCTCCACCAGCCTCGTGAAGTTAAGCTTATGTAGGGCCCCCCCAGCTCCTAGCCACCTGGACCCCCAGGTACCTGAAACTCCTCTCCGCCCTTTTTAGCGGGAGCTCACCAATCCCCCTCTCCTGGTCCCCTGGGTGCACTACGAACAATTAGTTCTTCCCCATATGAAGCTTGTACCCGGAGAAATCTCCAAACTCCCTAAGGATCCTCAGCACCTCCGGCATTCCCCCCACCGGGTCCGCCACATATAGCAGCTAATCATCCGCATAGAGCGACACCCGATGCTCCTCCCCACCCCGCACCAGCCCCCTCCAGTTCCTCGACTCCCTCAATGCCATGGCCGGGGTTCAATCGCCAGCGCAAAGAGCAGGGCGGACAGGGGACACCCCTGCCTCGTCCCCCAGTGTAGCCGGAAATACTCTGACCTCCTTCTGTTCGTGGCCACACTCGCCACCGGGGCTTCACATAGCAGCCTCAGCCACCTGACGAACCCCTCCCCGAACCCAAACCTTTTCAACAGCTCCCCCACCAACCTCTTCCTCTCTCTCCTCTCCCCCTCTCCTTGTGTGCCCTAATGGAGATCAGCTCTCCTCTGAACACTGCCTTCAGCGCCTCCCAGACCACCCCTACTTGCACCTCCCCATTGTCATTAGCCTCCTCTCTATACACTTCCGGACCCGCCCGCTCACCTCCTCATCCGCCAGCAACCCCACCTCTAGGCCCCACAGCGGGCGCTGGTCCCTCTCCTCTCCCAACTCGTGGTCCACCCAGTGCGGAGCATGATCAGAGATGGCTATCACCGAGTACTCCGTTTCTCCACCCTCAGAATCAGCGCTCATGAAAAAAAAGTCAATCCGGGAGTAGGCCTTGTGAACATGGGAGAAGAATGAAAATTCCCTGGCCCCCGGCCTCGCAAACCTCCATGGATCCACCCCTCCCATCTGGTCCATGAACCCCCTCAGCACCTTGGCCGCCGCCAGCCTCCTGCCCGTCCTAGACCGAGAGAGATCCAGTGCTGGGTCCAGCACCATGTTGAAATCCCCCGCATTATCAGGCCCCGTCTCCAGGTCCGGAATCCGGACCAGCATACGCCGCATGAACCCCGCATCGACCCAATTCGGGGCATATACATTGACAAACACCACCCGCTCCCCCTGCAGCTTGCCACTTACCATCACATACCTACCGCCATTGTCTGCCACGATGCTCGACGCCTCGAACGACACTCTCTTTCTCACCAAGATCGCATTGCTCCCCCCATTGCACTCCCGCAAGTTAGCTGACTCCTGCTGGCCCCAGCCACACCCGCCGCTCCATCGACCCCACCCCCCAGTGTGGAACTTCCCCTCCCCCCCCTTGTCCACCACCAGCAGGATCTCATCCATTCCACTCCCAGCGCGGGAGAAAAAACCGCGCTTCCCAGCTCCAGCCCCGCCGTTTCAACCCTAAGCTCGGGAAAAAGCCCGCGCTTCCCTCTCGCCCGGCCCCGCCTCCCCTGGCGCAGCTCCCTTTCCAGGCCCGGTCCCACTACCCTCAACTCAGGCTCTTCCTCCCCCCCCCCCCCCCGCGGGGCGGGGCCCCATCTCCCCTACCGACCATCAACCCCCCAAGCAGTTTACCTACCCCGACCCACGAGCCCACCCGGTGGACCTAATCAAAACAATGCCCAATCAACCCCCGAAAAAAAAAGAACACCCCCTCGAAACACAACATAACAATCCCCAACCATCCCTCCACCGCGACCCCTCGTCTCCGACCCCTCGTCCCCGACCCTTAGTCCGAGTCCAGTTTTTCGGCCTGAACAAAGGTCCACACCTCTCCGGGGACTCAAAATAATGGTGTTGATCCTTTTGGTGACCCACAGACGTGCCGGCTGCAGCATACCTCACCCCCTTCCTGTGCAGCACTGCCTTCGACCGGTTGTAACCGGCCCTCTTCTTCGCCACCTCCGCGCACCAATCCTGGTAGATCCGGACCTCCGCGTTCTCCCACCTGCTGCTCCGCTCCTTCTTGGCCCACCTTAACACTCACTCTCAATCAGCAAACCGGTGGAACTGCATCAGCACCGCCCGCGGCGGCTCGCTGGGCTTGGGCCTCCTCGCCAACACTCGGTGGGCCCCCTCCAGCTCCAAGGGCCCCTGAAAGGCCCCTGCTCCCATCAGCAAATTCAGCATGGTGACCATGTAGGACCCCACGTCCGATCCCTCCAGCCCCTCCGGGAGACCCAGGATCCGTAGGTTTTTCCGCCTCGACCAGTTCGCCATCTCCTCGAACCTCGCCTACCATTTCTTGTGGAGCGCCTCGTGCGCCTCCACCTTCACTGCCAGGCCCAGGATCTCATCCTCGTTCTCTGAGCCCTTCTGCCGGACCTCCCGGATCGCCGCCCCTTGGGCCGTCTGCGTCTCCAGCAGCTTATCGATTGAAGCCTTCATCGGCTCCAGCAGCTCTGCTTTCAGTTCCTTAAAACAGCGCTGGAGAAGCTCCTGCTGTTCTTGCACCCACTGCCTCCGTGCTGCCTGGTCTCCGCCCGCCGACATCTTGGTCCTCCTCCCTTACACCTTCCTTTGCTTCAATGCCACTTTTTTTAATCGCCCCACTCCTGGTCCAATCCATACACTATCAGGGGAATGTTGCTGTCCCCTTTCCACACCAGGAAACGTCGAACAAGCACCGTTACGGGCCCTAAAAAGAGCCCAAAAGTCTATTTTTAGCGGGAGCTGCTGAACGTGCGATTTAGCTCCGCATAGCCGCAACCGAAAGTTCCCTGGAGATGCCTTCCTGACACACTGTGGGTGTGATCTAACGGCCTTGTCACGCTCGGCTCGGAACACAACGTGGCCAGTAAATCTCGCGAGAGGCCTCTTGCAAGATTTACGACACTCGTTATGCCTCGCAAGATCAAATGGTATCGCGCAGGCATTGCGAGCGGGATCCAGACTTTCATATTTAAGTGTGCAGCTAAGCTCACTTAAATATGTTCGCCCTGGAGTTATGCAAGGCGCAAGATTTAATGGCCTCGGCTTGGAGACCCTGAGTGGGCATGGTTTCCATGAATGTGGACCAGGCGTATCGGCACTTGGGGGTGGGGGTGGGGGGAGGGAGTTCCCAGGTGATTGGGGGCTCCTGCGTGGTCGGGCTCTGGGAAGGTTGATACCCTGGCACTCCCAATGCCACCCAGGTGCCACACTGGCAGTGCCAGGGTGCCCAGGTGGCACTGCCTGGCTACCAGGGGCAATGCCAGTGGCAAGGATCTTGCCTGGGGTGCCCTGCCTTTATGAGGTCGAGTGTGGAGGGGCTTGAGGACCTCCGATTGGTAAATTGGGGTGTTGGGGAATCCGGAGGTCACGGTGGAGGGGTCCAGCGATAGGGGCGCCAACCGACTTCTTCTTGTACTGTCGAGCTGAGCCTGTTATTGCAGGAAATTAACCTACGTGCAGCCTTGGCTGGGCATTTCTTGACACTGAAGCAGAGTCTCGTTTAATAGCAGAGTCATTCTCGCGCTGCAAGCACCGGGAAACACCCAGCTAAATGCGCCCAAAACGGGACTCCGTTTCCTTTCCATTAAATCGCGCCCTGTACATTGAAAGGCATGGCCATTTCAAAACCCTATTGCATCTGAAAGTTAAAACACCTCACTGTGGATTCAAATCCCTCCATGCATGTCTTGGGAGAATTTAAACTCAGTTACTTAATTCAATCTGGAATAAAAAGCCAGCATGAAACTGATTTTTGGATCTCCCACCGCGATGTTCTCCACAACCTCTGCCACTCCAACCTCCGTCCGCTACTAACCCCGCTGCGGGGGTGGGGGGGGGGGGCGGGGTATGGGAATGTTCCACCCAAGGTGTGGGGCTAAATCTGATGTCCCTCAAAAACCCGATGCCCAGTGAACTCAGAGCCGATAATTGTGACACAAGAACTCCTTGTCACCCACTCATTCCCGTGGCTGCAGCATTCAGCCAGCACCAACTGCACAGTTCATTGGCTGGGCACATCCTCAGGGAGCCAATAACATAAGTGGCTAGCCTGCAATGTCTAACAGAGGCGAGGTGCACTGAGCTGGTCCTGCAAGGTGTGCAGGAAGTGACTCTCCCCTGAATGACAATGAGTAATGGCACAACATGAGAGGGAGTGGTGTTATATATTGCGTGACCTTCTATTAATATAAATATAAATATTCCAGCTTACTCTGTTTTTGAACCCAGTAGTTCAGCTGCTAGCGATTCATTACAAATATGTTACGGGGCAGCGAGGAACATGAGATGCATCAATTTTTTTCCGCTGAGTGTTGACAGGATATTAGTTTTAAGGGAATATTCAGTTCTTGGCGATGTAGAGTAAATGTTCGGGATGTGACTGTAATTCCAGACAGCAGCTGGTAATGCAATCACATCCTTCACTTGGTGACTACCCAAACATGTGGATTCCAAAGCAAAATCCTGAAAAGCACCCGATGCTTAACTTTCCACTCATTTTCTCCTTAAAATCCTGTTGTGAGGCGTGTACTGCCTTTCTATGCCCCAAACGTTCATTGAACTGTGGGGAAAACAAAGTTAGTTGATCTATTATGGTACAAGGAAAATGTCTGTAGTGCAGCCACGGTGTGGTTGTAAGTTATTTTTGGCTTATGAGATCACTGTAGCATTGAGCACAACATGTAGTAATTTTGTTAGATGACTATAATAATTCAAGTTTATTTCCACAGTAACTACCCCTGACAGCAATCAGCAACGGGGAAGCTTCAAACGTCAGAAACAGATAACAGCTCACATGTTATTTGCAGTCACACTAGCCCTCATTCATATCTTATTAACTCATTGACGAACCGCGCCGGCTTCCCAATTGGACAAACGTGTTTTACATTTGGGAGCAAGGGCCACATTCTTGTCACAAAATACCCGACAGAAGAGATGAAACCCAACTGTGTCATGTAAACAAATGCAAAGCCGTTGCCAAACCGGTTTTTCACAAACACAATGCTGCTTTCATAAATCAAAGCGGTGCCAATATCTGATAAATGCTCTTGTTAAGGAGGGGGGAGGGGGTGAAAATCACTGTGTTTCTATTTACTGTCAGTAACTGTAGCCTTCCTTTGTTGTGGTTTGCTTTTGCCCAGATTACACAATGATTACACACTGTGCTCTGTTTGCAACCTCAATGAATCAGTCATGTTTCTACTCCAGTGTGGCCACGGTATTGCTGTTTCCATAAACACATGGTTTGTGTAAGCTAGGGTGATTACAAAAAAGAACTCTCATTTTACATACGGCTTCTCACAGTTAATAGCACTCCAGTTACTGTGTGCTGTCGTAACCCACTGAAGACTGCAAGGATTGTTTTTTAACGTATCAAAGTAACGTTGCTTTAACAGAGTTAAGTACAAATCAAGAGAGGTTTTACTGCTGCTGTGTAATGCATTGGTCAGGCAGCATCTGGAATACTGTATATCATCTAGTCGTCCAGTCATGGGAAACATTTTATGACCCTTGAGAGCACACAGAGTTGAGTAACACAAATTAGTTATGAGAAAAAATGTTAAAGTAGTTGGACTTGTTTTCCTTTTATCAAGAGGATTAAAGGGACCTAATTGAAATTTCAAGGGGAAAGGACTGGTTTCAACTCTGGGCAACAATAAGGGGATTGAAGTGGGGAGTGAGTCATCCTGCACCCCCCTAGTCCCCCCCCCCCCCCCCCTCAAATACCCCCAGGAAGGGGAGAGGCTCAGGAGATTTTTGCATGCCCCAAAGCCAGAAAGAAAAACATCACCACTGACAATTTGGATTCTAAATTGATGGGTGTGGGACTGTGAGAGGAGGGATCAGGCCGCCTCGAGGGATCCAATTTCCCCAGCAAGGTAAATGTGGATTGGAGTGAGTCAGCAAATCTGCCATTGTGGGATGGGGCAAAATGGGAGGGTGGGGGGTGGGCTATGTAAGTTCTTCCTGGCTCACAGAGTATTTCTACATTTTATTAAAAGATTATTTACCTGGTCATGGATTCTTCTTGCCGTCAGAGTTTGCTGACAGGGCCGCATGGTGGCACAATAGTTAGCCTCACAGTGCCAGAGACGTGGGTTCGTTTCTGGCCTTGGGTGACTGTGTGGAGTTTGCAGGTTCTCCCCGTGTGTGCGTGGGTTTCCTCCGGGTGCTCTGATTTCTTCCCACAGTCCAAAGATGTGCAGGTTAGGTGGACTGACCATGAGCAATGCACGGGGTTACAGGGATCGAGTGAGGGAGTGTACCTAGGTAAGGTGCTCTTTGAGAGGGGCAGTGCAGATTCGATGGGCTAAATGGCCTCCTTTTGCACTGTAGGGATTCTATGCAGGACGGAGACCTTACAGGTGGCTGCTGGGCCCACAACACATCTCAGTGGTTCTGTGAGAATGCAACACTGCCCATAGAAATCAGGCCCCTGCTCCTTTGAGACAGTCATGTGGGGAGGCAGATTCAATCAAGGCCTTCAAAAGAGAATTAGATCATTTGTGAAAACATTTGTAGGGGTGCCCAGAGAGGTGCCAGGGGAGTTGGATAAGGTAAGTTGCTCTTCCAGAGAACCAACCATGTATATGATGAGTCAAATAGTCTCTTTCTGTCCTGTAACCATTCTATGACATTTCAATGCTGAATTTAGGCGAGTAAGATGATGTTGGTGTGTCGGGGCGGGTGGTGTTAATGCGTCAGGAACATGGCGCAAAACCTTCTCTGCTATCATTCCCATTCCAGATAGGGCGGGTGGTGTTAATGCGTCAGGAACATGGCGCAAAACCCTGTCTGCTATCATGCCCATTCCAGATGGAGGAATGTAATAATCATTCCCGATAATACACTGATCCAGTAAAGTTGTTCACTGTGGAAAAATGTCGAAACATCAAAAATACAGGTTAAAAATGATTAAGTACGTCGCTGAGCATCGAGCGTTAATGCAACAGATGAGGTTAGAACTACAACCCAAGGGCAGCACGGTGGCACAGTGGTAGCACTGCAGTCTCACGACGCTGAGGTCGCAGGTTCAATCCCGGCTCTGGGTCACTGTTCATGTGGAGTTTGCACATTCGCCCATTGTTTGCGTGGGTTTCGCCCCCACAACCCAAAACAAAATGTGCAAGGTAGGTGGATTGATCACTCTAAATTGCCCCTTAATTGGAAAAAATGAATTGGGTACTCTAAATTTATTTTAAAAAAGAACTACAATGTACATTTAAGTAATGTCGTTTGCATGCTAAGGCATAATAGCTTAGTCAAGTAAACTTTTTTTTCCATAAATTTAGAGTACCCAATTCATTTTTTCCAATTAAGGAGCAATTTAGCATGGCCAATCTACCTAACCTGCACATTTTTGGGTGGTGGGGCAAAACCCACGCAAACACGGGAGAATGTACAAACTCCACACGGACAGTGATCCAGGGCCAGGATTGAACCTGGGACCTCGGCGCCGCGAGGCAGCAGTGCTAACCACTGCAACACCGTGCTGCCCTTTAGTCAAGTAAACGTAATACCAAGCAACATAAAGAGGTATTAGAAGAGTTAACCAAACACTTCCTCAGAGAATTTGGCTTTAGGGTGAGTCTTAAAGGAGGTGGAGAGATTTAAGGAGGTAATTCCAGAGCTTAGAGTCTAGGTAGCTGACGGCAAGGTGGAGTGATTAACATGGGGGATGCTCCAGAGGCCAGAGTTAGAGCAGCACAGATATTTCAGAGGGTTCTGAGGTTGGAGGAGATTATAGAAGTAGGGAGGGGAGATTCCATGGAAAGATCTGAATACAAAGATGCCAATTTTAAAATCAAGGCCAGGCCGGAAGCCAATGTAGGGGAACAATGTTATAGGGAGAAATTGGACAGGCTAGGACGTTTTTCTTTGGAGCCTAGGAGACTGAGGGGTGCTCTGATAGAGGTGTGTATAAGATCATGAGAGCCATGGATAGGGTGAATGCACTCAGTCTTTTTCCCAGGGTTGGGGAATCGAGAACTAGAGGCCATAGGGACATTGACAACGTTTAAAAGGCATTTGGACAGATACATAGGACATAGAAAAATACAGCACAGAACAGGCCTTCGGCCTATGATGTTGTGCCGAACCTTTGTCCTAGATTAATCATAGATTATCATAGAATTTACAATGCAGACGGAGGCCATTTGGCCCATCGAGTCTGCACCGGCTCTTGGAAAGAGCACCCTACCCAAGGTCAACACCTCCACCCTAGCCCCATAACCCAGTAACCCCACCCAACACTAAGGGCAATTTTGGACACTAAGGGCAATTTATCATGGCCAATCCACCTAACCTGCACATCTTTGGACTGTGGGAGGAAACCGGAGCACCCGGAGGAAACCCACGCACACACGGGGAGGATGTGCAGACTCCGCACAGACAGTGACCCAAGCCGGAATCGAACCTGGGACCCTGGAGCTGTGAAGCAATTGTGCTATCCACAATGCTACCGTGCTGCCCTTAACAACAAATTAATCTACACTATATCATTCTACCATAATCCATGTACCTATCCAATAGCTGCCTGAAGGTCCCTAATGTTTCTGACTCAACTACTTCCACAGGCAGTGCATTCCATGCCCCCACCACTCTCTGGGTAAAGAACCTACCTCTGACATCCCCCTTATATCTTCCACCATTCACCTTAAATTTATGTCCCCTTGTAATGGTTTATTCCACCCGGGGAAAAAGTCTCTGACTGTCTACTCTATCTATTCCCCTGATCATCTTATAAACCTCTATCAAGTCGCCCCTCATCCTTCTCCGTTCTAATGAGAAAAGGCCTAGCACCCTCAACCTTTCCTCGTAAGACATACTCTCCATTCCAGGCAACATCCTGGTAAATCTCCTTTGCACCTTTTCCAAAGCTGCCACATCCTTCCTAAAATGAGTCGACCAGAACTGTACACAGTACTCCAAATGTGGCCTTACCAAGGTTTTGTACAGCTGCATCATCACTTCACGGCTCTTAAATTCAATCCTTCTGTTAATGAACGCTAGCACACCATAGGCCTTCTTCACAGCTCTATCCACTTGAGTGGCAACTTTCAAAGATGTATGAACATAGACCCCAAGATCTCTCTGCTCCTCCACATTGCCAAGAACCCTACCGTTAACCCTGTATTCCGCATTCATATTTGTCCTTCCAAAATGGACAACCTCACACTTTTCAGGGTTAAACGCCACCTGCCACTTCTCAGCCCAGCTCTGCATCCTATCTATGTCTCTTTGCAGCCGACAACAGCCCTCCTCACTATCCACAACTCCACCAATCTTCGTATCGTCTGCAAATTTACTGACCCACCCTTCAACTCCCTCATCCAAGTCATTAATGAAAATCACCAACAGCAGATGACCCAGAACTGATCCCTGCCGTATGCCACTGGTAACTGGGATCCAGGCTGAATATTTGCATCCACCAACACTCTCTGACTTATTTCGGTTAACCAGTTCGTTATCCAACTAGCCAAATTTCCAACTATCCCATGCCTCCTTACTTTCTGCATAAGCCTACCATGGGGAACCTTATCAAATGCCTTACTAAAATCCATGTACACTACATCCACTGCTTTACCTTCATCCACATGCTTGGTCACCTCCTCAAAGAATTCAATAAGACTTGTAAGGCAAGACCTACCCCTCACAAATCCGTGCTGACTATCCCTAATCAAGCAGTGTCTATCCAGATGCTCAGAAATCCTATCCCTCAGTACCCTTTCCATTACTTTGCCTACCACCGAAGTAAAACTAACTGGCCTGTAATTCCCAGGGTTATCCCTATTACATTTTTGAACAGGGGCACGACATTCGTCACTCTCCAATCCCCTGGTACCACCCCTGTTGACAGTGAGGACGAAAAGATCATTGCCAACGGCTCTGCAATTGCATCTCTTGCGTCCCATAGAATCCTTGGATATATCCCGTCAGGTCCGGGGGACTTGTCTATCCTCAAGTTTTTCAAAATGCCCAACACATCTTCCTTCCTAACAAGTATTTCCTCGAGCTTACCAGTCTGTTTCACACTGTCCTCTCCAACAATATGGCCCCTCTCATTTGTAAATACTGAAGAAATGTACTCGTTCAAAACCTCTCCTATCTCTTCAGACTCAATACACAATCTCCCGCTACTGTCCTTGATCGGACCTACCCTCGCTCTAGTCATTCTCATATTTCTCACATATGTATAAAAGGCCTTGGGGCTTTCCTTGATCCTACAGGCCAAAGATTTTTCATGCCCTCTCTTAGCTCTCCTAATCCCTTTGTTCAGTTCCCTCCTAGCTCTTGTATCCCTCCAGCGCCCTGTCTGAATCTTGTTTCCTCAGCCTTACACAAGTCTCTTTCTTCCTCTTAACAAGACATTCAACTTCTCTTGTCAACCATGGTTCCTTCACTCGACCATCTCTTCCCTGCCTGACAGGGACATACATATCAAGGACACGTAATACCTGTTCCTTGAACAAGTTCCACATTTCATTTGTGTCCTTCCCTGACAGCCTATGTTCCCAACTTATGCACTTCAATTCTTGTCTGACAACATCGTATTTACCCTTCCCCCAATTGTATACCTTGCCCTGTTGCACGCATCTATCCCTCTCCATTACTAAAGTGAAAGTCACAGAATTGTGGTCACTATCTCCAAAACGCTCTCCCACTAACAAATCTATCACTTGCCCTGGTTCATTACCAAGTACCAAATCCAATATGGCCTCCCCTCTGGTCGGACAACCTACATACTGTGTTAGAAAAGCTTCCTGGACACACTGCACAAACACCACCCGATCCAAACTATTTGATCTAAAGGGTTTCCACTCAATGTTTGGGAAGTTGAAGTCACCCATGACTACTACCCTGTGACTTCTGCACCTTTCCAAAATCTGTTTCCCAATCTGTTCCTCCACATCGCTGCTACTATTGGGGGGCCTATAAAAAACTCCCAACAAGGTGACTGCTCCTTTCCTATTTCTGACTTCAACCCATACTACCTCAGTAGGCAGATACTCCTCGAACTGCCTTTCTGCAGCTGTTGTACTATCTCTAATTAACAATGCCACCCCCCACCTCTTTTACCACCCTCCCTAATCTTATTGAAACATCTATAACCAGGGACCTCCAGCAACCATTTCTGCCCCTCTTCTATCCAAGTTTCCGTGATGGCCACCACATCGTAGTCCCAAGTACCGATCCATGCCTTAAGTTCACCCATCTTATTCCTGATGCTTCTTGCGTTGAAGTATATACACTTCAACATATCTCCGTGCCTGCAAGTACTCTCCTTTGTCAGTGTTCCCTACCCCACTGCCTCACTACATGCTTTGGCATCCTGAATATCGGCTGCCTTAGTTGCTGGACTACAAATCTGGTTCCCATTCCCCTGCCAAATTAGTTTAAACCCTCCTGAAGAGTACTAGAAAACCTCCCTCCCAGGATATTGGTGCCCCTCTGGTTCAGATGCAACCCGTCCTGCTTGTACAGGTCCCACCTTCCCCAGAATGTGCTCCAATTATCCAAATACCTGAAGCCCTCCCTCCTACACCATTCCTGCAGCCACGTGTTCAACTGCACTCTCTCCCTATTCCTAGCCTCGCTATCACGTGGCACCAGCATCAAACCAGAGATGACAACTCGGTCTGTCCTGGCTTTTAACTTCCAGCCTAACTCCCTAAACTCGTTTATTACCTCCACACCCCTTTTCCTACCCACGTCGTTGGTACCAATGTGCACCACTTCTGGCTGCTCCCCCTCCCCCTTAAGGATCCTGAAGACACGATCCGAGACATTCCTGGCCCTGGCACCCAGGAGGCAACATACCTTCCGGGAGTCTCGCTCGCGACCACAGAATCACCTATCTATTCCCCTAACCATTGAATCTCCTAATACTATTGCTTTTCTATTCTCCCCCTTCCCTTCTGAGCCCCAGAGCCAGACACCTGGCCGCTAGGGCCTTCCCCCGGTAGGTCATCCTCCCCCCCCCCCCCCCCCCCAACAGCATCCAAAACGGTATACTTGTTTTGAAGAGGAACAGCCACGAGGGATCCCGGCACTGTCTGCCTGTTTGTTTTCTTTCCCCTGACTGTAACCCAGATACTCTTATCCTGTACCTTGGGTGTGGTTACCTCCCTGTAACTCTTCTCTATAACCCCCTCTGCCTCCCAGATGATTTGAAGTTCATCCAGCTCCAGTTCCCTAACACGGTCTCTGAGGAGCTGAAGTTTGGTGCACGTCCCGCAGGTATCGTCAGCGGGGACACCGGTGGTATTCCTCACCACCCACATCCTACAGGAGCATGCAAATGGCCTAGCCTCCATCCCCTCTTACCTTACAGAATATAGCTGCCCTGTGGACCAACTGGACCTCCCCCTCCGACTCTGCTCCCAGTCAGCTGCACTCTCTGTAAACTCCTGGCTCCCTTCTCACTCTTTGCGGAAATGTAGGAAACAAAATGAAAGGAGCACCTTACTCCCTCCTCACCTAATTCCCTCAGTCACCAAACTCTCACTATAGCACTCAAATGCACCAAATTCAGCACTCCTTCAGTCACCAAACTCTCACTATAGCACTCAAATGCACCAAATTCAGCACTCAGTGCAGCTGGATCACTTTTATACTGTGAACCTAGCCTCTGAAAACTGGCCTAATCCAAATAATTAATTAACAAGCTCCAGCTGCAAGTACCTACAAGTAGAACCTTTGTTTAATGCTGATTGAAAATTCACCTTCTTCTAAACCAAACAGCAACTTTTAAGTTAATTAACTAAATCAAAGAAAGACTAGACTTTAGATAAAAATGAACCCCTATACTCCCTCAGTCAACAAACTCTCACTATAGCACTCAAATTCAGCACTCAGTGCAAACAAAGTCTGCAAACATGGGGCGGGATTCTCCGCGAACCGGCAGGGCGGGCCGCTCCAGTGCCGAGGAGTGGTGCGAACCACTTAGGCATCGGGCCGCCCCATAGGTGCGGAATCCTCCGCACCTTCAGGGGCTAGGCTGGTGCTGGAGTGTTTGGCGCCGCGACAGCCGGCGCAAAACGGCCTCCGCCAGCCAGCACGAGTTGGCGCATGCGCGGGAGCGCCAGCATGTGCTGGCGTCATCCCAGCACATGCGCAGTGGGGTTCTTCTCTGCACCGGCCATGATGGAGGTTGACAGCGGCCGGTGCAGAGGGAAAGGGTGCCCCCACGGCACAGGCCGCCCACGGATCGGTGGGCCCCGATCGAGGGCCAGGCCACCGTGGGGGCATCCCCCGGGACCAGATCCCCCGCGCCCCCACCCCCCTCCCGAGGACTCTGCAGGCCGCCCGTGGAGTCAGGTCCCACCGGTAAAGACCTGTTGTGATTCACGCCGGCGGGACCTGCGGAAAACGGATGGCCACTTGGCCCATCGCGGGCCGGAGAATCGCCGGGAGACCGCTGCCAGCAGCCGCGGACCGGCCAAAACCCGCCGCCAGAGAATTCGGCAGCTGGCAGGGGCGGGATTCACACCGCCCCCCCGGTGATTCGTGGGGGTCGGAGTATCCCGCCCATGGATAGGAAAGGTTTAGAAGGATACAGGCCAATGCAGGCAGATGGAGTTAGCTTAGATGGTCTTTTTGGTCGGCATGGACCAGTTTGGGCTGAAGGGCCTGTCTCCATGTAGATTGTATGAATCTATGAACTATAGGTTAATGAGACGTGGAGCGAATCAGGACGCAGGCCACTGCATTTTGGAATCACCTGAAGTTTATTCAAGTCGGAGTTTGGAGACCGGCCAGCAGTGCATTGGAATAAGCAAGTCTTGAGGTAACAAAAGCTACTTATCCAATACTGAATGTCAGGCAAGCTGTCTGATAGTTTTGAGACAGCGGAGGAGTCAAGATGGTGAGGGGTGGAGCTGGGTACGCACAGCATACATGTGAAAATTGACTCCGGCCACGGTTTTGTCACCCGTTGCACCCAAAGGAAGAGGAATCTACTGCAAACCAAGATCTTTTGGGAATAAAACATGGAAATCTGCTCTGTACAGCAACACCCAGGAAGGCAGCTAACAAAACAGCTGCAATGTGGAATACCACATCAAGACTTGCCAAAGGACAGTTGGCCTTCTACTCCTTTGATTGTTTATCTTCTTCACAAACCGTAAAACATATTGAAGTCTATTGTCTTATTCTACCATCTGCACTAGTATGTGTGTGGGCCCAGGGAATGTGTGTGACATATGAACAGTGGTTGTGATTTGCCTATTTATTTTTTATTAGGGAAGTAGTGTGAATAAACCTATCTTATCTGTGATTCAACTCAGAAAACCTTTCTGGCTAATTCTGTAAAATTTGAAAGCACACATATTGGGACTCCTGTAATACTGGTAGAGTATATCCTCGCTAAATTCACAAAATCCCTTTTATTATTTAAAAAAAAAAAAATTTAGATTACCCAATTCATTTTCTCCAATTAAGGGGCAATTTAGCATGACCAATCCACCTACCCTGCACATCTTTGGGTTGTGGGGGTGCTGCCCACAAAATCCCTTTTATGTTGAGACTTGGAGTGATAGGATAGGGGAGTAATTTTTATCCCTTCACACACGACTGTAGCAATAGTGTTTTAGGTGACCCAACCAGATTTGGAAGTGAGGAGTTAATCTAGTTGTCCACCACATCATTTCATGTCTGTGTCCCTTGAACTTTAGGGAGCAGAGATGAGGACCGTAACAGGGGAATGATCAGGATGAGAAAAAGAAATAGCTTGAATGGAGATCAGGGTATCAAAGGTAGAGGTTGAAGGTGCAGCTGAGCAGATCGGTAGCTGCGGAAATGTTGTGGTGAATGGAAAGACAGAGACTGGACTGCTGGGATTTTGAGAGGGCAAGTCTAAGTGACTTAGGAGAGAGCTTTTTCCAGAGGAACGTACAGAGGGAAGTAGGGCAGGTAGATGTGACTGGAGCATGCAACATGGAAATGATCAGAGACGGCCTTATCTATGCTTGAAGGCATCCTTATCTATGCAACACCGCATGAGATTGCAAGGTCAAAGGTGGGGGTGGTGGGGCTGTGAAAATGGATTGAGGGGGCTACGTGGAGGGAGAGATTGAGGGAACCCAGAGGAGAGAGAATGTGATGAGTTAAATTGGAGATTGAAATCACCGAGGGCGAGAGGTTGCTCACTGCAGATGTTGACAGAGGAAAGCAGTAAAGGTATCTCGATGAGAAAAACTTGGGTGGATGGTAGAAAACAAGGTTTTTAAAAGAGAGGTGAAGAGCTGGAACAAGGCGAGATGCTCACAGGAGGAGGAGATGCCAGAGGAGTGGAGGATCAGGTCAAAATATTGTGGTGAATGTATTACTGCTACCATTCACCATTGCATTGCATTACATTGTATTGTATTATGGTGACGCCCTTGTGGGCTCCACCTATGGCTCCACCCCCTCAGGGGAGGTATATAGATCTGCAGCATGTAGGCGGCACTCAGTACAGAGCAGTCGCAGGCAGGCACAGATCTAGCTGATTAAAACCACTGTTCACTTCAACTCTTCGTCTCGTGTGAATTGATGGTCGCATCAATTTAATCAGCTAAGATATCGCTATGGAAGCCACCCTCAAGCCTGCTCGACTGGAACTCGACCCACAGGCAGCTGAAGCCAAAGGAATCTTTTCACACTGGTTCCGCTGTTTTGAGGCCTACCTCGCCGCATGCTCCTCGCCCGCTGTCACCGAGGCACAGAAACTGATTCTCCTTCACGCCCAGGTGAGCCACCGAATCTCCGTATTTATCGAGGAAGTGACCACATACGCAGACGCGGTCGCGATCCTGAAAAGACACTACGTGAGGCCAGTGAACGAAGAGTTCGTGCAGCATCGCCTCACCACTCATCGTCAATGCCCCGGGGAATCGCTGGAGGAATACCTACATGACCTGAGGGCACTCGCTCGAAACAGCAATTACAAGGACGTCACGGCCTCGCAGCATATGGCGCTCACCATCCAGGACACCTATGTGGCTGGAGTCCGGTCCAACTTTGTCAGACAGCACCTGCTCGAAAAGGGCGCCCTCGACCTAGAAGAGACAGTAAAACTATCCACCTCCTTAGAAGTAGCTTTCCAGAGCCTCAATGCTTTCCCCTCCGATCACGCGATTCCCTCATGGACACCCGACCAGAGGGTGTCCCAGGCCTGTGCCGCGCGGCTGCCCGCTCATCCCCGGGGCGCTGCCCTGCTATTTCTGCGGCCAGAACCAGCACCTCAGGCAGCGCTGCCCGGTTCGGAACGCGACCTGTAGCGACTGCGGCAAGAAAGGTCACTTTGCCAAAGTTTGCCTGGCCAGATCCAAAGCTCCTAAATCGCAGGCCCGGCTCACAGGCCTGCAGACCCCGCAGCGTGGCTGCGTGCCTGTCGGTACCGCCCCCTTCGGACGCGTCATCAGCCCCGTGCTATCCATGGGGGCAGCCATCTTTAACCCTACCCGACACGTGCGACTCATGGGGGCCGCCATCTTGGCCGCCATCTTCAACGCCACCTGACACGTGCAACCGATGGGGCCACCATCATGGCCCCCATCTTCAACGCCGCCCGACACGTGCGACCGATGGGGGCCGCCACCTTGGGACCATTCCGCTACCTCCGACCTCACCGGCTACCCGCAGCTCGGCGCTGTCACCCTCGACCAGCCACGACCCAAGCACACCAGGAACTTGATGATGACTGTCCGGGTCAATGGGCATGAAACGCCCTGTCTGTTTGACTCTGGGAGAACGGAGAGCTTCATACACCCAGGCACGGTAAGGTGCTGTTCTCTCCAGATTTCCCCCGCATCCCAAACAATCTTCCTTGCTTCCGGATCACATTCAGTGCAGATCCGGGAGTACTGTGTCGCGAACCTTGCGATACAGGGCGCCGAGTACGCCAATTGTAAACTATATGTCCTCCCCCATCTCTGCGTCTCCTCCTGTTAGGACTGGACTTCCAGTGCAACCTCAGGAGCCTGACCCTGAAGTTCGGCGGGCCCCTACCCCCTCTCACCGTATGTAGCCTCGTGACCCTTAAGGTCACCCCTCCCTCGCTCTTTGCGAACCTCACTGCCGACTGTAAACCTGTCGCCACCAGGAGCAGGTGGTACAGTGTCCAGGATAGGACTTTTATCAAGTCAGAGGTCCAGCGGCTCCTGAGGGAGGGGATCATTGAGGCCAGTAATAGCCCCTGGAGAGCCCAAGTGGTGGTCGTCAGGACCTGGGAAAAGAACCGGATGGATGTAGACTACAGCCAAACCATAAATCGGTACACGCAACTCGATGCGCACCCCACCCCCTTCCCCGGATAGTGGACATGGTGAATCAGATTGCACACTACCGGGTTTTCTCCACTGTAGATCTGAAGTCCGCATACCACCAGCTCCCAATCCGCCCGGAAGACCGCCACTACACTGCCTTTGAGGTAGACGGCCGCCTCTTCCACTTCCTCTGGGTCCCCTTCGGCGTCAACCAAAGAACGATGGACCGAATGGCGGACGAGTACGGGCTGCGGACCACGTTTCCGTATTTGGATAATGTCACCATCTGTGGCCATGATCAGCAGGACCACGATGCTAACCTTCAGAAGTTCCTCCAAACGCCCAAGCCCTCAATCTCACCTACAACAAGGAGAAATGCATTTTCCGCACAACCCGACTAGCCATCCTCGGCTATGTCGTGGAAAACGGAGTCCGAGGGCCCGACCCCGACCGCATACGCCCCCTCCTGCAACTCCCCCTCCCCCACTGCCCCAAGGCCCTGAAAAGATGCCTCGGGTTTTTTCATATATGCCCACCCAACTAGCCATCCTCGGCTATGTCGTGGAAAACGGAGTCCTAGGGCCCGACCCCGACCGCATGCGCCCCCTCCTGCAACTCCCCCTTCCCCACTGCCCCAAGGTTCTTTTCATATTATGCCCAGTGGGTCCCCAACTATGCGGACAAAGCCCGCCCACTTATCAAAGCCACCATCTTCCCCCTGACGACTGAGGCCCGCCTGGCCTTCAGCCGCATCAAGGCAGACATTACCAAGGCCGCGATGCACGTGGTGGACGAGCCAATCCTCTTCCAGGTGGAGAACGACGCATCAGATGTCGCCCTGGCCGCTACCCTTAACCAGGCAGACAGGTCCATGGCCTTTTTATCCCGTACCCTCAACGCCTCAGAGATTCGACACTCCTCGGTCGAAAAAGAAGCTCAAGCCATTGTGGAAGCTGTGCGGCATTGGAGACACTACCTGGCTGGTAGGAGGTTCACCCTCGTCACCGCCCAACGATTGGTAGCCTTTATGTTCAACAACACACAGCGGGGCAAGATCAAGAATGATAAAATCTTGAGGTGGAGAATCAAACTCTCCACCTATAATTACGATATTGTGTATCGTCCGGGGAAGCTCAACGAGCCCCTAGATGCCCTGTCCTGCGGCACATGCTCCAGCGCACAAGATGACCGATTCCGGTCCATCCACAATGACCTCTATCACCCGGGGGTCACCCGGCTTCTCCACTTCATCAAAGCCCGCAACCTGCCCTACTCCACCGAGGAGGTCAGGGCCATGACCAGGGACTGCCAAGTCTGCGCGAAGTGCAAGCCACATTTCTATCGGCCAGACAAGGCCCACCTGGTGAAGGCATCCCGCCCCTTTGAGCGCCTCAGCGTCGATTTCAAAGAGCTCCTCCCCTCCACTGACCGCAACGTGTATTTTCTTAACGTCGTTGACGAGTACTCCCACTTCCCCTTTGCCATCCCATGCCCCGACATGACCGCGGCCACTGTCATTAAGGCCCGACATAGCATTTTCACCCTGTTAGGTTTCCCCACTTATGTCCACAGTGACCGGGGCTCCTCGTTTATGAGCGATGAGCTGCGTCAGTACCTGCTCGGTAAGGGCATTGCCTCGAGCAGGACTACCAGTTACAACCCCCGGGGAAACGGACAGGTGGAGAGGAAGAACGCGACGGTATGGAAGGCCGTCCTTCTGGCCCTATGGTTTAGAAGTCTCCCAGTTTCCCGCTGGCAGGAGGTCCTCCCCGACACGCTCCACTCAATTAGGTCGCTCCTCTGCACAGCCATGAACGAGACTCCTCATGACGGCCTATTTGTCTTCCACAGGAAATCCACCTCCGGGGTCTCGCTTCCATCCTGGTTGACAATGCCGGGGCCATAAGTCCGACCCCCTGGTCGAGAGGGTCCAGCTCCTTCACGCCAACCCTCAGTATGCCTACGTGGCGCATCACGACGGCCGACAAGATACAGTCTCCCTCCGGGATCTGGCACCCGCCGGTTCCCCTGCGACCATCACCTACCCCCCTCACCCTACACCGGACACCGCCCCCACCCCTCCATGGCCTACGCCCCCCCCTCCCCCCCATCGCCGACCTACAGTGATTTTTAAAAAATATATATATTTTATTAAAGTTTTCAAACACAATTTTTCCACTTTACAAATCAACAAAAAAAAACACAATAGCCAATCAGTAACATTATTTAAATAAAATAGTGAACTAACAAAGTAACAAAAAATATAGTGCTCCCCCCCCCGCCATCCCCCCGTGCCCCCCCCCCTCTGGGCTGCTGCTGCTGACGGTCTACTTTCCCTTAACGTTCCGCGAGATAGTCAAGGAACGGTTGCCACCGCCTGGAGAACCCCTGAACCGATCCTCTCAACGCAAATTTCATTTGTTCCAGTTTTATGAACCCTGCCATATCGTTTATCCAAGCCTCCACGCCGGGGGGTTTCGCTTCCTTCCACATAAGTGACGAATGTGATATAAAATAGTTACTTTAGAGATATTAGTTACTGTAATGTAGAGATAGGCCAGTCTCATTCTGGTGAGTTCACAGACAAAGGATTTCAGAACGCATGGCAAAGCAAGGAGGAGGTGTGTCCACCAAAGGAGGAGAAAAGGATGCTGGGTAATAGGGGCCAGAGGAAGGAATTGGAAGTGAGCCAATTAGAGTGTATGGATAGGTCAGGAGGGGTATAGGATGACCTATGGGAATCGTGTATGTGAAACTTGATGCCAGTTGTGTGAGTAGTAGAGATCCCTTTGTCCTACAGACTCACTTGATTCCAGACGTGTACGAAGCAAGATGTGTTTTGTACCGCTGTGAACTGAGTCAGGCTTGCAAGCCAAATAAAATAACTAATGCTGTACCTGCAAATCCATCTCGACTTTTATTGAGGCCAGACTGACGGGTAAGGAAATTTGGGATTTGTCATAAGTAGGATCCTTCGCCGGGCTACCAGGGTCGCACAGGCCAGAGTATCAGCCTCTTTCGCCTCCTGCACTCCTGGCTCTTCCGCTACCCCAAATATAGCTAACCCCCAGCCTGGCTTGACCCAGACCTTCAGCACCTTTGAGATCACCTTTGCCACTCCCCTCCAGTACTCATCCAGTGCCGGACACGACCAGAACATGTGTGTGGTTCGCCGGGCTTCCCAAGCACCTCCCGCACCTGTCCTCCACTCCGAAGAACCTGCTCAGTCTTGCTCCCGTCATGTGTGCTCTGTGTAGAACCTTGAATTGTATCAGGCTAAGCCTGGCACACGAGGAAGAGGAATTTACCCTACTTAGGGAATCAGCCCACAGCCCCTCCTCAATCTCCTCCCACAGCTCTTCTTCCCATTTTCCTTTCAGCTCCTCTACCAGCGCCTCCCCCTCGTCTCTCATCTCCTGATATATTTCGGACACTTTGCCCTCCCTGACCCATACCCCCGAAATCACTCTATCCTGGGTCCCCTGTGTCGGGAGCAGCGGAATTTCCTTCACCTGTTGCCTTGTAAACGCCCTCACTTGCATATATCTAAAGATATTCCCCGGGGGCAACTCATACTTTTCCTCCAGCGCTCCCAGGCTCACAAACTCCCCATCAATAAACAAGTCTCTCAATCTCCTAATTCCTGCCCGATGCCAGCTCTGGAACCCTCCGTCCATCCTTTCAGGGTCAAACCTATGGTTATTCCTGATCGGGGACCACACCGAGGCACCCGTCACCCCCCCTGTGTCGCCTCCATTGCCCACAGATCCTTAAGGTTGCCACCACCACTGGGTTTGTGGTATACCTTTTCGGGGAAAGTGGCAGCGGCGCCGTCACCAGCGCCTTTAGGCTCGTTCCTTTACAGGACGCCATCTCCAGCCTCTTCCACGCCGCCCCCTCTCCCTCCCTCATCCACTTACACACCATCGCCACATTGGCGGCCCAGTAGTAGTCGTCCAGATTCAGCAACGCCAGTCCCCCTCTGTCCCTGCTGCGCTGCAGGAACCCCCTCCTTACCCTCAAGGTCTTCCCTGCCCACACAAAACTCATAACACTCCTATTTTCTTGAAAAAGGCCTTAGTGATCAGAATGGGGAGACATTGAAACACAAAAAGAAACCTTGGGAGGACCATCATTTTTACCACCTGCACTCTGCCCGCCAGTGAGAGCGGCAGCATAGAACATACAGAACATAGAAAATACAGCACAGAACAGGCCCTTCGGCCCACGATGTTGTGCCGAACCTTTGTCCTAGATTAATCATAGATTATCATTGAATTTACATTGCAGAAGGAGGCCATTCGGCCCTTTGAATCTGCACCGGCTCTTGGAAAGAGCACCCCACCCAAACTCAACACCTCCACCCAACACCAAGGGCAATTTTGGACACTAAGGGCAATTTATCATGGCCAATCCACCTAACCTGCACATCTTTGGACTGTGGGAGGAAACCGGAGCACCCGGAGGAAACCCACGCACACACGGGGAGGATGTGCAGACTCCGCACAGCCAGTGATCCAAGCCGGAATCGAACCTGGGACCCTGGAGCTGTGAAGCAATTGTGCTAACCACTATGCTACCGTGCTGCCCTTAAGAACTAAATAACCTACACTATATCATTTTACCGTAATCCATGTACCTATCCAATAGCTGCTGGAAGGTCCCTAATGTTTCCGACTCAACTACTTCCACAGGCAGTGCATTCCATGCCCCCACTACTCTCTGGGTAAAGAACCTACCTCTGATATCCCTCCTATATCTTCCACCTTTCACCTTAAATTTATGTCCCCTCGTAATGGTTTGTTCCACCCGAGGAAAAAGTCTCTGACTGTCTACTCTATCTATTACCCTGATCATCTTATAAACCTCTATCAAGTCGCCCCTCATCCTTCTCCGTTCTAATGAGAAAAGGCCTAGCACCCTCAACCTTTCCTCGTAAGACCTACTCTCCATTCCAGGCAACATCCTGGTAAATCTCCTTTGCACCTTTTCCAAAGCTCCAAAACCTTCCTAAAATGAGGCGACCAGAACTGTACACAGTACTCCAAATGTGGCCTTACCAAAGTTTTGTACAGCTGCATCATCACCTCACGGCTCTTAAATTCAATCCCTCTGTTAATGAACGCGAGCACACCATAGGCCTTCTTCACAGCTTGAGTGGCAACTTTCAAAGATGAATGAACATAGACCCCAAGATCTCTCTGCTCCTCCACATTGCCAAGAACTCTACCGTTAACCGTGTATTCCGCATTCATATTTGTCCTTCCAAAATGGACAACCTCACACTTTTCAGGGTTAAACTCCATCTGCCACTTCTCAGCCCAGCTCTGCATCCTATTTATGTCTCTTTGCAGCCGACAACAGCCCTCCTTACTATCCAAAACTCCACCAATCTTCGTATCGTCTGCAAATTTACTGACCCACCCTTCAACTCCCTCATCCAAGTCATTAATGAAATTCACAAACAGCAGAGGACCCAGAACTGATCCCTGCGGTACGCCACTGGTAACTGGGATCCAGGCTGAATATTTGCCATCCACCACCACTCTCTGACCTCTATCGGTTAGCCAGTTCGTTATCCAACTGGACAAATTTCCCACTATCCCATGCCTCCTTACTTTCTGCAGAAGCCTACCATGGGGAACCTTATCAAATGCCTTACTAAAATCCATGTACACTACATCCACTGCATTACCTTCATCCACATGCTTGGTCACCTCCTCAAAGAATTATCCCACCTCTTGAAATCCTCCTCCCTCTGCTCCACCAGCTGTGTCAGATTGAGTTTGTGTAGAGTTCCCCAGCTCCTGGCTACCTGAATCCCCAAATATCGGAAGCTCCTTTCCACTCTCCTTAACGGCAGGGCGTCTATTCCTCTTCCCTGATCCCCAGGGTGTACTACGAAAAGCTCACTCTTCCCCATATTTAGCCTATATCCCGGAAAATCTCCAAACTGCCTCAATATCTTTATAACCTCTGTCATCCCCTCTACAGGATCCGCCACATATAGCAGTAGGTCATCTGTGTAGAGTGACACTCTATGTTCCTCTCCCCCTCTAACCACCCCCCTCCATTTCTTAGAGTCTCTCAACGCTAATGCCAGTGAGTCAATTGCCAACGCGAACAGTAATGCGGACAGGGGGCACCCCTGCCTTGTTTCCCGATGTAACCGAAAATACTCCGACCTTTGCCGATTTGTGACTACACTTGCCACTGGGGCCCCGTATAGGAGTTTGACCCAACTGACAAACCCCTTCCCGAACCCAAACCTCCTCAACACCTCCCATAGATACTCCCACTCGACCCTATCGAATGCCTTCTCTGCATCCATCGCCACCACTATCTCTGCCTCCCCATCCGCTGGGGGCATCATTATCACCCCCAACAGCCGTCGCACATTGACATTCAGTTGTCGCCCCTTTCCAAAACCTGTCTGGTCTTCATGCACCACCCCGGGACACAATCCTCGATCCTCGTCGCCAGCACTTTTGCCAGCAGCTTGGCGTCTACATTCAGGAGTGAGATAGGCCTATATGACCCGCATTGCAGCGGATCTTTATCCCGCTTCAGGATTAGTGATATCGTCGCCTCCGACATTGTCGGGGGTAGAGTCCCCCCTTCTCTGGCCTCGTTAAAGGTTCTCGCCAGCAGCGGGGCCAACAAGTCCACATATTTCCTGTAAAATTCCACCGGGAACCCGTCTGGTCCCGGGACCTTCCCTGCCTGCATGTTCCCCAGACCTTTAGTCACCTCATCCATCTCAATTGGCGCCCCCAGACCTGCCACCTCCACCCTCGGGAACCTTAGTTGGTCCAGAAACTGCTGCATTCCCTCTTTTCCCTCCGGGGGTTGGGACCTATATAGCCTCTCATAAAAGGTCTTAAACACCTCATTTACCTTCCCTGCTCTCCGCTCCGTAGTTCCCGTTTCATCCCTGACTCCCCCAATTTCCCTCGCAGCTATCCTCTTGTGAAGCTGGTGGGCCAGCAGCCGGCTCGCCTTTTCCCCATATTCGTATCTCATCTCCTGTGCCTTCCTCCACTGTGCCTCTGCCTTTCCTGTGGTCAGCAGGTCAAACTCCGTCTGAAGTCTTCGCCTCTCTCTATATAGTCCTTCGTCCGGGGCCTCCGCATATCATTTATCCACCCTCAAAATCTCCCCCACTAATCTCTCCCTTTCTTTGCCATCTTTTTTCTCCTTGTAAGCCCTAATGGAGATTAACTCTCCCCTAAACGCCGCCTTCAGCGCTTCCCATACTACCCCCACCTGGATCTCACCATCATCATTGGCCTCCAGGTACCTCTCAATACATCCTCGCACCCTTCCACAGACCCCCTCATCCGCCAATAATCCCACATCCAGTCGCCAGAGTGGGCGCGGTTCCCTCTCCTCTCCTAGTTCCAGATCCACCCAGTGCGGGGCATGATCTGAAACAGCTATGGCCGAATACTCCGTTCCTGCCACCTTCGAGATCAAGAGCCCTGCTCAAAACAAAAAAATCTATTCGGGAGTATACCTTGTGGACATGGGAGAAAAAGGAGAACTCTTTGGCCAACGGCCTAGCAAATCTCCACGGATCCACTCCCCCCATTTTCTCCATGAACCCCCTAAGCACCTTGGCCGCTGCCAGCCTTCTTCCGGTCCTGGATCTAGACCGATCTAACCCTGGATCCAGCACAGTATTGAAATCCCCCCCCATTACCAGGCTTCCTACCTCCAGGTCCGGGATACGTCCCAGCATCCGCTTCATAAATCCCGCGTCATCCCAGTTCGGAGCATATACATTTACCAGCATGACCTCCTTTCCCTGCAATCGACCACTCACCATCACATATCTACCCCCGTTGTCCACCACTATATTCCTAGCCTCGAACGACACCCGTTTCCCCACCAATATCGCCACCCCTCTATTTTTTTACCTCCAACCCTGAGTGGAACACCTGTCCCACCCATCCTTTCCTTAACCTAACCTGATCCGCCACCTTCAGATGCGTCTCCTGAAGCATGACCACATCTGCCTTCAGTCTTGTTAAGTGTGCGAACACTCGGGCCCTCTTAATCGGCCCATTTAGGCCTCTCACATTCCACGTGATCAGCCGGATTGGGGGGCCACCCGCCCGCCCTCCCTCTCCTCCCCTCCCCTCCCCTCCCCTCCCCTCCCCCCCTCCCCTCCCCGACTAGCCATCCCCTATTCTAGTCCAGTCCCCCGTCCGGGTCCCGCGCACCCACCCGTCCCCCAGGCGGCGCCCTCCCGTCCCGACCACCTCTTCCCTTGCCAGCTCCCTCTCGCTTCCAGCAGCAGCAATCCAGTTGATCCCCCCCCCCCCCCACTAGATCCCCATCTAGCATGGTTACTCCCCCCATGATGCTTCCGAAAGTCAGCTGACTCCAACTGACCCCGGCTTCCTCCGCTCTCTCCTTGACCCCCCTGTGCGTGGAACTCTCATCCTTCCTGCGCCTATCTTCCCGCCATCATCTCCGTACGCGGGAAAAAACCCGCGCTTTCCTGGATCGGCCCCGCCCCCTATGGCGCAGCTCCCCCATTTCCCACCCCCCCTCTCAGTCCCTTTTTCCACCAGCGCCCACATTTCTCAGTGCCCCCCCCGTCAAGAGGAGAAAAAAATCCCCGTCTACCGTCTCGATACTGTGAACCTCCCATTCCCCAATTTACATTTCTGTGCATCGACATCGTCGTCTCCCCCCAGCATCAGTCCCTCAGTTCTGGTCCAGTTTCTCTTCTTGGATGAAGGTCCATGCCTCATCCGACGTTTCAAAGTAGTAATGTTTGCCTTGGTGCATGACCCACAATCGCGCCGGCTGCAGCATCCCAAACTTTATTTTCTTCTTGTGAAGCACCGCCTTGGCCCGATTAAAGCTCGCCCTCCTTCTCGCCACCTCCGCGCTCCAGTCCTGATACACTTGTATCACCGCATTCTCCCACCTGCTACTTCGTACCTTCTTGACCCAGCTCAAAACAGCCTCTCTGTCGGTGAAGCGGTGAAATCTCACCACTATCGCCCTTGGTGGTTCTCCAGCCTTTGGTCTCCTCACAAGGACCCGGTGAGCCCCTTCCACCTCCAGGGGGCCCGAGGGGGCCTCAGCTCCCAATAGTGAATGGAGCATCGTGCTCACATAGGCCCCAACTTCAGCTCCCTCCACTCCTTCGGAGAGACCCAGAATCCGCAGGTTCTTCCTCCTCGAGCTGTTCTCCAGGACTTCGAGCCTTTCGATACACCTCTTATGTAGCGCTTCGTGCGTCTCCATTTTTACCGCTAGGTCCTGTATCTCATCCTCGTTTTCGGATGCCTTTGCCTTCACCCCACGGAGCTCTATCGCCTGGGCCTTTTGTGTTTCTTTTAGCCCTTCGATTGCCAATAACATCGGCGCCAGCACCTCCTTCTTTAATTCCTCCACACACCATCGGAGGAATTCCTGCTGGTCCGGGCCCCATGTCGGGTGGGCTACATCCGCCGCTATCTTGCTTCTTCCTTCTCTTCTCTGCCGCTGCTCCAAAGGATCCTTCGCAATCTGGCCACTACCACCGATCCTTTCCATACACACCCTGGGGGACACCTTCCTTCATCACCCCACATTGGGTTTGGTCCGAACAAATTTCCGTTGGGGCTCCCGAAAAGAACCCAAAAGTCCGTTAGAACGGGAGCTGCCGAAACGTGCGGCTTAGCAGTGCATCGCCGCAACCAGATGTCTCGCCGACCTACAGTGATGAAGCTCCAGACGACACGGTCCCGGAGTCAATGAGCCCAACACCCGTGCCTGCAGCGACAAATTCAACACCCGTGCCCGCAGCGAAGCCAGAGCTCAGACGATCGCAGCGAACGATCAAGGCGCCGGACAGACTCGATCTGTGAGCACACTTCACCCCCGTTGGACTTCATTTTTTTAACAGGGGGTGAATGTATTACTGCTACCATTCACCATTGTATTGCATTACATTGTATTGTATTATGTTGATGCCCTTGTGGGCTCCACCTATGGCTCCGTCCCCTCGGGGGTGGTATATAAATCTGCAGCCTGTAGGCGGCTCTCAGTACAGAGCAGTCGCAGGCAGGCACAGATCTAGCTTATTAAAACCATTGTTCACTTCAACTCTTCATCTCGTGTGAATTGATGGTCGCATCAAATATGACTTGATAAGAGGCACACTGCTACGGTTTGGATGGATCACATTGTTTACAGATTGTTCAGATTATTGATCAGATGGTTTTCCTTGGAGCAGAGGAGACTGAGGGGGAACATGATTGAGATGTATAAAGCAATGAGGGGCATAGAGCAGACAGGATCAAACATTTCCACTTGGTGGAGGGGTCACTGACCAGGGGGGATAGATTTAAGGTAAGGGGCAGGAGGTTTAGAGGGGACGTGTGGAAACCGTTTCACCCAGAGGGTGGTGGGAGTCTGGGACTCGCTGCCTGAAAGGGTGGTGGAGGCAGAGACCCTCACAACATTTAAAAAGTATTTAGGTGTGCACTTGCGATCACAAAGCATACAAGGCTATGAGCCAAGTGCTGGAAAATGGGATTATAGAATGGTTAGGTGGTTGTTTTTGACTGGCACAGACATAATGGGCCGAAGGGCCTTTTCTGTGCTGTATGATTCTATGACTCTACGACTCCAAATGGTGGAACTGTGGGTTTTACAGGCAAGGATTAAGTAACCAGCCAACCAGACTGCTGTTCCCACTGCTGCAGAATAGTCACTGGAGTGATTTACTGAAATGGGACAGGTTCCAGCCAGAGTTACTCCTTCAGCAGAGCAGCGGTGATGAATGTAGGAACATGGAAAAAAAAAAGCTTGTGGCATTTTCCTTATTTTCTAAATATTACTTACATTTTTTAAAGCATAATAGGCGAATGTGCTTTAATGTGTAATTTTTCAAACCAACTGCCCTTATGCCTCATTAATATTGGATTAAAAGTAAATTCTTCAACAATCCCATCTGGAAATTCAAAGTCAGAACAGTGATGCAGGATTTGCAGACTTTGACTTATTTTTCAACCTTTATGCCTGTGCTAGTCGGGTGAATTATCTTCAGAGGCGATGTGTCCTTTCATAACAGATACACAGGCTGTGGAATTTGATGAGATTTGAAAACAGACACAAGAAACATGTGTGCTGCCTGCTCATTTAAATGATTGTGGTGCGCAGCCAGTTACTGAGAGCACCGTTGAATTACTGCATGTCACAACATAGGTGAGGCCAGCATATGCTGGCCAACATGTCCTGCCCTACCTAAAGGGCTGTTACATCGTAGTTGGAGCAGACACTGAGAGTCCACCTTGAGTCATTGTCACTGTTGATGGTGACCCCTCTGCTGCAGTTGAGAAATCATTTAGAATTGATCATGATCTGAATGTGCCACAAGAGCTCTATCAGCAGGCAGGCAGTAGTTCACATATCAGAACATGTTTTGGTCCTGGCTTTCGATCTGGACAGCTTGAACATTTCTTTCATCTGATCTCGTGCATAGTAATACTCCATCTCTCACTTGGAAAGCAGCCAAGAGGAGGAAGGAGAACATACAAACATACAAATTAGAAGCAGGAATAGGCCACTCGGCCCCTCAAGCCTGCTCCACCTTTCAATAAGATCATGGCTGATCTGATTTTAACCTCTACTTTACATTCCTGCCTACCTCCAATAACCCTTTACCCCCATGCTCATCAGTAATCTACTTGTGCCTTAAAGATATCCAAAGACTTTGCCGCACCCGCCTTTTGAGGATGAGAATTCCAAAGTCTCACAATTCGAGAGAAAAAATGTTTCCTAATCTCCGTTTTAAGTGGGTGTCCCCTTATTTTAAAAAAAATGGCCGTAGTACTAGATTCTCCCCACAAGAGGAAACATTTTTTCCACATCCACCCTGCCAAGTCCCCTCAGGATGTTATATGTTTCAATCAAGTGGCCTCTTAGGCCAGAGTTCTCGGCTGTTCGCTAGTGACGGGTTCTCTGGTCCCGCCAGCAGCACTTCCCGCCCAGGGTTTCCCAGCGGCGTGAGGTGACTTCAGTGGAAATTCCCATTGACAGCGGCAGGATCAGGGAATTCTGCACCAGCGAACGGCAAGCCACCTCCAGCCGCCGAGAAACACACAGCTGAGAGGCCGGAGAATTCCGCCCTTACTCTTCTAAACTCCAGCCAATACAAGCCCAGCCTGAACAACCTTTTCTCATAAGACAACCCACCCATTTTAGGTATTAATGAAGAAGATGCTAAATAGCATTAGTGCAAGAACAGAGCCCTGCTTTACTCCACTCAGTATTGGGAAGGAGTCAGATGTCAGTCACATTGTAGATGATTCTTCTTTTCATTTCACAGTGGAAAGATTCCACGGTTTGGAGTAGATTTGGTTAAGAAGGGAGAACAGTCTAGTAACCAAATCAAAGACTTTGGTCAGCTTTACAAAAGCAACATGATATGGCTCCTGCTGTTCTCTGAAATTTCTCTCGGTCTCTCAGGGCAAAGATCAATGACCAGCTCTGAACCAACATTTGCTTTTGGGATAGACATCACTCGCACGTTTTGTAGCAAATTGGACAGTATCCAGGCTAGGACTTTTCCAGATACACACTACAGTGAGCCGTCGTGTTGCTTGTTGCAACCTGACTTGTCACCTTTGTTTGTGAACCTGGTTGTGATTTGGAAATCTCTCATTTTCTGGGGAACTTCTTTTATCCACATACTGATGATAAGCAAGAACATGTTGGGCGGCACGGTGTCACAGTGGTTAGCACTGCTGCCTACGGCGCTGAGGACCCGGGTTCGACCCCGGCCCTGGATCACTGTCCGTGTGGAGTTTACACATTCACCCCGTATCTGCGTGGGTCTCATCCCCACAACCCGAAGACGTGCAGGGTAGGTGAATTGGCTATGCTAAATTGCCTTAATTGGAAAAAAAAGATTTTGATACTCTAAAGAACAGTTCATGTTTCAGCCTCAGTTCCCCCAGTTCATAGAGTTCTACTGGCAATCCATCAGTTCCAGGTGTTTTCCAAAACAGTATTTTTTTTAGCGTTGTTATCTTCCATAGTCGAACAGCATCTGGTTCATCATTAACTGTTTGGCCAAAAGAAACACTCATTTATTTCATTATGTCCAGATAGGTTCATAAGTTCATAAGATATAGAAGCAGAATTAGGCCATTTGGCCCATCGAGTCTGCTCCGTCATTCAATTATGGCTGATCTCATCCTGGCCTTAACTCCACTGTCCTGCCCGTTCTCCATTACCCTTCAACCCATTACCAATTAAAAATCTGTCTAACTCCTCCTTAAATTTACTCACTGTCCCAGCATCCACCACACTCTGGGGTAGCGAATTCCACAAATTCAGAACCCTTTGGGAGAAGTAGTTTCTCCTCAAATCTGTTTTAATTTGCTTCCTCTTATTCTAAGACAATGACTTCTCCTTCTAGAATGCCCCACAAGAGGAAGCATCCGCTTCACGTCTCACAAATATCTTGTATAGTTGCAACAACACTTGCTTACCTTTCTACTCTATTCCTTTAGCTATAAATGCCAACATTCCATTCATTTTTTTATTACCTCCTGTACCTGCATGCTTGTTCTCTGTGACTCATGAACGAGGACCCCTAGATCCCTCTGCATTGGAGCACCCCGAAGTCTCTCCCCATTTAGATAATAAGTTGCCTTCCCATTTTTCCGACCAAAATGCATGACCTCACACTTATCCACATCTGGGGTGGCATGGTAGTACAGTGGTTAGCACTGTTGCTTCACAGTGCCAGGGTCCCAGATTCGATTCCCGGCTTGGGACACTGTCTATGTGGAGTCTGCACGTTCTCCCTGTGTCTGCGTGGGTTTCCTCCAGGTGCTCCTGTTTCCTCCTACAAGTCCCGAAAGACATGCTATTTGGTAATTTGGACATTCTGAATTCTCCCTCCGTGTACCCGAACAGGCGCCGGAATGAGGCAACTAGGGGCTTTTCATGGTAACTTCATTACAGTGTTAATGTAAGCCTACTTGTGACAATAAAGATTATTATTATAAATTCCATCTGCCAAATTTTGGCCCACTCTCCTAATCTATCTATATCCATTTGAAAGGTTCCTCACTGCTACTTACTGTCCCACCTAGTGGTCTACGCCATGGTCGATAATTCTTTGTTTGGGAGAGATATCTCTTATAGTAATGCAGAGTGGAGTGAATCTAATGAGAACAGGGTCCATCAGCACCCATGGGACTGTACGCCAACAAACAATCAGTACCTTCAGGGAAGAATGGGAGGAATTTGGCAACAAGGAGGAGTTTCCCACCAGATTATTCATGAAGGCCCTGCCTTCTCAACCTTGCCCCTTGCCTGAGGTGTAGTGATCCTCAGGTTAAATCACCACCAGTCAGTGCACCCCCTCAAAGGGGAAAGCAGCATATGGTCGTCTGGGACTATGGCAACTTAACCATCACCTGTAACACCTCATCTTCAAAGTCGCTAAATGAAGTTTGCTGATCAAATACTTAACTTTGACAAAATATGCTTATCTTTCCCTTTGTTAAATTCCTGATTGATAAACACCAATTCATTGAAACATTTCTGTCATAACCTGTATCCACATTATACCTACGGTGTCAGGGATCTGGGGCGAAATTCTCCGACCCCCCGCCGGGTCGGAGAATCGCCGGGGGCTGGCGTGAATCCCGCCCCCGCCGGTTGCCGAAGTCTCCGGCACCGGATATTCGGCGGGGGTGGGAATCATGCCGCGCCAGTTGGCGGGCCCCACCCCGCTCGATTCTCCGGCCCGGATGGGCCGAAGTCCCGCCGCTAAAATGCCTGTCCCGCCGGTGTAAATTAAACCACCTACCTTACCGGCGGGGCAAGGCGGTGCGGGCGGGCTCCGGGAGGCGGGGCGATCTGGCCCCGGGGGGTGCCCCCATGGTGGCTTGGCCCGCGATCGGGGCCCACCGATCCGCGGGCGGGCCTGTGCCGTGGGGGCACTCTTTCCCTTCCGCCTCTGCCACGGTCTCCACCACGGCGGAGGCAGAAGAGACTCCTTCCACTGCGCATGCGCGGGAATGCTGTCAGCGGCCGCTGACGCTCCCGCGCATGCGCCGCCCGGAGATGTCATTTCCGCGCCAGCTAGCGGGGCACCAAAGGCCTTTTCCGCCAGCTGGAGGGGCGGAAATTCGTCCGGCGCCGGCCTAGCCCCTCAATGTTGGGGCTCGGCCCCCAAAGATGCGGAGCATTCCGCACCTTTGGGGCGGCGCGATGCCCGTCTGATTTGCACCGTTTTGGGCGCCAGTAGGCGGACATCGCGCCGTTTCCGGAGAATTTCGCCCCTCATATTCCCAGACTCCTTGGGGAATATGCGCTACCCTGGTAAGGGGGCAGAACGACTGGCATACTCCAGCCGGCATTCACTCGGTTAGGTAGCGCCGAGTGACATGTATCCAGGGCTTTGGAACAAATCATTATTGTTTCCCTCAACTCGGTGTGGACTCCCCGTTCTTGCAGATACAAAAATTTCCACTCATGAAGTTCACTGTGCTAACTAGGCTTATTCTCTCACATTGCAATAGGTTTCTCTTTGTGACTCATTACATTATCACACTTAAACTCCATGTATTGGTTTGCCACAAATCTATGTTCAGGATGGACAAACTGTTTTCTGTGTAAAGTGCGGTCACAACAAAATACATTGCAATTATATTTTTCTATGTGTTATATGGCTCCCCTTGCTCAACGTGGGAGCTCAGGGACGTGGCTGATGTCCCTGGCTCCTTCACGTGCGGGAAGTGTGTCCAGCAGCAGCTCTTGTTAGACAGCATGAGGGCTCTGGAGCTGCGGATGGACTCACTTTGGAGCATCTGCGATGCTGGTGAGGTCATGGGTAGAACGTTTAGCGAATTGGTCACACCACAGATTAGGATTGCTGAGGGAAAAAGGGAATGGGTGACCAAAAGGCAGAGAAAAAGCAGGAAGGCAGTGCAGGTGTCCCCTGCTGTCATCTCCCTCCAAAACAGGTGTACCGTTTTGGATACTGTTGGGGGGAATGGCTCACGAGGGGAAGGCAGCAGTAGCCAGATTCATGGCACCGTGGCTGGCTCTGCTGTACAGAAGGGCGGGAAAAAGAGTGGAAGGGCTATAGTTTCATAGATAGAATTTACAGTGCAGAAGGAGGCCATTTGGCCCATCGAGTCTGCACCGGCTCTTGGAAAGAGCACCCTACCCAAGGTCAACACCTCCACCCTATCCCCATAACCCAGTAACCCCACCCAACACTAAGGGCAATTTTGGACACTAAGGGCAATTTATCATGGACAATCCACCTAACCAGCACATCTTTGGACTGTGGGAGGAAACCGGAGCGCCCGGAGGAAACCCACGCACACACGGGGAGGATGTGCAGACTCCGCACAGACAGTGACCCAAGCCGGAATCGAACCTGGGACCCTGGAGCTGTGAAGCAATTGTGCTATCCACAAGGCTACCGTGCTGCCCAAGTCATAGGGGATTCAATTGTAAGGGGAGTAGATAGGTGGTTCTGTGGTCGAAAATGAGACTCCTGAATGGTATGTTGCCTCCCAGGTGCACGGGTCAGGGATGTCTCAGATCAGCTGCAGAACATTCTGAAGGGGGAGGGTGAACAGCCAGTTGTCGTGGTGCATATAGGCACCAATGATATAGGTAAAAAACAGGAAGAGGTCCTACAGGCAGAATTTAAGGAGTTAGGAGCCAAGTTAAAAAGTCGGACCTCAGAGGTAGTAATCTCAGGATTGCTACCAGTGCCACGTGGTAGTCAGAGTAGAAATGAAAGAATAGGCAGGATGAATGCGTGACTTGAGAGATGGTGCAGGAGGGAGGGGTTCAGATTTTTGGGACGTTGGGACCGGTTCTGGTGGAGGTGGGACTACTACAAATTGGACGGTCGACACCTGGGCCGGACTGGAACCAATGTCCTTGGGGGTGCCAACGCTGTTGGGGAGGTTTTAAACTAATGTGGCAGGGGGATGGGAACCAAATGAGGAGGTTAGTGGACAGTAAGGAGGTAGTAACTAAAGCCTGTAAGGAACTAGATCATGAAGTCAGCGTGACAAAGGGGAAGAGTAGGCAGGGAGCAGATGATGAACGCAAAGGGACTGGTGGTCTGAGGTGCAGTTGTTTTAATGTAAGAAGTGTAGTAGGTAAGGCAGATGAACTTAGGGTTTGGATTAGTACCTGGGAGTATGATGTTATTGCTATTACTGAGACTTGGTTGAGGAAAGGGCATGATTGGCAACTAAATATCCCAGGATATCGATGCTTCAGGCGAGATAGAGAGGGAGATAGAAGGGGTGGAGGAGTTGCATTAATGGTCAGAGAGGATATCACAGCTGTGCTGAAGGAGGGCACTATGGAGGACTCGAGCAGTGAGGCGATATGGGCTCAGAAATAGGAAGGGTGTGGTAACAATGTTGGGGCTGTACTACAGACCTCCCAACAGCGAGTGTGAGGTAGAGGTACAAATAGGTAAACAGATTATGGAAAGATGTAGGAGCAACAGGGTGGTAGTGATAGGAGATTTTAATTTTCCCAACATTGACTGGGATACACTGAGTGTCAGAGGTCTAGATGGAGCAGAATTTGTAAGGAGCATCCAGGAGAGTTTTTTTTAGAGCAGTATGTATACAGTCCAACTTGGGAAGAGGCCATACTAGACCTGGTGTTGGGGAATGAGCCTGTCCAGGTGGGCGAAGTTTCAGTCAGGGATTACTTTGGGAATAGTGATCACAATTCCGTAAGTTTTAGAATACTCATGGACAAAGACGAAAGTGGTCCTAAAGGAAGAGTGCTAAGTTGGGGGAAGGTCAACTATACCAAAATTCGTCAGGAGCTGGGGAATGTGGATTGGGAGAAGCTGTTTGAAGGAAAATCCACATTTGATATGTGGGAGGCTTTTAAAGAGAGGTTGAGTGCAAGACAGACATGTCCCTGTGAAAATGAGGGATAGAAATGGCAAGATTAGGGAACCATGGATGACAGGTAAAATTATGAGACTAGCTAAGAGGAAAAAGGAAGCATACATGAAATGAAATGAAAATGAAAACCGCTTATTGTCACAAGTAGGCTTCAAATGAAGTTACTGTGAAAAGCCCCTAGTTACATAAGGTCTAGGCGACTGAAGACAGACGAAGCTTTGGAAGAATATCGGGAATGTAGGACCAATCTGAAACGAGGAATCAAGAGGGCTAAAAGAGGTCATGAAATATCTTTAGCAAACAGGGTTAAGGAAAATCCCAAAGCCTTTTATTCATATATAACGAGCAAGAGTGTAACTAAAGAAAGGGTTGGCCCACTCAAGGACAAAGGAGGAAGGTTATGCATGGAGTCAGAGAAAATGGGTGAGATTCTTAACGAGTACTTTGCATGAGTATTCACCGAGGAGAGGGACATGACGGATGTTGAGGTTAGGGATAGATATTTGATTACTCTAGATCAAATCGGCATAAGGAGGGTGTGTTGGGTATTCTAAAAGGCATTAAAGTGGACAAGTCTCCAGGTCCGGATGGGATCTATCCCAGGTTACTGAGGGAAGTGAGAGAGGAAATAGCTGGGGCTTAACAGATATCTTTGCAGCATCCTTGAACACGGGTGAGGTGCCGGAGGACTGGAGAATTGCTAATGTTGTCCCCTTGTTTAAGAAGGGTAGCAGGGATAATCCAGGTAATTATTGACCGGTGAGCCTGACATCAGTGGTAGGGAAGCTGCTGGAGAAGACATTGAAGGATAGGATCTATTCCCATTTGGAAGAAAATGGGCTTATCAGTGATAGGCAACATGGTTTTGTGCAGGAAAGGTCATGTCTTACCAACTTAATAGAATTCTTTGAAAAAGTGACAAAGTTGATTGATGAGGGAAGGGCTGTAGATGTCATATACTTCAGAAAGGCATTTGATAAGGCTCCCCATGGTAAGCTGATGGAGAAAGTGAAGTCTCATGGGGTCCAGGGTGTACTAGCTAGATGGATAAAGAATTGGTTGGGCAACAGGAGACAGAGAGTATTAGTGGAAGGGAGTTTCTCAAAATGGAGAACTGTGACCAGTGGTGTTCCACAGGGATCCGTGCTGGGACCACTGTTGTTTGTGATATACATAAATAATCTGGAGGAAGGTATAGGTGGTCTGATTAGCAAGTTTGCAGATGACACTAAGATTGGTGGAGTAGCAGATAGTGAAGGGGACTGTCAGAGAATACCGCAGAATATAGAAGATTGGAGAGTTGGGCGGAGAAATGGCAGATGGAGATCAATCCAGGCAAATGCAAGGTGATGCATTTTGGAAGATCCAATTCAAGAGCGAACTATACGGGAAATGAAAAAGCCCTGGTGAAAATTGATGTACAAAGAGATCTGGGTGTTCAGGTCCATTGTACCCTGAAGGTGGCTGCACAGGTCGATAGAGTGGTTAAGAAGGCATACGGCATGCTTTCCTTCATCGGAAGCGGTATTGAGTACAAGAGTTGGCAGGTCATGTTACAGTTGCATTAGACTTTGGTTCGGCCACATTTGGAATACTGCGTACAGTTCTGGTCGCCACATTACCAAAAGGATGTGGATGCTTTGGAGAAGGTGCAGAGGAGGTTCACCAGGATGTTGCCTGGTATGGAGGGTGCTAGCTATGAAGAGAGGTTGAGTAGATTAGGAGTATTTTCATTAGGAAGACGGAGGTTGAGGGGGGCCTCATTGAGGTCTACAAAATCATGAGGTATAGACAGGGTGGATAGCAAGAAGCTTTTTCCCAAAGTGGGGGACTCAATTACTAGGGGTCACAAGTTCAAGGTGAGAGGGGAAAAGTTTAAGGGAGGTATGCGTGGAAAGTTCTTTATGCAGAGGGTTGTGGGTGCCTGGAACGCATTGCCGGCGGAGGTGGTAGAGACGGGCACAATAGCGTCATAAGAGGTATTTAGACAGATACATGAATGGGCAGGGAGCAGAGGGATACAGATCCTTAGAAAATAAGCGACAGTTTTCTATAGGGGATCTGGATCGGCGCAGGCTTGGAGGGCCGTAGGCCTGTTCCTGTGCTGTAATTTTTCTTTGTTCTTTCTTTGTTCTTATGACATCAAACCATTGAGATAAGAAGTGAAAAAGGGGATTAAAACATCAAAGTGCTTGGAATATTACCAAAAAATAGACAATGTTGACTACATGAACCACTTGCCTGCACCAGGTAATATTGTCACTTCAACTTTAAGTATTGTACAGTAATGGAGGAAGGTTTTTTTGTTTGAGAATTGAAAATGTATTTCAGGATATTATAACGTGTACAGTTCAATTAATACTGTAAAAAAAATTGAACTTTTACACTTGATATATATGCAATATATATGCACAAATATATTGGTGCATCTTATTTACCCTGGGAAATGGATGACATTGGTTTCATTTATAGACCAACCCGGCATACCCTGTGCTTCAATTGGACCACAGAACTGTTCCCTGTGAGACACCTAATAAAACTCCTACAGTACAGGAGGAGGCCATTCGGCCCATCTGCACCAACCCAATGAAAGAGCATCCTACCCAAGCCCACTCCCCCACCCTATCCCTGTAACCCCGCCTAAGCTTTGAACACTAAGGGGCAATTTAGCATGGCTAATCCATCTAACCTGTACATGCTTGGACTGTGGGAGGAAACTGGAGCACCCTGAGGAACCCCACCAGACACAGAGAGAAAGTGAAAACTCCACACAGTCACCCGAGGCCGGAATTGAACCAGGGTCTCTGGCGCTGTGAGGCAGCGGTGCTAACCACAGTGCCGCCGTGCCACCCCTCATTTGAAGCCTATTTTTAAATTGTAAAATCAAGGTTAGTAAACTGTTTAAAAATTATTTTAATTAATTAATTGAATTAAAAGTAAAACCATTGGCTGAAACAACAGCAGATGCATTCTGATTGAGTCTGTGAATGCAAACAAAATAATGGCTGGAAGAGAGAGAGATTATATGCACTGGTGCATATGTGTTACTGGATTCCCTTTTTCACCCTGCCAATGGAGTCAATGAATAGGCAATTGGGCAAGATGTGTAACCCGCAAGCAGATTGTTATAAGATATAAGATCAACAGCTTTGACCTGATATGCCATGTTGCCCTCCAGAAGCAAGGGAGGGCAACATATGTTCAATCGACCATGACAGACTAGCCTACCTCTCTTCCACTGAACATGCTGATATCATCAAGATTGGAATCTTCAAGATAGAAAATGTCTACAAATCCCCAACACCAGCTGTGAAAAACTTGTTCTTCCTGCCCTATCATACCCAACTGTTTATATCAGAGACTTCAACAACCATCACATAGACTGGGGCTACAATGAGGTTGATGCTGATGGTACAAAAGTTGCAATTTGGGCCATTCAGAATGACCTCAATCTTACCCATGACCTCAAACAGCCAGGAACTTTCAACTCTGCAAGATGGAGGTATGATGGGTCAGCTCAACACATGACAACCCATTCCCAACATCATGTCTAGTCTTATATAGCTTCCCACACAGCCAGCACAGGCCAAATCTGACCCACATCAGCCTGTAACTACCTATCATCACCAGCTTAAAGAAAAAGCGGTGAACATACGCAAAGTCAACTGGGAGAAATACCATGAGGCACTGGAACTAAGTGTGGTAATGATACCAATCCACCGTATCCTCATGGATTAGACATCCAGCCGCTTCCCCAAAGCTATCTACAAAATGACCACCAAATCCATTCCACAGGGATGTCCTCCCAGAGTATACTCCTACCTCGAGGAGGAATGTGCTTCTCTTCTTCAATGCTACAAGGAAACTGGTGACTCAGATACAGCTGATCACTTGATGGGTTTGTGGACTCTGCCGGCCAAGCGACATGGAAAGAGACCACCAGAAACTTGAACTTCACCTCTCCCAGCCTGAAATGCTGGAGGCACCAACACCACCTTGCAGCAGCCCAGCAGCCACCAACAGCAAGCTGACCATCTGTACATGCCAACAAAGTAGTGCCTCATCTCCTCCATATGGGAAAGGCATCCCTGGAGACAGAAGTGAAAAAACAAATGAAGACTGAGTCGGAGACCCTTTCAAAAGCATAATTCTAGATCATGCCCTGAACCGGTCTCTGCAGTGGAGTTGGACACCATGCTGCTGCTGCTATGACAACATTCTTCCCGAGTTCCTCAAACACCTTGGCTCACTTGCCTGCTACTGGTTGGCTCACAAGGGCTATCTGCGAAGGAAGACTGCCTAAACCCTAGCACATGTCCAAATGCATTGGCCTCCCAAAACCAGTCAAAGACCCAAACATTCTTTCAAGCTTACCAATATCTCTGTTCTCTGTATGCGGCAAGGTCTGAGAGGGCCTCATCTTACAACGGATAGACTCAGAGGTGTAAGAAATCTTGATAGCTGAACAAGCTGGCTTTCAGTGAGGGTGAAGCACATTCAGTCAGGTCCTTGCCCAAAACACTTTCATTGAAAATGGTTTTGAGAAGGGGCTGGTTTAGCTCACTGGGCTGAATAGCTGGCTTTTAAAGCAGACCAAGGCAGGCCAGCAGCACGGTTCAATTCCCGTACCAGCCTCCCCGAACAGGCGCCGGAATGTGGCGATTAGGGGCTTTTCACAGTAACTTCATTGAAGCCTACTCGAGACAATAAGCGATTTTTATTCATTTTCAGAATAACCTCAAAACAGGTGTCGTCTTTCTCGGTCTCACTCCAGCATATGGCACAGTCTGGCACACTGGTCTCATTGTCAAAATCCCAAGAGTCCTGTCTCTGTGAGTTACAGGCGTCATTATGGGGATAGGGTGGCGGTGTTGACCTTGGGTAGGGTGCTCTTTCCAAGAGCCGGTGCAGACTCGATGGGCTGAATGGCCTCCTTCTGCTCTGTAAATTCTATGATAATCTATGATTGAATTATTACTCTGAGATAGACAGTTCAGGGTGCACATGGGCGATGACACAAGCACCTGGACAAAACAGTCCAATTGGCTTCCCCAGGGGTCTGTTCTAGCCCAATCCCTTTCAAACTCTATCGCAATGATTTGCCTCCAATCCGTCTTGGAAGTTAATTTCTGCAGATTATATCTGCTGTGCCTTTTAGGCCCGGACATTTTCTAAACAATAATGCTGAAAAGCTGACCAACCACGCAAGACATGGCACCTTCAGCCCAGCAACAACAAAACAGTCTCAAGTATATTCCACCTCCACAATGCCAGCGCCAAGAGAAAAATTAATATCTCTTTGAATGGTAAGAGACTGAATCACGAACAACATACCCTTTTATCTTGGTGTCACTCTTGATTGAACACTGACACACAAAAAACATCCGAGCAAAAGTCAAAACTCAGTAAACTTGCTGGCTCTTTATGGGGTGCAGTTGCTCAAACCTTAAACACCTCTACTCAACTGCAGAGTACTGTGCACGGGTACGGTGCAACACATACCTCATCAATCTTGTAGATAACCAGCTCAACACAACAATGTGAATCACCTCAGGAGATCCGAGAAAGTGATTCAAATGGCGCTTTATTTATAACCAAAAGAAAAGGCTGCAACGCGACATATAGCACATCGGCCCCAACTGGGACTACTAGTCATGCTGGTCCCAATCCAGGCCGGCTTTTAATGGTTGATTCTATGAGCCCCAGTTGATGGACCTCCGCCTATCAACAAAGGAGCTTGTATTCCATGAGCCCCACGAGGAGATCAATCGCGACGTAAGGGTTATTACACTCAGGTACCTTCCGATCTTCTCCAACTCTCAGCCCAGAGCAACATCTCACCCCCTCACATAAGGAAGGAGATTGCAACAAGAGAGCTCCTGGAGAAGGTTGACAGCAACCCAAACCTGCCGCTCCACAAGGACCTTACCAATCCACCTGCTGCTCGCCTCCCATCATGCCGCCCTGCATGGCTAAGACCACCATGCCAAGGAATAACCTTGGTGGCCCTGTGGCAGCAGGAATATAACCAATAGACATCCTCATCACCCAGCTTCCACCGGCCACACCAACATTGGGCACTCCTCAATCATGTCCGTACTGGTCAAGCAAATTGCCATAAGTGGGGCTTTGCAGGGAACCTGGCAGCAGCTGTGTGCACCTCAATCAATGACTCACATCATTGAAGACTGCCACCTGATATCACTCAGTGGAGGACACAGGGAACTGAGGAAGCTATTGTCTGGCTTGGTGATCACGGCACACGCTGTAAAATACAGTTTGTTAGCAATCACTGTCAACAAAAGTTGAAATTATCCCCAATATCATCAAGAGCCAGAAGGGAGGGGGGGGAAGAGGGAACACCATTTATATTGACCAAAATACAGCTCAGCAGCTCTGCCTACACAGAACATTGGCGTCAAAGCTAAGTGTGATGTACTGAGATCTCCGATATCTAAGTCTACATGGGCTGAATAAAAATAGTGTTAACAGGAACTTACTCTGGTGTTCAGAAATCTAATTAAAAACACAGTGGGCTACTAGATAGGTTAAACATGGAATTAGCAAAGTAGAAATTTAAACAAGCTGGTTGCTAAATATTCATTGAACTTGCCCCATGTAATTTCCAATTTAAATAGCAAAAATGTAGCAAAAGCATTTTGCAAGTGGACAGTTTCCAGCATCAATAATTAATTGGTAGGCTGATAAATAATTAGAACATTATTTTTCAGGCACCATCTACAGAGTTGATGAAATTCTGACAGGGATGGCTTGCGGGGGAGGGAGTGGCGTAGTGGTATTGCCATTGGACTACTATCCCATAGACCTAGGGGACTCTGGCGACACCGGTTCAAATCCCCCCATGACAGATGGCGAAATTTGAATTGAATAAATATCAGGAATTAAAAGTCTAATGATGACCATGAAACCATTGTTGATTGTCATAAACATACATCCGGTTCATTAATGTCCTTTAGGGAAGGAAATCTGCCATCCTTACCTGGTCTACATGTGACTCCAGATCCACAGCAATGTGGTTGACACTTAAATGCCCCCTCAAGGACAATTAGGGATGGGTAATAAATACGGGCCCAACCTGGGCTGCCCACATCCAATGAAAGAATAAAGTTAGATCATTTCATTGGAGGAAGATTTTTGTAAGGGCCCCGAAGAATCCAGCACGAGTTTTAAGGATACAAAATAATAACGTTTATTTACTATAACAATATATACATAACAGTAGCAGTAACTTCCCTTGCTACATACTCCTTCCTCCTGGTTCCTGGACTGGCCAGCTTATTTATAGTAGGAGTTTCTCCGCCCCCCTCATTGGGGAAGTTCATACTCCCATAGGATTGTGGGATAGTCATTAGTCCCCAGCCAATCGTCAGTAGGCAGGTTATAACATCCCTCCCCCCCAAAGTCCAAGGAATCCACCGTAGGCCCTGGCGAAGGAAGGCGTTGAACTCGTTTGGCCGCAGGCCAGACGCCATTTGAACGCGGCGCTGGATCTGGCGGCGTATAACGAGACGGAGACCGGCGCTTCCGTGATGAACGGCGCGGTTGTACATCCACGGCCTGTGGACCCGAGGATTCCCCCTCTGATTCATCCTGTGTCTCCATCTCGGAGTCAGAGTCTGCTGCCTCCGTCATGTCAGCGTCTCTATCCCCATTCGGTCCCGTCACGACCTGCGCAGGCTTCGAGTGAGGCACCAGTGGAAGATTTGGAGGACTACCTTCCCTTGTTTCTGGTCTTTGCCGCTGTTGAACTGAGCTCCGGGGGCGGGGAATCTTTTGCGGGGATGATCTTCTGGACCAGACGTGGTCCACATGTTTTCGCTGGAGATGACCCTGGGCTTGCACTTGGTACGATATAGGGCCCGTTTAGCGAAAGATTACACCAGGAACCCATTGGGCACCACCAGCAAAATTCCGCACGAATACTGGGTCACCGGGCGCAAACTGCCGAATCGGACGATGCCGAGACAATCCCGGTCCCTGCCGTTCTTGTGTGCGGCGTACTTTTGCGCCAATGTCCGGGAAGACCATACTAAGGCGGGTGCGAAATCTCCGGCCCATTAGGAGTTCTGCGGGAGCTACCCCAGTCACTGTATGGGGGGTGGTCCTGTACGTAAACAAAAACCGAGCCAGTCTCGTGTCCATTGATCCGGAAGACTGCTTCTTTAGGCCTCTTTTGAATGTTTGCACTGCACGCTCTGCCAACCCATTTGAAGCCGGGTGGTAAGGGGCAGTGCGGATATGGTGGATGCCGTTCATCTTTGTAAACCTAGCAAACTCCTCACTCGTGAATGGAGTGCCATTATCCGTGACCAGCACCTCGGGGAGGCCATGCGTACTAAATGATAAACGCATTTTTTCAATTGTTGCGCAGGACGTTGTCCCCTGCATCTTATGCACCTCCAGCCATTTGGACTGGGCGTCAATTAGCAGAAGGAACATGGATCCCTGAAAAGGGCCTGCGAAATCTGCATGTAAGCGTGCCCAAGGCCGCCCTGGCCATTCCCAGTGATGTAGGGGCGCGGCCGGCGGAAGCTTCTGATGCTCCTGGCAAATGGAGCAGTCTTGGGCCACCTTCTCAATGTCGGTGTCGAGGCCTGGCCACCAGACATAACTCCGGGCCAACATTTTCATCTTGGTCATGCCCGGATGCCCATTGTGCAAGTCTGATAATATCAGCTCCCGGCCTTTTTCCGGGACAATCACACGCGTCCCCCACAAGAGGATGCCGTCTTCCACGCTGAACTCTGACAGCTTGGAGGAAAATGCCCGCAACTCGCCTGGGAGCTGTCTATGCTGCCCACCATACAGGACTATGTGCCGAACCTTTGACAAGACTGGCTCCGTCTGGGTCCACTCACGGATCTGTGATGCCGTGACAGGCAAGGTGTCCATAAAATTTAGGGTTGCGACCACCTCACCGGTCGTGGGGGTCGACATGGGGCCGGTCGATAAAGGCAATCGGCTCAGTGCGTCGGCATTTGCTATCTGCGTACCAGCTTTGTGCTCCAGAGAATATTCATATGCAGCAAGCAACAAAGCCCAGCGCTGGATCCGTGCAGAAGCAATGGGCGGTATTGGCTTATCCTCTCTGAAGAGTCCCAGCAGGGGCTTATGATCAGTCACGATAGTGAAATGGCGGCCGTACACATACTGGTGGAAGCGTTTCACCGCGAAAACCACTGCCAGGCCCTCCTTCTCGATCTGCGCGTACTTTTTCTCCGCTGCAGTCAATGTGCGGGAGGCGAAAGCTATCGGTCGTTCGGCCCCGTTCTCCATCTTGTGGGACAGGACAGCCCCAATACCATACGGGGATGCATCACATGTGACGAGCAAAGGCTTTCCCGGATCATAGTGGGTTAGTAACCCAGACGACGACAATTGTTGCTTTACCCGCCGGAAAGCGGTTTCTTGCGGCTGACCCCAAACCCAGGTGTGATTTTTCTTTAGCAGCAGGTGCAAGGGGGCCAGCGTAGTTGCCAGATTGGGGAGGAACTTCCCGTAATAGTTTACGAGACCGAGAAAAGAACGAAGATGCGAAGTGTCAGTCGGGGTGGGGGCATGATGAATTGCACGCACCTTCTCTGCGACGGGGTGCAGACCCTCGCGGTCCACCCGATAACCTAGGTAGACTACTTCTTTTGCCTGAAATACGCACTTTGTGTGACGTAAACGGACTCCAGCCTCCGAAAGGCGTCTAAGGACAGCCTCCAGATTTTCCAAATGCTCTTGCTCCGACGTCCCTGTAATCAACACGTCATCTAGGTAGACAGCCACACGTGGTAAACCTCTCAAAATGCCCTCCATAACACGTTGAAAAATTGCGCAGGCAGAGGATACTCCAAAGGGCAACCGTGTATATTCATACAGGCCCCGGTGTGTTAATTGTTACATATGGTCGGGAGGCAGGGTCCAGCTCCAACTGCAGGTAGGCGTGACTCATATCTAATTTTGTGAATGAGAGTCCGCCTGAAAGTTTCGCGTAGAGATCCTCTATGCGAGGCATTGGGTATCGGTCAAGTCGGGAAACTGTATTCACTGTAAGTTTATAGTCGCCACACAAGCGAACTGTGGCATCTGGCTTCATTACTGGTACAATTGGTGCTGCCCAGTCAGCAAAACGGACGGGCCTGATAATACCCAAATTCTCAAAACGAGTGAGCTCCCCTTCTACCTTCTCGAGCAAAGCGTAAGGCACTGGGCGCGCCCGGAAATAGCGCGGCATGGCTCCTGGTTCAACTTGGATACGGGCTACGGCCCCTTTTATTTTCCCCAAACCAGGCTGGAATACCTCTGGGTATCGTCCTAGCACCTCAGTCAACCCTCCAGAAACTGTTTGGAGGATGTGCTGCCATTGCAACCGCAAATGGCGCAACCAGTCCCGACCCAACAGGCTGGGCCCATGGCCACGCACTACGATAAGTGGGAAACGCCCCTCCTGGCGTCCATAGACAACAGGGGTCATTGTAGTTCCTGCAATGTCCAGTGGTTCCCCCGTGTAGGTGGCCAACCTGGCCTGTGAGTCAGTTAATGTAAGGGTCTGTATACCCTGCTTGATGCGGTCGAATGTCCTCTGGGCGATCACGGAGACCGCTGCGCCAGTATCCAACTCCATCTCCAGCGGGTGGCCATTGACCCGTACTGTCACCTTAATGGGGGCCACACGGGGAGCTGCCACACAATGCAGCTGCAGGCAGTCGTCCTCCGTCTCCACGTCCTCAGGAGTGGTTGCTGCAGGTTCATCCACATGGAAGGTACGGCCTCTGGGCTGGTCCCAGTTACGGCCCCTGGGCTGGTCCCAGTTTCGGTCGGAACGACGGCGCCTCTGGCGTCCCCAGGACCGCCGTCCGCGACGGGGTCGGCGCCTACAAGTCTGACACGGACATGGCTCCTCATCCATTGGCTCTGGAGAAGGCTCCCTTCGGGGAAGAATGTCCGATGGCCACTGGCGTCGGTCTGGTCGTTGCCTCGCCCAAGGTACCGCAGGAGTGCGGGGGGACGTTTTTGGGCGGAAAGGGGTGCGCCCCAAGGCATGCACTTCCATTCCCTGTAGCTCCTGTACTCCTCGCTCTGCGCTCTCTCGGGACAAGACTATTTGTATTGCCTGTTGAAAAGTCAATGTTGGCTCCGCTAACAACTTTCTCTGGGTGGCCGCATTGTTAATACCGCAAACCAAACGGTCGCGTAACATTTCTGACAAGGTCTCACCATAGTCACAGTATTCCGCAATCCTGTGTAGCCTGGATAAAAAAATCGGCAAGGGATTCTCCAGGGGTCCTCTCAGCGGTATTAAACCGGTAACGCTGGACTATCGTGGATGGGGCTGGGTTAAAGTGTTGCCCCACTATATTCACAAGTTCGTCAAACGTTTTGGTGTCCGGCGCAGCTGGGTACGTAAGGCTCCTAATCACCCCAAACGTATGCGGCCCGCAGGCGGTGAGCAATATGACCACCTGGCGCTCGTTTTCAGTGATATTGTAACGCATCCGTTGTGTGTACTGGTTCCAGCTTTCCAGCGCAGCATCAAAAACATCCAAACGTCCGTACAGAGGCATGGTATATTAGAAAACAACTTCCAACCTGTATCCAACAAAAATCCAGGGAGGTGGCTTCAGCAGTGTAGACAGCTATTCACTTTTACCTTCGTCGTCAGTTTTGTAAGGGCCCCGAAGAATCCAGCACGAGTTTTAAGGATACAAAATAATAACGTTTATTTACTATAACAATATATACATAACAGTAGCAGTAACTTCCCTTGCTACGTACTCCTTCCTCCTGGTTCCTGGACTGGCCAGCTTATTTATAGTAGGAGTTTCTCCGCCCCCCTCATTGGGGAAGTTCATACTCCCATAGGATTGTGGGATAGTCATTAGTCCCCAGCCAATCGTCAGTAGGCAGGTTATAACAAAGATGTTCCATGTTGTGGCAGAATTTTGTATTGAAGGCACTGACTTCAATGACTTATGTATATCTTTTGCTTGTGTAGCCACCTAAAATGGTTGATTCCCTATTAATTTGGCCAAAACCCGATTTAAAATGGCTAACCGGAAAGGCTGATGGGAAAAGCAGCCAACAGGACACAAACAGACAGCTGCAGACAGAATAGCATATTCGGCTCTGGGGAAGTCGGCCCAGATCGATACTCAAGACCATTAGCAGCACATCAACCCAGACATCTGCAGTTTAATCGGCTATCCCCAGGAACAATTGCAACATATTAGCAATTGAATGCCGGGCCAGACCTGTCGGCGCCTGCAGTGGCCGAAACAAAGACAGGTGAATGACCACCCCCCGATCGGGGAATCGCCCCGTTATTGGATATATCGAACCCAGTGATCAGGGAACAAGTCCAATCACTTGGGACTTAGGGTCAAGGGCCACCCCAAGAGGCGGGAAGCCCCTGGGCCCTATAAAGTGAGGGGCCAAGTTCAGATCTCTCTCTCTCTCTCCCTTCTTCTCCTGCTCGAGACCTTCGCAAGAACATCAACCAGAAACAGTAAGTTTGACTCCAGCGATCGCTACCCGATAAAGACTCCTAGCCATTGACCTGTATCAGCCTTTTTGAATCCCGCGGGCCAGATCCGATTCGATAAGCCATTCGTTTCCCTGACCTGGTGGGCCCTTCCTAAAGTTAAGTATTGGCCAGTAGTGATAGGTTTCTATATAGATAGTAGGATTATTGTGTAAGCATTACTTGTTGTATATAATAAATGACCGTTGATTTCAATCTTACTAAGCGGTGTGCTGACTTATTAATCATAACTCGAGCTTGAACCACGTGGCGGTATCAGAAAGATGCCTGGCGACTCGTGAGCAAAGGTGACATAATCAGAGCTAATAAACTAAGGCTATAAAGAGCAACATAATTGGCGACTCCGCCGGGACCCGACATAGAAGTGGAAAAACACTCCGGGAGAACCCCAACAATTTGAATAGAATCCAATCGGAAACAAAACAAAACAAAAAAACCCACAAGTGTTCAAGCGGTTCTGGTTAATAATTCACAATTCGGAAGTGTGTGTATGCATGCGTAACTAACAGGGTTATAAGGTAAAACTGATAGATTTTGTTGCGTCAAAACTGTCGGAAGTCTGTATTTTCGGAAATTAGCGCAAGCCGTACCCGCATCTACGACACCACCTTAGCCCCCTGTTCCAAATTTGAACGTAACGAGCAGATAAGAGAGATGGCCATGCAGACAATGCAACGCCTTATGAACCTCGAAGAATTTGAGGTCGCACCGATCAGCAGCATTAAAGTGGGACAGTGTCCCATTTGGGAAGTGGAAATTCGCAAATTTCTGCAGGGCAAAGGATGGCCCATGTGGAGCGGTTTCTGTAATAATGACGACTCAGGTCCCGGAAGTATAGGGCATACTTGGTGGGAGAACATGAGTGAAATCCATAAGAAAAGCTTAGCGAAAGCGCGCAAGCCGATGGCAATCGTGTCCTGCATGGCACAGTTGCGAGGCACAGAGGAGGTTGTCAGGACGCTCCGAAAAGAAATAGAAGGCATACATCGTATGAGTAAAATCGATGTATGCGAGATGGAAAAGGAAAACCTGGAATTGAAAAGGCAGTTAGAAGCCAAGGACGAAGAGGTGGCTGACGCCAAACGAGGTCACCAGTCTTGTCTGGCGCATTTAAGCAGTTTTCAATCCCAGTATGAGAAAGCTTATCAGGACACACAGCGTGCCATCCTGGTTAAGAAAGAGACGGAGAAGCAGGTGGAGACACTACAGAAGCAATGTAGTGATCTCAAGGCAGCCTTGAGAGCGCTCCACGCTGCAACCACGGAACAAAGGCAGAGTACCTTAGACCATGCAAAGTGCCGAAAGCAAATTGCAGACCTGCAAGCAATGCTTTCTGTCCAAAAGGGATTCCAAGACACCTTTGGGGAAAGTTTAGACCAGGAAGACGGCCCTGATTGTGAAGAACTGCACGAGACAGCGCAGAGATATGTTCAGGGAGCATGTGCGCAGGGAAAACCGCAAAGGAGGAGAGCACCCCCACCCCCCACACAGCAGGGAATACAGGCTCCCATGAACCCTGTAACACCCACCGCACCGCCACAGCAAACGAGGCGGAAGTCTTATATTCCACCCCCCTTACAGTGACCCAATTACGGGACGCGTGTGCTAAAATCGCACCGTTCCTCCCCGCTTCAGATCCACACCATTTCTTTGCCACCGTCAAACACCAGGCGACCATGTACGGCCTGGATGAAAAAGAGCAGGTAAAGCTCACGGTCCTCAGCTTAGACCCATCGGTCGCAGCAGCCCTTCCCGACCCACAGAATGTAGGAGGAGGCACCCTTGCAGAAATGCATACCCGCGACCCTGGATGCGATCGGGTACAACCGGGGCGACCCCGTAGATGGTCTAAATAAGTGCAGACAGAAAAAGTCTGAACACCCCACAGCGTTCGCAATACGCTTGTGGATTCACTTTGAAGCCGTTTTCGGAAATGTAGACCGTGCCCATTTGTCCGCAGACAATATGGCCAAATGGACCCGCACCCTTATCTCCCATGCCACGGAAGCAGGCCAGAATGCCTGTAGTAATTATGACCCCTCGGAGGAGGCTCATAATGAGAAGTGGGTGGTCAAAAGATTGTCCCGCGTTTGGGAACAAGCGGCTCACGGTAAACCCGCAGCTAGAACCCCTGAGGAAAACCAAGCCGCCGCAGACGTGCAGGCAGTAAGAACCACTCTCCACAGCCCTGCCTGGGTAAACGAGGGAAAGAGCAGCCCCCCAGCAAAACCGCAAGAATGCTACAATTGCGGACAGTTGGGACATTTTGCCAAAGAATGCAAGGCCCCTAAAAAACCACAGAGAGCCCAACAGACAGGCACCCTCAATAAGAAAAAGGCAGAGCCCATACATAGCATTAGCACCCAGTCCGATCAGACAGACTCGACCGGAACGGACTGACGGTGTACAGGCTCCCCCAGTTGGGTCTGCGATACCCTTTGGGATAGGTCAGGACGACCCGTAGTCGCAGCGAAAGTTAGGGGACAGCCGATCGAGCTTCTCTGGGACACAGGAGGGTCCCGCACCACCTTAAATTCCTCCTCCCTTGGTAAGGACACGTGGCCCACCACAGCCACTATCACCCTCAGCGGCTTCACAGGCCACTCACAACAGGGACATATCACAACCCCTGTACCCATCCAGATCAGGACCATTAATACAAAACACCCCGTAGTGTTAGTCGACCTGCCCCCAACAGCAGAGCACATTTTGGGGATCGACTTCATGAATTCTCATCACCTCTCTTTCGATCCAGTCAACCAGTGTGTCTGGAAGATGGCGAAATCCGCTTGAGCCCCACAACGCTCAATATAGCGGATTATATGAACAAAATTAGCGCAGTAGGCGAGTTTTGGTTCAACCCCACCACGCTCAGCACGGACCGACAGGTTAGGGCAGTCCTGCAAAAGAACAGGGCAGCATTCGCAACCCACAAACACGACTGTGGATGGATGGCCGATTCCGTACAAATAACAGGACCGGACCCTAGACCCCAAAAACAGTACGGATTTCCCCTAGAAGCAGAGGGAGAAATCCTAAAGGTCATAGAAAGCTTATTAGAGCAGGGCGTCCTAAGATCGGTAGCCTCAACTAATAATGCCCCGATTTGGCCAGTAAGGAAACTCGACGGATCATGGCGTTTGATGATTGATTATCGGGAACTCAATAAAGTCACCCCCGCAGCAGCCCCCACCGTTGCACAAGTCCCGAGACCATGCTCAAACAGGGGCTCCATGCCCGATATTTCAGTAATAGGTTCTGGTCCATTCCATTGGCAAAGGCGTGCCAGTATAAATTTGCCTTCACTTTCAGAGCGCAGCAGTACACGTGGACATGCCTGCCACAAGGCTTCCACAACTCCCCCTCCATTTTCCACCGACAACTGGCAAATGGACTAGCAAATTTTCTCGCCCCGAATGTCTGGTACAGTATGTAGACGATCTACTACTACAGACAGACACAAAGGAAGAGCACATTGAGCTTCTGTCCGAACTCCTGGAATTACTACATTCCATTGGCTGTAAAGTAAACCCCAAAAAGGCCCAGATATTGGAAGAAAAAGTTGTATATTTGGGTACAATTATCACACACGGCAAACGCGAGATCGAGCACAAAAGAATTGACTCGATCGCTAAATTGCACTTAGCGTTTTTAGGACTGGTTGGCTACTGCCGAAACCACATTGACGGTTTCGCCAGCAAGGCAGCGCCCCTCTCAGACCTCCTAAAGAAAGGAACCCCCTGGGAATAGCTTCCGCAGCATACGGATGCTGTGGAATCATTAAAACAGGCGCGCATAGCCGCCCCCGCACTACAAGTTCCCGACCCGCTTTCCCCTTACGCCATAGAGGTAGCGACCACAGACCGCACCCTTTCAGCCGTGCTCCTGCAGGAACGGCACGACCAGCTAAGACCCGTGGCTTATGCCTCCCGGATTTTAGGTGCTGTGGAGCAGGGATTCTCAGCCTGTGAGAGGCACCTGCTCGCAGTTTTCTGGGCAGTCCAGTACTTCTCATACATTACCGGACTGAACCCCATCACCATTTTGACCGAGCACACCCCCACCCAACTTTTACTAGACGTACGACTTAAAGACGGTACCGTCAGCCAAATCCACGCTGCTAGGTGGACCCTTCTCTTACAAGGACGGGACATCACAGTAAAACGGACAAAGACTCAGACATACTTAGCGGACAATCTACAGTACCCCGGAACCCCCCCGTGAGTGTGAAATCATCTCGCCCCACCATAATACAGGCCCCTTTATAGCTAAAACACCCCCCAGAAAACTAGCAACTCCATCTCAGAACCCCTCTCACCCGGACACGTGTGACCCCATTAGGATTTATGTGGATGGATCTTCCACAATCCTGGATGGGCAACGCATAACAGGTTGTGGGATTTATGTGGAGACGCGCCCTTGAGGAAATCGCATTAAAATTACCCGGACACTTAGGCGCGCAGGCAGCAGAGCTTGCGGCCATCGCTTACATTGTAGAGCACCCAGAGTCCTTCCCCAGCCCAGCAGACATATATTCAGACAGTCTATACATGTGCAACAGCCTCACTGAATTTCTGCCCCTCTGGGAAACGAGAGGATTTGTTTCCGCGGATGGGAAACCCCTCCCCTCAGCCCCATTACTCCGCCATATTCTGAAAAAAACCAAGAACAGGAATTTTGGCATTATAAAAGTCTGCAGCCACCATCGTTCCTCCCCCCCTGGAAATGTAAAAGCCGACGCACTGGCTAAGGCAGGATCCAGGCATGGGTATTTTTGGAAGCCCCCCGAGAGCGCCCCAGTGAGTGCGCCAGTGAGTGCAGTTCAGGTCACGCAGACTAGGATCGAAGATCTAGTAGAGGTCCAGAAGCAGGATAGCGCTCTCACTGAAATCGTGAAAGGGAAGTTTCCAGCCTCATACGAGAGGTACAGAAATACAATAACCACACATGACGGTGTGGTGCTAAAGGACACCCTTTACGTAGTTCCTGAGCAGGATAGGAATCAAATGATCTGTTTATTCCATGATGGTCATGGACACCAGGGAATCGAACCCACCGCAGCCCACCTCAAACAGCTTTGTTGGTGGCCTATTCTCAAAGAGGATGTATCCCATTACATCGAGAATTGCCTCATCTGCGCTTAGAACAACCCAGATAGATATGCCAAAAAGGCACATCTCAGCCACACCCGACCCGTTAACGGCCCCTGGACTAACCTCCAGATCGATTTTATAGGTCCATTGCCCCCTTGCAGGAATGGCTATAAATATGTTCTGGTGGTCATAGACACTTTTACAAAATGGGTGGAAGCATTTCCCGCCCGCATCAACACCGCGAAAACAGCCAAAATCCTAACCCACCACATTTTTACAAGATGGGGACTCCTCCGCAGTATTGAATCGGACCAAGGTTCTCACTTTACGGGACGGGTCATGCAGAACGTCCTCACGATATTTGGCATAACCCAAAAATTTCACATTGCGTACCGCCCTCAGTCGAGTGGTATAGTGGAGCGCATGAATCGGACCCTAAAAACCACCCTGAGGAAAATGGTCCCCCAGAATAACACCACTTAGGATTCGGTCCTCCCCTTTGCGCTGATGTTTTTACGTAACACTATTTCCACCTCCACAGGTTACACCCCACACACCCTCATGACCGGACGCCCCATGAAAGGGACAGAGTACTTAGAACATAGAACAATACAGCGCAATACAGGCCCTTCGGCCCACGATGTTGCACCGAAACAAAAGCCATCTAACCTACACTGTGCCATTATGATTTAGAACATAGAACGATACTTGTTGGGTTTAGACCTGACCAGCCCTGAAGTTACGGCCCTCACCCATGAGAAAGCCGTTGAACAATTACTCGCAAATATAAAAACAGCTCAGGTAGCAGCCACTGTTAAACTGGGCACTAAAAGAAAACAGAGCAAGGCCTGTTTTGATAAGGCAGTACATGCAACGGAGTATAATATAGGACAACAAGCGATGTTGTCTGTGTATAACCCCAGCACATTTCTGTCCCCGAAATACTCGGGTCCGTACTCCATTACGGATAAAGTAAGCCCATCGGTATACAAAATCAAATACCAAAATGGTAAGACTGCGTGGTTTCACATAAACCAGCTAAAGGTTTATGGAGCACAGTCAAACCACGCCCACCACGTCATGCTTGACGCAGCAGACCAAACCCCGCCCACAGCCAACGTAACCACACCAACCCCTTCCACGTCCAGTCCAAACACGGACTCGCCCCCGACTCCACCCACAAACTTTACACTCCGCCCCGGAACGCCCACAGACTGCAGCAGCAGAGACAGCGACTGTGACTCTGACAACAGCCACAGCACGCCTCCCTACTATCCTGGTCCCACTCCCAGCAACTCCGACTTCGACTCCAGTGACCCCTCCCTCATCACTTTCTTAAACAAACCACACCACCGACCACCGAACCACACGGACGACCCCGACTTTGTTCCCATCCAACTCGACCCAACTCATTGGCACCGCGACAACACCTGCAGACTCGTCCGCAACGACGAGAGCGACCCCAACTCACACCACGCAGCCCTTTCCGCCCTAATTCACTCCAGAGTTTGCCACCCGGGAGAAGGTGACGACCTCGGGTCTGACTTCCAAGCCACCAACCCCTTTGCAACCCTGTTCGCAACAGAGAACTGAGGTGTCCACATGATGATTTAAAGGAGATACTTGGAGAAAAGTGTTGTCCTTCCTGATGGAACCTGCAGGATGTTTTCCGTTGTTTGTATGTTTGTTTAATGTTGTTCGTCCAACAGGAGAATGTTCTCACCGCCACACACCCATTCACCTGAACTTTTTAGCTTTTTCCCACTGACACCCACCACCGCCACACGCCCATTCTGCCAAAACCTCTGAGGACTTGCCTCAGACACCCACCGACACCAGACGCTTGTTCAGTGGAACTAGGTTTTCAGCTGATACTTGTTCGGGTATCAGACGACCGATCGTAACTGCTCTTCTGATTTGACGGGAGATTCAGAACAGCAACCCCACCATGATGACTACATTTTTGTCCGTTCTTGTCGGTTGCTCAGGCAGTGGAGAAACGGCGTGAGACCCGCCCTGCCTGGGGACCCCCCCGTTGGTCAAAAACGCTCGGGTAGGGGACATACGGTATTGGTAGCCGTCCTACCCGGGGACTCCATTCAAATCTTACCCATCGCAGCCCATACGCACCTCATTCGACCTTTTCCTTTCAAAAACCGTTTTATTTATTTAGGCAACCTTTGGGTTGCTGCCAAATGCTATTTACATCCTGGAACATTTGGATGATAAACTTAGCACTGGTCCGCCATTGGGAAGTGTGCCGTGTCCTAACATTTGTTTTGAAAAAAAAATGGGGGAGAAGTCACATATTGTGACCAATTATAAGGGTTTAATTGGCCCCAAGAAGGACAGACACACTAACACACCGGATATTAAACCAAGGTAGTTACAGATACTATGCTTGTCTTACAGAACTCCAGAAGCTCCAGGACCGGAGAAAAACAGAGAACACAGAGAAAGAAAAGAAAGAGGACAGCCATGAGAACTCCTTTCATCGTGCTCAACACTCTTTTGATGAACATTTGGTTGCGCGGGAACGCGGACTCCATTACTCCAAACCCCCCCTGCCGTTAATGTTCCACTGCCCCGCAGTACCGAGGGCCCAGTCACCAGCCACGCTGCATTATCCTGGTGTGCCAAGTTCATAACTTAGTACTCCCTGTCGTACGTCATTGAGGCACTATTAGCATTGGCCATACTCTGCTGTGCAGTACAGACCATGCGCCTCCGCAAGTGGAAAAGGAGAGCGTACCGCACTCGAACTCCGGTATATCGGATCCGATCCCCTATATTCGGTTATGACCAGACCCCAGACCCCCGCGACCTATGAGACCAGAATAATGAAACATGCACTTGCGTTTTCCTGTAAATAAAAAGAAATGTACGATCCTGAGCTTGACTGCCAAGCCAGGAAAGAATATATGGAATATTATGATTGTTGTTGTATGCTTAGAGAGATAGGATTATGCAATGCTTGATGAGTGGTTTAGGTAAAATTAGAGGTTCCAAGTTTTTATTTTTTTAGATACATGCCCCTGCCTGACATAGCGCCCTCAAGAATTGTTTAGGTAAATTTTTGTGCATAGCTAGGGTCAGAGTAGTGGCCATGTAGGAGGTGCCCTACATGGTCACCCCGGTCAGGGAACGGAAAGGACAAAATTTATGTGATCCTTCACGCTTCGCGTTAGGATCACAAGGAGGGTCTGTAGCCACCTAAAATGGCTGATTCCCTATTAATTTGGCCAAAACCCGATATAAAATGGCTAACCGAAAAGGCTGATGGGAAAAGCAGCCAACAGGACACAAACGGACAGCTGCAGACAGAATAGCATATTCGGCTCTGGGCAAGTCGGCCCAGATCGATACTCAAGACCATTAGCAGCACATCAACCCAGACATCTGCAGTTTAATCGGCTATCTCTGGGAACAATTGCACCATATTAGCAATTGAATGCCGGGCCAGACCTGTCGGCGCCTGCAGTGGCCGAAACAAAGACAGGTGAACGACCACCCCCCGATCGGGGAATCGCCCCGTTATTGGATATATCGAACCCAGTGATCAGGGAACAAGTCCAATCACTTGGGACTCAGAGTCAAGGGCCGCCCCAAGAGGCGGGAAGCCCCTGGACCCTATAAAGTGAGGGGCCCAGTTCAGATCTCTCGCTCTCTCTCCCTTCTTCTCCTGCTCGAGACCTTCGCAAGAACATCAACCAGAAACAGTAAGTTTGGCTCCAGCGATCGCTACCCGATAAAGACTCCTAGCCATCGACCTGTATCAGCCTTTTTGAATCCCGCGGGCCAGATCCGATTCGATAAGCCATTCGTTTCCAGTATTGGCCAGTAGTGATAGGTTTCTATATAGATAGTAGGATTATTGTGTAAGCATTACTTGTTGAATATAATAAATGCCCGTTGATTTCAATCTTACTAAGCGGTGTGCTGACTTATTAATCATAACTCGAGCTTGAACCACGTGGCGGTATCAGAAAGATACCTGGGGACTCGTGAGCAAAGGTGACATAATCAGAGCTAATAAACTAAGGCTAAAAAGAGCAACACTTGACACTGGTTAATGTTATTCTGTGTACAAGATCGCCTGCTGCTATTTAAGCTTATTTCAACCGTTTTGCACTTGGAGATTACCAATGAAGCACGATCAATTTGGCTGGAGACGAAGTTGAATTCAAACTGAGGCTTTATTGGTATCTGAAGTGTGGCCTCCTACAGCAGCTGACGATATGGCTGCTAGCTGAAGGCCACGCATATTTATAACCCGGCTCCTGGGCGGAGCTAGCATGCAGGGGCCCAGGTGAACCTGTAGTGCAGGTTCTACCGTACGACCCTTAATATCGGAACACAGTGGTTTACCACAACCAAGTATATCAAATGGTTTGAGTATTTCATTTCTGACTGGAAGGTCAGGAATTGAAATCCCGATGCTGTCTGTCAGCTTGAGTGAAGAGTGCGTCTTTCACAGAGAATATCTTCAAGTCTGTTCAAAAGACATTTTTTCTCTGGAAGCTTCCCCTCTTATGTCAGCCAATCAGGCTTTGACCAATATCAGATTTCCCTTCTGGCACAGAAATGTAAATGCTCATTAACTTCCTGAATCATCTTTCTGTTTTGTCATCACTACTTTGCTTGGCCCTAGTTGTCGAAAACACTGAAGTGGTCTTTAGCGGTTTCCATCTGGCTGCTGCTTTCATAGAAGAATCTCTAACTTGCAAACTATAAAATCCCTCATCACAATGCTCCTTTCATAAAGATGTAGAGGATAATTGGAATGGATTGTTTTGATTTTTGTCTTTCATTGACAAACTCTTAGACTTTCTCTGATAACTTGTGTAACAGCTGCTACCTTTGGTTCATTTTATAACAAGATATGAACCAGGATTAAATAAGTATCACAAGGCCATGTTGACCAGAGAGATAACATGCTGGGGCAACTTGAAAAGGATGATATATTAATCGTTGTTGAGACATGGGTGTCATTGTTGAAGCCGCCACTTATTGCTCATCCCCAATTGCTGAGAAGGTGCTGCTGGGACCTTTTCTTCATGGCGTTTTTGTACAACAAGGCGATTCACAAGGCCCTTAAGAAGGCAATTAAGAGTCAACCAAATAGATGTGGGACTGGAGTCACATATTGGCCAGACTTGTAAGAAGGGCAGGTTTATTTCCCTCAAGTGAACAAGTTAAGCTTTTACAACAATTTAGCAGCTTTACAGTCATTTTTACTGACAGGCCATTTCCTTTCCAGATATTGTTCAAACTTATTTTAATTTCTTTCCACTCCTGTGTACTTGCATGGTTGAAGCTACACTACAGAGGGTCCACAAATACATTTGATCGCTGACTTGTCAGGCATTTGTTAACTCTGCTGTGAGTTCTAGCACTGCAGCAGGGAGGAGAGGGGACAACTCCATTAAAATTTGGCAGAGATCCTTCTGTTTTCCAACATGGTAAGATTTGAATATAGATGATGCATAGTCTGGATGTAATGAGCAGAATTGATAAGAGGGAATTGATTGATATGGGGTCTAATTTTTAAATTGGCGAGCGCCTGAGTGTTACTGCATAACACGTTCTTGACCACTCTCAAAGGTCCACTGCCATTTAACAATCAATTGAATGTTGATTGGCAGTGGACAAGATTTCCATCCGCCCTTGGAGAACTATCAGCCAATCTAATTGGCCAACAACTCTCCAACCCATCCAGGCACAGTGCTGCAGGGGCCAGAAGAGGTACTGCAACACTCTGCCAGGAATTAAGCCGCGGGATTGTTCCCAAGTTAAGTCCCGGCATTGTTCCCAAGGTGGGTCCCAGGGGCGGAGTGGTTGGGGATGCCCTGGGGGGAGGGGGGGGGGGGGTCTTCAAATTAAGGCACCTTCCTCCTTTCCCATCTGTGATTGAGAAAAGTTGAAAATCAGATTGCCCACCTGCCCATTCTGCCATGCAACAGGCTAAAAATCATACTACTATTCCAGATACTAGGGCAGAGAATCCCTTCAATTGGCTCCATAATTGTCGCTGACTGAAATATCGGGTGAATGCAAGATGACATCGGGATGCGTGGCTGACATCAACACAAGATATTTTAGGTTTTTCAGGATCAGGCATGCACCCACCCCCAATACGTAAAATTCTGCCCATTGTGTATTTAGATTTTTGGAAAGCTTTTGGTAAGGTCCCACACAAGAGGTTGGTAAAAACAATTGGAGCACATGGGATTGGGGGGATTGGCATGGATTGAGAACTGGCTAAAGGACAGAAAACAGAGAGTAGGAATAAATGGGTCATTTTCAGGTGGGCAGGCTGTGACCAGTGCGGCATCGCAAGTATCAGAGTGTGGGTCCCAGCTAGTTACAATGTATCAATGATTTGGATGCATTCCGAATTTTTATATGATACAAAATTAGGTAGAAGTGCAAGTTGTGAAGAGGATGCAAAGAGCCTTCAAGCGGATTTGGAGAGGCTAAGAAAGTTGAAATATAACGTGAAGAAATGTGAGGTTATCCACTTTGATAAGATAAACAGAAATACAGAATATTTCTTTTTTTTTTCTTTTGATTTTTGATTTTTCTTCTCTTATAAATTCAGCGTACCCAATTAACGTTTTCCAATTAAGGGGCAATTTATTGTGGTCAATCCACCTAGCCTGCGCAACTTTGGGTTGTGGGACTTCCGGGTGCGGCTATGCAGAGCTAGGTCGCATATTCGGTAGCTCACGCTTAGAACGGACTTTTGGGCTCTTTTACAGGCCCCCACGGCATTTGTTTGACATTTCCCAGTGTGGGAAGAAGACTGCAGCATTCCCCTGACAGTGTCCCCCAGGAATGTTATGTCTTTTGGCTACCAGACCCGGCAGAAACAGTAAAAGATTTGGCTTGAGCTGCAGGAATAGACAAAGGCCTCTTCCAGCATGCAGGCGGGGGAAGGGCAAGCTTAAAGTTGCAATCTGACTTGACTCTATCAAAGGTGAATTCTAGCAGCAGAGGGAACAACTGTGAAAAGATCTACCAAGGCCATTAAAGAAGCAGGGACGAGGCTTCCAGTGGCGGCCATGGAGGAGTAGGGCATGCATTCGGCAGCTCCCATCTGGAACGGACTCTCAGACCTTTTTCAGGAGTTTCCATAGACTTTTTGGGGCAGACTGGTGAAGCGAACACTGCCAAAAGGATTCCCTCTCGACTTCTGGTTGCGGCTATGCGGAGCTAAGCCGCACAATTCGGCAGCTCCTGCTACCACGGACTTTCGGGCTCGTTCGAGGAGCCCCAACGGAACTTTTTTTTTTTTTTTTGACGCAGCCCGTGGGGAAGGGAAGAGAGAGGTCCCCCTCCAACTTCTAGGAAACGGACCAGAAGTCTAACGGCCAAAGGAGCGGCACTGGAGCAACGGGAGAAGCGAGGGAAAGAAAACAAAATGGCGGCGGCCAGGGACAAAGGGGAGCTGCAGGAGTTCATCAAGCGCTGCTTCGAGGAGCAGCGTGAGGAGATGCGCAAGGAGATGTTGGCGCCTATGCTTTCGGCAATTGAAGGACTCGGGATCACCCAGAAGGCCCACAAAGCTAAGATCCAGGAGGTACAGAAAAGAGTCAGTCAGAACGAGGACGAGCTGGTGGGCCTGGCGGTGAGAGTGGAGCAGAACGAGGCGCTACACAAGAGGTGGGCGGGAAGACGCGAAGACCTGGAGAACAGGTCGAGGAGAAAGAATCTGCAAATCCTGGGTCTCCCTGAGGGAGTGGACGGGGCTGATGCCGGGGCATACGCGAGAACGATGCTCGAGGCGATGATGGGCACGAAGGCCCCTTTGAGGCCGCTGGAGTTGGACGGGGCACATCGGGTGCTGACGAAGAAGCCCATGGCAAATGAGCCGCCAAGGGCGATGGTGGTGAGTTTCCACCGGTTCACGGTCCTGAAATGGGCCAAGAAGGAGCGGAGCAGTAAGTGGGACAATGCAGAGATCCGAATATACCCGGACTGGAGCACGGAGGTTGCAAAGTGGAGAGCGGGTTTCAACCGGGCCAAAGCGGCGTTGTACCGGAAAGAAGTGAAATTTGGAATGCTGCAGCCAGCGCGACTGTGGGTCACATACAAGGGCCAACACTATTACTTCGAAACGCCTGAAGAGGCGTGGACCTTTGTACAAGCCGAAAAGTTGGACTCTAACTGAGGGTTTGTGAGGGTGGGGGGGATGTTTTGGGGTTTGATGTGTGATGGTTGTTGTATATAGGGCGTCAATCACGCGCAGGAAATGTTATATGGGCTGGGGGAGAGAGACAAGGCCGTGACAGGAGCTGCGCCAGGGGGGGCGGAGCGGGATTTGGAAAGGCGGGAAGGGGAACGAAGGAATGCATATGGATTGGGAGACTCCCACGCGGGGAGGTCAATGGGACGGCGGGGGAAGCCGGGGTCAGCAGGCGTCAGCTGACTTACGGGAGTGACATGGGGGGAGCAAAAAAGCTAGACAGGGATCTAGCAGGGGGGGGGGGGGGGGGGGGAGGGGAGGGGGGGAGGGGAGGGGGTTGCTGCTGCACTGGCCGAAAGGGAATGGGACACAGAAGAGGTGGTCGGGACGGGGGTCCCCCCTCTGGGGGACTGGAGGCGTGGACACGGGACTGGCCCAGAAAAGGAGATGGCTAGACGGTGGGGCGTTGGGGGGGGGGGGGGTGAGAGCCCTCCAATCCGGCTGATAACGTGGAATGTGAGGGGCCTGAATGGGCCGGTGAAGTGGGCTCGAGTGTTCGCGCACTTAAAGGGACTGAAGGCGGACGTGGCCATGCTCCTGAAGGTGGCGGACCTGGTCAGGCTAAGAAAGGGATGGGTAGGACAGGTATTCCACTCAGGACTGGACGCGAAGAATAGAGGGGTGGCAATATTGGTGGGAAAGCGGGTGTCATTTGAGGCCAAGACTATTGTAGCGGACAATGGAGGGCGATGTGTAATGGTGAGCAGTAGGCTGCAAGGGACGTGGGTGGTGTTGGTAAACGTATACGCCCCGAACTGGGATGATGCAGGATTCATGAAGCGCATGTTGGGGCGCATTCCGGACCTGGAGATAGGAGGCCTGATAATGGGAGGGGACTTCAATACAGTGTTGGATCCAGCACTGGACCGCTCCAAATCAAGGACTGGAAAGAGGCCGGCGGCGGCCAATGTACTGAGGGGGTTTATGGATCAGATGGGGGGAGTGGACCCATGGCGGTTTGCAAGGCCGCAGGCCAGGGAATTTTCTTTCTTCTCCCATGTACACAAAGCCTACTCCCGGATAGATTTCTTTGTTCTGGGTAGGGCGCTCATCCCAAGGGTGGAGGGGACGGAGTATTCGGCTATAGCCATGCCCCGCACTGGTGGAACTGGAGCTGGGAGAGGAGAGGGACCAACGCCCGTTGCGGCGGCTGGTTGTGGGACTGCTGGCGGACGAGGTGGTGTGTGGGAAGGTGAGGGGGTGTATCGAAAGGTAATTGGAGGCCAAAGACAACGGGGAGGTGCGGGTGGGGGTGGTATGGGAGGCGTTGAAGGGGGTGGTATGGGAGGCGTTGAAGGCGGTGATCAGGGGAGAGCTAATTTCCATTCGGGCTCATAGGGAGAAGACAGAGGGTATGGAAAGGGAGAGGTTAGTGGGGGAGATTTTGAGAGTGGACAGGAGATACGCAGAGGCCCCGGGGGAAAGATTACTTTGGGAAAGACGACGGCTCCAGACGGAGTTTGACCTGTTGACCACAGGGAAGGTGGAGGTACAGTGGAGGAAAGCGCAGGGGGTGACCTACGAGTATGGGGAAAAGGCTAGTCGGATGCTGGCACACCAGCTCCGTAAGAGGATGGCAGCGAGGGAAATAGGGGGAGTCAAAGATGGAAGGGGAGCCATGGTTCGGAGTGCAACAAAAATAAACGAGGTATTCAAGGCCTTTTATGAAGAGCTGTACAGATCCCAGCCCCCAGCGGGGGAAGAGGGGATGAGACGATTCCTAGATCAGCTGAGATTCCCGAGGTTGGAGGAGCAAGAGGTGGCTGGTTTGGAGGCACCAATTGGGTTGGAGGAGCTGAGCAAGGGTTTGGGGAGCATGCCGGCGGGAAAGGCCCCGGGACCGGGCGGATTCCCGGTGGAGTTCTACAGGAAGTACGCAGACCTGTTGGCCCCGCTACTGGTGAGGACCTTTAATGAGGCAAGAGAGGAGGGGACCCTGCCCCCGACAATGTCGGAAGCGACAATTTCTTTGATCCTAAAGCGGGACAAGGACCCACTGCAATGTGGATCGTACAGGCCGATCTCGCTCCTCAATGTGGATGCAAAGTTGGTGGCAAAAGTGCTGGCCACGAGGATCGAGGACTGTGTCCCGGGGGTAATCCACGAGGACCAGACGGGATTTGTAAATGGCAGGCAACTAAACACCAATGTGCGGCGGCTCTTAAACGTGATAATTATGCCATCGGAGGAGGGAGAGGCGGAGATAGTGGCAGCTATGGACGCGGAGAAGGCCTTTGACCGAGCAGAGTGGGAGTACCTCTGGGAGGTGCTGCGTAGGTTTGGGTTCGGGGTAGGGTTTATCAATTGGGTTAAGCTCCTTGACAGAGCCCCGATGGCGAGAGTAGTGACGAACCGGCGGAGGTCGGAGTACTTTCGACTGTACCGAGGGACGAGGCAGGGGTGCCCCCTGTCCCCCCTGTTGTTCGCACTGGCGATCGAACCATTGGCCATGTCATTGAGGGAGTCTAATAAATGGAGGGGGGTGGTCCGAGGGGGAGAAGAGCATCGGGTATCGCTATATGCGGATGACCTGTTGCTGTACGTGGCGGATCCAATGGTGGAGGTCATGCAGACTCTAAGGGAGTTTGGGGAGTTTTCGGGCTATAAGCTCCATGTAGGGAAGAGTGAGCTCTTTGTATTACAGGCGGGGGACCAAGAAAGAGGTATAGGGGACCTACCGCTGAGGAGGGCGGAGGGGAGCTTTCGGTATCTGGGGATCCAGATAGCCAGGAGTTGGGGGACCCTACATAAACTGAATCTGACGAGGTTGGTGGAGCAAATGGAGGAGGATTTCAAAAGATGGGACATGTTATCGCTCTCGCTGGTGGGTAGAGTGCAGTCAGTCAAAATGGTGGTCCTTCCGAGGTTTCTCTTTGTGTTTCCCATCGTGATCACTAAGGCCTTTTTTAAGAGTGTAGGCAGGAGTATTATGGGGTTTGTGTGGGCGAATAAGACCCCGAGAGTAAGGAGAGGGTTCCTGGATCTGGGGCTAGTGAAGACGGCACCGGGGTGCAATGGGAGCATCGGTGTGGTCCCCGATCAGGGGTAACCACCGGTTTGTCCTGGGGAAGATGGACGGGGGGTTCCAGAGCTGGCATCGGGCGGGGATTGGAAGAATGGGGGACCTGTTCATCGACGGGACGTTTGCGAACCTAGGGGCACTGGAGGAGAAGTTCGAGTTACCCCCGGGAAATGCCTTTAGATATATGCAGGTGAGGGCTTTTGTGAGGCGACAGGTGAGGGAATTCCCGTTGCTCCTGGCACAAGAAGTTCAAGATAGGGTGATCTCGGGTGTATGGGTCGGGGAGGGCAAGGTGTCGGAAATACACCAGGAGTTGAAAGAAGAGGGGGAAGCGCTGTTTGAAGAGTTGAAGGGTAAATGGGAGGAGGGGCTGGGGGAGGAGATCGAGGAAGGTCTGTGGGCTGATGCCCTAGGTAGGGTTAATTCCTCCTCCTCGTGTGCCAGGCTCAGCCTGATACAATTTAAGGTGGTCCACAGAGCGCACTTGACGGGGGCGAGGTTGAGTAGGTACTTTGGGGTAGAGGACAGATGTGGAAGGTGCTCAGGGAGCCCGGCGAACCACGTCCATATGTTTTGGTCATGCCCGGCACTGGAGGGTTTCTGGAGAGGAGTGGCGGGAGCAATATCTCAGGTGGTGAAGCCAAGCTGGGGGCTAGCAATATTTGGAGTAGTGGACGAACCGGGAGTGCAGGAGGCGAAAGAGGCCGGCATTCTGGCCTTTGCGTCCCGAGTAGCCCGGCGAAGGATCTTGCTAATGTGGAAGGAGGCGAAGCCCCCCAGCCTGGAGGCCTGGATAAATTATATGGCTGGGTTCATAAAGTTGGAGAGGATTAAGTTCGCCTTGAGAGGGTCTGCGCAGGGGTTCTACAGGCGGTGGCAACCGTTCCTAGACTATCTCGCGGAGCATTAGAGGAAGGTCGGTCAGCAGCAGCAGCAACCTTTGGGGGGAGGGGGGGGGGGGGGGGGCCGGGAAGGGGACGTCCTGGGAGGGGGGGGAAAGGGGGGGACTGCCTGGGAGGGTGGATGAGCAAGAGATAACATGAAGGGTTGGGGAAACTGGCACGTACGGGTGAGGGCCAGTGTTCAAAGCTGTGTAAATATATTATTTTGCCATGTATATATCTTGCTCTGCGCGATTTCTCATTTTTTTTTGTTACGGGGGGGGGGGGGGGGGGGGGGTTATTGTTTGTAAGGGAGAAAAATTGTGTTAAAAAACTTTAATAAATATATTTTTTACAAAAAACTTTGGGTTGTGGGGGCAAAACCCATGCAAACACGGGGAGAATGTACAAACTCCACATGGACAGTGGCCCAGAGCCGGGATAGAACCTGGGACCTCGGCGCCGTGAGGCAGCGGTGCTAACCACTGTGCCACCGTGCTGCCGTACAAAATATTTCTTAAATGGTGAGAGGCTGGGAAGTGTTGAACATCAGAGGGAGTTGGGTGTCCTTGTTCATGAGTCACTGAAAGCTATCTTGCAGGTACAGTGAGCAATCTAGAAAGCAAGTGGTAGCTGGCCTTTATTATAAGAGGATTTGAGTATAGGAGTAAAGATGACTTAATGCAATTACATAGAAGCGAGACCACACCTGAAGTATGGTGTGCAGTTTTGGTCTCCTTACCTAAGGAAAAATATACTTGCCACAGAGGGATTGCAATGAAGGTTCATCTGACTAATTCCTGGGATGGAGGGATTGTCCTTTGAGGAAAGGTTAAACAGACTGGGCCTTTATTCTCTGGAATTTAGAAGAATGAGAGAAGATCTCATTCAAAATTCTTACAGGGCTTGACAGGGTAGATGCAGGAAAGGTGCTTCCCCCTGGCTGGGGGGGTGAGTCTGGAACCAGGGGACACAGTCTCAGAATAAGGGGCAGGACATTTAGGACTGAGCTGAGGAAGGGTTTCTTCACTCAGAGGGTGGTGAATCTTTGAAATTCTCTTTCCCGCGGGGCTGTGAAGCACAGTCATTGATTATGTCCAAGACTGAGATCGATAGATTTCTACATGTTAAAAACATCAAGGGATATGGGGACAGTGCAGAAAAGTGGTGTTGAAGTAGAAGAATGGCAGAACAGGCTCGATGGGCTGAATGGACTGAATGGAACGGCTGTTCCCATTTCTTATCAGGGTGAGAACAAATAATATCAAACTTTCAAGGTAGAAAAGTTGTTAAAGTATGAATAAATTATTTTGTATCTACCCATATTTAATAGAATAGCAGCTCTACTGGATTCTCTGACTCTTTTCAAGATTCTAGACCTCTATCACTTAGAATGACAAGCACAGCAGAAGCAAAAGATTACAAGCAGCAGCATATTCCTCTACACTGAACACACCATCCTGACTTGGAGCAATAGCTCTATTCCTACACTGTTGTCCGGTTAAAATCCTGGAACTCCCTCCCTAACAGCACTGTGGATGTATCTACAACACATGAACTGCAGCAGTTCAAGAAGGCAGCTCACCACCACCTTCCCAAGGGCATTCAGGAATGGGCAATAACTTCTGGCTTTGGCAGTGACACTCCCTTGTCAAGAAAAAGTGAAAAAAAGTAATTGGCTGACCGGAATTTGAATTAACATTGGCAAGTCTGGAGGAAATGTGGTCGTCACCACTGTTGTATTGTATATACCGCATACGAGGGTATTACGTTAAGGCCCCTGTACTACAGGTACGGGGGTAGATCCCTGCGTGCTGGTTCCGCCCAGTAGGCAGAGTATAAATGTGTGTGCTCTCCAAGCTGCAGCCATTTCGGCAGCAGCTGTAGGAGGCCACACATCTCTGTGTAATAAAGCCTTGATTACTCTCTACTCTCGTCTCACCGTAATTGATAGCGCATCAATTTATTACACAGAGATTTGACAACGATGGATCTCCGCATCAAGCCTGATCGCCTGCAGCTGCATCCTCAAGCAGACAATGCCCAGTCGGCCTTCGCACATTGGCTATCTTGCTTTGAAGCGACAGATCCACCCTCAGAGGCACAGAAGCTCCAGATCCTTTACACGCGGCTGAGCTCCGATATCTTTCCCCTCCTCCGGGACGCACTGACCGACGCTGAGGCCATGGCGCTACTGAAGGAGAACTACACTCAGCAGACCAACAAAATCTATGCCAGGCACCTCCTGTCCACGCAGCATCAACTCCCCGGTGAATCTGTGGAAGATTTCTGGGGTGCCCTGCACACCCTGGTGAGAGAATGCGATTGCCAGGCCGTTTCGGCCATTGAACATTCTGAACTGCTAGTTAGAGACGCGTTCGTTACAGGCATAGGGTCGGCCTACATCCGCCAGTGCCTCTTAGAAGGGGCTACCCTTGACCTCGCGGCGACCAAGAAACTAGTCATCTCGCTTACAGTCGCCTCACGCAATGTACAGGCGTATGCCCCCCACCGCACGGCCCACCCCTCCTGGGCATCGTGGACCCCGCCAGCGAACACACCACCGACATCGCCAAGGTCACGATGCACGCGGTCGACGAGACGCTCCCCTTCCAAGTTCGAGTGATGCATCAGACGTCGCTCTAGCCGCCACCCTCAACCAGGCAGGCAGGCCCGTGGCATTCTTTTCCCGCACCCTCCATGCCTCTGAAATTCGGCACTGCTCCGTCAAAAAGGAGACCCAAGCTATCGTTGAAGCTGTGCGGCATTGGAGGCATTACCTGGCCGGCAGGAGATTCACTCTCCTCACTGACCAACGGTCGGTTGCCTTCATGTCCAACAACACACAGCGAGGTAATATCAAAAATGATAAGATCTTGAGATGGAGGATTGAGCTCTCCACCTACAATTACGAGATTTTGTATCGCCCCGGTAAGTTCAACGAGCCCCCCGATGCCCTATCCCGAGGTACTTGTGCCAGCGCACAAGTGGACCGACTCCGGACCCTGCACGACGATCTCTGTCACCCAGGGGTCACCCGCTTTTATCACTTCATAAAGGCCCGCAATCTGCCCTACTCCATCGAGGAAGTCAGGGCTGTCATCAGAGACTGCCAGGTCTGCACGGAGTGTAAACCGCACTTCTATCGGCCAGACCAAGTGCACCTGGTGTGGGCCTCCCGCCCCTTTGAACGCCTCAGTGTGGACTTCAAAGGGCCCCTCCACACCACTGACCGAAACACGTACTTTCTTACTGTGGTCGACGAATATTCCAGATTCCCCTTCGCCATCCCATGTCCCGATATGACGTCTGCCACCGTCATCAAAGCCCTCAAAACCATCTTTGCTCGCTTTGGTTTCCCCGCCTATGTCCACAGCGACCGGGGATCCTCATTTATGAGCGATGAGCTGCGCCAGTACCTGCTCAGCAGGGGCATTGCCTCGAGCTGGACGACCAGCTACAACCCCCGGGGAAACGGGCAGGTGGAGCAAGAGAATGGGACGGTCTGGAAGGCCGTCCAGCTGGCCCTGTGGTCCAGAAATTTCCCGGCCTCCCGCTGGCAGGAGGTCCTCCCCGACGCCCTTCACTCCATTCGGTCGCTCCTGTGCACTGCGACTAACGAAACTCCCCATGAACGTCTCTTTGCCTTCCCCAGGAAGTCCACCTCCGGGGTTTCGCTCCCAACGTGGCTGGCAGCTCCAGGACCCGTCCTCCTCCGCAAGCATGTGTGACTACACAAGGCGGACCCGTTGGTTGAGAGGGTACAGCTACTTCACGCGAACCCGCAGTACGCCTAAGTAGCGTATCCCGACGGCCGCTAAGGCACCAGCTTGGTCCCCACTCCCCCCCCCCCCCCCCCCCCCCCCCCCCCACTCTGCCCCGGCGACACCCTCCATCCCCCCAGCACACCCCACCACAGCCCCTGTTCCAGGACGATCCGTCCTCCCCTTGGTCCCACCCAGGGATGAAGATGAGGTCGACACGTTCCCGGAGTCACCGACGACCGAACCAAAGTCGAAATCGCCACCAGACCTGCAGCGCTCACAACGACGGATCAAGGCGCCCGATCATCTGAATTTGTAAACGTTTCCTTAAAATGTTAAACACCTGAATGTAAATACTTTTCCACCACCCCCGTTGGACTCTTTTTTAACAGAGGGTGAATGTGGTAGTCACCACTGTTGTATTGTATATACCGCATACGAAGGGTATTACGGTAAGGCCCCTGTATTACAAATACGGGGGTAGATCCCTGCCTGCTGGCTCCGCCGAGTAGGCAGAGTATAACTGTGTGGGCTCTCCGAGCTGCAGCCATTTCAGCAGCAGCTATGGGAGGCTACACATCTCTGCGTGATAAAGCCTCGAGTACACTCTACTCTCGTTGCGTCGTAATTGATAGTGCATCAGAAAGAAAGGAAAGAATGAGGCTTCCAACAGCAGGTGAGCTGAGGTGGGGGCAGAAATGGTATGGAGGTCAAACTGGGCCATTTTTGTAAAACTCTTGCCAGCATCAACATGGGATGCAAGTCCCAGTGCAGGACTTGAGCGCATACACTCCGATGGAGTCCTGTACTCTCATATTTACTATGAGACATTAAACAAAGACCTGGGGCGAAATTCTCTGGAAATAGCGCGATGTCCGCCGACTGGCGCCCAAAACGGCGCAAATCAGTTGGGCATTGCGCCGCCCCAAAGGTGCGGAATGCTCCGCATCTTTGGGGGCCGAGCCCCAACCTTAAGGGGCTAGGCCCACGCCGGACGAATTTCCGCCCCGCCAGCTGGCGGAAAAGGCCTTTGGTGCCCCCGCCAGCTGGCGCGGAAATGACATCTCCGGGCGGCGCATGCGCGGGAGGGTCAGCGGCCGCTGACGGCATTCCCGCGCATGCGCAGTGGAGAGAGTCTCTTCTGCCTCCGCCATGGTGGAGACCGTGGCGGAGGCGGAAGGGAAAGGGTGCCCCCAAGGCACAGGCCCGCCCGCGGTTCGATGGGCCCCGATCGCGGGCCAGGCCACCGTGGGGGCACCTCCCGGGGCCAGATCGCCCCGTGCCCCCCCCAGGACCCTGGAGCCCACCCGCGCCGCGTTGTCCCACCGGTAAGGTAGGTGGTTTAATCTACGCCGGCGGGACAGGCATTTTAGTAGCGGGACTTCGGCCCATCCGGGCCGGAGAATCGCGGGGGCTGGCCCGCCAACTGGCGCGCCGCGATTCCCGCCCCCGCCGAATATCCGGTGGTGGAGAATTCGGCAACCGGCGGGGGCGGGATCCACGCCAGCCCCCGGCGATTCTACGACCCGGCGGGTGGTCGGAGAATCTCGCCCCTGGTGTGCCCTCTGAGATGGGCATTAAAGATACCATGTAAATACGGAAAAAAACAGGGGATGTTTCCTGACGTCCTGACAACATTGGTCATTGATTTCCTTGCTGTGTGCAAATCGGCTGCCCCTTTCCCTGCATTGGAATACTTCAATTGCTCTTCATTGACTGTGAATACATTGGAACATGAAGGGTGCCATGTGAAACATCCTTTCAACATCATGTTCATTCAGCAGAGCAGCTGGGTTATGAAACATGGAAGCCGATGGCGTAAGGTTTCAAAGCCCGACGATCTGCAAGGTCTGAAAATGAATACTGTGTGATGTAAAAAGAAGGCAACCGGAGAGAAAAAAACCTAACCACAGTTCAGCTAGGAAGGAATTGAAGTAGAATCTTTCTTTCATTTCATGAAAGCCGTGCAGCAAAGTAGGATCTGACCATAGCCACAGCAAAGCCTGTCATCTAAAGAACATGTGGAATATGTTAAAATAAAAACTGGCATTTAATTGAACCCAGTCAATTGCAAAAGCTTGTCGCCAAGACCCACTGTTGCCACATGATTGGCCTTTGAGTTCATGAAACATTGTCAATATATTCTCTATAAGTAGTTCTGCTGGTTTAGTCATTAAACATTTGTGTAATATACTGTCTAGTGATTTTTCTGGTTGTCCCAGTTGATTTCAGTGACAAATATTGTTATGTTGTGGCAATTTATTTCAATTAGTTGTTATGTATTTATTTTGCTTGCTCCGGTTACAGTTAGCGTATGCGATACATCTCATCTAGATTTGAAAGTGATACCGCTTCAGGAGTATAGAATGTCTGTTGACACTGGCTGTCAGATTGGATGAGGCTATTAGAGTGGATCCTGTTAAGTAACTATTCTTAGTTGATGTGCCAAGGTTTTAGTCTCCTGAAGGTTTTGGTTCTTAGACGTCTCTGTAAGATTTTCCAATTATATGGAGCACAAAAACTAATTTAATTAAATAAAAGCAAAATGCTGGAAATCTGAAATAAAAATAGAAAATGCTGGGAAAACTCAGTGGGCTGGACTCAGTGTTGATCCGGGCAGGATTCGTGGACTTTCACGACAGCAGAACTGGTGGTAAACCTGTACTGATTCAGCGACTATGGAACACAATCTATTCCAATGGAAAACGGTGTGGGATTCGCTGGGTCCATGATTGACAATCGGGAGGCTGACAGGCCATAGCCACATATACACACTTCACTCCCCACGCACACTCATCCCAGCCAATAAGATGGCACTAGTTGTGCTGGAGCACGCCCATACAGCTTATGGGTCGGCTGGGCCAGAGAGCACCATGGGGGATGACCTGGGGGGAGACCCATGCAACCCATGGCTCTAAGTTCACAGAGGGCAGTCAGCGGTGTGCGCAGCTGCATGGCTGCCTTTCCGGCTGCAGCAATGGTGTTCCGTACCTGTCCACCCCGACAGCACAGCCCACCTCCTGGCCACTCCCCCGCTACTCCCCCCAGCCCTGGCAGAAGCCTCCCGGCGAGTGGCACAGCTGTCAGCAAACTGTGGTGATGTTGGAATCTTCCGTACCCCCTCTCTCTCCCTCAGCAGCCATGACGTCGGTGTCACAATTTTTAAAGCACAAGTAAACCTCGGCATCAGGAACCCCACCCATTGGAGAATCGTGAAGGTGCCAAAGACTACCGGGTCAGACCCGCTAATGAAATGCAAACAGTGATTACTGTAGGTGCGTTCCGGACCGCATTGACGGCGCTGTCGAGGTGACGGAGAATTGCGTTTTGACGTCAAATCGGCACCCATCGCACTTTTGGCATCGGAACCAATTCTCCGCCCAATCACGTTTCCTGATTTCGCCGTCAGCCAACGGAGAATCCCGCCCAGGGCGGGAGTCTCCAATTTGGAGACTATGTCCACACACCGGCGTGGGAACCGTGGCGTTAACTGGCTGAAAACAGCCACCGATTCCCTGATTTGCTGGGGGCTAGCAGGGAGGCCTGCAGCGGCCGTGCCGTGCTTCATGGCAGATGCCACTCCCAGACCCAGCCCACAAAATAGTCTCCCCCATCGGCCTGCTCATGCGCCCTGGACCGCCCCACCACAATGCGCCCAGCCCCGAATAATGTCCCCCCTACCCGTGGATCGGCTCTCCCCGACTGTGGAAGCGCTGGACTGAGTCCGCAGCCGCCACGCTGAGTTCCCGACGGGTGAGATCATGAGAGACCCACGCCGTCGAGAACTCGGCCAGTCGGGGGCGGACATCTGGGGCGGTCCTCAGGCAATGGCCTGAGGCCGTGGATATGTGGTGCGGCGTACTCATAGAAAGGGCGGAGAATCCCGATTCGGTCGGGAATTTGGATTCCCCGGCCCATCGTCGAACGCAATTTCGGCTACAGCGACGGGAGAATCCAGCCCAGAGTTCGGCTTCGGGCTAAATACCTTTCAGCAGAACTGGGAATAGTTTGAGATGCAACAAGATTTAAGCATCAGCTCAGCCTGATGTGTGGGACATGAGCAAAGGGAAGGTCTGGGATAGGGTGGATTGCAGAAGAGATTGAATGACAGAAGGGAGCCGAAGGGAATGGTGACGGGGTAAGAAAGACACAAAGAAACAAAGCATGCAACGAGAGCAGATGTGTCACTCTCTGAAAGAAAATTATAAGAGAAAACCCAAAATATGCAAAGAAAAGGAAACAAAACCCTAACCCTAAACCAAACCCAAACCCAACCCCTAACCCTAACCAACACCCCCCCCCCCCCCACCCCCGCCTCCCCACCAGCGTATTTGAAGGTGGGGAATAGGTCTCAAAAAATAGGTGGGCTGTCCACGCCTTCACTTCCACCTCTGAGCTGTCTCCCATATTGGGCAGGCAAATGGGTCACTCTTGAGCCTATTGGTGAATTAAGTGACCAATTAATAGTCAGTTAAGGGCCTCATTCGGCCTCCACTACAATTCGATGTGCAGCAAGGGGAAGGAGGAGAAGAGGCCATCTGGCCAACAGCTTTCACAGCGAAGGCTGCTGTCAAGTAGAAAAGGAAGGTATAGCCTTTGGTGCAATGGGTCTGGCAGTGTCTGTGGTGGTGGTGGGACGTCAGGGGCAAGGGGGGTCCCTGCCACCATGGCCATACACCATCCCCCCCCCCCCAAAGATCCTACTCCATGCCTTTATCCCTCCTCCCTGGCCTCTAAAACCTGACCCCAAGCCCCTCTCTTGCTTCTCATTCTGGTCTGCTAGATAGGCTCAAAAATAAAATCCTGACTTACCTGAAGTCCAGGTCCATTACTCCTTCATCTTAATGGACTGCCTGTTGTCCTAATCATGACCACTACTCAATTCTGGCATTGTTAGGATTGCGGAGGTGCAGGATTGGCTGACAACTCTCTAAGGCAGGACTTCCTCTCCAATGAGGGCATTAGTCACATTCTGACCCAATAAAGTTTGCCCAGCATATTATCAATGTGTGGCAGCCAGATTTCTGGTCGGTGCAGTACCGACGGACATTTCAGTCAGGAATGGAATCTAGCCTCTGTAAAATCCACCTCAGTGTTGAATCCAGAAGGCTGGAAAGTGCTTAATCAAAAGATTATGTTAAGATTCACTGGAACAGTGCAGCAGGCCCAGGGCAGAGATGTCAGCGGGGGAGCGAAGTGGAGAATTAAAATAACAGGCCACTGGAAGCTTGGTGTCATGCTTGTGGACTGAACAGAGGTGTTCCAAAAACCATATCAGACTAATTAAAACTGTTGGATTATTTTGTGATCCTGAGTGCACAGACCACAGAACCATGGACTCAATTCTAGTTCTGTGTAGAATTTGCCGATCTGAGCCAAGGCATGAATGAGAATGCTGTAAGTGACCTCAATGTCCCCAGGCTGGGAAGCTAAAACTGAGCCAGCATTTCCTCTCTGGATTATTATCTGGTGACCAGTGCTGGAAATGTGTATATGTGGACATCTGTGGGCAGATTGCCTCAAATTACTCAAACAACATTATAAAAAAAATAAAGATTTCCTTTGGTAGAATTTGGAGCGGAGTTATAAACTTGTTGCAAAAATACACATTTACAATCTCACTGGAAATAATAAGTCAAGGAAATCTTTGGTATATCTTCTAAAATTATGTTCCATATAGCAACTCAGGTCCATTATTCTCTCATCTCGGCTCAGATTGGGCTCACTCCTGTTTTCACCTTCTCCCCATAGTTGAACAACTACCTTTCATCTGAGATAAGTCCAAAGAATCCCTACAGTGCAGAAGGAGGCCAATTGGCCTTTCGAGTCTGCACTGACCCTCTGAAAGAGCACCCTACCTGGGCCCAATCCTCTTACCTCTCCTAGCCTACACATCTTTGGACACTAAGGGACAATTTAACATGGCCAATCCACCTAACTTGCACATCTTTCGGGGCTTGCGGGAGGAAACCGGAGCACCCAGAGGAAACCCACGCAGACACGGGGAGAACATGCAGACTCCACACAGCCAGTGATGCAAGCGGGAATTGAATGTGGGACATTGGCGTTGTGAAGCAACGGTGCTAACCACTGTGCCACCCATATTATTATTATTATTTTGTCAGAGTACAATGAAAGGTCATTGGCCTGAAACATTAACTCTGTTACTCACTCCACAGATGATGCCAGACCTGCTGAGGTCTTCCAGCATTTTCTGTTTTTATTACACTTCCTTGCATCCCTGTCAACTTACATATTCCTTTTCCCTCCCAAACCCACATCCTTCTATACAACCCCAGGAATAAAAATGTCCCCTCCCCAAGTCACAAACCACAGCACTTACACCATTTTGCAGAGACTTGTCCAAACGCACCCTCACTTTCAAATTTCATCTTCTTGTTCCACTAAAAGCATTACTTACTCACACCCTGCCCATTCACCAGGATAAAGCCCCAATCGCCACTCACTTCACACTGAGATAGCAGCTTTGACCATTTAGCACCTCACCTGGCCAATGGCCAGGGATAGGAGGGTGTGGCTGTGAGTGAGGCAGGTAGAGGGATCCAGGTTGTAGGGTTGCAGGAGCCTCAGCCCTTGTCCTTGTCCTTTAGATTCACGATTCTTGCTCCCTGTGCAGATGAGAGTGGGGTCTATGGGAAGGATGAGCAAACTGACCACAGCACCATGGTACAGGAGCCATACAAGTGGGTGGAGCGAAAAGAAATGAAGTCATAATCGGGGATAGTATAGTTAGGGGCATTGACACTGTTCTCTGTGACCAGGATCGAGGATCCCGAAGGTTGTGTTGCCTGCCTCTTACTTGAGTTTGGGATATGTCATCTGGGAGGCGGGTATTTAGTACAATTATACTTTATTATCAAACATAGGGTTGGTTCTATACTTAATAACTTACATGCTACTACACATTAGACTATAGCAGTTTAAATGACGTTCACTTAACTTCCATGTGACCGGCTCTGTACAGGTTAGATAAGGTCTTTATCTGGTTCCTCACAAATGGTGGCTGGAGGTCGTCTGGTACGTTTAGGCTGAGTGTCGTCTTTCAGGTGGAGATCACGGGTCCTTGAACTTGGCTGGTCGATTTGCTGCAGTTGGTACACAGAAGCCAGTCCCAAAAGAGGCAGCATGTTGGTCACGCAGTTCTTCTTATCCTTCGCTCTTTTGGGCGTTCCCAGGTAGGGATCCAATGGATCGATAGGATTTCAATCACCCTGATCGATTCTGGCCAACTAGGGGCAGATACCTTGATAGCTGGGCTGGTTCTAGTTGCTATTGTCCAAGGCACCTAGGCACTCCCAAATAAGGCAAATAGGCACACCTGAGTCTGTTACAAATGTTAAGTTTCAATCTGAAGCCCATTGTCCTGGGGAGACCTGTGAGTGGCCTCTAGCAGGTGCAAGTTTCTGCATAAATCTGAGATTGTTGTTTGCAAATACACACACGCTGTGTCTTGTCTGTGTCCCAACCTGACCACAATTCCCATCATCCTTTGTGGGTGGCCATTTTAGATGGCCACAGTCTTCACCTGAATCATTTTTACTTTTAAAAATAAATTTAGTGTAACCAATTCATTTTTTCCAATTAAGAGGCAATTTAGCGTGACCAATCCACCTATTGTGCACATCTTTTGGGTTGTGAGGGCAAAACTCATGCAAACACGGGGAAAATGGGCAAACTCCACACGGACAGAGACCCAGAGCCGGGATCGAACCTGGGACCTCGGTGCCGTGAGGCAGCAATGCTAACCACTGCGCCACCGTGCTGCCCCGTCTTCATCTGAATCATGCTGGCAAATCACATAACCAGGGCTGTAGATAGGGCTTTAAACTAAACAGTGGGTGGGAGGGTTCAGTTGTATGGAGAATTAGAAAATAAAAGTTAAAGGAGAAGGTGAGAGCATAAGTTAATGATGAGGACTTTAAACAAGTTAAGGGTGGGAAGGGGTTCTCAGGAGAGGTTAGTAAATTTTCCAAAACACGTAATAGAACACAGAGTATAGAAAGTGACAGGAATCTAACTTCAGGCGTAGCAGATTAGAGGTCAGCTATGAGAAGGGAGGCGGTCAACGCAGGAGAAATAGAAATTCATCCTAAGGAGGAGGAAACATGCTCAGGGGAGGATGATTGACAAGGGAAGTCAAGGACAGCATAAAAGCAACCGAAAAACCAGGCAGTGTCGTGAGGATTATTGGGATTAACCAGAGGATTTGGAAGCCTTTAAAAGCGAGCAGAGAACAACTAAAAGAACAATATGGGGGGAGAAAATGAAATATGAGTAAACTAGTGTGGCGCACAAAGACTCCGTGAGACAAACAGAGTGAAGTCGATGAGGCTTTATTAAGCGTGTCTGTTCCCCAGCAGCCCGATAGTAAACTGGCATGCGGGGGAAGGCACCGGCTTCTTATACTTCGCCTTCAGGGCGGAGTATGAGGTCAACGGCCAACCAGGACCCGGGATCTGTCAGCCAATGACATTAGGGCTTCCAGTCCCACATGACCCCCAATACATACTACCACAACTAGCTAATAATATAAAAGAAGACTGCAGGAGATTTTTTGCGATATAAAAGATAAGCGAGGGGCAAGAATAGACATTGGGCCACTGGAAAACGTGGTTGGAGAAGTAGTAATAGGAAACAAAGAAATGGCAGAATAACTGAATAGGTACTTTACATCAGTCTTCACAGTGGAAGATACCAGTGGAATACCAGAACTTCAAGAGAGTTAGGGGGCAAACGTGAGTGTAGTGGCCATCACTAAGGAGAAGGAGCTGGAGAAACTGAAAGATCTGAAGGTGGATAAATCACCTGGGCTGAATGGACTACATCCCAGGGTTCTAAAGGAGATAGCTGAGGAGATTGTGGAGACATTGGTGGCGATCTTTCAGGAATCACTGGAGGCAGGAAGGGTCCCAGAAGAATCGAAAATGCTAATGTAACACCACTGTTTAAGAAGGGAGGGAGGCAGATGTGAAACTATAGGCCAGTTAGCCTGATTTTGATTGTTGCTAAGATTTTAGAGTCCATTATTAAGGATGAGATTGCGTAGTACTTGGAAATATATGATAAAATAGGACTGAGTCAGTATGGCTTCGTCAAGCGGAGGTCATGTCTGACAAATCTGTTAGAATTCTTTGAGAAAGTTAGACAAAGGAGAGCCAGTGGACGTGATCTATTTGAATTTCTAGAAGGCCTTTGGCAAGGTGCCGTACAGGAGGCTGCTGAAGAAGATAAGAGCCCATGGTGTTATGGGCAAGGTACTGGAATGGATAAAGAATTGGCTGACTGGCAAAAGGCAGAGAATGAGGATAGAAGGGTCTCTTTAGGAAGGCAGTTGGTAACTAGTGGTTTTCCAAAGGGTTGGGACCATAACTATTCACGATATACATTAACAGTGTGGAAGAAAGGACTGAGCGCATTATTGCTTAGTTTGCAGATGATACAAAGATATGTCGAGGGACAGCTAGTGTTGACGAAACGGGGAGGCTGCAGAATGACGTGGACAGGCTAAGAGTGGGGGGAAAGTGGCAAATGCAATGTGGAAAAATATGAGGTTATGCACTTTGGTAGGAAGAATAGAGGCATAGACTATTTTTTAAATGGAGAAAGGCTTCAGAATTCTGACCCTCTGGGGGGTGTATTGCAGTGCATCACCAGAGTATTATACCGGGTCTCCGCATCGGTCACCGGCCTCTGTACTGGCATCATTAGCCAGGTCCTCAGTGGGTACCCCTCATCCCCCAAGAGCCAACCAGCCATCCTGGGGTGAGCCTCAAAGAGGCCGGGGATGTCCAACTGCCCCAGGATGTAGCTGTGGTGCACACTCCCTGGGAAGCGTGCACAAACGCACATTATCATCATGTGGTGCTCGCACGTGAGCTTGCCGCTCAGGGAGTGGAACCCTTTCCTGTTGATGTAGGGCACTCCCAGACAGCTCGGTAGGTGCAAGGTGACATGCGTGCCATCTATTAGCCCCTGGGCCTGGGTATCCCGCCGATGGTGGAGAATCCTGATGCCTGGGCATCTTGTTGAGCCTGGTCCAAGTCAAAGTTTATATAGTTTGTTGCCCAGGCAAACAGGGCATCCGTCACCTCAGGGGTACAATTGTGGGCTGTAGCTCATGAGATGCTACATAAGCTCCCCTCGAGCCCTGGAATGATCCAGAGACGTAAAAATGCAGATCTGCGGTGACCTTGATGATCACCTGGAGCGGGTATCCTCCTCCTGCACATGCAGCCAAGTCCGCAAGGACAAGGCACAGGTGCCACACCGACCATTTTGAGGCGGAGCCTCCTGCAGCACAGGCAGTCCCTCATCTGTTCAAAAGACCGGCGATGTCTGTACACCTTGGGCCGTCGCCGGCTTCCCCCTCTGGGTCCTTCCCTGGCCTGATGGGTGGCCTGGTCGTCACATTGTGGTGTAGGGCCCTGCACATGGGCCACCGCCTTGAATCTCTGTCAACGCTGCTCCCGCTGCCTTCTCCGATGTCTGGCCGCCTGCCTGCCAGCAGCACCATGAGGGCAGCCTCTGCGGGATATATCATATCATTCATTCTGTGGAATATCTGTAAGGAATTGGGAGAGGCTGTGAGACCGACAACCAGCAGTGCCTCCACCCCGGGACCCTCCATTCCCCCATTGCTCCCCCTCCCACCCCCATTCCCCCCCCTCCCACCCCCATTCCTCCCATTGCTCCCCCTCCCACCCCCATTCCCCCATTGCTCCCCCTCCCACCCCCATTCCTCCTATTGCTCCCCCCTCCCATCCCCATTCCCCCATTGCTCCCCCTCCCCATATCCACTGCCATCCATCATGCCCTGCCCATGCACCCCCAGCGCAGCGAGGGCCCCTGCTCACCGGATCCTACAAACTGTCCCCCAGACACCCGCAACTAACATTACATGGACCGGGCGCTGGTCTCCTCTCCGATGCACACGCCCACCCTCGGGTCGGCGAAATGTCCCCGGGACAGGTGCTCAGCCCCTGGGTGCTCGGATGTTGCCCACTGCGTCCATGGTTTTGCTGCCCGCAGTGTTCAGGCAAAGTGTCCAGGACTCACGGTCTGATTGGGATGCTAGGCAATAACTCCCACATGTTACATGGCACGCCTACCCACGGGGATCCAGTGCTCACTTAACTTTGATTGCCAATTCACAATTACCAATTGCCTTCAGCCGCGTTGCCAGAGGCCCCTGCAGTTAGTAGGAGTTATGGGTGGTTGGTAGGACAAGCAGGTTGGAGCTGGGGTTTCCCCCCAACAGGGGTTGGCATCAAGTACCCGTGGACGCTGACATCACCCCAACCCACCCCCCTCCCACAACCGAGGCTGCGGGCGGCCATCTCCCTGCTCAGAGGCTGGCCCCACCGGGGGCTCCACTAACCTCTCAGAGCACTGAGGCAGAACCCCAGTGCCCCCTGCCTTGGAGCGAAGATGGCTACTCAGCTCCTCGGGTCCCTGCAGCAGCCCTTCTGCCAGCTTCACGTTTTAAAAGAGAAGTACTAATCGGTGCCCACATGTGCACTTCCTAGGGAGACCGTTAGATAGGGGGCGCTCCCTTTAATTGTTTGAGTTTGGGCTTAAGTGGTGATTATTGGTTTCTCACCACGCTACGGCGGGATCCTGATTTCACCAACAGGGTGGGCCGGTTAGATCACAAACAGGTCGGCGCATGGCATGGTTCTCAACCTTGGCCTCTCCCATGATTTAACGGCCTCATTGCACTCTGGCTTAAGCGCAACGCGGCCATTAAATTGCGCCCAGAGAATTCCAAAGATTCACAACCTTCTGAGTAAAGCAATTACTCTTCATCTCGGGCCTAAGTGGCACCCCCTTTATTTTTAAATTGTGTCCCCTGGTTCTAGACTTCCCCGACCAGGGATATCATCTTACCTCCATCTACCCTGCATATCCCTTGAAGTATTTTGGAGGTTTCAATAAGATCACCTCTTATTCTTCGAAACTCTAGAGAATTCAGGCACAGTTTCCCGAATCGGTCTTCATCGGACAGTCCTGCCATCCCAGGAGCAAGTCTGGCTAACCTTTGTTGCACTCTCTCACTGGCAATAATATCCTTCCTAAGGTAAGGGGACCAAAATTGCACACAGAACTCCAGGTACGATCTAACCAAGCTCCTATACAATTGAAGCAAGACTTTAATTATTACACTTCTGAGTTCGGTGATTGTATAATTAGATAGTACAGATGTTTTCCTGAATGGAAGACTCTCAGAATGTTTATAGTCATGGCTAAACATACAAAGAGTGAGCACCAAGGTTTTCAGACACTGGCCTGAAGTTTCTTGGTTTCTCCCTTCTTCCCGTCTTGAATGCAAACACCAACAGCAGCCTGAATCCAGATGTCCCACCCCAAAACCTGGTTGCTGCCATTTTTGTTGGGGTGTGGGAAATGGGATTGGGTTATAAATTGCACATCAGTGGTTCATGTAGGCACCTTCCCATAGAAATTAACAGTTACCTCCACTCATGTGTGATTTTCATGAGATAAGTGTATGAAACCCAAAATGTGCAAATAAAACCCAGTACCAGCAGATCCGAACCTCGTGGATTCATTTGGATAGAAAGGGTGCTCTTTTGGAGAGGTAAGGTTCTCTTAGGATAAGAACGCGGGACACCTTTGAGAGAGGTAAGGCACCCTTTGGGGTATGTAAGGTGCCCTTTGCATTTGTTAAAAGTAGCCATGATTATGTGTAAAATTGCATAACTCATTGGAACTGTCCAAGCTGTCAAAGAATGCCCAAAGCCCTCACGGAACTTTCAAAGCTGTCAAATAACTGTCAAGCTGTTAAAGAACTGTCAAAGCGCTCAAAGCGCTGTCAACGCTGTCAAAGAAATGTCACAACTTCTTGAAACTCTCAAAGCTGTTAAGGGCTTAACTCTGCTGGTCTTTAAATTTAAAACTGTGGAGTTTTTGGGGAAAAAAACAGTGTCTATTATTTTACTCTGTCTCTGGACATAAGCCTGTGGGATATCATTATTGGATTTGTTCTGCCTGAGTGATTTCAAACTTATTCGGATTATCACAGGGAGGTGCCTGTTAAGTGAACACATTGATCAACAGTCCCAAGTGATTATAGAGTAGAAATGTTTGATTTCATAAGAGACATAAGAGACTCGGGTAAATGCTTGTTTTTAGAAGAGACTAGCTTTTAAATATATGAGCATTTTTTCTTTAAGTGACATCATCAATCGACACTTACTTTTGTTACAATCACAGACCAGACCCCAATATTTTTTAGGATACCAGACAAGGACCCCAAACACTTTTTAAATGTTTTAACACTGTGAGGAAACGATACTTCACTCCAGAAATGATTCCACTGACCAATAGGTATCCTTTTATATTAAGCAAACTTAATTCTTATCACAGAATTAAACTCATTAACACAACAGGAAATGTTTTTTCTTTTTTTAAATAAACATTTTATTGAGGTATTTTTTGGTATTATAACAACAACACAATAAACAATGTACATGAAACTATAAACATAGTGCAAAAGCCATCTCCCTCCCTACAGGTCCCACCTCTATTAACCCCCTACTCTAAGCTAAACTAACCCCCCTCCCCTTCTGCTGACGATTAATTTTCCGCGAAGAAGTCGACGAACGGTTGCCACCTCCGGGCGAACCCTAACAGTGACCCTCTCGAGGCGAACTTGATTTTCTCCAAACAGAGAAAGCTGGCCATGTCCGATAGCCAGGTCTCCGACTTCGGGGGCTTTGAGTCCCTCCAAGCTAATAGTATCTGTCTCCGGGCTACCAGGAAAGCAAAGACTCGAACGCCTGCATCTTTCTCCTCCTGCATTTCCGGGTCATCCAACACCCCAAAAATAGCCACCTCTGGACTCAGCCGCACCCTTGTTTTTAACACCGTGGACTTGACATCTGCAATCACCTGCCAAAATCCCCTAAGCTTCGGACATGCCCAGAACATGTGGACATGGTTCGCTGGTTCTCCCGCACATTTTGCACACCTGTCTTCCACCCCAAAGAATCTGCTCATCCGGGCCACTGTCATGTGAGCCTGGTGAACGACCTTAAATTGATTCAGGCTGAGCCTGGCACATGTTGCGGAATCATTGACTCTACTCAACACGTCCGCCCATAGACCATCCTCTATCTCTACTCCCAGCTCCTCCTCCCACTTGCGCTTCAGCTCCTCGGTCTGCATCTCCTCTGACCCCATAAGTTCCTTGTAAATATCAGAGATGCTCCCTTCTCCTACCCACTCTCTCAAAACTACCCTGTCCGGAATTCCCCCTTAGCAGTAGGAGAGGGAAGGTTGACACCTATTTAATTAGGAAGTCCTGCACCTGCAGATCCCTGAATTTGTTTCCCCTCGCCAACCCAAACTTCTCCTCCAGCGCCCTCGTACTCGGAAAGCTCCCCTCTACAAACATATCCCCCATCCTCTCAATCCCTGCTCTGCGCCATATCCGGAACCCTCCATCCATACTTCCCAGGGCAAACCAGTGATTATTACAGATTGGGGACCAGACCGATGCTCCCTCTGCTCCCACATAGATCATTGATCATAGAATTTACAGTGCATGTCTCCTCCATTGCCCCCAGACTCTCAGGGCTGCCACCACCACGGGGCTGTTGGAGTACCGTGCCGGCGGGAACGGCAGAGGCGCAGTTATCAATGCCCCCAAACTGGTGCCCTTGCATGAAGCCGCCTCCATGCGCTCCCATGCCGACCCCTCCCCCACCACCCACTTCCTGATCATGGCTATATTCAGCGGCCAGTAATAGTTACTAAAATTTGACAGTGCCAGCCCGCCCTCTCCCCGACTCCGCTCAAACATTACCTTCCTTACCCGCGGGGTCTTGCCCGCCCAAACGAAGCCAGTGATCACTTTGTTGACCCGTTTAAAAAAGGACTACGGAATAAAGATGGGGAGACATTGAAACACGAATAGGAATCTCGGGAGGACCGTCATCTTCACCATCTGCACCCTCCCAGCTAATGACAACGGGAGTGCGTCCCATCTCCGAAAATCATCCTTCATTTGGTCTACTAGCCGGGCAAGATTGAATTTATGCAGCCGGTCCCAATCCCGTGCCACTTGAATGCCTAGGTACCTAAAGCTTCCCCCTACTAATCTAAACAGCAGCTCCCCAATCGTCTCTCCATCGTCTCTCCTGTCCCCTCACCTGGACCGCAAACATCTCACTTTTCCCCATATTTAGCTTACACCCCAAAAAACGGCCTGTGCCCCCCCCACCCCGCCCCCGGACCAGCCCCTTCCAGCCCCTCGAGCACGAACAACAGTGGGAGAGGGGGCATCCCTGTCTCGTCCTCCGGTGCATTCTAAAATAGTCCAATGTTGTCCTATTCGTCCATACACTTGCCATAGGAGCCTGATGCAGCAACCTGACCCCAGTCAATAAAGACTTGCCCAAATCTGAACCGTCCCAGTATCTCCCACAGATAATCCCATTCTACCCGATCAAAAGCTTTTTCTGCATCCATTGCGATCACTACCTCCAGCTTCCTACCTTCCGGGGGCATCATGGTCACGTTTTCCATTCTTTTTGTTTACTTCCTATAACCCGAAACCCAGAACTCTGCATAGCATGTCCGTGCCCCAAGAGTACGGGCGCAATCTACCCGAATGGGTACATAGTTCCATAGTAAGTATGTTTAACTGGGTGTTTCCCGGTGCTCCCCGGAGCTTGGAGCGCTGAGTAACACCATGCTATTGAACGCCCATTCGGGCAGATGCGGAGCCTCAGCAGTGAATGCCTCAATGAGGTTGCACTTAGTTTTCTGCACTGAGGAGCTCTACTCGCCGCAACTCCTCAGTACAGAATGAGATCGGGACGCCATTTTTAACCAGCATCCCGATCACTCGACCCCCCCCGGATGCGACCCCCGAATCCCCTACTCACCTAGAAGGAGGTCCTTAGGCCCCCTTACAACCATGCAGAGTACCCCCCCAGGCCCAATCCGCAGTGTTGGGAAAATGCCAGCTTGGCAGTCTCACCATGATGAGACCCACGCAGACATGAGGAGAATGTGCAAACTCCACATGGACAGTGAGTCGGGCTGGGATCGAACCCAGGTCCTCTGTGCCACGAGGCAGCTGTGCTAACCACTGTGCCACCATTCCGCCCCACACGCTAATCTCTTACGTGGGTCTTTGTCGAAAGCCTTCTAAAAGTCCAAATAAATCACACCAATTGGCTCACTATAATCAACTAGTTACATCGTCGAAGAATTCCAGTAGATTTATCAAGCTTGATTTTACTTTCATTCATCAATGCTGACTCTGTCCGATCCTGCTTCTGTTTTCTAAGTGCTCTGCTAAAAAATCTTTGATAATGGATTCAAAAGTTTTCCCACTACCAATGTCAGCTTACTGGTCTATAATTTCCTGTTTTCTCTCTACTTCCCTTTTTAAATAATGGGGTCACATTAGTCACCCTCCAATCTGTAGAAACTGTACTCTGGAATGTAGATTATCAGGCCCTGGGGATTTATCAGCCTTCAATCGCATCAAATTCCCCAACACCATTTCCTACTAATACTGATCTCCTTCGGCTCCTCCCTCTCACTAAACCATGCGTTCCCCAACATTTCTGGTATGTTACTTGTGTCCTCATTTGTTAAGAAAGAAACAAAGTATGTATTTAGTTGGTCAGCCATTTCTGTGCTCCCCATTTACCCGGGAATTGTCCAGAAGTGTTAACTTCTCTGGACAATTGCGCTGGTCTGGGAACCATCCGACAAAGTGATTTAAATCGCTAATGGTTTTGGCAGTTTTACAATCATGGTTAATCTGAAAGAGTTTATTTTTTAAATTTACGATGAAAGCAATCTTGCTCAGAACATAAAAGCAGATAGTAAAAGCTTCTACAAATATATAAGACAAAAAAGAGTGGCTAAGGTAAATATTGGTCCTTTGGAAGATGAGAAGGGAGATTTAATAATAGGAGACGGGGAAATGGCTGAGGAGCTGAACAGGTTTTTTGGGTCAGTCTTCACAGTGGAAGACATATATAACATGCCAGTGACTGATGGAAATAAAGATATGATAGGTGAGGACCTTGAGATGATTGTAATCACTAAGGAGGCAGTATTGGGCAAGCTAATGGGGCTAAAGGTAGACAAGTCTCCTGGCCCTGATGGGATGCATCCCAGAGTGTTAAAAGAGATGGCTAGGGAAATTGTAAACGCACTAGTGATAATTTATCAAAATTCACTAGACTCTGGGGTGGTCCCAGAGGGTTAGAAAGTAGCAGACGTGACACCACTGTTTAAAAAAGGAGGTCGGCAGAAAGCGGGTAATTATAGGCCGGTAAGCTTAACTTCGGTTGTAGGGAAAATGCTGGAATCGATCATTAAGGAGGAAATAGCGGGGCACCTGGAGGGAAATTGTCCCATTCGGCAGACGCAGCATGGGTTCATAAAGGGTAGGTCGTGTCTGACTAATTTGGTAGAATTTTTTGAGGATGTTACCAGTGCAGTAGATAATGGGGAGCCAATGGCTGTGGTATATCTGGATTTCCAGAAAGCTTTTGACAAGGTGCCACACAAAAGGTTGCTGCATAAACTAAAGATGCATCGCATTGAGGGTAAAGTGGTAGCATGGGTAGAGGATTGGTTAACTAACAGAAAGCAGAGAGTGGGGATAAATGGGTGTTTCTCTGGTTGGCAACCTGTAACTAGTGGGGTCCCTCAAGGATCAGTGTTGGGCCCGCAGTTGTTCACAATTTACATAGCTGATTTGGAGTTGGGGACCAAGTGCAATGTGGCAAAGTTTGCAGACGACACTAAGATGAGTGGTAAAGCAAAAAGTGCAGAGGATACCGGAAGTCTGCAGAAGGATTTGGATAGGTTAGGTGAATGGGCTAGGGTCTGGCAGATTGAATTCAATGTTGCCAAGTGTGAGGCTATCCATTTTGGGAGGAATAACAGCAGAATGCATTATTATTTAAACGGTAAGATGTTAAAACATGCTGCTGTGCTGAGGGACCTGGGTGTGCTGGTGCACGAGTCGCAAAAATTTGGTGTGCAGGTGCAACAGGTGATTAAGAAGGCTAATCGAGTTTTGTCTTTCATTGCTAGAGGGATGGAGTTCAAGACTAGGGAGGTTATGCTGCAATTGTATAAGGTGGTGAGGCCACATCAGGAGTATTGTATTCAGTTTTGGTCTCCTTACCTGAGAAAGGACATATTGGCACTGGAGGGAGTGCAGAGGAGATTGACTAGGTTGATCCCAGAGTTGAGGGGATTAGATTATGACGAGAGGTTGAGTAGACTGGGACTGTACTCATTGGAGTTTAGAAGGATGAGGGGGGATCTTATTGAAACATATAAAATTATGAAGGGAATAGATAGGATAGATGCGGGCAGGTTGTTTCCACTGGTCGGGGAAAGCAGAACTAGGGGGCATAGCCTCAAAATAAGGGGAAGTAGATTTAGGACCGAGTTTAGGAGGAACTTCTTCACCCAAAGGGTTGTGAATCTCTGGAATTCCTTGCCCAGTGAAGCAGTTGAGGCTCCTTCTTTAAACGTTTTTAAGAAAAAGATAGATACCTTTCTAAAGAATAAAGGGATTCGGGGATATGGTGTACTGTTGCTCTTTTTAGCCTTCGTTTATTAGCTCTGATTATGTCACCTTTGCTCACGAGTCGCCAGGTATCTTTCTGATACCGCCAAGTGGTTCAAGCTCGAGTTATGATTAATAAGTCAGCACACCGCTTAGTAAGATTGAAATCAACGGTCATTTATTACGTACAGCAATCAAGACTTACACAATAATCCTACTATCTATATCAAAACCTACCACTACTGGCCAATACTTAACTTTAGGAGATGGCCCACCAGGTCAGGGAAACAAATAGTTTATCGAATTGGATCTGGCCTGCGGGGTTCAAAAGGCTGATACGGGTCGATGGCTAGGAATCTCTATCGGGTAGCGATCGCTGGAGTCAGACTTACGGTTCTTTGTCGAAGGTTCTTGCGAAAGTTGCGAGCAGGTGAAGAAGGGAGAGAGAGAGCGATCTGAACTTGGCCCCTCACTTTATAGGGTCCAGGGGCTTCCCACCTCTCGGGGCGGCCCTTGACCCTCAGTCCCAAGTGATTGGACTTGTTCCCAATCACTGGGTTCGATATGCTCCAATAATGGGGCGATTCCTCAATCGGGGGGTGGTCGCTCACCTGTCTTTGTTTCGGCCACTGCAGGCGCCGACAGGTCTGGCCCGGCATTCAATTGCTAATATGTTGCAATTGTTCCCGGGGATAGCCGATTAAACTGCAGATGTCTGGGTTGATGTGCTGCTAATAGTCTTGAGTATCGATCTGGGCCGACTTTCCCAGAGCCGAATACGCTATTCTGTCTGCAGCTGTCCGTTTGTGTCCTGTTGGCTGCTTTTCCCATCAGCCGTTTCGGTCAGCCATTTTAAATCGGGTTTTGGCCAAATTAATAGGGAATCAGCCATTTTAGTTGGCTACAGTATGGGCCGGAAAGTGGAGCTGAGTCCACAAAGATCAGCCATGATCTCATTGAATGGCGGAGCCAGATGGCCTACTCCTGTTCCTAGTTCTTATGTTCTTATGTAAATTTAGAGACGATTTCCTCGGGTGGATGTAGCTGTTACAAGGGGGCATAACTATAAGATTTGGGGTGGGAGATATAGGAGGGATGTCCGAGGTAGGTTCTTTACTCAGAGTGGTTAGGGTGTGGAATGGACGGCCTGCTGTGATAGTGGAGTCGGACACTTTAGGAACTTTCAGGCGGATATTGGCTAGGCACATGGAGCACACCAGAATGACAGGGAGTGGAATAGCTTGATCTTGGTTTCGGACAAAGCTCGGCACAACGTCGAGAGCCGAAGGGCCTGTTCTGTGCTGTACTGTTCTATGTTCTTGTGGTATTATCAGGTATTGCTGTACCTAAGAGGCTGATGACCATTGGTTAAACCTAGGAGTTTACCATTGGCTGTTGATCCGTAGCTCTGCCTTGACAGGCGGAGTATGAGAACCGGTGCCATCCCAGCAGCCTTCACTTTCTGTACCGAAGCTGCTGGGGAACAAGTTCTAGTCGATTAAAGCCTTCAGTTATGAAATCACTTTGTCTTGAGTGTAATTGATCATGCATCAGTTCTATGTACCCAATTCATTTTTTCCAATTAAGGGGAAATTTAGTGTGGCCAATCCACTTAACCTGCACATATTTGGGTTGTGCGGGTGAAACCCACGCAGACATGGGGAGAATGTGCAAACTCCACATGGACAATGACCCAGGCCCAGAATCGAACATGAGACTTCAGCGCCGTGAGGCAGCAATGCTAGCCACTGCACCACGTGCTGCCCTTACTCTGAAAGAGTTATAGGAGAAAAAGTACCTCTAACTCCAGAGGAACTATTTTAAAGACCAAACCGAGCCCCACACAGGGTACTCCCAACCCCCCCGGGGAACCCCTTGCCTCCCCCGCCCCATCTAAACACCCACCACCCACGGCATTCCCCACCTGCACAGGATTTCCACCCCACCTCAACCTGACCTGCCCTGGCCTGACCAGGCACTAGCTCATTGGCACACTGGGCTAAATCGCTGGCTTTTAAAGCAGACCAAGGCAGGCCAGCAGCACAGTTCAATTCCCGTACCAGCCTCCCCGAACAGGCGCCGGAATGTGGCGATTAGGGGCTTTTCACAGTAACTTCATTTGAAGCCTACTTGTGACAATAAGCGATTTACATTTCATTTCATACAAACCCAACTGAAACAACTCCTTGATGTCCCCCTCCTCACCCGATACCCCCGGACCCTTGCCACCAATCTGCGCACGACCCCTCCATTAATGTCTGACTCTCCCCTAATGTTCAACTCCTCCCCAATACTCAAACTCTCCCCGATGTCCAAACCTTTCACCCCCCCAATGTCAGAAACCCCCCACTCCCCACCGCTGTCCAATTCCCCCCCCCCCCCATGTCCAAATACCCCACCACCTTCCCTCGATGTCTGAATCCCAACCCTCACACCCCGTTCATTTACTTGAGTAATCTACCTTCTCCCTTTCAATGGGGGCTTAACTCACCTGCTTTATGGGAACTAGTACTGTAAAAAAAGGGGGGGGGTCCTCCTTCACTCTGCTCCTTTTCCACATTGCTAGTAATTACATTCTGTACATTTCTTTCTCACTCAGTTTCATCCTGCCTCAGTTCATCTGTTGCTGAAGCCCTCAATCATGTTGTTGTCACCTCTAAACATGAATATTCTAATGTTCTACTCGGTGGCCTCCCATCTTCAAAATCTTGAGACCATCTTTTTGAAAGAAGGAGGTGCATGATTCTTAACCCCAGAGTGTCTGGTCAATTTAAATGACAGCAGCAAGCTTTTGTAGGTTTAATTTTTAAAAAGATTTAGAGTACCCAATTATATTTTTTTCCAATTAAGGGGCAATTTAGCATGGCCAATCCACCTAACCTGCACATCTATGGGTTGTGGGGGTGAAACCCAAGCAGACATGGGGAGAATGTGCAAACTCCACATGGACAGTGACCCAGAGTTGGGATTCGAACCCAGGTCCTCAGCGCTGCAGTCCCAGTGCTAACCACTGCACTACATGCTGCCCTTAAGAGGATTATTTATTCATGCATTCGGCCCAGAGGTATAAATGCTATGCCAACCATGCACACACACACACACACACTGGAGAAAAATAATAAAGACTAGTGCACTTTTACAAGGTTTTAAGCAAATGGTTTGTTGTAGAAGGCAGTTGTTGCGGTCCTGGTAAAGGAAGGAGTCTTTTCCACTCTCAATTTGTAGCTTGGAATAGTTGAAATAGCTAGAGAGGAATGTCAGGATTATTGCAGGTCACAAAGGTAGGAATGTAAGGTTTTGTATTGGGAAGTCCAATTTGTTTCCTATTTGATTTGACATTAGGAATCAGGTTGGGAGGCTTTTAAAGATTTTACAGCCTTCAGGTTCAGAAAGGGAAAGATGACACTGCCTTTCCCTTGCTGCTGTTGTTACTTGCTATGTTCCCTGCAGATTTGCCAGATCTGTTTAGGTACCGGAAATAAAATTTGTCATCTCAAGCTGTTTTCAATCACATGACCAATAATCAATGAGCAGATTATTGTCCAACCAGAATGGTGTGGAAGTCTGAATCTATTACAACATAATAAGAGATGGATCGTGGTCTTTTGCATTTACCTGTGGATATTGGTTTTCTTTTGTTAAATTGCAAATTTGGAGACATGAAGGTTGGGAGTCCATTGACTCTGTAATCTACAATCAATGGCAAGTGTAAATTCCACAGAGGGGTGCTGTCTGTGCATGTCCATTCAAGGGGGGGAAGGAGTGGGGGGTGGGATGGAAGGGGCGAGGCCCCCACCCAGGATTCAATTAGGAACATTCTGGAAGTTTAACTTGAAATAGTATGTGTCGATGTTTCAAAGGTCACATGTCCCTTGGCAACCATCTTAGCCACCTTGCAGGTGTCCACTTTAAAAAAATAAGTGACAGTTCCAGAAGCTTCCATATGAAAACATCAGTGTTTAAAGTGATGGCTCATCTGGATGCATATTTTGTTTCTTTACTTTGCCCATTACCACCCCCTTTTCCTTTTTTGCACCATGATACGTACATTAACGATACATTAGACATAATAACGGCGTTCATGACACATTAACAACATTCAATAGGCATTTTGACAAATACATGGATAGGATGGGTAGAGAGGGATACAGCACAAGAAAGTGCTGCGGGTTTTGGTCAAGGTTGGTATCATGACCGGCACAGGCTTGGAGGGGCGAAAGGCCTGTTCCTGTGCTGAATTGTTCTTTGTTCTTTGAAACCTCTTGTCATTTAAGCTGTCCTGCACTCCACCCTATCCCAGATCTTCTGTTCTGTCCTTTAACCCTTTCAAAATCTATTACATTTCTATCTTTCCTCAGTTCTTCTGAAAGATCACAGACTTGAAACATTAACTCTGTTTTTCTCTTCATCAATACTCACCTGCTGAGTAGCTCCAGAATTTTCTGTTTTTATTTCAGATTTCCAGCATCTGTAATTTTGCTTTTGAACTTACTTAGAACCTTTGCTATTCCCTCACTACACAAAGTATAACTCTTTTTTCTCTTTACTGCTCCACGTCAGCCTCCGCAATCCTATTTCTAACAGTGTGTCTCTATACAACTTCTTTAGGTTTTGTTTATTCTTTGGTGTTACAGCTCAGATAGCTAAGCAGTGAAGGATAAATCTACACACTTACAAGCGTTGACTTACAGAGACGCACATCCTGCACCCCAGATCTAGCCACCACAGTGTCACAGGCTGTAAATGAGCACAGGTGTTGATAGAATCCCTACAGTGCAGAATGAGCCATTTGGCCTATCAGGTCTGCACTGGCCCCCTGAAAGAGCACCCTACCTAAGCTCATTCCTCCATCCTATCCCCATAACCCCAACTAACCTGCACATCTTTGGACACTAAGGAGCGATTTAGCATGGCAATCCACCTAACCCGTACATCTTTGGTCTTTGGACTGTGAGAGGAAACTGGAGCACCCAGAGGAAACCCACGTAGACACAGAGAGAAAGTGGAATGTAAGGGATTTGTGTCCTTTCCATTTCCTGTTATGTATTTCCGATCGCTGATCTTCTACTCTATTTGCCAGTTTTCCTTCTGTTTAATCTGGGAAAGGTCCCTTCAACCAAGCTATTATTTGTTTTTCTCCAAATGAAGTACTTACCCTTGATTTTTCTTTGATTAAGTCTGAACTTAAATACAGGGCTGGATTCTTCGGTCCACCAATCTGGTGTTTCATGACAGCGCGCCATTCACTGGCGGTGGGATTCTATCTTCCTGCCGGTTGTGAATGGGATTTCCCCATTGAAGCCACCCCACAAGATGGGAAACGCGCGGATGGGGGTTCGCTGCCAGCGGGAAAAGAGAATCCCAACGAATGGAGAATTCTGGCCACAGTGTGGGTAACATTTCCCAAATGGTTCCCGACTTTTATGTTGAGTACCTGCCCTATATCTAGGCCTGGTTGTCCTTGGCGCATGTATCAACTGATATAAACTTTTTTAAAAAACATCTTTTTACACCTTTCGATAATTAATTTTCAATGTTCTCTTCATTGTTGATATAATCCTCTCTAATTTGTGGGAAAAGTGCATTACTTCTCCTGTGTAATAATTCCAACTATGAATATTGAATCGTAGATATAACGGGACAGATTTCCTCTGATGTCTGGGTGAAGCATGTTGAAGGAATTAGACATGTAGGGCGACATATCCTAATTAAAATCTAAACTATTCTGTTTTAGTCATCTAGATTTGATTTGCCCATTTATTATGCCTGCTATAATTTTTTTTTTTAATAAATATTTTATTGAGGTATTTATGGTTTGATAACAACAACAGAAGGAACAATGTACATACAAATATAAACAGTGCAAAAGCCGTCTTCCTCCCTCACAGGTCCCACCTTTACTAACACCCTACTCTAAACTAAACTAAACCCCAACCCCCCCCCCCCCCCCCCCCCGTCTCTGCTGACGGTTAATTTTCCCCAAAGAAGTCGACGAACGGCTGCCACCTCCGGGCGAACCCTAACATTGACCCTCTCAGGGCGAACTTGGTTTTCTCCAAACAGAGAAAGCTAGCCATGTCAGTTAGCCAGGTCTCCGACTTCGGGGGCTTTGAGTCCCGCCAAGCTAATAGTATCCGTCTCCGGGTTACCAGGGAAACAAAGGCCAGAACGTCTGCCTCTTTCTCCTCCTGGATCCCCGGGTCTTCCGACACTCCGAAAATCGCCACCTTTGGACTTGGTGCCACCCTTGTTTTTAACACCCTTGGACATGACATCCGCAAACCCCTGCCAGAATCCCCTAAGCTTCGGGCATGCCCAGAACATATGGACATGGTTCGCTGGCCCTCCCGCACACCTTACGCACCTATCTTCTACCCAAAGAACCTGCTCATCTGGGCCACTGTCATGTGGGCCCGGTGAACGACCTTAAACTGTATCAGGCTGAGCCTGGCACATGTTGTGGACGCGTTGACTCTACTCAACGCATCAGACCAGAGACCATCGTCTATCTCTCCTCCTAACTCCTCTTCCCATTTGTGTTTCAGCTCCTCAGTCTGCGTTTCCTTTGATCCCATGAGTTCCTTGTAAATGTCAGAAACCCTCCCTTCTCCCACACTCTGGAAACTACCTTGTCCTGTATCCCCCTTGGCGGTAAGAGCGGGAAGGTTGAGACCTGCCTACGTAGGAAGTCCCACGCCTGTAGGTACCTAAACTCATTCGCTCCCCGTCAATTCAAATTTCTCCACCAACTCCCTTAGGCTGGAAAAGCTCCCATCTATAAACATATCCCCCATCCTCTCAATCCCTGCTCTCTGCCATCTCCGGAACCCTCCATCTCGCCTCCCCGGGGCAAACCGGTGATTATTACAGATTGGAGACCAGACCGATTCTCCCTCTGCTCCCACATGTCTCCTCCATTGCCCCCAGACTCTCAGGGCTGCTACCACCATGGGGCTGGTGGAGTACCGTGCCGGCGTGAATGGCAGAGGCGCCATTACCAATGCCCCCAAACTAGTGCCCTTGCATGATGCCGCCTCCTCTTGCTCCCAAACTGCTGCTGCCCCCATCGCCCACTTCCTAATCATGGCTATATTTGTCGCCCAATAATAATTACTAAAGTTTGGCAGCGCCAGCCCGCCCTCCCCCCGGGTTCCGCTCCAGCATCCCCTTTATTACTCGCGGGGTCTTACCTGCCCATATAAAGCCAGTTATTGACCCATTTAAAGAAAGCCCATGGAATAAAGATGGGGAGACACTGAAACACAAACAGGAATCTCGGGAGGACCGTCATTTTCACTGTCTGCACCCTCCCCGCCAGTAAATACGGGAGCTCGTCCCACCTCGGAAATCTTCCTTCATTTGGTCTACTAGTCTGGCCAGTTTTAACATGTGTAGCCGCTCCCATTCCGAAAGCATCCCCTACCACTTTAAACGGCAATTCCCCCAATCACCTCCCCTGCCCCCTTGCCTGGATCGTGAACATCTCACTTTTTCCCATGTTCAATTTATAACCCGAAAACCGGCCAAACTCCCCCGAATCCTCATAATTTCTTCCATCCCTTCTAGTGAAACATATAGGAGGAGCAGGTCGTCTGCGTATAGCGAGACTCCGTGTCCCCCCGCCCCCCCCCCGCCCCGCCCCCCCCGCCGCCCCCCGCGCCCCCCCCCCCCAGTACCTCCCACAGGTATTCTCATTCCACCTGATCAAATGCCTTCTCTGCGTCCATTGCGACCGCTACCTCCACATCCCTACCCGCTGGGGGCATCATGATCACATTCAGCAACCTTTTTACGTTGGCCGCCAACTGCCTACCCTTAACAAATCCCATCTGGTCCTTCCCAATCACGTCCGGAACAGTCTTCAATTCTAGAGGACAAGATTTTAGCCAACAGTTTGGCGTCTACATTTAGTAGGGAGATCGGCCTGTAGGCGCCGCATAGCTCCAGGTCCTTGTCCCGCTTCAGGATCAATGAGATAGTGGCCTGTAACATCGTCAGAAGAAGCCCCCCTCTCTCCCTAGCCTCATTAAATGTCCTTATCAAAAGCGACCCCAATACCCTAGAGAACTTTTTATAAAACTCCACTGGGTACCCGTCCGGCCCCAAGGCTTTGCCCGACTGCATGGCCTTCAGCCCATCTGCTATTTCTTCCAACCCGATCGGGGCCCCCAGCCCTTCTACCAACCCCTCGCCCACCTTCGGGAACCTCAGCCCCCCTAAGAATTGCCTCATCCCCTCTGGCCCAGCTGGGGGTTCCGACTCATACAACCTGCTGTAAAACTCCTTAAATGCCTTATTAACCCCTGCTGAATCTCCGACCAGGTTCCCATCCCCGTCCCTTACTTTCCCAATCTCCCTGACTGCCTCCCTCTTTCTGAGTTGCTGCGCATATGCATATGAATTCTCTTCATATTCATAAATCGCCCCCCTCACTTTCCTCAGCTGCTCCACTGCCTTCCCTGTAGTTAACAAGCCAAACTCCACCTGTAGCCTCTGTTGTTCCCTTAAAAGCCCTGCCTCTGGGGCCTCCGCATAACTCCTGTAGTATTTCCCTTATCAATCGGTCCATTTCTGCTCTGTCTGCCTTCTCCCTGTGGGCCCCTATCGAGATCAGCTCCCGTCTAACCACCACCTTCAGCGCCTACCAGACCATTGCTGCCGAGACTTCCCCCATGTCATTAACTTCCAGATAGTTCTGGATACATTTCCTCAGCCACTCACACACCTCCTCATCCACCTAAAAGTCCAACATCCAGCCTCCAGTGCGGGCGTTGGCCACCCTCCTTGCTCACCTGTAGGTCAACCCACTGCGGTGCATGATCTGAGATCGTGATCGCTGAATACCCAATGTCGACTACCCCCGTCAGTAAATTCTGTTCAGGATAAAAAAGTCAATCCGGGAATACACTTTATGCACGTGTGAGTAGAAGGAGAACTCCTTCACTCTCGGCCGCCCAAATTTCCATGGGTCCACCCCATTTGCTCCATAAACCCCTTTAGCTCCTTTGCCATTTCTGGCACCTTGCCGGTCCTTGAGCTCGACTGGTCTAGCCCTGGGTCAATGACTGCGTTAAAATACCCCCCCCCCCCCCATGACCAACTTGTGTGAATCCAGCTCCGGGATCTTCCCCAACACCCTCTTTATGAAGTCCACATCATCCCAATTTGGCACGTACACATTCACGAGTACCACCGGCAGCCCCTCCAGCTTCCCACTAACCATAATGTAATGGCCTCCCACATCCGCAACTATTCTTCCCGCCTCGAATTATACTCGCTTGTTAATCAGGATCGCGACCTCTCTAGTCTTAGAATCCTGCTTCGAGTGAAAAACCTGTCAGACCCATCCCTTCCTTAATCTAATCTGATCAGTTACTCTAAGGTGCGTCTCCTGTAACATTGCCACATCCGCCTTCAGTCCCCTCAAATGCATGAACATGTGTGCCCTCTTAACCAGCCCATTTAGCCCTCTTACATTCCATGCGATCAGCCTGGTTGGGGGATTCACGCCTGCCCCTCCCTCCGCCGATCAGCCATCACTTTTCTTGGGGCAGTCTCCAGCCCGCGCTCCACGCATCCACAGGCCCGCCCCAGGCAGCCTCCGCCCCCGACCTCCTTTTTGTCCTACAGCAAAAGTCCCTCCCCGTCAACAGAACATTCCCCCCCCTAGTAACGGCACTATGCAAACCACTCCTTTCAACAAGCATAACATCTGCTCACCCCCACTGCGTTTCGTGAGCTAGCCCGCCCAATTAGCTTGGTGACCCCCGCCCATGGCGCCAGACATTTTCCCACCTATTGTCCCCCCCCCCCCCCCCGATACCTCTTCCTAATTGCCTCCACCATCAATGTACCGAATCAAATCCGACAAAAAACCGGGGGAAAAGGTCCAAAGGTCCGACCCGAGCGGGAGCCACCAAATGTGCGACCTTCATAGCCGTCATCGGAAGTCTATAATTCTGTTTTTAATCAAACTGCCGATGTGGGTCTATAACTACATGGCTTGGCCTTTGTTAGAGATCTAGTATTGTGAAATCTGGAGCTCAATGTTGAATCAGGGCTCGGAAACTGGGAATTGGGGTTGCGGTCTGGGTTTCAAACCCACATGGGGTGCTTTAGTCACACCCACGGGGATTATCAAATCACCAGACAATTAAAGAGCAGAGACTGGGCTCATTGGCAGCAGACAGGCTCCCGAGGCTGAAGGTCCAGTGAGAGACCCTCCAGATTCAGAGATAGATAGTCTTACCATCCGAAATGGCAGTTGGTGATGTGAGGATTCAGAAACAAAGGTTAGTGAAGGTAAACTTAGTTTTATATTTTATATTTAAAAAGCCAGAACTACCTGGCTAGGACATGGAGACATGGAGCCAGGCAACCCCCCCCCCCCCCCTCCCCAACTCCCAGCAGCCATAGCTGTGGTCCTGTGACCTTTATGGATGGAGGGCACCCCATGCATGATTTGGCACTCCGCCGCTGTGCCCACTGGGTGGGTGCTGTTGCTGCTGTTTCTCATGGCCTGCAAGACCAGCTCCATTGTGTTGACCCCTGAGCTCCTTTCGGGGGCCGGCGTCTCTGTGGGAGGGCAAGAGTGAGGGAAGCTAATGGTGGGGAGAGAATGCACCATGGCCACTCATTTTCATACCGCTCGTTGCTCCTTCAATGACAGGTTGTTTTTCTCCCACGTTTTCTGCCGACAGACCAGTGAGTAGCAAATGCAGGGAGAAACTGTGAATGGACGAGCCGTTGCTTGAGGATTTGTCACTTTGATGTACTTTGAACAGTGAGTCTGCGGGCCAGATGGAGAAGCTTGGTGGACTGAATTGTTTTTTTCCCCAATTAACTGGCAATTTAGCGTGGCCAATCCACCTAACCTGCACATCTTTGGGTTGTGGGGGTGAGACCCACGCACTCACGGGGAGAATGTGCAAACTCCACACGGACAGTGACCTGGGGCCGGGATCGAACCGGGGTCCTCAGCGCCGTGAGGCAACAGTGCTAACCACTGTGTCGCCATGCTGACCCAAAAACAAATGACTAAAAAGAATTGACGAGTCATGGAGAAGCGTGACTGTTGATGTAATTCCATCAGCACTGTGCCTCGGGTGGTGACACAGAACTACTTTGTCTGATTGCCTCAGAAATGTGTTCTTATAACTGTGCAGTTTCACCCCCCCAACCCAAAGATGCGCAGGATAGGTGGATTGGCTATGCTAAATTGCCCCTTGATTGGAAAAAAAAATTGGGTACTCTAAATTTATTTTTATAAAACACACTAAAAAAAAAGGCTCGGAGAGTAGCAAGCAGGGTGCCAGGTTAACAGCTCACAGGCCAGATCAGCACCAGTGTGGAATGGAACAAGCTTCCACTGTGTGGTTCATCGCAGAAGGTCAGTTTCAGGAGAAGAGCCAGATGCTATCAGGCCTATCCAATCCAGTCTTAATTCGGTTGGTGAGCCTGGCCATTAAGATTCTGTTAACTCAAAGAAGCAGAATATAAATACATAATTTTGCCACAACGTAGGTCACTTATAAATGTGATGTGGAGATGCCGGCGTTGGACTGGGGTCAGCACAGTAAGGAGTCTTACAACACCAGGTTTAAGTCCAACAGGTTTGTTTCGATATCACTAGCTTTCGGAGCGCTGCTCCTTCCTCAGGTGAATGAGGAGGTATGTTCCAGAAACATATATATAGACAAATTCAAAGATGCCAGACAATGCTTGGAATATGAGCATTAGCAGGCGATTAAATCTTTACAGATCCAGAGATGGGGTAACCACAGGTTAAAGAGGTGTGGTGTGTGTCAAGCCAGGACAGTTGGTAGGATTTTGCAGGCAAGATGGTGGGGAATGAATGTAATGCGACATGAATCCCAGGTCCCGGTTGAGGCCGCACTCATGTGTGCGGAACTTGGCTATAAGTTTCTGCTTGGGGATTCTGCGTTGTCGCGCATCCTGAAGGCCGCCTTGGAGAACGCTTACCCGGAGATCAGAGGCTGAATGCCCTTGACTGCTGAAGTGTTCCCCGACTGGAAGGGAACATTCCTGCCTGGTGACTGTCGCGCGATGTCCGTTCATTCGTTGTCGCAGCGTCTGCATGGTCTCGCCAATGTACCACGCTTCGGGACATCCTTTCCTGCAGCGTGTGAGGTAGACAACGTTGGCCGAGTCGCACGAGTACCTGGTGGGTGGTGTTCTCACGTGTAATGATGGTATCCATGTCGATGATCTGGCACGTCTTGCAGAGATTGCCATGGCAGGGTTGTGTGGTGTCGTGGTCACTGTTCTGAAGGCTGGGTAGTTTGCTGCAAACAATGGTTTGTTTTAGGTTGCGCGGTTGTTTGAAGGCAAGTAGTGGGGGTGTGGGTATGACCTTGGCAAGATGTTCATCGTCATCAATGACGTGTTGAAGGCTGTGAAGAAGGTGACGTAGTTTCTCCGCTCCGGGGAAGTACTGGACGACGAAGGGTATTCTGTCGGTTGTGTCCCATGTTTGTCTTCTGAGGAGGTCGGTGCGGTTTTTTGCTGTGGCGCATTGGAACTGTCGATCGATGAGTCGAGCGCCATATCCCGTTCGTACGAGGGCATCTTTCAACGTCTGTAGATGTCTGTTACGCTCCTCCTCGTCTGAGCAGATCCTGTGTATATGGAGCGCTTGTCCATAGGGGATGGCTTCTTTAATGTGTTTAGGGTGGAAGCTGGAGAAGTGGAGCATCGTGAGGTTATCCGTGGGCTTGCGGTAAAGCGAAGTGCTGAGGTGACCGTCCTTGAAGGAGACGAGTGTGTCCAAGAATGCAACTGATTTTGGAGAGTAGTCCATGGTGAGTCTGATGGTTGGATGGAACTTATTGATGTCATGGTGTAGTTGTTTCAGTGATTCTTCGCCGTGGGCCCAAAGGAAAAAAATGTCATCGATGTATCTGGTGTATAAACTCGGTTGAAGGTCCTGTGCAGTGAGTAGGTCTTGTTCAAACTTGTGCATGAAGATCTTGGCGAATTTGGTCCCCATGGCTGTTCCGTGCGTCTGGATGAAGAACTTGCTGTCGAAGGTGAAGACGTTGTGGTCCAGGATGAAGCGGATGAGTTGCAGAATTACGTCTGGAGATTGGCAGTTGTCGGTGTTGAGTACTGAGGCAGTTGCAGCAATGCCATCGTCATGGGGGATGCTAGTGTAGAGTGCCGAGACGTCCATTGTGACGAGGAATGTTGCTGGTTCAACTGGCCCATGGGTGCTGAGTTTCTGTAGGAAGTCCATCATGTCGCGACAGAAGCTGGGCGTACCCTGTACGATGGGTTTCAAGATGCCCCCGATGTAGCCAGAGAGGTTCTCACACAGGGTCCCATTGCCTGATACGATAGGATGGCCTGGTGTGTTGGCCTTGTGTATTTTCGGGAGGCAATAGAGATCTCCAATGGGATGAGAGCACGTAGGGTGCTCTGAAGATCTGGATCCAGGGTCTTGATCAGTCTGTTAAGTTGGCGGATGTGCTCCTTGGTTGGATCTGTGGGTAACTGTCTGTAGTGTTCTTGGTTGTTGAGTTGTCCGTTCTGTTCAGTATGACAGTGGCCCCTCCTTTGTCTGCTGGTTTGATGACGATGCTGCGGTTGGTCTTGAGAGCGCGGATGACATTGCATTGTGATTGGGTGATGTTCAGGCCTGTCTTGTGAATTTGACTGATGAATCTGGCATTGACACGATTCCTGACGGCTTGAGCATACATGTCGAGTCTTGGGCAGCGGCCTTCCGGAGGGGTCCAATTCGGCTCTTTCCTCTTCGGTTGCCGCACCGCAGATCTCTCGGTCTGCTGCTCCAGTTCATTGATAGTCTGCTTGGGTTCGCTGTTGGCCTTTTGGGGTCTGTGGAAGAATTCCCGGAGCCTCATTCGCCTGATGAATTCCTCTGTGTCTGCCACGAGACTGATGGGGTCCATTTTGATGGTGGTGCAGAAATTGAGCCCTCTGCTGAGGACTTCGATTTCATCTGGTTGAAGGGTGTAGTCCGACAAGTTGACAATAGATTTCCCTGTATTGTTTTCTACTGTGGTACCGGGGGTGGCTTGGTTGCTGCTGGTGGTGATGCCGAGCTTCTCAAGCTTCCTGTTCTTGGTGTGCATATAGGTGGCATAGTATTGTTGTCTCATCTGTTTGGCGGTGTTCCGCAGCTAGTCTGCTGCGTCCTGAGCACGTTGAGAATATGGCCTCTATCTTGGTTTCCAGGTTGCGTCGTCTGCTGTAGAGCTGGCATACGAGGTAGTTGAGGAGAATGAGAGGGGTGCGATGGCAGAGTCTCTCAGCGTAGTCTGTTGAAGGCTGTGGAGGAGCGAGGAGGAGCGTAACAGACATTGAAAGATGCCCTCGTACGAATTGGATATGGCGCTCGACTCATCGATCGGCAGTTCCAATGCGCCACAGCAAAAAACCGCACCGACCTCCTCAGAAGACAAACATGGGACACAACCGACAGAATACGCTTCGTCGTCCAGTACTTTCCCGGAATGACGCTCCAAAATGACACTGGTAATCTAGTGATGGGAGACAAGGAAATAGCTGAGGAACTAAATAAGTACTTTGCGTCAGTCATCACAGTAGAAGACATGAGTAATATCCCAACAATTCAGGAGAGTCAGGGGGCAGAGTTGAATATGGTAGCCATCACAAAGGAGAAAGTGCTAGAGAAACTAAGGTCTAAAAATTGATAAATCGCCGGGTCGAGATGGGCTACATCCTAGAGTTCTAAAGGAGATCGCTGAAGAAATAGTGGAGGCGTTAGTTATGATCTTTCAAAAGTCACTGGAGTCAGGGAAAGTCCCAGAGGATTGGAAAATCACTGTTGTAACCCCCCTGTTCAAGAAGGGAACAAGGAAAAAGATGGAAAATTATAGGCCAATTAGCCTAACCTCGGTTGTTGGCAAGATTCTAGAATCCATTGTTAAGGATGAGATTTCAAAATTCTTGGAAGTGCAGGGTTGGATTAGGACAAGTCAGCATGGATTTAGTAAGGGGAGGTCGTGCCTGACAAACCTGTTAGAGTTCTTTGAAGAGATGACAAATAGGTTAGACCAAGGAGAGGCAATGGATGTTATCTATCTTGACTTCCAAAAGGCCTTTGATAAGGTGCCTCACGGGAGACTGCTGAGTAAAATAAGGGCCCATGGTATTCGAGGCAAGGTACTAACATGGATTGACGATTGGCTGTCAGGCAGAAGGTAGAGCGTTGGGATAAAAGGTTCTTTTTCGGAATGGCAACCGGTGACGAGTGGTGTCCCGCAGGGTTCAGTGTTGGGGCCACAGCTGTTCTCTTTATATATTAACGATCTAGATGATGGGACTGGGGGCATTCTGGTTAAGTTTGCCGATGATACAAAGATAGGTGGAAGGGCAGGTAGTATGGAGGAGGTGGGGAGGCTGCAGAAAGATTATGACAGTTTAGGAGAGTGGTCCAAGAAATGGCTGATGAAATTCAACGTGGGCAAGTGCAAGGTCTTGCACTTTGGAAAAAAGAATAGAGGCATGGAATATTTTCTAAACGGTGACAAAATTCATAATGCTGAAGTGCAAAGGGACTTGGGAGTCCTAGTCCAGGATTCCCTAAAGGTAAACTTGCAGGTTGAGTCCGTAATTAAGAAAGCAAATGCAATGTTGTCATTCATCTCAAGAGGCTTGGAATATAAAAGCAGGGATGTACTTCTGAAGCTTTATAAAGCATTAGTTAGGCCCCATTTAGAATACTGTGAGCAATCTTGGGCCCCACACCTCAGGAAGGACATACTGGCACTGGAGCGGGTCCAGCGGAGATTCACACGGATGATCCCAGGAATGGTAGGCCTAACATACGATGAACGTCTGAGGATCCTGGGATTATATTCATTGGAGTTTAGGAGGTTGAGAGGAGATCTAATAGAAACTTACAAGATAATGAATGGCTTAGATAGGGTGGACGTAGGGAAGTTGTTTCCATTAGCAGGGGAGACTAGGACCCAGGGGTACAGCCTTAGAATAAAAGGGAGTCACTTTAGAACAGAGATGAGGAGAAATTTCTTCAGCCAGCGAGTGGTGGGTCTGTGGAATTCTTTGCCACAGAGGGCGGTGGAGGCCGGGACGTTGAGTGTCTTTAAGACAGAAGTTGGTAAATTCTTGATTTCTCGAGGAATTAAGGGCTATGGAGAGAGAGCGGGTAAATGGAGTTGAAATCAGCCATGATTGAATGGTGGAGTGGACTCGATGGGCCGAATGGCCTTACTTCCGCTCCTATGTCTTATGGAGCGGAGAAACTACGACATCTTCTTCACAGCCTTCAACACGTCACCGATGAAGATGAACATCTTGCCAAGGTCATACCCACACCCCCACTACTTGCCTTCAAACAACCACGCAACCTAAAACAAACCATTGTTTGCAGCAAACTACCCAGCCTTCAGAACAGTGACCACGACACCACACAACCCTGCCATGGCAATCTCTGCAAGACGTGCCAGATCATCGACATGGATACCACCATTACATGTGAGAACACCACCCACCAGGTACGTGGTACATACTCGTGCGACTCGGCCAACGTTGTCTACCTCATACGCTGCAGGAAAGGATGTCCCGAAGCGTGGTACATTGGCAAGATCATGCAGACGCTGCGACAACAAATGAACGGACATCGCGCGACAGTCACCAGGCAGGAATGTTCCCTTCCAGTCGGGGAACACTTCAGCAGTCAAGGGCATTCAGCCCCTGATCTCCGGGTAAGCATTCTCCAAGGCGGCCTTCAGGACGCGCGACAACGCAGAATCGCCGAGCAGAAACTTACAGCCAAGCTCCGCACACATGAGTGCGGCCTCAACCGGGACCTGGGATTCATGTCGCATTACATTCATCCCCCACCATCTGGCCTGCAAAATCCTACCAACTGTCCTGGCTTGACACAATTCACACCTTTTTAACCTGGGGTTACCCCATCTCTGGATCTGTAAAGATTTAATCACCTGCTAATGCTCGCATTCCAAGCATTGTCTGGCATCTTTGAATCTGTCTATATGTGTGTGTCTGGAACATACCTCTTCATTCACCTGAGGAAGGAGCAGCGCTCCAAAAGCTAGTGTTTGAGACAAACCTGTTGGACTTTAATCTGGTGTTGTAAGACTTCTTACTTATAAATGTCACCACAGTCCCAGAGGACCAGAGGCTGCTCTCCTTTTTGAGAGCTGACTGCTGGTGATTTAACCTAAGGGTCACCGCACCTCAGATGAGGGGAAATGTTGAAAGGCGGGGCCTTCGTGAATGACCTCAAACGGTACGGGAATCAAAGTTGCGCTGTTGGTGTTGCTTGCATCACGAACCAACCGTCCAGCCAACTGAGCTAACCGACCCCCAGGCGAATTGTAGCACTATCCTAACTAAAATCAGCTCTACTTCTGGTCTGTGAGGCTTTCTGCCCTCTCCCACTGTTTGGTGACAGATCTGGGGCAGGTCGGGTGGCTTTCCACTGCAACCCCAGTTGTGTGTGTCATGTGTGGAAATGAGTGAAGTATAGCCTCAAGTTGAAGGCAGGGTTCAGGGCCGGGATTCTCCCCTACCCAGCGGGGCGGGGGAATCCGGCGTAATGGAGTGGCGGGAACCACTCCGGCGTCGCGCCGCCCCAAAGGTGCGGAATTCTCCGCACCTTTAGGAGCCAAGCCCTCACCTTGAGGGGCTAGGCCCGCGCCAGAGTGATTTCCGCCCCGCCGGCTGTCAGGAAAGGCCTTTGGCGCCACGCCAGCCAGCGCCGAAAGGACTTCACCGGGCGATGCATGCGCGGGAGCGTCAGCGGACATTCACGGCATCCGCGTGCATGCGCAGTGGAGGGGGTCTCTTCCGCCTCCGCCATAGTGGAGGCCATGGCGAAGGCGGAAGAAAAAGAGTGCCCCCACGGCAGAGACCCGCCCGCCGATCGGTGGGCCCCGATCGCGGGCCAGGCCACCGTGGGGGCACCCCCCGGGGCCAGATCGCCCTGCGCCCCCCCCCAGGACTCCGGAGCCCGCCCGCGCCGTCTGCTCCCGCCGGTACGGTAGGTGGTTCAATCCATGCCGGCTGGCGAGGATTGGCAGCGCCGGGACTTCGGCCCATCGCGGGCTGGAGAATCGCTGGGGGGAGCCCGCTGACCGGCGCGGCGCGATTCCCGCCCCCGCCGATTATCTGGTGGCGGAGAATTCAGGACACGGCGGGGGCGGGATTCACGCCAGACCCCAGCGATTCTCCGACCCGGCAGGGGGGTCGGAGAATCGCGCCCCAAGTTTCCAGCATTAAATGGATGATAAAAGGAGGAAAAATCTTCCTGGAAACCAAGCGTTCTTTAAGTGCCCAAAGACTAAAGAAGGGGAGGCAGATCTTTAAGGAAAGAAATCCCCTTTATCGGTGGTACAGAGACTGCCTGCTCCTCCATGGTTGCAGAGGACCCCTTGAGACCTGTTTTAGAACAAAGAACAAAGAAACGTACAGTACAGGAACAGGCCCTTTGGCCCTCCAAGCCCGTGTCGACCATGCTGCCCGTCTAAACTAAAATCTTCTACACTTCCTGGGTCCGTATCCCTCTATTCCCATCCTATTCATGTATTTGTCAAGATGCCCCTTAAACGTCATTGTCGACCCTGCTTCCACCACCTCCTCCGGCACGAGTTCCAGGCACCCACTACCCTCTGTGTAAAAAAACTTGCCTCGTACATCTCCTCTAAACCTTGCCCCTCGCACTTTAAACCTGTGCCTCCTAGTAATTGACCCCTCTGCCTTGGGAAAAAGTCTCCAACTATCCACTCTGTCTATGCCCTTCATAATTTTGTAGACCCCTATCAGGTCGCCCCTCAACCTCCTTCGTTCCAGTAAGAACAAACCAAGTTCATTCAACCTCTCCTCATAGCTAATGCCCTCCATACCAGGCAACATTCTGGTAAATCTCTTCTGCACCCTCTCTAAAGCCTCCACACCCTTCTGGTAGTGTGGCGACCAGAATTGAACACTATACTCCAAGTGTGGCCTAACTAAGGTTCTATACAGCTGCAACATGACTTGCCAATTTTTATACTCAATGCCCCGACCAATGAAGGCAAGCATTTTGCCGGAACTTCCCTTTGCCTTCAATCAGGAAGCCCAACTTCAGTCCTCTATCCACTCCAAACATGAATACGTTGATCCTGGTGAGAGGAACAAAAATGTCAGGCAAGAATATGCCTTGATTATTGGTGGGGAAGGAGGTGGGTGTATAGCGATGGAAAACATTGTGCAGGAACTGATGGCATTAGATAGCCCCCGAAAATAGGTACTTGGATAGCGATGTGGATTTAACTCATGCCTGCTACTTCAGGCACAAGTATCATACCAACTCACATAAGACCATAAGACATAGGAGCAGAATTAGGCCTCTCGGCCCATCGAGTCTGCTCTGCCAGTCAATCATGGCTGATAATTTTCTTATCCCCATTCTCCTGCCTGATGTGTTATACGAGTTGGTTTAACACTGACTGCAACTGGATGAAGTAAGACGAGAAACAGGCTTCTGACAAGGAGATGGTTCAACACTGTTTTATTGAACCTGCTGATTACTGTACATAATCGGCTGTGTGTTGACACTCTATTAATCTAAACTGATAACCTCTGTCTGGCTTGACCAGACTGGCTCTCTAGTCACATGGAGATGGTGCTCACTGCACTGTGCACCCTGGCTATCTCTATAGCTGCATCCAGTGAGAAAAGGCAGCGTCTTGATGCCTCGTGTGGTGGTGTCCCCTACAGTGACCTGTCTGGTGATTGGTTGTTCTGTGTCCTGTGTGTTTATTGGTTATTCTGTGTGTCAGTCACTGCCTGTCTGTATCTCATTATATACACGAGTGGATATTATGACACTGCCTTCTCCCCATAACCCCTGATCCCCTTATTGATCAAAAACCTATCTATCTCTGTTTTAAAGACACTCAGTGATTTGGCCTCCACAGCCTTCTGCGGCTAAGAGTTACACAGATTCACCACCCTCTGGCTGAAGAAATTCCTCCTCATCTCTGTTTTAAAGGATCGTCCCTTTAGTCTGAGATTGTGTCCTCTGCTTCTAGTTTTTCCTACAAGTGGAAACATTCTCTCGACGTCCACTCGATCCAGGCCATGCAGTATCCTGTAAGTTTCAATAAGATCCCCCCTCATCCTTCTAAACTCCAACAAGTACAGACCCAGAGTCCCAAACCGTCCCTCATACGACAAGTTCTTCATTGCAAGAATCATTCTTGTGAACCTCCTCTGGACCCTTTCCAAGGCCAGCACATCCTTCCTTAGATACGGGCCCCAAAACTGCTCACAATACTCCAAATGGGGTCTGACCAGAGCCTTTTTCAGCCTCAGAAGTACTTCCCTGCTCTTGTATTCTAGCCCTATCGACATGAATGCTAACATTGCATTTGCCTTCCTAACTGCCGACTGAACCTGCACATTAACCTGAAGAGAATCGTGAACAAGGACTCCCAAGTCCCTTTGTGCTTCTGATTTCCTAAGCATTTCCCCATTTAGAAAATATGATGGCAGCTTTTGGTGAATGCTAACCACACAGTGGAGTCACTGCACACCCGAACCCAGTCTAAAATAGAGAGAGGCTAATGCCTCAAGGCGCCAGGGTCTCAGGTTCAATCCCAGCTCTGGAATAGTTGGCTGCATTGGTTCTGGACATGGGGTGGAGGGGTGGAGGAAGAGGCATAGAGTTGGGTCAGGTCGAGAGAGTGGTGATCGGGCCAGGGTGGGGTCGAGCCTGGTGGGGTTAGGTCAGGGGAGGGGGCTTGGTGGGGAACTGTGTGTGGATGGAGTGCTTGGTTGGGGCAGTGGGGTGGTGGTGGTGCAGAAGACCCCTGGGGGGTTTGGTAGTGTGGGGAGTGTCCTGTGCGGGGCTCAGTTGAGTCTTTAAAATAGTTACTCTGTTGCAAGAGGTGCTGTTTTTTCTGACAACTCTTTCAGAGTAACTAGGAGGTTAAAACAGGCAAAACCATCTGAAGTTGACGAATTAAATCACCTTGTCAGATGATTCACAGCACAATTGTCCAGGGGATGTTACCCCTTCTGGACAATTGCTGGGTAAATCCTTACATGGGAACTTCCAAGAGGGATTCCCCAGTGCATCTTTGGGGTACCCCCTAATCCAACACTGGGAAGGTAGGAAGTTATGGCACATTGTTTCACTGCTTGGAGCCAGTGACCTGCTCAATCCCATTTTTTGGCTTTATTGTATTCATGCTGTGTATACGAGTACACGGATCACACACTCAGGCCACCAGCTATATATGGTTGGTGGATAACCCTCTTTGACGGGACGCTACCGTTCACTTTGCCATGGCAGCTCAAATGCAGATTGCACAGCGACTGCTGCAGAATGAAAGCATCATGACAGCTCCCAGTATACCAGGCATCGATCGGAACGATTCACTGCTGATGGTTACACAGCTGGACATTAAGGGAGTCTGATCTCTGTAGGTTACAGTACATCCAACTTGACCTGTGCCATCTTCAAAATGATGTGTGTGTAATCAATGGCATCCTGAATCATGGGAAATCCTACAATCAGCGTGAAGTTGTGACTTAAAAAAAAAAAAAAAAAAAAATTTATTCTCCTCCTTTTTCACATTTTCTCCCACATTTACACCCATCAACAATAAACAATAATCAGCAAGATATGTCAATCCCCATAATAACAACGATCCCATCTGCCCACCAACCCCCAAACCTCAACCTGCATGTTTACATAAACAAATGACGAAAAGGAATCAGGGATTACCCGTAGTCACCCTTAATCTTACACAGCACCGCCCCCCCCCCCCCCCCCCCCCCCCCCCCCACCCACCCCAAGTCTCCAGCTCCTCCCGTCCACTGCCTCTTGTAAAACTCCTCCTCCCAACCTCGGTTCCTTCCCCCAAACTTTCCAGCCCGGCTAGACCACTCGGACCCTGTTCTGCCAGGCTCAGATGGCCGCAGCCCCTCCCCCCCACCTCACTCCCGTTCACTGGCCACCTTAAACCAGCCAGCGTGGAGGCCCCCGCCCGGGTCCCTTTCCCCCTTGCCCGGCCCTAGGAAAGCCCAAAGATCCCCTTTTAGCACACAAACCCCGCATATTCACCTACACCCCAAAGAGCCCTCATTTCGAGTGAAAGTCCCATCCCTTCCCTTGTCCAAATATATACAACATTGGCTCCTTTAGTCTCTATACCCGCGTGCAGTGATACAAAAAAGAAAATACAGTCATGAGGTTACATCGGCACATGGCCATTCCTCAATTTGTCAGTTCTGCCACAGTCCTTCTGCTTTCGCAAACTCCTCCGCTGCTTCCGCCGTTCCAAAATAAAAGTCCCTGAGCTTGTAAGTCACCCTCAGCTTCGCTGGATATACAATGCCGCACTGCACCTTGCTAATGTACAATGCCCTCTTCACCCGGTTGAAGGCAGCCCGCCTCCTCGCCAGCTCCACCGTAAAGTCCTGGTATACACGTATACCAGCTCCAGCCCACTGCACCACCCGCTTCTGCTTGGCCCAGCTCAGGACCTTCTCCTTCACACTGTACCTATGGAAGCAGAGAGTCATTGCCCTTGGCGGCTCACTCGCCTTTGGTACAGGCCTCCACGACCGATGTGCCCGATCCAGTTCATATCGGGAGGGATCCTTCCCCTCCCACAATAGTTTTGCCAGCATCGCGGCAAAATACTCAGTCGGCTACGGTCCTTCAACTCCTTCGGGCAGCCCCACAATCCTCAAATTCTGTCGCCTGGATCGGTTTTCCAGGTCTTCCATTTTTCCTCGTAGATCCTTGTTAGTGTCCATCACCTTCCGCATCTCCTTCTCAATCGAGGCAAGTTGATCACCGTGCTGCAATAACGTCTCCTCCACTTCCTTCAGCGCCTCCCCTTGCGCTCGCACCCCCGCCACTGCGCTCGCCACCGCCGTCATCACTGGGGAAACCGCCTCCTCCACCAGCGCACTCAAAACCTCCCTCATCTCCTTCCTCACCGTCTCCATGCATTTTGCAATCTGCGCCAACTGCTTTACGAATTCCGTAGCCATCACCTTAGTTATTTCTTCAGCCGTAAGCAATGCAGCCTCCCCTGGTGCTCCAGCCTCCATTTTCCTTGGTGACCCCCCGACGGACCTTCAGCTGTTTTTTTTTTTTACGGCCGTTTTTTGCTCACCCTCGACATTTTTCTTTTTTTACTGTGCCTTCACTATGCCTCCTCTGTGCCTTCTCCCTGCTTCTGCCGCCTCCGTGGGCCCTGGGACCGGGCTTAAAGCCCCGAAAATGCCGTTCCCGAACGGGAGCCCTCCATTGTGCGGCTGCCTCCCGCCGTCACCGGAAGTTGTGAAGTTGTGACTTTATTCACCTGCTGAAGGGGGATGAGCTCTCTCTCTCCCTTACACACCATAGAGCAAACTGAGGTGTTTGAACATATGCATATTCCACCTGGGAGGTATCTGGCAGTGGTTCATAGCTGTAGTCATCCTTATAATCACAGTGTGGTCTTTAGCCTGCTCGGCCCTTTCAACAGGTGGCAGACCTCATGGGAAGGAAGCCCTTACTGAAGCACATATCTCACAGATATCTCACACATTGTCCCTAGCTGAGGTCCTGGTAGGAGGATTGCTCCCTGAACACTGATATGGTGTCCTCCTGAGAGCCCTTCTGCTCTCCTCCCCCTCTCTCTTACAGGAGCTTGTCAGTCAGGACATTCTCCTACTTCTACTCTGTTCTAACGGGATTGCCTGCTCCTGCACCCATGTTTGGGAGCAAGCTTTGGCAGAAACCTTGGAGTCAGGCCGACGTCCTTGGACCAAGAACATGACACATCACTCTCTGGAGACTTTAAAGAATTCTACAAAGCATTAGGGCAGCACGGTGGTGCAGTGGTTAGCACTACTGCTTCACGCCGCCGTGGACCCCGGGTTTGATTCCAGCTCTGGATCACTGTCCATGTGGAGTTTGCACATTCTCCGTGTTTGCGTGGGTTTCATGCCCACAACCCAAAGATGTGCAGGGTAGATGGATTGGCCATGCTAAATTGCCCCTTAATTGGAAAAAAAATAATTGGGTACTTTAAATTAAAAACAAGAATTCTACAAAGCATCAAAGATTCTAGAACCTGCAGGAGTCAAACAGCTAACCTGAAGGTTTCAGGTGGAAAACCTATTCGTCAGTTGTATTTAATGAAAGGATGGTGTCATCTGGAGTGTTCAACATGGCATTGTTAGTGACAAATCGGCACTGAAGGAATGTTACCAAAGTGAAGGAATTTCTGGGGGAATGTGAGGCTGCAGAAGCAGACGGGTCACACGGATGGTAGACATATGTCTGTAAAGACAGGTGACGGGCTGCACTTTGTTAGCACAGGAGACTAAATTGATTAACCTAATTTAACAAAAAATAAGTGCTGCACATCTAAATCTTGTGCTGTCTACCTTTGGTTACTTGGATAGCTCAAAGCATAATATCAATTGTGTTAAATGAAATATCTGCTTCATGTTTTGCAATGTTGCGTGGCAAAATTCAGCACCAGTAATAAAGTATTATTGTATCTATTTGTGGACGTATTTTCTAGCTAACCTTCAGACGTATTAGTGGGAAAATTGTAAACACATACAATGAAATGCTTACCAAACTGAAAATAACCCATTTATCCCAATTCTGTTTCTTGTTAGTTAGCCAATCCTCCATCCATGGTGTTATGTATTCAAGTAACACTATGGGCTGGTGAAATTATACAGTGACGTCAGCAGAGCGTTTCTCAGGCTTTTAGGAAGGTCACCACCTTACCCAGAAAGTTCATCTCTTAATAAACCTTGCATTAGTTTTTTTCCGAACTTAAAGTGTGGCACTACTATTTATTTTTCTCTTTGCAGCAACAACAAATATCGAAGAGAAAACTGGTGACGAGGATTAGTATCATAAACAATAATCGACAAAGATTTGGAGATCTGAAGAAAACCATTGTCAACTCTCGGGCTAAAAACTATCGATGTATTTATGGCAAGTACAAAAAGAAAGTTCAGATCGTAGAGAGGCGTTGGCGACTCAATCGATTGATCGCAACCAGCACTAATGCGAAATAAGAGTTTTGAAAATTAATCGGGACACAACTGAGAGTTACTGGAGCTTCAACAAAAGAATCAGTTTCAGGCATACTTACTGCTTGTAGTGGGTAGAAGCAGCAGCGACCACGAACGTGGCACTGTAAACGGGCTGCAGGAATGGGAAGCTAGAAGGCTGCCAACTCTGCAACCTACTGATTGGAAACCGATCGTCCAGGCAAGGGAAGAACTAGTTTGCTGTGGGCTTGATGATTGTTTGCTTTCGGAAAATAAATGGAAGGGAGAAAAGCTGATGGAGCACAATTCAGGAAACCGGGATCTGAAAAATGGCGGGGAAAAGTGGCACCATTGATGCGTTTGACAAGGATTATAAGACATGGAATTCTTATGAGGCAAGGTTCCAGTTGTATCTTGTAGCAAATCAGACCGCAGAAAACCTGTATGCTGCAACTTTACTCAGCTCATTGGACGAAAAACATTAACGTTGTTACAAAACCTCGCCCACCCAGCTAAGCCAGAAGAAAAAACCAGCAAAGGGTTAATGACCATCTTGGAAGGACATTTCTCTCCCCAACCGCTGCTGATAGCTGAAAGATTGCACTTCCATCGTCATACACAAAAGGAAGGAGAAAGCATTGTGCAATTCATAGCAACACTACATAAATTAGCCAAGCACTGTGAATTTGGTCAAACAATATATTTGGAGACAGACTGGTTTGTGGTCCCAGAAATGAAGCGATCCAAAGGAAATTGTTGACTGAAGGTGCATTATCCCGGAAAACTGCCATAAAAATCACTACTTCCATGGAACTTGCAGCGAAAGAGGTTTCGTTGATTGGAGTCCGAGGAAATGTTCATAAGGTGGAGACTGCTAAAAGCACGTCTGCAAAACTTTGACCGTGTCATCGCTGTATTCAAGTGGGACATTCAGCAGGAGAATGTTGGAATAAGGAGAATAAATGCAAAAATTGTGGTAAAGTAGGCCACATTGTCCAGGCATGTTGGTCACGCCAACCTTCATTGGTACAAAGGAAGTGCACCAAGAAAAACACAGTACGAAGTCTTACAACACCAGGTTAAAGTCCAACAGGTTTGTTTCGATGTCACTAGCTTTCGGAGCGCTGCTCCTTCCTCAGGTGAATGAAGAGGTCTGTTCCAGAAACATATATATAGACAAATTCAAAGATGCCAAACAATGCTAGGAATGCGACCATTAGCAGGTGATTAAATCTTTACAGATCCAGAGATGGGGTAACCCCAGGTTAAAGAGGTGTGAATTGTCTCAAGCCAGGACAGTTGGTAGGATTTCGCAGGCCAGATGGTGGGGGATGAATGTAATGTGACATGAATCCCAGGTCCCGGTTGACGCCGCACTCATGTGTGCGGAACTTGGCTATAAGTTTCTGCTCAGCGATTCTGCGTTGTCGCGGGTCCTGAAGGCCGCCTTGGAGAACGCTTACCCGGAGATCAGAGCCTGAATGCCCTTGACTGCTGAAGTGTTCCCCGACTGGAAGGGAACATTCCTGCCTGGTGATTGTTGCGCGATGTCCGTTCATTCGTTGTCGCATCGTCTGCATGGTCTCGCCAATGTACCACGCTTCGGGACATCCTTTCCTGCAGCGTGAGGTAGACAACGTTGGCAGAGTCGCACGAGTATGTACCGCGTACCTGGTGGGTGGTGTTCTCACGTGTAATAGTGGTATCCATGTCGATGATCTGGCACGTCTTGCAGAGATTACCATGACAGGGTTGTGTGGTGTCGTGGTCACTGTTCTGAAGACTGGGTAGTTTGCTGCAAACAATGGTTCGTTTGAGGTTGCGCGGTTGTTTGAAGGCAAGTAGTGGGGGTGTGGGGATGACCTTGGCAAGTTGTTCATCGTCATCAATGACGTGTTGAAGGCTGTGAAGAAGATGACGTAGTTTCTCCGCTCCGGGGAAGTACTGGACGACGAAGGGTATTCTGTCGGTTGTGTCCCATGTTTGTCTTCTGAGGAGGTCGGTCCGGTTTTTCGCTGTGGCGCGTTGGAACTGTCGATCGATGAGTCGAGTGCCATATCCCGTTCGTACGATGGCATCTTTCAACGTCTGTAGAGGTCTGTTACGCTCCTCCTCGTCTGAGCAGATCCGGTGTATACGGAGAGCTTGTCCATAGGGGATGGCTTCTTTAATGTGTTTAGGGTGGAAGCTGGAGAAGTGGAGCATCATGAGGTTATCCGTGGGTTTGCGGTAAAGCGAAGTGCTGAGGTGACCGTCCTTGATGGAGACGAGTGTCCCCAAGAATGCAACTGATTTTGGAGAGTAGTCCATGGTGAGTCTGATGTTTGGATGGAACTTAATGTCATTGTGTAGTCGTTTCAGTGATTCTTCGCCGTGGGTCCAAAGGAAAAAAATGTCAGATGTATCTGGCGTATAACATCGGTTGAAGGTCCTGTGCGGTGAGTAGGTCCTGTTCAAACTTGTGCATGAAGATGTTGGCGTATTGGGGTGCGAATTTGGTCCCCATGGCTGTTCCGTGCGTCTGAATGAAGAACTTGTTGTCGAAGGTGAAGACGTTGTGATCCAGAATGAAGCGGATGAGTTGCAGAATTGCGTCTGGAGATTGGCAGTTGTCGGTGTTGAGTACTGAGGCTGTTGCAGCAATGCCGTCGTCATGGGGGATGCTGGTGTAGAGTGCCGAGACGTCCATTGTGACGAGGAATGTTCCTGGTTCAACTGGTCCATGGGTGCTGAGTTTCTGTAGGAAGTCCGTCGTGTCGCGACAGAAGCTGGGTGTACCTTGTACGATGGGTTTCAAGATGCCCTCGATGTAGCCAGAGAGGTTCTCACACAGGGTCCCATTGCCTGAAACGATAGGGCGGCCTGGTGTGTTGGCCTTATGTATTTTTGGGAGGCAGTAGAGATCTCCAATGCGGGGAGTACGTGCAGGTCCAACAGGTCCAACAAACCTGTTGGACTTTAACCTGGTGTTGTAAGACTTCGTACTGTGCTCACCCCAGTCCACCATCGGCATCTCCACATCAAGAAAAGCACAGCCAAGCCTGCCGGTCAGGTTTACCAGCTATTTTTTAATTAATTTTTTTATAAATGTAAAGTACCCAATTCCTTTTTTTTTCTAATTAACAGACATTTAGCATGGCCAATTCACCTGTGCCACAATCTTTGGATTGTGGGGGTGTGACCCATGCAAACGTGGGGAATTCAAGAAAGGCAAGAATGTGCAAGTTCCACACAGTCACCTACAGCCGAAATTGAACTGGGAGTCCCTGGTGCTGTGAGACAGCAGTGCTAACTACTGTGACACTGTCACCCCACGATTATGACATCCACTGCAAGTCAAATAAGATTAGGAAATCAAAAATAATCTGATGAAAATTTACTAAATATCTTGGCCGGGACTCTCCATCGGCTGACGCCGGGATCAGGAACCGCGACTGGGGAAGAATTGGTTCCGACGCTGAAATCTTTGATTTTGATTTGATTTATTATTGTCACATGTATTAGTATACAGTGAAAAGTATTGTTTCTTGCATGCTGTACAAACAATGCATACCGTACATAGGGAAGGAAGGAGAGACTGCAGAATATAATGTTACAGTGATAGCTAGGGTGTAGAGAAAAGATCAACTTAATACGAGGTAGGTCCATTCAAAAGTCTGATGGCAGTAGGGAAGAAGCTGTTCTTGAGTCGGTTGGTACGTGACCTCAAACTTTGGAATCTTTATCCTGACAGAAGGTGGAAGAGAGTATGTCTGGGGTGCCTGGGGTCCTTAATTATCCTGGCTGTCTTTCCGAGGCAGCCGGCATTGTAGACAGTCAATGGATGGGAGGCTGATTTGCGTGATGGATTGGGTTACATTCATGACCTTTGTAGTTTCCTGCGATCTTGGGCAGAGCAGGATCCATACCAAGCTGTGATACAACCAGAAAGAGTGCATCTGTAGGAGTTGGTGAGAGTCGTAGCTGACATGCCAAATTTCATTAGTCTTCTGAAATCACGGCGGACACTGATTTCACGCCAAATCATAATTCGCCATCACCTTGATAGAGGCATCAATGCGTTCCAGAACGCCACGGGGTTCTTTCAGGCACCGAGTGGGAACCTGTCTGGGGTCCTACATACCTCGTTGTACAGGTGCATCGCGCCGTCTCAGAAGCTTTACATGGCCGGTCAACGCAATGAAAGCATTTCACCGAGTACCAAGCCACACCAGGATGCCCAAACAGTGGGGTTCGATGCAATCGCCGAAATGCCCCGGGTCCAAGGGATGATCAACGGGATGCATGTCCCACTACAAACGTCTGCAGATAACAGACCGCTGTACACAAACCGAAAGTGGTTCCATTCGATGAACGTGAAGCTTATATGTGGCCATCAGATGCACATCATTCACCTCTGCACCCGATACCTGGGCAATGTGTACGACGCCATCTGGCACACGCGACGATTCTGACATGTTTTAGATGCCCCATTCGCTGGGGGGTTGGCTCCTGGGTGACAGGGGTTATCCACTGCTGCCGTGGCCGATGGTGCCTATCCGGAGGCCACAGAATGACGCTGAGACCCGCTACGACTACCCCCATGCAGCGACCAGGGGTGTGATCGAGCAATGCTTCGGCCTCCTGAAGATGTGGTTCAGGTGCCTGGATTGCTCTGGAGGGGCCCTCCAGTATGACACTGATTGATTTCATCCAGCACTTCCTGTTTATATTTTACATTTCCAACGTCCATAGTATTTTGCATTTACTAGGATATCCTGCTCCCTGGTTGGCTCTAGAATGTAATGCTCGAAGTAACTGCCCCGAATACACTCTGATGAACTTATTATCTGGGCTACATTTGCCAATCTGATTTTCCTAATCTCACCCATGATTATCGCAGAACCTTTCTTACACACCCCAATTATTTCTTCCGTCATGCTCTGTCCTACAGTGTGTTAGGGGGCCTATAAACTACTCCCACAAGTGGCCCCCTACCCGTACTATTTCATTTCTCTACCAAACTGATTCTACATCTTGCTCTTTCAAGTTAAGGTCTTTACTCAACACTGAACTAATGCACCTACCCAGCTAACCACTGCGCCACCTCTGCCATCCTTAATTGAGTTACTGTGGCATCTTTTCCGAGCTTCCTGTCATTGCCTTGACGGGTGCAGCTCCAACAACAGTCAAGTTGGACACCATGAAGGACAAAGGAGCCAGCTTAATTGACAACTCATCCACAAACATTCACTCCTTCCACCACCAATGCACTGTAGCAGTGTGTGCCACCTACAAGACGCACTGGAGGAATTCATCTTAGACAGCATCTTCCAAACCTACAGCCATTGCTATCTAGAAGGACAAGAGCTGCAGACACATGGGAACACCACCATCTGAAAGTTCCCCTCCAAGCCACTCATCATTCTGACTTGGAAATATACCACCATTCCTTTCACTGTCGCTGGGTCAAAATCCTAGATCTCCCTCCCCAACAGCGCTATATGTGTTCATACATCACATGGTCGGCAGCAGTTTAGCACAGGGCTAAATCGCTGGCTTTGAAAGCAACCAAGGCAGGCCAGCAGCACGGTTCAATTCCAGTAACAGCCTCCCTGAACAGGCGCCGGAATGTGGCGACTAGGGGCTTTTCACAGTAACTTCATTTGAAGCCTACTTGTGACAATAAGCGATTTTCATTTCATTTTCATTTTCAGTTCAAGGAGGCAGTTCACCACCAACAATCTCAAAGACAATTAGGGAATAGCCAGCCTAGTCAGCGAAGTCCATATTCCTTGAATGAATAAAAAAATGTCAAAATCTCTTCAACTTCAGGTTCCAGCCTGGGTCACGTTTCAACCATGTCTCTGTAATGCCCATCAGATCATAAATATTTATTTCTAACTAATCTAACAATTCATCTCTTTTGTTAAAAATGTTAGATGCATTCAGATACAAGGTCTTAAAAATTTTTTTTTTTTTTTTTTTTTTAATAAAAGCTGCTTTCTGGCTCATCTGCTGGTGTACTCTTACGATTGTATATTCTGTCACACTGGACTCTACCCAAATTGTTGCCCAGCTCCATTAATTTGTTTTCCTTTACTATACGTCCTCTTGATGATTTAGTTTGAAGCTCTCTCTACATGGTACCTTTAATGTACTAAAACATCCCAAGACACTTCATAGGAGCATTATCAGGCAAAATTTGGCAGGAGCCATATAAGCGGATGTTAGGATAAGTGACTAAAAGCCTGATCAAAGATTTAGATTTTAAGGAGCAACTTAAAAAGAAAAGGTAGTGAAATGGAGGGGTATATGAAGTGAACTCTAGAGATTAGGTCTACACAACTGAAAGCATGGGTGTCAAGGGTGGAATGAAGGAAATTGGACACGCACAAGAGGCCCAGAATTGGAGGAATGCAGACTCATCTGAAGATTAGCTATTGGGCGAGTGAATTTAAAAAGCAAGAAAAGAGCAGCCCAGATTTTGTCCTTCTTTGCATACCAACCCATAATTTTGCACTCTGAGTGGACAATAGATTGTAGGCCAGCAAACAAGCAGGAAGCCCCCCAACCTGCAAGTCGTTATCAAGTCATTCTGTTAATGTTCATAAATTGCACAAGCTTTCTGTAGTGATCTGTACATCTGTACATACATCTGCACATACACCAGGGACTACAGACAGATGTAACGGCCACAGCATCACTCGAGGGCAGCATCAGAGACAGGTATAAAGGGTCCAGCCCAAGGGAGGATCCCCCTCTTTCAGAAGCACAGGGCTAGTGAGCAGCAGCAGACAGAGACAGCTCAGCATAGGCAGTTTACCTTAGCTTCACTAGTCATATCTCTTGACTGTATTATATCTAGTTAAGCTCTGGAAACAGAACAAACCCATTGAATAAAGTATGTGTGTTAACTGGAAGTCTACAATCTTTATTCAGACTTAGAGAATAACATATGATACCAGGAGTGATTTGAAAAAGCTAGCTGGACACCAGCAAGAGAAGAAACACTTAAACCGGATATTCGACTGTGGAAGACTTTGCAGCAAATGGATCCTCAACAACTAACTGATTCGATGGAACCTGTTGGAACTCCATGGAAGCTGGAAACAACCAGTAATTTAAGTTATAACTGGAAAATGTTTGAACAGCTGTTCCAAATATTTATCACAGCTAACGATTTAAGCACTGCCTCTGATGCAATGAAAATAGCCCCACTACTCTCAACAGGAGGGCATGAAGCAAGAGAAATCTAGAATTGCTTTAATTACTGAGAAGGTGAGGACAACACCAAAGTAGATGTTATACTCAAAAGATTTGTTGAACGCTGTAACAGTCAGTCCGGTGAGATGCTGGAAATATCTTGTCAGAGAAACGGAGGGCCCATCTCTGATTTTATTACAAATCTCAAGTTAATACCACAAGGCTGTGATTATGCTGATTTCAGAGACACTGTGATAATGCATCAATTAATTTCTGGGCCATCTGATAAAAATTTGAGGGAAGAACTTTCACAAGATAAGTATCTAACTCTCGAAATCGCTATACAAATATGCCTTGCTTATGAACAAAAACAAAATCAGTACTTTGAGTCTCTACAAACACAGAATCATCATTTAGAAAACAAAATTGGGAAAAATGGCATGAACACTCACCACGAGGCGGAGGCAGGGTTGAATCGGAGAAAGACGGAGGTTCTGAGTGGCAGCCATCTTGAGAAAGGAGCCGCACATGCTCAGTTGCGAAAAGAGGGCACAGTACAAGAAACTCTGTATGCGCATGGGCAATAGAGTCCTATGCATGATGTCACGAGCGTCATGATGTCAGAGGACCAGGACCACGCCCACTTAAAAGGGAAATGCACGAAAATGGATAAAAAGACATTTAAAGCTGCAAAACCCAATTTTCTTGCCTCAAAAGACAGAACAATGCCCGAACTTACACCAGCAGTTGAAAATAACTTTCACAACACCCTGGAACAAACAGTTAGCACCGCTAACTGTTCATTCTAGATCCTTGTAGACTACGACTCAGACGAAGATTTCATCTTGGGAGATGGCTACCCCAGTACCAAATCTGAACCGCAACCGAGGTGTTGTACCATGAAGACCCCGACAATGAGTTCTTCGGAATGGGGAATCTGCAGCCAAACATATATGAAATCTCTACTCGTGAGTGCAGGATTATGCTGTGGCCTGATGCCAAGGTCCACGCACCACAAAGGGTCCCAGCCTCCACACAAGATGATGATTTGTTCATTGAACATGAAGAGAACAATCACAACTCCGAAAAAAAAAAAAGCAATGATTTGTCCAACGAACAATACACACAATACTGCTCAGACATGGCTGAGTTATTCGGAGATCTTGATCACAGCATCAGCAACACGGTTGAAAAGCTCAATACAACTCTTCTCATGGTAGATGAATCCAGTATCATGGTGCCATGGCAGATCGTCAGTACATTGGATGACAGCAATACCCAAGACAAAGACGACGCGACACAGAGCACAGAACGACTCTGTTGAGAGCACAGATCGACTCTACAGCGAGAACATTGCACGACTCCACAGAGAGAGCGATGACAGACTCCACAGAGAGAGCGATGACAGACTCCACAGAGAGAGCGATGAAGGACTCCACAAAGAGAGCGACGCAAGCCTCCACAAAGAGAGTGATGCTAGCCTCCACAGACAGCTCGGTGACGGACTCAAAAATGGAAGCAAGCAAATACTCCATAGCGAACGCCATGCATGTACAAGACCATGAAGATCTATCAAGCTTATTTGAGCCACCAGAAGGAGACACTGAATGTCTACCCACTGTGTATGAGACAAGTGACGAAGAAATCACAATTCCCATACTGGATGTGCAGGATCACAGCGAGACTGACATATCTCAGCTCGTCTCCGCAGAAGCACTCAATAATCAGAGGACTGCCACCCATGAGTCCAGAGAGACCACGTCAATTGAAATCTTGAAGATTTTGACTCCAGAAGAGGAGCACCAAGTGTCCAGAGAGACCATGTCAATAGAAATCTTGAAGATTTTGACTCCAGAAAAGGAGCACAGAGATCACAGATGATTCAAATGAACCTGAAATGACTCCAAAAGAGGAGCACCAAGAACTCAATGATGATTCAAGTGAACCAGAAATGACTCTAGAAGAGGAGTACCAAGTAAGCAAAGAAGAGGAATCGAATCCACCACAAATGACTGATGTTACAAACATCAATGCAACATCAGATCATTCTCACAATTCTCAAGAAGATACGCTCAATGTAGCAGATACCACAAAGGACACTAACACCAATAACTGTGACAATGACTCAAATCATCCACATGGCACACTCATTGAGCGCAACAAGAACAACAAAAACCACAAGAAGCACAGCAGAAACAAGAACAACAACAGCAACAACAAAAACAACATGCAGCACAACAAGAACTACAAAAGTACCAAGAAGCATCCCAGAAACAACAAGCATGACAAGAAAAAGAACAAGAATAAAAACGATAACAACGAAAGCAGAATCCACAAGCGCGACAAAAAGAACAAGAACGACAACAACAAGAATGCTAACGAAAACAACAAAGACAGAAACGACAGAAACAACAACAATGGAACAACGACCTGTACAATATGGTACAACTCTGACGTGCAGGTCAATGCCACAGCACACTGCGAAACAATGACAAGACTACAAACATGCCATGGCATGATAAAGAATCTCACAAATTCACATCTGCTCCAGAACAAACAAGCAAAACAGCTTTCACGAACGATGACATACAGAATCAATACCACAAACACAGGAAAAAGTAGAGGTCAGACAACGGTGCAACACAGAATCGCTACCCGCAATCAAATGGAACAGGGGAAAAAGGTGTCCACATCATTAAACGACTCATCAGCAAGACAGCCGAGTCACGTTCAGACATCAACCTAGCTCTGTTATCATACCGAGCAACCCCATTGAGCTCAAGACTGCCGCTAGTGCAAATGCTCTTTGGCAGAGACATCTGGACAACCCTCCCGGCAAAGTAATTCCGAGACCCCGGCAACACACCAGTTCTCGACGACGTGCAGGCACTATGCTCCAAACAAAAACTATACTATGATCAACATGCGATCGCACTCAAGCCACTGACAATAGGTGACACCATCAGAATCAGGGACCCACAAGGCGGATGGTCTGAGTCAGCCATGGTGATCCGGCAGGAGGCATCGCGGTCCTACATTGTCAAATCATTTGCGGGAGTACTTTTTCGCCATAACCGTCGGGATCTATTAGAGATTCGAGCTACAACGCCAGTATTTCCCACACTGGACTTGACCGAGTCCATTTGTCCACAGGATGTTCCTCGCCACACAACGCCAGACAGTACTCTTGATGACATCAAACCATCATCCCTACTACCACCGTTAGGACGCTCCAGCAGAGGCCGTAAGGCACCCGACGGGCTAGATTTGTAACAACACTTCAACACAGGCACAAGACGAATATGGACATTTCTCACGATGGACTCACAACACAGTTAATTGTTTCTGTGTGCAGATATGCTTATTCTCACCACTTGTTATGTACAGTTTTCTTTAGGCCAGTCTAGAAAACATGTCAAATAAAAGGGGGGGGGGGGATGTAGTGATCTGTACATACATTTGCACATACACCAGGGACTACAAACATAGAACACAGAACATACAGTGCAGGAGGCCATTCGGCCCATCGAGTCTGCACCGGCCCATTTAAGTCCTCACTTCCACCCTATCCCTGTAAACCAATAACCCCATCTAAACTTTTTGGTCACGAAGGGCAATTTATTATGGCCAATCCACCTAACCTGCATGTCTTTGGACTGTGGGAGGAAACCAGAGCACCCGGAGGAAGCCCATGCAGACACGGGGAGAACATGCAGACTCCGCACAGACAGTGACCCAGCAGGGAATCGAACCTGGGACCCTGGCGCTGTGAAGTCACAGTGCTATCCACTTGTGTTACCGTGCTGCCCAGATGTAACAGCCACAGCATCACTAGAGGGCAGCATCAGAGACAGGTATAAAGGGTCCAGCCCAAGGGAGGATCCGCCTCTTTCAGAAGCACAGAGCTAGTGAGCAGCAGCAGACAGAGACAGCTCAGCATAGGCAGTTTACCTTAGCTTCACTGGTCATACTTCCTGACTGTATCATATCTAGTTATGCTCTGGAAACAGAACAAACCCATTGAATAAAGTATGTGTGTTAACTGGAAGTCTACAATCTTTATTCAGACTTAGAGAATAACATGCTTTCTTCGCAAGATAAGATACCATCGAAAAGTATATGTTAAAATTATACATTGCAATCATTCTTTGAAATATTTTAATTACCAATAAACTTGTACGTTGCTGGTCCTTTAAAAGTATTTCCTCCTAAATGCTAGGAATACCTATTTCAAGGCATTACTTCTTCAGGGCCACCAAAATTGCTGCTTTGGATTTTATTTCCCCTCTTCTCGTTTCTGCTCTCCTTTCTTGGCTAATTTTTCTTCCAGTGGACCAATGTACAAAGTTCCTCATTTGACACAGTCAAGACTCCATACACTATGTAGAGCATCTATTGACTGCACATTATCTTTTTTTTTTTACATAAATGTTTTTATTCAAAATTTTCAATAATTTTCACCAACCACTACAAAAGAAAATATAATGCAAAGAGAACAAAACAATATGCCAACAAAAACAACTTAACCCTCTAACAAGTAAACAATTCAACAAACAAAACAAGGTGGGGCATTTGCCCCTTACAAATAAAATGAAATCAACCCACCCACTGCCCCGCGCCGCCCCCCTTCCCCCGCCCCCCCCTCTGGATTGCTGCTGACCTCCATCGAACGTTCCGCGAGAAAGTCAAGGAACGGTTGCCACCGCCTGGAGAACCCCTGCAAGGCAAACTTCATCTTCTCCAACCTGAGAAACCCCGCCATGTCACTGACCCAAGCCTCTACGCTTGGGGGCTTCGCGTCCCTCCACATTAACAAGAGCCTTCTCCGGGCTACCAAGGAGGCAAAGGCCAGAACTCCGGCCTCTTTCGACTCCTGCACTCCCGGATCATCCGATACCCCAAATATCGCTATCCCCCAGCTCGGTTTTACCAGAGTGTCCAAGACCTTGGACATAGGGAATTTTGGAAAGGCTTTGCAAAGGCTAAGTGCCGGGCATGTCCAAAACATATGGGCATGGTTCGCTGGGCTCCCTGAACATCTCACACACCTGTCCTCTACCCCAAAGAACTTACTCATTCTCACCCCTGTCATATGCGCTCGGTGCACCACCTTACACTGAATCAGGCTGAGCCTGGCGCAAGATGAGGAGGAATTGACCCTGCCCAGGGCGTCAACCCACAGGCCCTCATCCAGCTCCTCCTCCCACTTGCCCTTCAGCTCTTCCACCAAGGCCTCCTCCGCCTCCTGCAGCTCCTGGTATATGTCCGATACTTGACCATCCCCCACGCACACGCCCGAGACCACCCTATCCTGTACCCTCCGGGCAGGTAGCAGCGGGAATTCCCCCACCTGCTTTTTCACGAACGCCCGAACCTGCATGTACCTAAAAGTGTTGCCTGGGGGCAGCCCAAATTTCTCCTCTAGCGCCCTCAGACTGGCAAAAGTCCCATCGATAAACAAGTTCCCCATCCTTTTGATTCCCACCCTGTGCCAGCTTAGGAATCCGCCGTCTATCCTACCTGGAACGAACCGGTGGTTGTTCCATATCGGGGTCCAGACTGAGGCCCCTACCTCCCCCCTATGCCGTCTCCACTGCCCCCAAATCCCCAGTGTCGCCGCCACCTCCGGTCTAGTGGTATACCGTTTCGGCAGAAGCGACAACGGTGCCATCACCAGTGCCCCCAGGCTAGTATTTGTACAGGACACCGCTTCCAACCATTTCCACGCTGCCCCCTTTCCCTCCATTACCCATTTCCGAATCATAGACACATTCGCTGCCCAGTAATAGTTGCACAAGTTCAGCAACGCCCCCCCCCACCCCCCCCCCCCCCCACCCCAGCTGCGCTCCAAAAACAGTCTCTTAAACCACGGGTCTTATTTGCCCACACAAATCCCGTAATACTTCTATTTACCCGCTTGAAAAAGGACTTGGGGATGAGAATGGGCAGGCACTGGAAGATGAACAAGAACCTAGGGGGGGCCGTCTTCTTTACGGACTGCACCCTGCCCACCAGGGAGAGTGGCAGCATGTCCCATCTCCTAAAGTCCTCCTCCATCTGATCCACCAGCCATGCTAAATTGAGCTTGTGCAAGACCCCCCAGCTCTTGGCCACCTGGATGCCCAAGTACCGAAAGCTCCTCTCCACCATCTTGAGCAGTATCTCCCCCACCAACATCTCCCTCTTCTCCCTGTGGGCCCTGATTGAGATTATCTACCCCCCTGATCACGGCCTTCAGCGCCTCCCAGACCACACTCACCAAAACCTCCCCATTATCATTGGCCTCCATATATCTTGGGATACACCTCCGGACCAGCCCACAGACCTCCTCGTCCGCCAGTAGTCCCACGTCCATTAGCCACAGCGGGCGCTGGCCTCTCTCCTCCCTCATCCCCAGCTCCACCCAGTGCAGGGCATGGTCCGAGATCGCAATGGCCGAATACTCCGCCCCCTCCACCCTCGAGATCAGCGCCCTGCTTAGCACGAAAAAAATCTATCCGCGAGTAAGCCTTGTGTACATGGGAGAAGAAGGAAAACTCCTTCGCCCTTGGCCTGGCCCCCTCAGGACCTTGGCTGCTGCCGGCCTCTTACCCGATCTCGACCTAGACCGATCCAGTGCCGGGTCCAGGACCATATTAAAGTCCCCCCCCCCCCCCCCATTACCTTTTTAAAAAAATAATTTTTATTCAAAATTTTTCACAGATTATCACAACAGAAAAATAGAACCCTCCCCTCCCCCCTTTACACAAACAATAAAACAAGAACAAAAGTGTATAAATAAACAAATAAACGTTAAACAGTAAACAATAGTGCATCCCCTACCAGACACAAACTTACCCCCCCCCCCCCCCCCCGGGTTGCTGTTGGTGCTGACCATCTCCTAACGCTCCGCCAGGAAGTCTAAGAACGGCTGCCACCACCGGAAGAACCCTTGCACAGATCCCCGGAGGGCAAATTTCACCCCCTCCAATTTAATAAACCCTGCCAGGTCGTTAATCCAGGATTCCACGCTTGGGGGCCTCACATCCTTCCACTGAAGTAGAATCCTTCGCCGGGCTACCAGGGACACAAAGGCCTGAATACAGGCCTCTTTCGCCTCCTGCACTCCCGGCTCGTCCGACACCCCAAATATTGCGAGCCTCACTACGCTTGACACCGTCCTCGCTATGCCCCTCCAGAACTCCTCCAACGCTGGACATGCCCAGCACATGTGGGTGTGGTTTGCTGGGCTCCCCGAACATCTCGCACATCTGTCCTCAATCCCCAAAAAACGGCTTAGCCTTGCCCCGGTCAGGTGCGCCCTATGCAGCACCTTAAATTGAGTCTCCCCGCCATTACCAAACTACATGACTGCAGATCCGGAATCCGGCTCAGCATCCGCTTCATGAGCCCTGCCTCGTCCCAGTTTGGAGCATGCACATTTACTAGCACCACTCGGGGCCCCCTGCAGCCTGCCACTCACCAGAACATAATGACCCCCCTGATCTGCCACAATACCCACTTACTCACCAAGACCCCCCTGTTCTTCGCATCCAGCCCAGAGTGGAAAACCTGACCCACCCATCCCTTCCTCAGCCTGGTTTGATCCGCGATCTTCAGGTGCGTTTCCTGTAGCATGGCTACGTCTGCCTTTAGCCCCTTTAAGTGCGAAAACACCCAGGCCCTCTTGGCCGGCCCATTCAGACCTCTCACGTTCCACGTGATCAGCCGGATCGGGGAGCTACCCCTCACCCCCACCCCTTTTAGGCCAGCCACGTGCCCGCACCTCCCGCACCCTCCAGCTCCCCATGCAGAGGCTCCCCCCCGACTCTCCCTCATACCATCAATTCCCCCTCAGTCAGCACAGCAGCAACCCAGTCTCCCCCCCCCCCCCCCAAAACCCCCGGCCAAGCAACTGCTTCAGCCCCCCCATTGCACTCCCATAAGTCAGCTGCCTCATGCGGACCCCGGCCGCTCCTGCCTCTACCTCCAATCCCCCCGCGGATTCCCCATACAAGTCTCCAGCCCCCCCCCCTCCCCCACCTAAGTGGGGTAGAGAAAGTCCCCCCCCTGCACCCCATATGAACCAATGCGGACATCGAACACAGTACCGTCCCCCGCTTCAGGTACCGCCCCCACCATTTCGTGAGAAAAAACGCTCCCTGCCTGGGCCGACCCCACTCAGTGATGCAGCTCCTCTCAACTGCGACCTCACCCAAATCCCTGAGGGCCCCGGGGCCACAAAAGACACAAGAAAATGTGTACTCTAAACTTTTTTTTCAAACTTGCATTTTGGCCAGGAATAGTAGTCACTATATATGCAGCCTATTTTGGTCAAGCAAGAGTAATCATGTTGTGACACCATTGTTTATTCAGCCTGTGAACAACATAATTGAAATTTTGTTCTGGTAGAATCTGAAGCAGACAAAAATTAAATCAAATGGGCACACAGCTATTATAAAAAAGGTAAGGATGAGACCAATTGTTATTTTAGAATTGGAAAGGACTGAGCTCCATCCCGAGATCAAAAATATGACATTTAAGATAGAAGGGAAGAGAATTGATAAACTAAGAATAAAACCCTTGGCCGGCATTATTTTTCATATACACACATTTTCATTAGAAAATAGAATAGTGCCAGAGAGCTGAGCTTAGCTAATTGTCATTTCTATATTTAAAAAGGGTGTTGTCGGAAGTCCACAAAAGTATAAACCAGTATCCTGAAGCCAAGACCATTTGATCAAATATACAGATATCATCCTGGCCAATTTATAAACATGACTATTTTAAAAACTGGACAAAGGCTTTAACGACTGAATATATGACGGGCAAGGACTCAAAAAGGAACTCTCTGGCATTCAGAACAGCTGTCACCTTGTTATTTCTAAAGAATCGCTAATGTCCCTGTGACTGCAGAGATAAAATCCTAAGAAATAGTACAGCAGCAATTTACATTTCTAACAAACCTTACATTCCTAACCTCAAACCATTGTTTGCAGCAAACTACCCAGCCTTTAGAACAGCGACCACACCACACAACCCTGCCATGATCGCGGATCAAACCAGGCTGAGTTGTCTCTGCAAGACGTGCCAGATCATCAACATGGGTACCACCATTACACGCGAGAACACCACCCACCAGGTACACAGTACATACTCGTGCGACTCGGCCAATGTGGTCTACCTCATACGCTGCAGGAAAGGCTGTCCCGAAGCGTGGTACATTGGCGAGACCATGCAGCCACTGCGACAACGAATGAACGGACATCGTGCGACAATCACCAGGCAGGAATGTTCCCTTCCAGTCGGGGAACACTTCAGCAGTCAAGGGCATTCAGCCTCTGATCTCCGGGTAAGCATTCTCCAAGGCGGCTTTCAGGACCCGCGACAATGCAGAATCGCCGAACAGAAACTTATAGCCAAGTTCCGCACACTTGAGTATGGCCTCAACTGGGACCTTGGATTCATGTCGCATTACATACACCCCCCACCACCTGGTCTGGGCTTGCAAAATCCTACCAACCGTCCTGGTTTGAGACAATTTACACCTCTTTAACCTGGGATTACCTCTCTCTCTGGATCTGTAAAGACTTAATTACCTGCAAATGCTCACATTCAAAGCATTGTCTTGCATCTTTGACTTTGTCTATATATGTTTCTGGAACCTACCTCTTCATTCACCTGAGGAAGGAGCTGCGCTCCGAAGCTAGTGATTTGAAACAAACCTGTTGGACTTTAACCTGGTATTGTAAGACTTCTTACTGTGCCCCAGTCCAACGCCGGCATCTCCACATCATTACATTTCTACGGTTAGGCCCTGGCCAACAGAGACAATCAGTCTTCGAGGACAAAGGACCCTGAAACCGGTTTTTGAAATCAATGGCTGAAACAGTTGACCACCTCAAGAATCCAGACAAAGAAATATACATTCTTTCTCCAAATCCAAGTGAAGTGATCTCCAGGTGGGAGAACCAGTTACTTTGCCCTGTGGAGCTGCACAGCCCAGACTGTCATCTCCCATTAGCCAAGTAGCAGCTCAGAATAAGGCTCCATACAGGTGAAGGTCTGGCTCCATCTACACTTTCTACTCGGGCTTCAGAACTGTACCAGTGTCTACATCTCATCGCAAAAGTAATCGCTACTGGAAAAATGTATTATCTAGCATCAGTCTGCTGACACTGAAATAATACACCATTGCACTTTTGATTCTGAACTCCATGAAACAATTCTTATTTTCTCTGTGGTCTTTGCCCTGCACCTCTATCTTTTACTGTATGAACATAAAAAAGAGGGGGGGGGGGGGGGGGGAACATTGTGAACCTCTTCCCGCGTTTTGAGTGTGTGTAAATAAACTCCTCCTGATTTAAACCTATCGTAAGTTTGTTGTGGAGTTGTTAATAGAAATTGGATCACACGAAAATGGAGTTGGGGGAAATGGTAGCACAGTTGCTTCAGTTCCAGGGTCCCAGGTTCGATTTCTGGCTTGGGTCACTGTCTGTGCGGAGTCTTCATGTTCTCCGCACGTTCACCCAGTGTCTGCATGGGTTTCCTCCGGGTGCTCTGGTTCCTCCCACAGTCCAAAGATGTGCAGGTTAGGTGGATTGGGCATGCTAAATTACCCTTAGTGTCCAAAAAGGGTGGAAGTGTGGGCTTAAATGGGGTGCTCTTGCCAAGGGCCGGTGCAGACTCAATGGGCCGAATGGCCTCCTTCTGCACTGTAAATTATTTGAAAATACACCACTTATGAAAGGAAAATCGAAATACTTTTCCGTTTACGGACAGGCAGTGAGTGGCGAAATCAGGGCTGTTTAAGTTAATGCTCCCTCCTGTCCAAAACAGCAGTTAGTCTAATGTTGACAGTAGGAATGATAATGTAATCTTCAACTGAATGACGTAATTGAAAAATATCTAGAAACCCAAAATATAATAGTGTAGTCAGCATGAAATTCACACGGTAAGGTCATTCTTGACCAAGTAAGGAGGATTAAGGGTAACAAGGGTAATTAATGTAGCAAGAGACTGCATAGTAGACTCCCAAGTGAGGGAACAAGTGGCAAAATGAACAGCAAACTGGTTTCAAAACAGACTAGTTATTTAGAGTAGCAAAAGGTTTAAAGCACTTTTTCCACAAGGATCAGTGCTGGGACCACTGTTCACCAGATATAGAAATGACTTGTATTTGAAAACATATTAAAATTTCTTAGTGTAGTTAACACTGAAAAGAGACAATCATCTGACCTGATATTTTGTGCGGCTTGGTGTTAGAATTGTGCGTGATAGCCCTCCTGTGAAACACCTTGGCATAATTTAAAAAGTAGCCCCGGATGTTACTCAACTCTATTTCTTTCAGAAGCAAGATGCTACTGGTGTACGAGACTGCAGGAAATACTTTTTTCTTTTCATAGATTTATAGAATACCCAATTCTTTTTTTCCCCAATTAAGGGGAAATTTTTGTGGTCACTTTATCTACCCTGCACATCTTTGGGTTGTGGGGGTGAGACCCACGCAAATATGGGGAGAATGTGCAAACTCAACACAGACAGTGACCTGGGGCTGGAATCGAACCCAGGGTATTCAGCATAGTGAGGCAGCAGTGCTAACCACTGGGTCGCCCAATACTTTGTCCTTTTATTGTGATTAAACTGGCCTGTTGAACAATAAACCGTAACAATAACAAGTAATAACTAACATCAATGTTAAACTAATGTACTTTTTAGGTATTGTATTGAGATAATTAGCAGGGCAAATAACAGGCATAATTCCCCAAATCCAAACTCATATCTAGAATTGAAAAGAAAAAGCAGAAAATGTAAATCATAATGAGGTCAAGTAATCGTACCTCTAATTTTCATTGGCCTTCAGCTAGGGGCAGATTGGTAGTGTAAACTGCCATGAAAATCATAACTAAATAGAAGCTACCAAAAGGGGCATCGGTCTTCACAGCAGAATGTAACCAGTGTTTGGTGCAGGTGTAAAGATTACAGCAGGCATGTTGCTGACGTAAACATGGTCGTGACGTGCAATTCATTTGAAACTCAATTGCCAACAATGGAGAACTGCTAACATTAATGATAAGTGTACAAACTTACATATGCCAACTTCCGATAAGGATGTATAAAGATATTTATTCAAATTATTCATTGGCATTAACTATTAAATACTACATGGAACATGGTGGTTTCTGTACATTTGGTTTGTAGTCGGATGAAAATTCAGAATTAATTAACAGTTCGGAATTAACATAGCTTTATAGACAGAACTTTACCCATGAGTTTCAATATGGCAGAATTATTTGAGATAGGAGTTTAACGGGCTGAATGGCTTGGGTCTCATTTTCTGCATTATTAGCTTTATTACTTAAAAAGGCACTGGTTCCATGAGTTGGCAATAAAGGCAAATTTTGTCCAAATCAAGATCAGCTAGCACCATTTTTGAATGATTCTCACACCCGTTTCTACTGGAATTCCCAGTCGTTTAAGTTACTAGAGTAAAATCAGTTAGCTATCATTTATGAAGGAAACTTTTTTGTATTCTCCAAATAAAAAACATTTTATGGCCTGCTGCATCATGTACATTTAAAGGCTAGAATTCAATGAGCCTTTTTGATTACTTTCTGTCCTTGGTCATAGCACTTTGAATGGGCTGTGTGCTTTGACCTCTGTCTCTAGCTTTTCACATTTAGAAAGTACCCTATTCTATTCTTTTTAGGCTTCAATTTGATGACTTCACATTTGCCTACAATCGAAATCCATTTGCCAGTTTTTCCCATTCAATTAATTCCATCAACATCTCTTTGCAATCTGATTCCAGCAGCTACACTGGTTACAATGCCATCTTTGTGCCATCTGCAAATTTGGCTATGTGGTTTTGGTAACCGAAGCTACTTATCTTCCAAAGTAAAATTGACAATAACTGCTGATGGTTTGTAAATTTAATGCTTCAAGTTAAAATAAATCAATAGGAGTGGCTTAACTTCAGTGGTTAGCATTGCTGCCTCACGGCGCCAGGGTCCCAGGATCGATCCCGGCTCAGGGTCACTGTCCGTGTGGAGTTTGCACATTCCCCCCCGTGTTTGCGTGGGTTTCGTCCCCACAACCCAAAGATATAAAGGCTAGGTGGATTGGCCACTCTTCTGAGGTCAACCAACAAAACAGAAGAAACAAATTGAGGGACAAAGCAAAAAAAGGCCATTCCTGTTAGGGGCACTGCCTGAACATAACAAAGATCAACAGAAACTTAAAAACATCAAATAAAAGCGTAATTAAAGGGGTCAATAAAGCACCCCAACCCCTGCAGTGCCCACAGGGCATGGAAGGCCTCGATGGTGCCCGTGAACACCGCATGCTACCTTTCCAGAGACACCCGGCCGCGTGCTAAATTGCCCCTTAATAGGAAAAAATAAATTGAGTACCAGTTTATTTAGAAAAAAAGGAATGGCTGAACTTTCTTTACCAGTTTGAATTTAGATTTGCATGTACCGCAAAGTATGGAAATATGAAGCACTGTGCTTGGTGTACAACACACAAGTTTCAAATCTTTATGCTCTGTAGTTCCAAGTGTCGCCCTTGGCTTGGTGGTAGCATACTTGCACTTAAAAAAGTCAGAAGGTGTAGGTTTAAAGACCCAAGTACATAATCTAGATTGCAATGCAGTACTGAACGAGTGCTTTATAACGAAGCTGATCCCAGGGATATCTGAAATCCTCTCGATGTAAAAGTACCCATGGCACTCTGTCGGAAAGTAGGCCAGGTAGAAATTTGGGCCTTTTGTTTTGGAAATAGCCTTGGCCGCAAACTCAAAGGTCTGAGACTTTCACAAAAAAAATCTATTCTAGGCCTCTAACAACGGCCCTCGGCGAAGCTCTGGGAGAAAGGTTGACTCTGCATGGCAGCACAGTGGTTAGCACTGTTGCTTCACAGCACCAGGGACCGGGGTTCGATTCCTGGCTTGGGTCTCGGTATGTGTGGAATCTGCATACTTCTCTCTTTCTCTTTCCCCCCCGCCCCCCTCCTCCCCTCTGCTCCAGTTTCCTCCAAGTCTCGAAAGACGTGCTTGTTAGGTGAATTGGACATTCTGAATTCTCCCTCAAAGTCCTTGAACAGGTGCCGGAGTGCAGCGACTAGGGGATTTTCACAGTAGCTTAATGGCAGTGTTAATGTAAGCCTACTTATGACACTAATAAAATGATTATTATACACTAGATTTTTTTGGCAAGGGGGTGGTGGGTTTTGGGATAGAAACACTCCTGGTTACCCTGCTTTGAGAGAAAAGCGAAAAGAAAATACACATTTAAAAATTCACCTGCAGTGTGTTGGTGTAAAATAATCTTTTAGTGGGGCCTGATGCAGAAACAGGAAACCCAGACCAACAAGTCTAATTTCTTAACTCCCTGTTTGGGGCAATTTCAAACCAAACTGCTGAACTTGGTAAATGGTGTAATTAAGTTAATACAACATGACTCAAATCAGTACTGCAATACTTGATCATAGGGTCCCATGTTCGATTCCCAGCTTGGGTTACTGTCTGTGCAGAGTTAGCATGTCCTCCCAGTGTCTGCGTGGGTTTCGTCCGGGTGCTCCGGTTTCCTCCCACAAGTCCTAAAAGACGTGCTGTTAGGTCATTTGGATATTCTGAATTCTCCCTCAATGTACCCAAACAGGTGCCGGAGTGTGGCGACTAATGAATTTTCACAGTAACTTCATTGCAGTGTTAATGCAATAATAAACTTGTGAAAATAATAAAGATTATTAGTGCTTTTAGCTGATTTTCTAAAGTATATTATTAATTATCCTGAATGAAAACCAGAAGACATTACTTGGTATCAAGATGTCCCCTCTCCTAACCTGTAAAAAATTCCCAGAACCCTTTTATACAACAGATCACGTATAAAACAACAATCACTTGAAGGTAAGCTACTTAAAAGACTCGCCATAGTCCCAGATGACCAGAGGTTGCTTTCCCCTTTGAGGGGGAGAGCTGACTGGTGATGATTTAACCTGAAGATCACAACACCTCAGGCGAGGGGCAAAGTTGAGAACGTGTGCCTTCATGAATAATTTCAGATGGTACTTATTTACTTACTTAAAATACAGTTTTCCCTTATGAAAGGATGAAATGAGGACTTGCTATTTGACATTGTCCCAACAGTCTCAGTTTTGATTTATCTAAATTTAGTTAAACTCCCAAAGCAAGTGGATAACCAGTTTGAAAACCCCATATTCAAGCAGAATGGAATTATGGTAGTATTTAAATGATCTAAATCTTTCTTATGCAAATAGCTATTTACTTTAATAAAAGGAATTAAACATTCTCTTTGTTTTCCATATTTACTCTGGAATTTAAGAGAACTAAAGGATAACATTACTCAGTCAGTCCTCAAACAAAGTATTTGATCATTTGCAGAGTGAGAATGCCAAAACTTTTGTAATGGCCATAAATTGTTCTAAATATCTAGCTCTAGTCAAATTATTTCAGAAAAATTGCAGGAAAAAAATCCAGGATACTGTAGTGTCTCCAACCAATACAATTGGATATTCATGGAAGTGTGCTGAGAAAAAAAGCATTCACCCAGGTGTAGGAGGCAACTCCAGCTTAAGACCAAAGACATAGGAGCAGAATAAGGCCATTCGGCCCATCGGGTCTGCTCTGCCATTCAATCATAGCTGATATTCCCATTCTCCTGCCTTCTCCTTATAATCCCTGATCCTCCGATTAATCAAGAAATTGATTAATTGTTCTTTCATCATATGTTTTATCCCTATTTATCCCCATGGAGACTGGTCTTCATTGACAATTTAGCAGAGGGGGAAATTCAAAAATGCAAAATAGTAAACCAACGCAATTTACTGATGAGATTTCCATTACACAATAAGTGTTTGTAGAGTTGTTCCAGATTGTGAAATTAGGGAATGGTCTGAGATCCAGATTCAAACTTTTCTATGTTTGGAAGCTACCACAACAGGGAGTCCCTGTCCTCGCCTGTGGCAGGGTCACTTTACTCAAAGGGATAAACAATGCTACCATTGGAGAAAATGTGTTTCAGTAGTGCACAGCAACAGTTGTTGCTAACTGCGGGCAAATTAGAGATAAATACTAACAAAATTCAAAACATGAAAAGTGAACTTTATGGAATCATGACAGAACCTATGGAAATGTTTGAGAACCAACACTCTTAAATAATTCAAGCTCATGAAACAAAATAATTCAGTTGAAACAAGGCACCCTCAAAGGAAAAATGTTTTTCTTGTAGGTGTACAGATGGGCAAGTGAAGGAAGTTGATGCACCACCTGCCCAATAAGCATTACAGGTTTGTTTGTGGTGGATGACTACTGAACCAACAACCAAATTAGAGGCAGTGAATGCGGAGTCCAAAAAAGATCAGCCATGAACTCATTGAATGGCGGAGCAGGCTCGAGGGGCCAGATGGCCTACTCCTGCTCCTTGTTCTCATGTTCTTTTGAATGCACATAAACAAGGCTGCCAGTATATACTGTATTTAAGTGATAAAAATGGTTAGCAAATATTATTATTAAGTATTTTAAAAATTAAACAATCACTTGCCTAATTTCTACAACTTCACCATTAAGCTGATTCCACACCAGCATGCCTACATTATTCTATAGTCACAGATCTCAGCACATGCTCTTCGATAATTGCAATTCCTACAAGAATAGATGTACAATGTTGCACCCAAGTTAAATGAAAATAACTTATGAACAAATTATCCAATTGTACCCAATGCTTACACAAAGTCATTAGCAAATTGGGCTACACAAGTCACACACAGTCTTTAGGCTTGAGAGTTATGCTCCAAGATTAATATTTTTCAGTCTGCATATATCCTGTGTAGAACAGAACTAGCTTCTGCTGTTGGAGGTGCAGGTGTCCGCTGAAAACGGATACACCCTTTTTAAAAACAAGCACAATTGAGCGACTGAATCTTCAGATCATTTCAATTCATATTTTATTGTGCTTCAGAATTATTAATTTTTTAAAACTGATGGCATACTTACCACCTGCTAAGGTTAAATATAAGATCAGTACAGGAAGAGTACCATTAGTACATACAATATTTAGCAACACAAGGATAAGTTAATTATTCATCAGGTACTCCACAAATATTGCGGAACAGTTACCATTAAAAAAAAAAATCAATCTATTCAGAACAAGCAATCCTTAAGAAGCATGAAATCTCCATTTAGAAGTAAAGGAAACAATTTGTGCAAAGATTTGTTTCGCCAACTTGGGTTCCTCTTGATCATTAACATTCCAGAAGTAGGGACATGACAGCATAGAAGGACAGCAATGAGAAAAGTGATAAAATAGATAAAACAATTCTAGAAATAAATCGATACTCCCTGTCTGTGCATAACGTAGTACAAAAATTTATATAGTTCAAGTTTGACAAAAAAGACAAACCTGTATCCATTGCAACTGTTGCTAAAGTGAATTTAAATTCTATCACACGGTTGTTAAGAGTAGCAAAACACATTTTTTTTTTTTTTTTTTTTAAACTTAAGTTTTTTTCAAGGTTTATATTTTAATGTACAGTATCATGCAATGGCACTTTTTTTTTTATAAAACATTAAAACCTTACTGTAGTAGTCTGCCTGCAGTCAGTACACTATTGACTGCTTTCCTAGCTCTCCTTTCCTCCAAAATAACCTCATTCACAAACCAAACACAAAGATAAGCAATGATTCGAAAACCTACTTTGCAATCCCTGTATTAAAGTTTATTATTTTTTGTAATTGTCCGTTGTTGCAACTCCGTACACTCCCAACCCTGTAATTCATTAGACAACTGCCACCATTTTACTGCAAAAAAAGTTACGGAGTAATCTTTAAAAACCATTAGTGATCTTCATGGTTGTCTCTGATATAGCAGCTAATCACTGATAGGTTCCTTTTGAAGGGTCAACGATCAAAAACAAGTTTCTCAAAGTTAACAATTCCATTTTGAAGTTGATGGTCTTGAAAGTTTTTTAAAAATTGTGTCACACACATGCAAACTCCAGAAACAATGTTTGGTTTTGAAAATTGCTGGACCCATAATTCTTCTGCTATGAAGTTGAATCTTCCCTATTGTATTCCTTCAGTTCAGATTAGCTGCAGCACAATACAACAGAAACTATTTCATATTGACCCATGCAAGATTTTTCCCGCTTAATCTACAAAGCCTTAACTGGGCCTCATCTTTCAGCCTCCATGGCAACATTAACCTTCTGTTCTGAGGTGGTTTGTTGGGACATTGCTGCTGGCCAGCCAGTATGTGGAGTTGGTGATGCTGGAGTCCACATGCCCTGCTGACTTGGGGGCGACATGGGCCAGCCTGAGTTGAAGTTTACAGGAGGAGGAGATGTTGCCATCGAGGCAATTGGGCTGCTACTGTTGAAGCTTTCTGAAGCCTTCAGCCTTGAGAACATCGTAAGTGCATCTGGAAAATTAGGAGGCGTTGCAGGTGTATTAGCTGGAGTGCACATCTGTAAAAATATAAGAACAAAAGTCAAGACACCTCAACTAATGACAATTTAGCAACTTAAATGATCACACAAGAAAGTAATTTTTACAGTAGAGTCAATCCACTGCAATTACACTTTTCACATCTGTGCCATTTATGGGCAGCAATCACTTGGTTTGAGGACTGTGCTAGGGTAGGAAAAGGAGAAAGCAAACAATGGAGGAAGTCCATGCCCAATGTACACTACTTGGGAAAGTCAATCTGGCCACACGTCAGAAATTGGATGCTGTTTAATTAACATAGCTATAGCTGGACAGAAACAAATCATTTATAGCAATAAATGGTTCCAAATAAAATATTATTGAAGAGAGAAATGATGGTTGTTGACATTACTTGACTGAAACTGGAGAGAACTCAACTTAAACTACTCTGCAATAACGTGCATGTCTCGCCCTCATCCCCCAAATGCTGGAAGTGAGGTAATGAGGAATTTATTTTTCTTAATTTTAAGGATACCCAATTCTTTTTTTTTCCAAAGGGGCAATTTAGCATGGCCAATCCACCTACCCTGCACATCTTTGGGTTGTGGGGCTGAGACCCACGCACACACAGGGAGAATGTGAAAACTCAACATGGACAATGATCCGGTGCCGTGAGGCAGCAGTGTTAATCAGGAAATTCTAATGTGTGGAGCAATATTCAAATTTCAGGACTGAACTTGGCCAATGGTTCAGAATTATACTCATCTATGGCAGCTGATGCACACAGAAGGGCTACCCCAGGTCAATACTGAATTAGCTGGAGAGCTCAACTGCCTGAAATATTTGTGGGAAGCTACATCAGAAAGACATCAACTGGAGGGCAAAAGAGACACTGGGAACTTAGACAAGAGTGCCAGTTTGCCAACTAAATTATATTCACACTTTCCTGTTGGGCTGTAGGCATGCACATGGCCCCATTTCACACATGCTGGTAATGAACAGAATGCTGGGATAGGTTAGTTTAACTATGAGAAATATTTATCTAAAACGCTGAAACTTGCTGTGCTACCATTCACAGGTTAACAAAGAACAAGAACAAAGAAGCGTACAGCACAGGAACAGGCCCTTCGGCCCTCCAAGCCCCTGCTGCCTGACTAAACTACAATCTTCTACACTTCCAGGGTCCCTATCCCTCTATTCCCATCCTATTCATGTATTTGTCAAGATGCCCCTTAAATGTCACTATCGTCCCTGCTTCCACCACCTCCTCCGGTAGAGAGTTCCAGGCACCCACTACCCTCTGCGTAAAAAACTTGCCTCGTACATCTACTCTAAACCTTGCCCCTCTCACCTTAAACCTATGCCCCCGAGTAATTGACCCCTCTACCCTGGGGAAAAGCCTCTGACTATCCAATCTGTCTATGCCCCTCATAATTTTGTAGACCTCTATCAGGTCGCCCCTCAACCTCCGTCATTCCAGTGAGAACAAACCGAGTTTATTCAACCGCTCCTCATAGCTAATGCCCTCCATACCAGGCAACATTCTGGTAAATCTCTTCTGCACCCTCTCTAAAGCCTCTGGTAGTGTGGCGACCAGAATTGAACACTATACTCCAAGTGTGGCCTAACTAAGGTTCTATACAGTTGCAACATGGCTTGCCAATTCTTATACTCAATGCCCCGGCCAATGAAGGCAAGCATGCCGTATGCCTTCTTGACTACCTTCTCCACCTGTGTTGCCCCTTTCAGTGACCTGTGGACCTGTACTCCTAGATCTCTTTGACATTAAATACTCTTGAGGGTTCTACCATTCAATGTATATTCCCTACCTGCATTAGACCTTCCAAAATGCATTACCTCACATTTGTCCGGATTAAACTCCATCTGCCATCTCTCCGCCCAAGTCTCCAAACAATATAAATCCTGCTGTATCCTCTGACAGTCCTCATCGCTATCCGCAACTCCATCATCGATCCAAAGAGGACTTCATAACATGCTGTCACTTTTTTTTTTAAAAGCAGGAATTTTGGTTTACATCTATGAACGGTTGCCAATGACTCAGTAACAAAAGAATTGCTCACAAATAGACTTCAGGACTATTTTTCCTTTCAAGAGGGGAGAATAGTATGTGCAAGGGAATCTTGGGTATCTATGGAAATTCAGACAAGTTTTCAGAAATATAAAAGATGCTACACGAGAAGTATTTTAGAAAGAGTAATTGTAATGCATCTACATCAAATAGTTTGCGATGTGGCTATAGGACTCACTAAGTAAATGCATCGCCTGGAGATGCAATGAACAATATAGATCAAGATCATCCTCCAAGATTTGATCCCTTGCAGGTGCTAAATATTTAGGGAATAGAAAGAAAAGGATGGCCATGAATTGCTTACCAGAGTCTCTAATTTTGAGCTTTATCCAGACACCAAAGATTTAAAATGTGCTACAGGTGACATTTCCTACAATCAAAGAGTCTCATAATACTCTTGCTCTAACATTTTTTTCCGAATTGCATTCGGAAACAAGCCATTTCACTTAGTCAATGTTGGTGTTTATTCAATTGATAAACAGTTGCACTAATCCCATGTACCTGCCCCGTTTTCATATCTCTTCCTTCAGCAACTTATCCGCAAATGTTAACAAGGTCTCTGCCTTAATCAGTAACTTCAGCAGTGTGTTAAAATCCCCTATGTAAATGGCCACTGGGCCCTATGAAACTATTCTCAAGAAAGGGTCAGAAGTGAAAGTATTTTCCAATCGCAGACAGAAAACTGGGGATTGGGGTGAGGTAGGATCACTTTGAATTGAATGCAGTATATGCCTTGAAACTTGAAAAGTGTTATTCTGTTACTGTGATAATTCCATCCCAACAGACTCTTGCTTTGGAAGTTTTGCCTCACAATAAACATTTTTCGTAGCACATATAACACTACGATAGATCAGTGTTGTTTGCTTGCGACAATTCACAAGACTCCTTAAGTTTTCAGCTCATAAAAAAGTTTGGGAGGGCAGCACAGTGGCGCAGTCCCAGGTTCGATCCTGGCTCTGGGTCACTGTCCGTGTGAAGTTTGCACATTCTCCCCGTGTTTGCATGGGTTTTGCCCCCACAATCCAAAAATGTGCAGGTTAGGTAGATTGGCCATGCTAAATTGCCCATTAATTGGAAAAAATGAATTGGGTACTCTAATTTATAAAAAGAAAAGTTTGAAAATAGGCATTCAATACAAAAATAAAATGTTGTGAGAGAAATGAATGTCGAGCCATTAATTAATTCTGTAGTAATTCAATAGTCTATAGCTCATTCCCAGTTTGGATATGAAGATTTAGGTTTGACTAAAGATGCTACATGCATGAGTCATCATACTTGCCAAGAAAGAAAACAATCATGAAGATTTTGTCCTATAAATGTCCAAATCTTCAAAGTCATTCCACTTATATAAAATTATATTTTTATTTTGCCTGTCACGGGAGTATAGATATACAATTGCAATGTAAAATGGACATTTGTGGCTTTGTCAAACCCTTTGCTTGCCAATCTACTGAGCTGTGAAATTATTCAATAAGCCAAATGTAGTGTATTGTGTACAGGTGATCCAAGGCAATCCTGGCTCTGTCCCAAAGCCACCAGGAACAATTTTGAAATTTTTGCGAAATATGCTTCCTTGAACAGTTTACTTGTTTCAATCCTTTTATAAAAACATGTAGTCAGTTACTACCCACATTCAGTATGGATAAAGTATTTTGTATAATTTAATTAGAATGTTAAGGTAACAACTATCTCCATTTCTTAAAAAGCGAAAAGTAGCAACATAAATGTAGGATGCAACACATGCAATATATTCTCGGAAAACACGGAATGCAGTTAGAACTTCAGCGATCTGAACTTCGTATCTAGTAAATTTATATTGCAAAAGAACCTAAAGAAAATAATGTTTGTATATACTTGGGCTTATTCACAAGCAAAGTCACCAGCGTGAAAATAATGTTTATTTTGTCAAACAAGTCATCTTGGAATACACAATGTTTTGGCTAGGACAATATAATTATTTGATGCATCGGGTTTTAGTGTCTTAACAAGTGTTATGAAACATTTAGGTGCATAAATTTGCAATCCCAACAGATGCCTCGCAGTTTTGTTTTGTCTGGAAACCACTTTCCACATCCAGCTCAAGTACAGTACAATATGTTCAGTGTAAAATTGACACCAACCCCGTATGACAAATATCACACAATAATCTCTCCTTGTTGCTGGGGCAACAACTGGAAAACTGGTTGCTATCTGGACATTGTACCTATATTTACTTTTTATAGTACAGTGCATTATTACAGGCTTGTTTTTAGTTAGATTGCTGTACGGATGGAAGTAACAGTCCAGTGAAAGATTTTTAAATAACTTGGAACAGCATTATTGTTTTAACAAGGTGTCCCTCCTTCCCCTCTCTAAACAGGTTTAATATTTCTTAAAATTAGATTCTTTGTTCAAATTTCTACATGGATTCAGAATGGCCAAAACATCAAAAATGTGTATTACAACCTCAGCAGTTTCAAAAACCTCTACTCCCATGTTATTGTTAAATGCAGGGTATAGCTGAACAGAAAATAAGTTCTAAGCAACTGCCCCGCTGTAACATTGAGAAAAAATCTGAAAGCATTATGCATCACAGAAAGAAAAATTAGATACATGCACACTTGGGCACAGCTCAAGTGCCAACCGAAGTGGGACATTTATTTCACCAGTTAAAAGCAGCATTGAAAATGACTGTGCCTGAGGAAATGTTATGTTCTGGTTAGGGGCCCCCACCCCAGACATCATATCCAGATTGTCTCGCTAGTGGAATCCCAGTCAAAGAGGAATGGTGAGACAAAGGAGAAACTTTAAATGTGCAGTAACAATTTATTTTTATTTGTTATTGCTGGAGGTCACAATTTAGCAACAGCATGTTCAAAATAAAGAACCCAACGGCATTTTTTGAATTTGATGTTTTGAATTTATGGATTCACATTTATTTACAAACACATCTGCTACAGATGGCCAAACAGTTCAGCTGCGATGGACTGAAAATGTCATCCATAGCCAACTGCATTCATTGAACTTAATCCAGCAGTTGCTGGCTAGGTTACAAGGTTGAGTAGTGAGAGAACTGGTGCAACTGGTTTCTTTTCAGTCATTGATAGAGCAGTATGGAGGAGAAGGTTGTAATCCACAAAATGAAAAAAAATGTGGTGATGTAAACACCAGCCATTTAAAAAAATGGAATGAAGTTTCCATTGTCGCTATAAACTGTAAACTATTTACAGGACTCGGCTCTAGATATTGTACCTCACATGATGCACATTTTTCCCATAGCACAACAAAGCCAGCAATTATGAATGAAGTGTGGTGACATTGCTTTTTTAAAACAAAAGCAGACAAAAAAAAAAAAAAAACTTAAGGATAATCAACAGAAGGCCTCACACATCCCTTGCTCTGAAGAAATTGCATATGCTGGAGCATGGCACCATGGGTCCTGGCAGCACTCTGGTATTTTTCCATGTGTTTATTTTCACCTACATGGCCTAAACAGAAATGGACAGAATTGGCTGGGAAAATAATAATGAGTATAATGCAGAGAGAGTTGCTATTAGATCCAGAAACTTGTGGCGAGGAAGGGATACCCAGCAAGTTGCAAATGACCTCAAACTGCTGGAGCCTTTATGCTGCTCTGTGAATATGGCAGGTCACAGTCAACCTCCCAATGAGCTAAGAAAATGCTGCATTAATTACCAGTTAAATTTACCACAGAAAGTTAGGGCTGGTACTTAAGGCCACAAGGACCAGTTTAAGTATGAGATTTAGGTTTCTAAGATGCTATCCAACATCCCTGGCCACAAAAGGGAATAACTGTGTTGGCAGAGTCTCAATCCTACTGACAAATTAATCTCAAGAAACTGAACAAATTCAATTAATTTTATTTTCGTACTTTTTCTTTCTGTCAGAAGGGAGAAGGAAAAGGTCCAAAGGTTTTGCTGCAAGACATCCCACCCCAGCAAATTCTAGGGCAATGCAGTGTCCAAATATTAGCAAGGGAGCAGGCATCACAGCCAAGTCTGATTGCTTTTTTTCAGCTCCAATAAACACTTCCTTCAGGGAAACCTTTGCTGATTTTATCCTCCCTGATCTGGGTTTACCAATGTCACAGTTATTCATGTTATTCTGAACTAAATGAACTAATCCCACTCTCAGGATTAAACCTGGTCTTTATTGGTCTGGATGGTTCAGTTGCTGACTGAACAAAAGAATGTTCATTTTCAGCTAAATGAAGCAATCTGGCATTGATATTTTAAACTGATCAATTTTGATATGCTCTGTTAGGCCCATAACTTCGTGGTTCCTCAGCTTCGCATTTAGGGGCACTCCATTGATGCGCCGGGGAATCCCTCCAGGAAGTTCACACGTTCGGGCCTACCCAGCAATTACCCAAAATGCTAACTTACACTGGACAATTGCGCTGGACTAGGAAACATTCGACAAAGCAATTTAAAGTCATTCACTTCAGATGGTTCTGCCAGTTTTAATCTGAAAGAATTAGCTGGGGGGGAAAAAACTAACTCCAGAATAATGATTTAAAAAACCCAGACCCAGCCTTGCATGTAATACCCCTGACACACGACCTCCCAGGAGACCTTCTCCCTGCTCCCACCCAGTCCAACCCAAGTAACCGTTGAAACTTGCCATTTCTCTTTAAATCATCCCTTTAAACATCTCCTTTATGGAAGCTAGTGCTGCAAAAAGGGAGCATTCCTTTCTTCCCTGTGCCCCAGTTACTCCAAACCGATGCAGCGGAGGGCACACTTCACTGCTCCAGTCTTACCCAGCTGGTGTGAGGAAGGTTGGGCAAGATAGGGGCTTCGGAATATCAACATGGGTAAGTTAGTCAAGAGTGAAAATCCGCCTGAGATTGCCAGTCTGGAGCAAGTTATGGGCCTTAATTTCAGTAATAAAAATATAAATGACAGCAGATGCTGGAAATTCAAAATAAAAACAAATTTCTGGAAAGACTAAACATTCAATGAAAGGTTAACATCAACTCTGTTTCTCTCTCTACAGAAGTTGCTTGACCTGAATATTTCCAGCATGATGTGCAAAGGAAAAGGATGGAAGTATTTTCAAATGAAGTGCAGGATGTATTGGTGGATTAATATGGAAATCACCCATATGCAGCCAGAGCTGGATAACATTCAGATGCGAGCAGACAAGTGGCAATAAACATTCACGCCACACAAAGTGCCAGGCAATGACCATCTCCAACACAAGATAATCCAACCATCTCCTCATGGCATTCAATGACATTACAAGCACTGAATCCCCCACTATCAAATTCCTGGCATGTCAGGAATGCGATGGAATACTCTCCAACACCACTCAAAAAGCTCAAGACCATTCAGGATAAAGTAGGCTGCTTAACTAGCAGCCATCCACCACCACGCCAAGCCTCCTTGACAGGAGCTTCTAAACCCACAATCTCTACCACCTAGGACAAGGGCAGCAAATGTATTGGAACACTACCAGCAGCAAGCTCCCGTCCTATTTACACACCATCCTGACTTTAACCGATATCACTATTCCCTCACTGTGTCAAAACCTGGTACTCCCTTCCTAACAGCACTATACCAAAACCGTATAGACTTATGTTGTTCAAAGTGGCAGCACACCATCATCTTCTTGAAGGTAATTACGGATGGCTAACAAATGCTGACCTTGCTAGCAACATGCATCTCATGAAAAAATGTAAAGTCAAGTAAGCACTCACACCTTAGTATAGTGATTTGAATTGAAGCAAACCATGGGGCAAATAATCCTGAAAAATAGCGCACTCTAAAAGGTTCTTCATATATTAAACAAGGGCAAAGTAGCCTATTCTAGGCCCCACAATCCCCAAATACTTCATGGTGGACTGAGCTACTGAGATGCCTTTGTGTGCAACGGAGACTAATGAATTCCTTCATATTATCAACATTTGCAGGGTGTTAGGCATGCCTATAAATGGATGAATAAAACATTAGGGCCCACATAAGTATCTTTACAAAAAAAGGCACCACGAAGCTTGAATCCCAAGGCACCACAGCTAGGGATAAATACAACCATCCTTCAAGTTCTCATTCTTCCCATACTTGCCCAGTGCTTCCCGATGTGCCCATTTGAAGCTTACTATCTAAACTCCTAGGGTAAATGTGCTGACGCTTGCAACATTAGTGAGTAATGCATACTGCTCAAAGGCGCCGGCATCTTCTGCAGCAGTGGGACCATGTATCGTCGCTTGCGTGATACCCATCAAAAAGGAAAAGGTTTACAGTGCTGGCCGTGTAACATCCAAGAGAATGAAATGGCCTCAGGGGCAGTACATGAATTAATAGGATAAGAAAAACGGAATAATACAGAACTTCTAAATAAAAGTGGGAAAGCTAGGATCTAGATAGGATAAAGTGAAGCCAGGAAAACGATTGCAACAATGGGTGCTCAGTGGAAGATGTTTCAGGTACAGGCTAGGGAGCCAAAAACAGTGCTCCTTGGATGACGAATGATGAAAAAAAAGGAGGGTGCATGATGCATGTTAGATGAATTATTTAAGTGAGAACCAGGTGAAGTGAAATAAATTGAGAAGGGAGAAGAGGAAAATAAGCCTAGCAAAGACAAAGATGAGAATTGAACAGTAGTTTACATAAAAGGAAACCCAAAATTTCCCACCAGCATGTAAATAGTAAGCAGGAAATAAGAGTTGGAGTGGGTCCTATGCTGGGGCTGGTTTAGCACAATGGGCTAAACAGCTGGCTTGTAATGCAGAACAATGCAGCAGCGCGGGTTCAATTCCCATTCCGGCCTCCCCAAACAGGCACCAGAATGTGGTGACTAGGGGCTTTTCACAGTAACTTCATTGAAGCCTACTTGTGACAATAAGCGATTATTATTACAGACAAAGGTGGCGGTAAACACTTCGTGGCAGAGTGCAGGGTTAGAACAAGTTCTTTGCTTACTAAGAGGAATCCAGCAAAATATCAGCCGCATAGGAAATGGATAATGTAAAAATTGAAAAGGCATTGGAAAGGCTGAACATGCTTAGGGTAAATAAGACACTTGGCCTGGGATGGCTTGCATTCCATGTTGCCAAAGGAAGTGGGGATGGAGATATCAGAAGGACTTGTCTGAATCTTCCCTAAATATGGAGGTGTCAGAGGATTGGAGAATGGCAATTGGGTGCAAGGATTGTCCTAGCAAATGCGGGCCAGTCAGTTTATCAGTCAGTAATCCATAATGCCTGCTTTTTTCTGGGTTGGGTGGTAGGTAGTCAGTGGTGCTCTCCAAGGGTCAGTGCTAGGATCACTGCCTTCATTGCAAAATATAAATGACTTGGGCTTATTGAAATACAGAGTAATATTTCCCGATGATACCAAATAGTGAGGAAAATGAGAACCACAGAACACAGATGGGTTAGCAGAATGGGCAGACACATGGCAGATGTTAACTCAATACAGAGATGTCCGAGGTGATCAGCAGAAGTGACAGGGAGAGGAGAGGGATTTAATTGTATAATTCTAAAGAATGTGCAGCTACAGAGGGGCCTAGGGCGCATGTACATCAATCTTTGAAGGAGGCAGGACATAGAGTGCGAGATTAGCAAAGCATATATGGGATCCTAGGTTTCACACATGGAGTCACAGTCATAGAGTTCTACAGCATAGAAAGAAACCAGTCAAGCCATCATCTCTGCACCGACCATCAAACACCGATCTATTCTAATCCCATTTTCCAGTACTTGGTCCATAGCGTTGTATGCTATGGCATTTCAAGTGCTCATCTAAATGCGGTGGGCTCCCGCCACTACAACCCTTTCAGGTAGTGAGTTACAGATTCCCACCGTCCTCTGGGTGAAAAAGTTTTTGCTCAAATCCCTCTAATGCTCCTGCCCATATGCCCCATGGTTATTGACCTCTCTACGAAGGGGGGAAAGTTCATTCCTATGTCCCTCAATTTTATACACCTCAATCAGGTTTACCCCCATTCCCGCTCAGAATATTAGGTGGGAATTGCTCTTCTTGAAGTCAAGGGGATTGTGGGGAGCTTTGATAGATGTGTGCAAGTGTAGATAAGGTAGACCAGGAAAGATTATTCCCATTTGCTGATAGTACAAGGACTTGGGTGTCACAGATTAAAGGTTTGGGGCAAAAGATGTGGGGGGAGAAATGAGAAAGAACATTTTTCCACTCTAAAACACGACGACTGTTACTGATCCGGAACTCGCTTCCCTCGGGGGTGGTGATGATCAGACTTCAAAAGGAAGCTGGAAGGACACTTGAAGGAAATAACTGGCAGGGCTATGGGGATGAACGTGAGGAGTGGGATCGACTGGATTGCTCTATGGGGAGTCGGTATGGACCCAATGACTTATTTCTGTCATGTAAATGACAAAGATGGTATAAGCCCAGAGAACTTGCACATTCTCACATTCTTAAGGCCTCCTGTGCTAATCATTTCCAGCAAAGCTTTTTTTCCAGGTTCTTTTTGGGTGAAGCCTAGTTATAGATTCGGTTATAGCAAGCTGTTAAAAACTGTGCTGCAGAATGGGAAGTAAAATGCTGTAAGCTGGCCTGAGTGGGAAGAAAAACCTTCGGCATGCAGACATCGCCAATGTCCTTGGTACAAGGTCATGGTGGAAATTCTTACCATAGTTAAATTGCTGTGCTCTTTAAACAACTTCTGTATTCTCAGTAAGGTCCTCTGCCTTGTGGAAACACAACACTTTGTACCTGTATCTTGTTCAGCTCACCTGCTTAGTGTCAAACAGTGCAATTTCCTCTCCAATTGCAATATGTAACTTCTCTGCCATATTTGCCTGCATAATATGGTTTAAAAGTAATGCACTGGCTGTAAAGCCTGTCCTAAGGAAATGCAAATGCAATTTCTTTCTGTCACGTTTCTTCTGCGCCACCTCTACTAACCAGTCAATATACTGGGGCTTTTGGATACAGAGCAGGGAGAACAATTTAGAACAGTCAAACATTCAGCCATTAAAAAATAAAATCCCTGTTAAACAGCTGCCGTTTTTAAGTCCCGACAGAAGCTTCCCCAAATAGTAAGCCCCAAATAACAAGTGTAATATGCATGAGGAGCTTGTTTTGTATACATAATTACAATTGATCCGAAAGATTTTGTGGGTTTAAGCATTTGCAAAGATTTCCGACTCAGCTTGAAAATGGTGTACGAAAGTCAAGCTTTTTCACTTGCATGCTCTGATTATTTATAATGTTACAAACATGGCTGCAGGCTTTTAGGTCCATTCTATACTTAGTACAAAACAAAGTCAGTAGGTACACCAAAACCCCTGGGACAGCTTCCTGGATACACACACAGAAAGCCATTATTTGACAATTTTTACAATATTGTTTCATACTGAATTTACAACTGTCTCCATTATTTTACTTTTATAACTAACTCGTGGTAAACATCACAGATCTTTCCTTTTAAGATGTGGAATTTACAAGTCAAGACTTGTATGATACTGTCTGCATGGCTATCTTACGTTTCCAACTGCCTCCTTCTGTCCTGGAAGCTACTCACTATGTTTCCCCTGTGTGCAGTCTTGTCTCTGGATTGTTTGTGTCCTAGATACTTATGTTGGTTTCATAGATAAACTAAACTATTGTTACATTCTTTACATGTGCTCCCCCCATCCCACCCACTGTTATGATTTCTACCCTCGAGTTTTGCTTTTATTTCCGATGTGAAGAAAGAATAAATAAGTTTTCAAATTAAACCAATGATGTCTGTCCAAAAGGCATCACCTCCACTTTGAAGGATAACACAAGGATCTTTGAAATTACAAAACGTACAAGTTCATTAATAAAAAAACAAACATGCCTGGACCTGTGTTATAAACAAAAACAAACAGAAGTGGTAAATTAGGAAAATAAATCCTGTGCGCCAATTTGGTTGACTTAAACCTGTATTATTGGAGCTATATACCCCATCATCATTCATGCTTTATTCTCTGGAATGCATTTCTTCTACCAAGTAGTTTAGTTCTGCTGCTGGTTAAAATGTCTGCCACCACACTCCAATAGGACCCAACATTTAAACGCAAGGCCTGATGTTACATCTTCAAAAATATGCTTTCATAAAGCAAAGACACAATGTTCTGTTATCCAACGTTACACATTACTTTGAACAACCATAAGCCATCTTTATATGCAATAGTAAAAATGTTCCTCAACAGACTTGGTTGTATTGCTACAATCAGGACAAGTATGACCCTTATACAATTACAACATTGCTTGTTACCAAACTATACAAAGAACCTATGGTTGTAATGAACCAACTGGTGACTTAAATGCCAGTTTAACACAAGTATCTCATCTCCTTCAATTATTTTTAACAAGTGTCCTCTACTTAACAGGATCACCTAAAAATTTTGCAATCCTTATAAATCTGGATTTACAAGTAGTACACATTGCTTCATGTTATTCATACTTGATTACTTTTCTAGAAAATGTACTCCTTTCCTTGCCACTGTTGTTGCCATATTCATTGTCCAAGGACCTAAAGCAAAACTTAATGATTGCCACAAAAACCTCATTTTGTGCAAGTGGAAAAGGGTATTTAACACCAACTAAATCTTCCTGTTTCTTGTTAAATTGAGGACTACTTCATCTAGTTTACTCTGCAGATAACTGAAGCATATGATTTGAAGAATCCAGATTTAATCCACAACTTATTTGGAATTGGCCAGGACAGTGATATGAGTGCCACAATCAGCCCAGCCCAGTGCCCCGGATAAGGAAATATTTGTGGACATTGTATGCAGTTTGGCGGTTACCACGCCCACTGCCACCATCCCCCCACCCCACAATAATCAAGTATGAAGTGAATGTGCACATGCAAGACTGATTACTTAACCAAGAGACCAGAAAAACGTCACTGGATTGTACACAAGCAAGGAGTCAATGTTTTCAGATGAACGACGGGAGAAAATAGGAAATGGAGAAAATAAAACCCTCAATGCCTTCCCCTGTAAAGAGTAGTCGTAGTCATTTTGAATCTCTACAGTGCAGGAGCCCATTCAGCCCATCGAGTCTGCACCAACCCTCCGAAAGAGCACTCGATCTAGGCCCATAACCCCACGTGCATATCGCGCAATCCACCTAACCGGTAGATCTTTGGACACAAAGGGACAATTTAACATGGCCAATCCACCTAACCTGCACATCTATAATAATAATCTTTATTGTCACAAGTAGGCTTACATTAACACTGCAGTGAAGTTACGGTGTAAAGCCCCAGTCGCCACATTCCAGCGCCTTTTCTGGTACACAGAGGGAGAATTCAGAATGTCCAAATTATCTAACAGCACGTCTTTAGGGACTTGTGGGAGGAAACTGGAGCTCCCGGAGGAAACCCACGCAGAAACGTGGAGAATGTGCAGACTCCACACAGTCAGTGACCCAAGCCGGGAATCGAACCAGGGACCTTGGAGCTGTGAAGCAACAGTACTAACCACTGTGCTACCGTGCCGCCCAGTCCATCTTTGGACCGCGAGGGGAAAACGGAACACCTGGAGGAAACCCACACAGACACAGGGAGAACATACAAACTCCACACACAGTGACACAAGACTGGAATAAAATCCAGGTCCTGGCACTGTGCAGCAGCAGTGCTAACCACTGTGCCATGACTGCAACCTTGTGAACATGGGTGTAAGAGACCAGCAATGTTAGCTCAATACCTCGTACACATGCTTCAGTGAAGCACTCAAAACTTTACTGACAAATCTTTGGGAAAGTGAGTATACACTTCACTGCGTATCCCATGTCCAACAAGCAAAGGTGAATTTTCAAATGAGTTCTGAAGAAGCAAAACACACTAGAGTTTTACTAAAACTAACACTCATATTTCATGCTAATGCAGTTTCAGTCTAAACTGGAGGACAAAGATAAAAATTTGAATCTTCAGTTTTATTTCTAAATATAAATTCCATGACATACAAATTTGTTTTCTTTTGAATGTTAGGCTTCTAAATATAAAAGAGGGGAGGTAAAAAAAAAAAATCAAAAATGAAAGTGTTTTTTGATTAGAATAAATTATATTGCCCTTCCAGAGGAAAGACAATTATTTTTTTTCTTTAAAAAATGGTCTCTGCCACTTCATTTCCCCCTTCTCCATAGACACTGTTCACCTTACAAACTCTTTTCTAACAATATTTACATTTAAAAATTAATCAGTAAAAACTAAACCCAAACATCTGGCTTTTTGTAAATACAGAGTCCTTTGTATCTAGAAATGTCTCCATAAGCATTATTTGTTTATAGTAACAGTTTCTACTTTATGAAGAAACCCATCTTTGGCCACAATTTTGATGATATATTTTTGTGTCAATGAAAAGCAGCTGATGTCAATGTAACATTAAGCATGTGTTTTGCTTTTTCACATCAAGAAACCTGAATGGTGATCACATCATTTTTTTCATTTGTCAGCCTTGCAGTTAATCCACTAATGTCTGATTTCCAGCAATCTCAGGCTGCTCTGGCAGACGAGACTAGGTTGCTTGAGGTTTGGCTTTATCTGATGCAACTGAAATGGCAGGTCACATCTGGTTCTCCAGTAAGCACGGATATCACTTCCAAATCTAAGGCCTCTATTCATAGAAATCAGAGTTTTCCATACCCAACCCCCAAGGAGAACAAAATTCAAACACTCTCTGCACTCTGCAGAAATTCTAAGTCCTGGACAATCTCCCAATCACAGGAAGTTTTTAAATTTTACCTACCTTCTTTAAGCTCTTGCTTAACAGCCATCACACATTTTAAGACTGCACTTTACTAGAAGGCAAACCACAGCAGCATCAATGTTTTTTGACCATTTGCACAGGAAAAGTTATTATTGAAACTAACTGCACTGTAAAGCATGATACTTATGAATAGCTTGCACACACTATAAAGAATACAAAATGGAAGAATTAGCAATCATGTCATTTTATTCCTTTGAAAAGTGAACTGTTAAAATTACAAAGTAATGGAATCAATGTCCACCTATTCTTACAACATAATCTTCCAGAAGCAAACTTCAAAACCTGGAACTGCCATTTCAGAGGGAATCCATTTTAGTTCAACTTCCTGCCAAATGGGAAATGCCTGTGTTTACATGGAGGACTGTGAGAATTGTCATGTGGGGGATGGGAGAGAAACGGCTGGTAGGAAATAAACATGGTATCACAACACAGACACATGGAGAGATTTGGGGCGATAAAAGTAGTGATCACATCTTTTCATGCTGCAATCGACTTAAATCCTTAAGGCAAAAACATTGTTGCTCTTTTACTTTCTCTAGACACAATAGCTTTGTGCATAGCTACTAATGGTCTCTTAAAAGCTGCAAGTGGTGATTCAATAGAAATGAGGGCATGGCACATTTCAGGGACCCCATTTGTAGAATGTGAAGGAATACAATTCATGAGATTTCTCCTTTTAAGATTTTATAACGTATAAAAGTATTTTAGAAAGCACAATAATGCCAAAACATTTCACTAGAACTGTGAAGACTTTGTTTGAAATTCCCTTCTTCCACTGTTTAGAAAGTGAGTGTAATTTGGAAATATAGCAATTTGTTCTTTAGTCTGGGAAGAAAAACAGGGTTTGTTCAAAATAACTCATTTTCGCCACAACCTTAAACAAGATTTGTGCAGTAGTGATGTTCATCATTTTAAAATAGTTAGCCATTGATAAGATGCACAACCCACCCCTCAAATAACTGCCTCAGTACACACCAGTAGATTTTCATTCCAAACTAATTCATACAAGAAATGTCAAAAACTTTTTACTAGAGTGCAAATTATTGCAATATTAAACACAGATAAGGACTTTGCCACATGTTTGCGTATAACCGAGTTTTTTTACGTTAAAATAGATTAGATTAAAAATGGCTGCGCCATAATCTTCCGACTTTCTAAATACAATCTGCATGGCTAATAAAAACAGCCTCTTCATTCTACTTCACTTAATTTGTAAGCACGTTTGAAGATTAATATGGAAATATGTATTTAATTGCTTAACCACCAAAATGAATAACATTTTACGAAAATGAAAGTTATATATGCGCACAGGCAGAATACAACATTTAAAAAAAGACACAATAGGCTATCAACTGACATCTAATACGTTAAGCCAAATATACCAACAAACCCTGCCACACACACACCGTCCCTTTCAAAAAAAACATGCCCACCAAAAGGGCGGCGTTGACCACACATGAAGTAGGTGCAGCAACAACTTGAAAATATTTAATTCTGAGGCTGAAATTTGTGTGCAGGAGTAAAAAAAAAGGGGGGGGGGGGAGAAAGAGAAGCAGTAGGTTGCAGAGAAAAATAAATAAGTACATTTCTGGTGATCTTAAGGTTTAAACGTGGCGAGCGGGAACCATAACATTACGATCACAACATTAGACGGTGACAAACTCTTGCCAACAAACGCATTGACCGTCGATGGAGAAATGTGTGTGGGGGATGAGTAAAACATTGAGCATATTCCAATGGGGGAAAATGTGCATTTCGATAAGGAGGGAAATAAACACATATAATAAACCCCACAAGAGGGTGGGGGAAGAGGAATATTTGCTAATGCATACTCCCCTCCCCAGGTGTAGTGGCTGAGAGAGTGCAGTCAGTGGGAGGCTGTAATCCGGCTTTTTGCTGTGCTGGGTCGGACATGATGAGCCGGCTCTGCCTCTGTTTATTTTCTGTCCGATCCCAACATGGCGGCGCCGGCCGGCCCCGGGGGAGGGAGAGGTAAACGCCGACCCTGGGCTTCTCTCCCCTTCATCATCATCAACCCCCCCCCAACCCACAAACCGCTTACCATCTGATGGTGATGATTGTACGGGACATTGGCTTCCTGGAAGAAGGCGCTCAGGGCCGTCTACAGAGAGAGAGAGAGAGACAGGGTCAGTGAATGGCTTGTGGAAGCTGGGTTTGAATCACACACCCTCCCTCAGTATCACCCTCGGCCTTACCTCGAACTGCCAGTGCGCCGCCTGTAAGAGTTGCTTGGCCTGGTCGGCCGCACAGCCTGCGGTCAGCACGAATTGATTGATCATCACTTGGTGCTTCAGCTCGTCCATATTAACGGACATGGTGCCCGCGCTGCTCTGTCAATGTCTGTATTTGATATCAGTGGTGTGTGAGGAGGGTGAGTGTCTGTCGGTCGGGTGAGCCGGCCTGTCTATCCCGCTGCTCCTCTTGTTGTTGTTTTTCTCCCAGGGCCCGGCTCTAACGTGCTCCCACACACCATGGGCTCCCAAACACCAATACAAATATTTACCAAGGCGCTCAGACAGCCCAGCCCCGCCCCTCCGCCTGACTGACTGACAGTAACGTCACCCCAGTCCCACCCCCTCCGCCTGACTGACGGACAGTAACGTCACCCCAGTCCCACCCCCTCCGCCTGACTGACAGGCAACGTCACTCCAGTCTCACCCCCCCCTCCGCCTGACAGGAAACGTCATCCTCCCGCTCCTTCCGCCTGATTGGCGAACCTCTCGCCTCCACCTTCTGATTGGCGACCCACCCGCAGACCTCCTCCTGATTGGGGGTCATCCCTTGATCATCCCCGCCCCTCCGCCTGATTGACAGTACCGTTACCCGGTTCCCCCCCCTCCACCTGGCTGAGGACAACGTCACCCCCGACGGGCTGCGACCTGTCCCAGCGTCCCACCCTCACCACTTGACTGACAGATGACGTCACCTGAGCACGCTCGGTCTGATTGGCGGCGGGTCCGCAAGATTGGCCTCGACGTTACCGCGCCCGCTCGGCCTGACTGACAGTTAACGTCTCCCAGGACACGCCCCTCAGACTGACTGACAGTTAACGTCTCCCAGGCACCGCCCCTCCGCCTCACTGACAGCGATGACGCCCACACCCATTCTCCCAGCCACCCGGCTGCTTCAAATTAAAAATAACGCATTTCCCCACTCGTCCATCCTTCACACGATAAATCGTGTTCTTGAGTGACATGGAAATATGCTCGTTACCCCTCCCTATTTCGCTGCTGGATTCTTGCAAAAACTTTAAAAACATTTTTATGACATGCCCCGGAGAACGCCTGTGCTCCAAAGGTGCCGGCTGCCGTTTCCTCGGGAATTGCGGGGGGGGGGGGGTGGCAGCTCGGTGACCGGCGGAAGCGGGACAGAGAACTTTTAATGCGAATTGACCGTTTGGGGATCGCGTGACAGAGTGGCGGTTGGTGAGGAGTGACACGTGGGGCAGTCACTCGGGCTCCCGGCATTCCGCTCGCCTCCTGCGGCATTCCCAGCTCGAGTTGGGGGGGCGACACATGTTGATTGGCAGAAATCCGGATCCAATCAGGAGCCGAATTGTGTGGGTATCTGACCATAAAAGGCAGCCTTCGAATGGAGAAGGTAAACACCGAGGCTGCACCAATGAGGAAAGCCGGGGGCGGGGCCGGAGCCGGAGCCGCGACCAGGTCGGTGGGCGGGGCCTAGATCAGGGGCGGGGCCTAGATCAGGGGGCGGGGCCGAGGCTGGTTTTTTGATCAAAGCTGTGGCCGCATGAACCGACTGTTACTGCACGGGTTGGATGTTGGTTGCCAGCCAGCGACGATGTGGTAACATTAACTGAATTGCACTGTTGCAATAGTATTGCTGTTTGCTATGACAACTGAATGTGGTCTATCCTTCATCAGATTCCTAAGATACCTACATCATTGCACTCATCCCCCCACACTAATGTTGTAAACATTGCTGCATACACTTTCACAACCTCTGTATAAGGAACTGCTGCTACTTTTGATCACACGGCAGGTGCTGATCCAGCTCAGTTTCCACTTACTCTGAATATAATTCCTCTGACCTTGTACTGTGTATCCTGCACAGCAGGAACACAGCTTGGCTTAGCTTTTGACCTGCTGACATTGCCTTTGGAATTGCATTGCCACTTTCATATAGTCTGTTCAACTTCTGTAGGACACTTAGATTTTGGAACTGTAGGAATTTGACAAGACCTTATCGCATCCTGGCAATCTACATTGCTGATATCCATTTATAAAACTATAAGAATTGCAAATCCAAATTTGGGGAGACGGTAGTGTAGTGGTAATGCTACTGGGCTAGTAATCCAGTGGCCCAGGCTAATGCCCTGGGGATGTGCATTCGAAATCCCACCAGGGCAGCTGGTGAAATTTGTGTTTGGGGCAGCACGGCAGCATGGTGGTTAGCACAATTGCTTCACAGCTCCAGGGTCCCAGGTTCGATACCCGGCTTGGGCCACTGTCTGTGCGGAGTCTGCACGTTCTCCCCGTGTGTGCGTGGGTTTCCTCCGGGTGCTCTGGTTTCCTCCCACAGTCCAAAGATGTGCAGGTTAGGTGGATTGGCCATGCTAAATTGCCCTTAGTGTCTAAAATTGCCCTTAGTGTTGGGTGGGGTTACTGGGTTATTGGGATAGGGTGGAGGTATGGGCTTGGGTAGGGTGCTCTTTCAAAGAGCCGGTGCAGACTCGATGGGCCGAATGGCCTCCTTCTGCACTATAAATTCTATGATGAAATTGACAGTGCAACAGGTCAGAATCACTCGAGAGAGCCAAATATTTTGGAAATCACCTGGGAAACCAACTAAAGCAATCTCGAAATGCACGGTAGCACAGTGGTTAGCACTGTTGCTTCACAGCGCCAGGGTCCCAGGTTCAATATCTGGCTTGGGTCACTGTCTGTGCGGAGTCTGCATGTTCTCCTGGTGTCTGTGGGGTTTCCTCGGGATGCTCCGGTTTACTCCAACAGTCCAAAGTTATGCAGGTTGGGTGGATTGGGCATGCTAAATTGCCCCTTAGTGTCCAAAGATTATGTGGGGAGCGGGGAGCGGGCCTAGGTAGGGTGCTCTTTCAGAGGGTTGGTGCAGACCAGATGGGCCAAATGGCCTCCTTCTGCACTGTAGAAATTCGATGGTTCTATATGATTGGTTCTTTTTTAACTAGTAGATGCCTATGGCAGAGAGACCTGTAAAATCTCATAAACTTTGCAATGAGCATTTGAATGTAAATTATGCCTTGACTAAACTAGAGTGAGTACAAGGAAATTTTATCCAAATCCAAATTGCTTTTGTATATCATATAATTGAAAGCCAGACATTTTGAGACTTTTGGATTTTGATGGTCTCACAAACTTTGAAGAAAAATCCCGATGTGTTTTGTGTGCTATAAATATGAATTACAGCCATGTTATTGCCATGTTGTTTTTGAAATCACAATATAATATTAATATGGCTGTAGTTCATGGTGCTCCTTTTCGGTGAAAACTGGACCTGGTCATTCGGAGAGCCGTTTGAATAGCCCTTGAGGATCTGAGTCACATCTGTTGAGAAATGTGTAAATCGAAAGGTATTGAAATATACTCTTAGTCACATTTTCCTTGGTTCACCCTGGCAACTGTCTGAGGCAGAATCAGACTGTTTTCAACCTCAGTGTTATATTTGACCCCAAAATGAACATCGGACCATATTTCCTTTCAGCGTATCTTCACATACACTTTTTTCCTTTTGGGGAATAATGGGGGAAGTGGTGGAAGGATTCCCGAGCTGATCATCAGCCCATTGAACTTCGTTATGAACGCGCCTTCCATGGCCAACAAGTCCTGGTGTTAAACCTGAACCTGGAACTTCTGGTCCAGACATCGGGGCCCTACCCACTGTGCCATAAGACCTCCATCTGACCAGATATCCATGCTATCACTATGACCTCCAATTACCATTTTGGAAAAATTGCCCAATGCCGCCCTGCTTCAACTTATCTGCTGAGAAAAATCATTCATGCCTTTGATACATCTAGACTTGACGATTATCATGTACACTTGATTGGACTCCAACATTGTATCTTCCATAGATTAGAGATCAATCAAAACATTGCTGCAGAGGTCCTTACTTGCACAAAATCTCATTAGCCCATTATCCTTGAAATCGCTGACCTACACTATTCCCAGTCAAACATGATCTTGATTTTAAAATTCATAGAATTTACAGTGCAGAAGGAGACCATTTGGTCCATCGAGTCTGCACTGAACCTCTGAACGAGCACCGTACGTAGGCCCACTTCCCTGTCCCATCCCCATAACCCCAACGAACCAGCACATCTTTGGGCACTAAGGGGAAATTTATCATGGCCAATCCTCCTAACCTGCACATCTTTGTGACTGTGGGAGGAAACCGGAGCACTCGGAGGAAACCCACCCAGTCACAGGGAGAAAGTGTAAACTCCACACAGGCAGTCACCCAAGGCTGGAATTTAACCTGTGTTCTTGGTGCTGTGAGGCAGCAGTGCTAGCCACTGTGCCACCGTGCCGCTTAAAAAAAGTAAATACAATGGCACCCAACTTCCACCCAAAATGGCAAAAAAAAGTAAAAACAATGGCACCCAAAATTCTCATTCTTGTTTTCAAATCTGCCTTGACCTCACCCCTCTCTACCTCACAGCCCTCCAAAATATTTGCACTGATCTAATTCTGACCTCTTGAACATCCAGTTTGAATCACTCCACCATTGATGGCTGTGCCTTCAGCTGCCTAGGCCTTCAGCTCTGGAATTCCCTACCTATTTATCTGCCTACCTTTCTTTCCTTTTTGAGAGGGTCCTTAAAACCTACTGATATGACCAACAATGACAAATTCTTCCTACTAAAGATCAGTTTTGGTATGTGGCAGCTCTATATTTGTAGCCCAGGTTTTCAATTTCCAAACTCCAATGGCCATGCCACAGCAAGAAAGTTCTGTCCATGTATGAGAGACAAAACCAGAAAATGTTTACCATGTTCATCTTGAGCCACAGAGAGCACAAAATGTAAGCAGTGACAAAAAAATATATTTATGAAAGAAAGACTTGTATTTATATAGCAACTTTCAGTACTTCAGGACATCCAAAAGGTCTTTGCAGCCATTGAAGTGTCATCACTGTTGGAAATGTGGCAGCCAGTTTGTGCACAGTTTAATCTCACAAACAACAATGCGATAACCACCAGGTAATCATTTTCAGAAATATTGGTTGAAGTGCAAGTATTGCCCGGAACAACGTTCCTGCTCATCATTGTCTATTTATGTCCATCTGAAAAGTTCAGTTGAATGTCTCATCTGAAAGATGACAGGGCAGTGGGATTATGTTTGGATTGCTTCACCAAAGCAATGAAATAAGTGACCTTTTTCTGTGCTGTAAAGTTCAATGGTATTATTTTCAGGTCGGGACTTTGGAGCATCAAAAACTAAATTTAGTCTCAAACCTTGGTGTTAGTTGGTTAATTTATGTTTAAGAAAGGTGCTGCAGAATTTGTATTTGTTGTAGCAATAGTGGACTGGTCCATATTTAAGAACTCAGTGACCAACTTAAATGAGTATGCCACCACCATCACAAACTTCATCAGCAAATGTGTGGATGACTGCGTGCCAAAGAAAGCAGTACATATGTTCCCCAACCGGAAACCATGGCTCAATCACGAGATAGACTCCTTGCTGAAGGACAGATCTGAGGTGTTCAAGTCAGACGACCCTGACCTATACAATAAATCCTGGTACGACCTCCGCAAAGCCATCCGAGATGCCTAGAGAGAATATCAAACCAAGCTAGAGTCACAGACAGACTCTTGGCGATTGTGGGAAGGACTAAACAACATAAGGGGCTACAAAGCAAAGCCGAGCAGTATCTCCGGCAGCAGTGCATCCCTCCCCGATGAACTCAACGCATTCTATGCTCGGTTCGAGCAGGTAACCAACAATCCGCTATCGTGTGCCCCAGTCGCCCATAACTCACCCATACCCACCGTCACAGCTCCTGAAGTCAGATCGGCCTTCCTGAAAGTGAACCCTCGGAAGGCGACGGGCCAGGACAGGATCCCTGGTCGTGCACTCAGAGCCTGCGCGGACCAGCTGGCAGAGGTATTCGCGGTCATCTTTAACTTGTACCTACTCCACTCCGAGGTCCCCACCTGCTTCAAGAAGACCACCATTATACCGGTGCCAAAGAAGAACCAGGCAACGTGCCTCAATGACTACTGTCTGGTGGCCCTGACTTCAGTCGTAATGAAGTGCTTCGAGAGGCTGATCATGAGGCGCATCACCTCCATACTCCCAGAACACCTTGATCCACTGCAATTCGCATACCGTTGCAACCGGTCCACAACAGACACTATTTCCCTGGCCCTACACTCATCCCTAGAGCATCTCGAAAACAAGGATTCCTACATCAGACTCCTATTTATTGACTACAGCTCCGCCTCCAACACCATAATCCCAGCCAAGCTCATATGAAATGAAAATCGCTTATTGTCACAAGTAGGCTTCAAATGAAGTTACTGTGAAAAGCCCCTAATCGCCACATTCTGGCACCTTTCGGGGAGGCTGGTACGGGAATTGAACCGTGCTGCTGGCCTGCCTTGGTCTGCTTTCAAGCCAGCGATTTAGCCCTGTGCTACCAAAGCTCAAAGCATAATCAAAGCTCCAAAACCTAGGACTCGGCTCCCCACTCTGCAACTGGATCCTCGATTTTCTGACCAACAGACCACAATCAGTAAGAATGAACAACAATAGTCCTCAACAACAGGGCCCCGCAAGGCTGCGTACTTAGCCCCCTACTCTACTCCCTGTACGCACACGACTGCGTGGCAAAACTTGGTTCCAACTCCATCTACAAGTTTGCTGATGATACAACCATAGTGGGCCGGATCTCGAATAACGACGAGTCCGAATTCAGGCGGGAGATAGAGAACCTAGTGGAGTGGTGTATCGACAACAATCTCTCCCTCAATGCCAGCAAAACTAAAGAGCTGGTCATTGACTTCAGGAAGCAAAGTACTGTACACACCCCTGTCAGCATCAACGGGGCTGAGGTGGAGATGGTTAGCAGTTTCAAATTCCTAGGGGTGCACATCTCCAAAAATCTGTCCTGGTCCACCCACGTCGACACTACCACCAAGAAAGCACAACAGCGCCTATACTTCCTCAGGAAAGTAAGGAAATTCGGCATGTCCACATCAACCCTTACCAACTTTCACATATGCACCATAGAAAGCATCCTATTGGGCTGCATCACAGCCTGGTATGGCAACTGCTCGGCCCAGGACCGCAAGAAACTTCAGAGAGTCGTGAACACCGCACAGTCCATCACACGAACCTGCCACCCATCCATTGACTCCATTTACACCTCCCGCTGCCTGGGGAAAGCGGGCAGCGTAATCAAGACCCTTCCCACCCGGCTTACTCACACTTCCAACTTCTTCCATCGGGCAGGAGATAAAGAAGTCTGAGAACACGCACAAACAGATTCAAAAACAGCTTCTTCCCCGCTGTTACCAGACTCCTAAATGGCCCTCTTATGGACTGACATCATTTACACTGCACCCTGTATGCTTCATCCAATGCCGATGCTTATGTAGTTACATTGTGTTGCCCTATTATGTATTTTCTTTTCTTCCCTTTTCTTCCCATGTACTTAATGATCTGTTGAGCTGCTCGCAGAAAAATACATTTCACTGTACCTCGGTACACGTGACAATAAACAAATCCAATCCAATAACGTTTTATATATTGTAATCGCTATTTTAAAGTAAATTTGAATTAAGTAACCAACATAATTTTTTTTTCAAGACAACAGTGAATCCTTAATGAGTAAATAACAACAGCCGTGTCTGGGTAACTCCAGAAAGTGAACATATGATTTTAAAAAATAAATTTAGAGTACGCAATTATTTTTTTCCAATTAAGGTGCAATTTAGTGTGACCAATCCACCTAATCAGCACATTTTTGGGTTGTGAGGGTGAAACCCACGCAGGCATGGGGAGCATGTGCAAACTCCACACAAACAGTGACCCGCGGCCGGGATCGAACCCAGGTCTTGTGCCGTAGGCAGCAGTGCTAACCACTGCACCACCGTGTCACCCGAGGGAACATATGCTTTTGAGGACTTCCACAAATGGTGTGTACTGCAGGGCATAAACTATTTAACTGTCATTTATAATGTACAACAATATTATGGTTTTGCATCATAAGTTTATCTTAGCTTGCTTGTACCTGATATTACTGGTACCTCCTTCTGGATCCATTTCTTGGTTCAGCTTCACTTTTTATTGGCCTATAAAATTAAGTCTAATCCAGCAGAACAATAATTATCCAAATTGATGAGTAGGGAAACGCTTGTAATTTCATATTAACTTTTCTTCAGTAGCCTTTTAAAATAAGGTTTATTTTACTTCCAAATAAGTTTGGCCAAGGTGTGCAGTGCACACAATACAGTGTGAGTAAAAAGGTATCTCAAATGAAACCTTAATTGATAAGGCAGTCCTGTGAAAAAAATAGTTTACAGTCACATTTAATGATTCAGCAAATAGTTTCTGTGAGTAGCTGATTGAGGACATTTTGAGTGTTTTCCAGTGACTCCTACTGGATGTGTTGCTACAGCATCTGGTCAGAGTAGTTGAGCTCCTGTCAACCCTTGATCAGATTAATCTGACCAGCAAAATGCGACGGCTCAGATAAAAGTAAGGGTGAGCTGCTGGAGGACACCCAGAGAACTACAATTCGGTAGAGGGTGGGGAGAGAAAAGTGGGACAAGACACCACCCCCGAGGAGCAGTCAGCATCTGCTATGCCAGCGAACGCTCAGCCTTGTTCGGAAGAACAGGACGTGGAGGGCTGCAGTGCATCCTGGAGCTTGTTGTCTTTTCCGGTGGAGGTCGGGGTGGTCACAAATCGCGGGCAGAAACTACAGCTCCCATATGTAATTGCGCTGGAACCTCAATCCCCATAGGAGCCCACGCCGGAACTACAACCCCCATAGGACCTCGCGTGCTCACCCTCCGGAGAGGGACTTCCGGCTGGGAAAGTTTGCGACGGTTTTATGACGGAACAGAAAATGTTCTTTTGTTGGTGTTTTTTTCTCCCTGGGAAGATGAATTAGTCTTTGTTTGACGAGGTGTTTTTGAAGAGGGAGCGGCCGCCTTGGGGCAGTATTATTGGAGTGTGGGTTTGTGAGGATTGAAGCGGCGGCGTCAGGGGCCTGTGTGCGAGAGGGAAAGGCTTCACCCCTGGCCGGCCCGGCTTGGCTCGGCCTTTACTCCTGCTGCCTGCAGGCCACCACCCTCGCCCGGTCTTCACTCACACGGTCATCATGGGCTCGGTGCTCAGCCGGAGAATCGCAGGAGTCGAGGACATCGACATCCAGGCCAACTCGGCCTACAGATATCCACCGAAATCCGGTAAGGACATCACCCGCCTGGGGACCATCCCAATCAGAATCACCCCGAATGATCCATTACCATCTGTCTGCGTGTGAACCTGTGCGAGCATTTCCAAAGAGGCAGCAGATACGTCTCTCTCCCCAGCATGTCAATTACTATTTCTCCTTAAGAAATTACGTTTGAGTGGTTGGATAGAGGTAGATGGCTACCAAGTGACAGATGGAATATGGTATGGGGTCAGTTTGAGGTGATTCAATTTGATAGCAATAATAGAGAAGCAGAAATGTGTGGAATTTGTAAGGGTTGATATACAGAGGGACTTGGATGTACCTGTATAAGAGGACAAAGTTAGCGTGCAGGTACAGCAAGCAATTCGGAAGGCAAATAGCACGTTAGCCTTTAGGTCAAGGCAGTTGAAGTACAAGTACAAATATGTCTTGCTGCAATTGTGGAGGGCTGTGGTGAGACAGCACCTCCATATCTGACTTCATTCCAGACGTGAACTCTGTTCCCCTCTCAACAGATGCTGCCAGACCTGAGTATTTATGTTTTGATTTCTGATTTCCAGCATCTGCAATATCTTGTTTTTATTCTGGAATACTGTGTGCCATTTTATGTCTGCCTATCTAAGGAAGGATCTCCTTGCATTGGAGGCAGTACAGCCAAGGTTCACACAATGGTTCCTGGGATCAGTGTGATGCGCTTTGTGATGAGAAGCTGAGTAAATTGGGTCTGTACTCTGGAGTTTAGAAGAATGAGAGGTGATGTTATTGAAGCATACGGGTTTAGTAGGGTTGATACTGAGAGAACACAATGTAGATGCTGGAAATAATGAAATAAGCAGCAGGTCTGCCACATGTGTGGGGCGAAAAATAAAGTTAACATTTCAGTCCTGTGACCTTTCATCAGAAGCCTGTCTGGGGGAATCTGGAGCACAAAGGGCATAGTTTCAGGAGTCAATCATTTAGCGCTGAGATGAGGAGAAATGTCTTCACTTAGATGGTTGCGAACCTTTGAAATTGTCTACCCCAGAGAGTTGTGTTTATTCTATTGTTGAATATTCAAGGTGAGGTAGATGCAGTTTCAGATAGAGGGATGGAGTGTTTTGGGGACCAGGCATCAAAGTGGAGTTGAGTTAGGAGATCAGTCATGTTTGTATTGACTGGTGGAACAGGCTGGACAGGCCATATGGCCTACCTCTCATACTTCTTACATTCTTATGAATTATTCACTGTTTATCTTTTATTGACTCAGTTGGGATTGATATCAAATTTAGTTATTTCAGCAATTGCATTGCTCCAGTATCCACATATTTGTCTTCTTAATGTTCTTGTGTTACTGACCAAATTATATTTTTCATTTTCGATCCTTCTGGAAAGAGATTTTAAATATGATCATTCTGAATAAAGTTAGACTGTACAGTCTTAACCCCAATTTTGTGTGGGGATTTTGCTGATCATTCTGGTGACTTCGTATCCTGTTCAGGTTATTGAAATAATTGCCTTTAAACCAGCATAACATGGTGCAGAATCCTGACTGGATTTAATGACAATACTGGCAGCAATTTTTGAAGGTGCTGTTGAAAATACCACTTCTCAGATATACCCTTTATAAAGTGATGGTCAGTTAACTGAATGGAACCTTGAATACTGTTTTTGGTAGTTGTGTATCTGCAGAAAGCAGAGTTAACTTTAAAGTTGGTGTCTACATGACATGTCATTTATCTACATTAATTTTATACCTGGTATCTGGAAAATAATATTCATTCGTATCTCACATCTCTAAACATGTTTTAGATGTTGCTGCAAGGGTTGATACAATTTTGGTTAAGCACAACAGAATCTCAATAAGAACTGGTAACTTATGACCTATTTTCTCTGACGTTCCGATCCCAAGCCCTCTTCATCATGAGAATTAACTCCTTCCATCTCCAAAACATTTCTTGCATCAGCCCACTTGCTTTGAAATGCTCGTACATGTTTTTTGGCATCTCATAAACTTGAGTACTCTCACTCTCTGGATTGACCATAAATCCTCCACAAATCTCAGCTGATATTGGTATACAAACCCGTACTAATTCTGGCATGTCTGTTACAAGGATGCGTGATGCTGTGTATATTCATGATATACATTTATGATCTGGAAGAAGAAACTGAGGGCACTGCTACTAAGTTTGCAGATGATACAAAGATATGTAGAGGTACAGGTTGTGTTGACGAAGCAGAGAGGCTGCAGAAGGACAGGCTAGGAGAGTGGGCAAAGAAGTGGCAGATGGAATACAATGTAGAAAAGCGTGAGGTTATGCACTTTGGTAGAAAGAATAAAGGCATAGATTTTTCTAGAAGGGAAAGGGCTTTGGAAATAAGCACAAGGAGACTTAGGAGTCCTAGTTAAGGATTCTCTTAAGGTTAACATGCAGGCTCAGTTGGCAGTTAGGAAGGCAAATGCAATGTTAGCATTCCTGGCGAGAGGGCTAGAGTACAAGAGCAGGGATGTACTGTTGAGGTTGTAGAAGACTCTGGTCAGACCCCATTTGGAATATTGTGAACAGTTTTGGGCCCCGTATCTTAGTAAGGATCTGTTGGCCTTGGAGAGGGTCCAGAGGAGGTTCACAAGAATGATTCCTGGAATGAAGGACCTGTCATATGAGGAGTAGTTGAGGACTCTGGGTCTGTACCCGATGGAGTTTAGAAGGATGAGGAGGGAATCTTATTGAAACCTACAGTATACTGAGAGGCCTAAATAGAGTGGACGTGGAGAGGATGTTTCCACTAGTAGGAGAAACTAGAACCCGAGAGCACAGCTTCAGACTGAAAGGGTGATCCTTGAAAACAGATGAGGAGGAATTTCCTCAGCAAGAGGGTGGTGAATCTGTGGAACTCATTGCTGCAGAAGGCTGTAGAGGGCAAGTCACTGAGTGACTTTAAGACAAAGATGGATAGGTTTTTGATTAAAAAGGGGTTTTGGGGAGAATGGAGATGAGAAACATAACAGCCATGATTGAATGTTGGAGCAGACTCGATGGACCGAATGGCCTAATTATGCTCTTATGTCTTACGGTCTTATGGTGCATCGGACATAAATATTTTCTTCTCGTGTTTGTCTCCTTTTGTCTCTCTCCTTCTTTTCTCTGATAATTTTCTCCACCCTGTAGCCCTTGCCCCCAAGCAATAATCCATTCATCTGACTCCAACCTCTTGGGTATCTCTTACTCTCTCCCACCATCTCCCCCAAACATGAGCATTCGGCCACCCAAGTCATAATTGTTGGTTGGCTCCCTAAGCTCCTCTGCCACGTCCTTCTTCCTAAAATTCACCTCTTCAACCAAATGTTTAGTCCTCTCTTTTAATTTTTCTCTGGGTCAATGTCCATTTTTCTCCTGCTTCCTCTGTTACGGAACTTGAGACATTTTTCCGTCGCTGGAGATGGTGTATACATGCAAGTTGTAGTACTGAGTAGATGGGGGAATATTTTGTGTTCATTGCATATAAATGTAATTGAGTACGCAAACAAGTTTTGATTGATAAAGTGAAGTGTGGGGCGGCGCAGTGGTTAGCACTGCTGCCTCACGGCACTGAGGACCTGGGTTCGATCCTGGCCCTGGGTCACTGTCCGTGTGGAGTTTGCACATACTCCGTGTTTCAGTCTGAGGCTGTGCTCTCGGGTTCTAGTTTCTCCTACTAGTGGAAACATCCCCTCCACGTCCATTCTATCTAGGCCTCTCCGTATACTGTAAGTTTCAATAAGATCCCCTCCTCATCCTTCTAAACTCCATCGGGTACAGACCCAGAGTCCTCAACTACTCCTCATATGACAAGTCCTTCATTCCAGGAATCATTCTTGTGAACCTCCTCTGGACCCTCTCCAAGGCCAACCCCACAACCCAAACATGTGCAGGCTTGGTGGATTGGCCACGTTAAATTGTCCCTTAATTGGAAAAAGAAAGAATTGGGTACTCTAAATTTATAAGATAAAGTGAAATGTGTGTGTACTCCTAAACAGCGGTACCTCAGACTCAACATGATCAACTAGTCATTAAGGTATGCCCTTGTTATGGAAGAAAAGTTTGATGATTTTTAACATGTAATGCATTTTCAAGTGCTAAAATGCTTTTATGATGTACCCCTGCGCCCCACAGACCAGATAAATCCTAGGTCTCACCCTCGGCTCTGATTAATTACCTGGTTTCAATGGATGGTGATTGAGACATTGCTATGTTAGAGGCAGTGGTGATGTTTGAGTTTCTGTTGCTTTCAGGGATGAGTATATCAGTCAGGTTTTCGCCTCTTCATCACTCTCCAATGCCTCCGACTGAAATGCATGTATGTGAGGACAGTTTGGCACCCTTGGAACCAGACCAGACTAGGAGTCAAAATCGTCAGAAGATAAAGCAGAGAAATGGAAAATAATCATAAATGCTAGTAAAGATACCTTAGTCACCGAAAGCATGTATAACATGTGTCAGAAATGTACATTTTAAATGGAATTATTAGTACAAAATTGCAGTCAGCATTTCTAGCTGTGCTTGATATTTAAATAAGATATTTTGAGAACTAATTTCCTCAGCTTTTGGTGAGTCACAGTAAGTGAAGGTGAAGTTTCAGGTCTCTGAATACAGGGTTGGCATCCAGCATCACATTTGGAAATGCCGGGGGGAAGCTCCCTTTGCATCTGGATGGGCTTCCTGGTAGGAAGTTTGAGTGCAATAATTCACGTCAGGCTCTTTGCAATGGAAGTAACCAACACCGTGATCTGCTGGTTTGAAAAAAGCAGTGGAGGAAATGTTTCTCTTCATGTACTGCTCTGCTCTGACGAGTAAGAATAATTTTGGATAAGGTATCAAACATTGAAGTATTTCCAGTATTTTCTATTTTTCTTACATAGCCACACATGCACTTGAACTTGATTGGCTTAAAGTCAATCACAGCTGGACAATTGGCGAATCTACCAATGCCCATGTCGTAAGCACATATAAAAACTACAGTCAATAAATACCTACCTCTGAATGAGGGCAGGAACCAGTGGAACTACTGGTTCTTAACTTGAGGGCATAATACTAAAATCAACATTCCTCACATAATCATATCAAAATTGATAAACATAGCCGTGGTGCTGTCACCTTTATGCTTGCAATCTAGCCAGTAGTTTTTGTGTCAGGTTGTGTTGTAGCCATCTGAGATGGCCACCTACAAAGGACCATGGGAATTATGGCCAACCCAGGACTCTGACAGATACAGAGTTTCTGTGTATTTGAAACGCAGGTAGCTAGACCTGATCGAATCCCCCGCTCGTTTGCATTTTAATGGCCCGTTCCCCAGAACAATAGGACTCCAATCAAGAAACCGGTACAGCCACAGACTGATCGGCACCACTCCCTTTACTCAGAGAGCCCAACTGCCAAGGTCAGTGACCGTGAAGGATCCGCCCAGCCACCAAGGCACCCGCCCCTTTATTGGCCAAAATTGAAGCCGGTGATCGAAGCCTGTCGAATTATTGGGTCCAAGATTAAGCACCGTCCCAAAGAGCACAAAACTCAGAAGGATAAAAAGGGACACAGCCATGTGTTCAGTCTCTTTTGCACCCAGCCTGTGCCAGCCTCCTTTGAATCTGGCCTGTGCTAGCCCAACTGCAGCATAACGACCAGGCAGCCAAGTTCAAGACCAACGATTGCTACCTGACGATGAGCCCAGCAGAGGCAGAGCCACTTCTTCAAACTAGCCATGTGATCAAGATAAAGGCCTTATCGACTTGCACAGTGCCGGTCGCCTGAAGTTAAGAATAGGTTATTGTAGTTGATAGGTGTAGTTTAACTTGTAGTATATTGTGCTTGCATGTCGAAGTAACCCTTGTGTGTAAATAAACCATCTTTGAACTTGAACTGGCTAACAGGTTGTGTGGTCACTTGACCGATATATGGGAAAGCCTTGTGGTTCAGTAAGAGAAATAGAAACACCCACCGTATTGGCGACGCTATTGGGACATAACATCATATCATAAAAAGAGCCTCAGTATCATATTGGTGACTCTAAAGAGCAACATTATTTTAGTATTACATTAAATTGGCAACAGTGTGACCCTATCCCCAAAGCCAGGAGCAACATTATAGTATTGCTAATACAGCAGTTTTGATTCTTTTTTTTTTAAGAAACCTCTGCCCTATTGTGCAAAGGTTTCTAATCCTACAATCTGCATATACAATCAAGTGGCATTATCAGTGGGATCTTAATCATTTTCTATTTTTATAATTTTGCTGTAGTGTTTTGTATTTTACATTTTCCTCCCTTCACTGTAGAAGTGGATTGCTTTTATTCGTCTTTCAACCACCGAGTTTGTCCATGCATAATTGGTCCTTGCTGTCCGTAGCATTTTGGCTTTCTGTTTATTAGACGTTTATTTTTGCACTTTGGTGTTTCACATTTGCTCTTTCATTGTGGATTTCATTTCAAAAAGAAAAGTTCTTGCCTGGGGCTTTACCTGCCGCAGCCCATCTTCTGTGCTGTATGGTAAACGTGATGTACGCTTAGCAGACTTGGCATGCTCCCCCACTTCGAGCCCACTCCCCAGGAGGCAGGAGGACGTGCTGCATCCATGTTTTTTAAAATATGGGTTGGGGCGATAAATGCAGTCTGTTTTCCAGCTCAATGTAAGCAAAACCACATGGCAGCTGCTGAGATACTGTAAATTGATGAAATGTGTTATATATATTTTAAAAGTCGGCTACCTTAAAAGTAAACAATAAAATATTTATTTTTTAATCTGCCTTCTCTTCAGTTTCCATCACTAAGAACAGAATAGAATCCCTACAGTGCAGAAGGAGGCCATTTGGCCCATGAGTCTGCGTTAACTCTCTGAAAAAGCACCCTACCTAGGGTCAGGCCCCTACCCTATCCCTGTAACCCAGTAACTCCACCTGACCTTTTGGACACTGAAGGGCACTTTAGCATGGCCAGTCCACCTAACCTGCACATCGTTGGACTGTGGAAGGAAACTGGAGCACCGGGAGGAAACCCACGCAGACAAGGGGAGAAAGTGCAAACTCCACACAGTCACCCAAGGCCAGAATTGAACTACTCTTCAATTTGTATTTTATAGTTGGCTTTTTATTCTTTAACCTTTAATTTTGCTAAGTGTAACTTTAGAGTTGCACAGCCCCATATCATTTATCCCAGAAACATCCCAAGCAGTGCACTTTTTAATTTATCTTGCAGTTCTTTGGGACATAGGTGGCGCTGGCAAGGCTGCGTTATTGTTCTTCATTGATTGCCTTTGAGAAGGTGGCATAGAGTCCGTGTGGTGAAGGTCCAGTAGAAATAGGAGCCAGTGGCAATGAAGGAATGACGATATATGGCCAAGTCAGGGTTGGTGTGTGACATCGAGGGAAACTTGGACAAGATGGTATTCCTCTGTACCTGATGCCCTTGTCCTTCTAAGTCATGGAAGTTATAGTTTTCAGGCATGCTGTCAAAGAAGCCTTGGCGGGGCAGCACGGTGGCACAGTGGTTAGCATTGCTGCCTCACGGCGCCGAGGTCCCAGATTCGATCTCGGCACTGGGTCACTGTCCGTGTGGAGTTTGCACATTCTCCCCGTGCTTGCGTGGGTTTCGCCCCCACAACCCAAAAGATGTGCAGGGTAGGTGGATTGGCCACGCTAAATTGCCCCTTAATTGGAAAAAATGAATTGGGTACTCTAAATTTATTTTAAACAAAAGAAGCCTTGGCGATTTACTGCTGTACATTTTGCAAATAGTTCACATTGCAGCCAGTATTGAAGGTGGTTGATGTTTAAACTAGTGGAGATGGTGCCAATAAAATATACTGCTTTGCCCTGGATGGTGTTGAACTTAAAAAAAAATAAATTTAGAATACCCAATTCATTTTTTCCAATTAAGGGGCAATTTAGTGAGGCCAATCGACCTAACCTGCACAACTTTGGGCCTCGGTACCGTGAGGCAGCAATGCTAACCATTGTGCCCACCGTGCTGCTTTGTATTGAGCTTCTTAAGTAGTGCGACAACTGTATCCAACTAGGCAAGTGGAAAGTATTTCATCACACAACTTTATGTAGGTAGTGGAAGGGCATTGGGGAGTTGAAAATTAAGTCACTACAGAATATCCATACAGCAAATTACTTGAAGTGCAATAATTGTTATGTCAACAAAACTACTAAATCTATTTGTTTTCTTCTTCTGTTAACCCACCATTATCTTTTTGGAAGCAAGATGACTTTGCGGGAAACATGTCCTTGGCTGAAAAAGCGTTTTGCAGTTAATTAGGAGATGGATCTTTAAATTTGATTTCTTAACATCGGAGTGCTTGATTAAACAGCTGATATTTTCTCGAGTTATCGTTTGGAGCTGTTGACTTTTTATTAGAAGTTCTGATATAGGTCATGAACCTGAAACATTAACTTAGTTTTTCTCTTCACAGATGCTGCCTGACCCACTGAGTGTTTCCAGCATTTTCTCTTGACTTAAGTTTTCCAACATCTGCCCTATTTTGCTTTGATGCTGATTTTCTTTCTCCTCTGCTAACTGTCAGCTTCAAGAAATACAAAGTGATGCATGATGTCATTGTTGTATGTAAACTGTGGCTGATTTGGTAGCATTCTCTACTCTGAGTCAGGAAGTTGTGGATTCAAGTCTCACTCTAGGGAAGGAGTAGACCAATCTAAGCTGGAACTCAAGCACAGTCCTGAGGGAATGCTGTTGCACTGTTGGAGGTGGCTTCTTTTCAATCACGTCAAGCCAAAGTGCCATTTGCCTTCTCAGGTGGGTGTAAAAGATCCCATGACACAATTTTGAAGAAGAGCTGGAGAATTATCTTGTTTTCTACAACCAACATAAGAAAACAGATAATCGGATCACTATCACTATTGTAGATCGTAAGAGCTGAGTATTTTGTTGTACTGCCCACTCTGCTACCCCTTCTGCTATGGAGGTGTGAATGAAGTAAGTTCAATAGTTGTTGCTGGCCGGGAGTCCACATGTTAATCCTTACTATACTCAACACAGATGATGTTGAGGCTCAGATAGAATTATTTTTTACATTTCACTTGAGAAATTAAGGATTGAACAATATGTGCCAGATTTCCAGAACTCCGAAAGTTGACTCTGAGAAAGTGTGAGTAGTTTGAGGATTGCTGCTTATCCACATCAAGTTTGGGCACACAGTGAGTCATCATGTAACATATTTGAGACAAATGGTACCGAAGACCCATTTGAGACAATGGGGGAATTCAACGCTAGCAAAGAGGACTGATGTAATTTCAAGCAAAGTTACTCATTTGGCTGAAAGCAAATCAATTAAGAGATGTCGGTAAAGTAAATGTTTTTCCTACCATGATGCTTTTGAGGTGGTGTGAGATGTTTGCGAGATCCCAGTACTATGGACTATTCTGAAATGAATGTGATTCTGGACTCATTGTAGCTAAGAATGAGATTGCACTGAGAACCACAGACTGGATTCTGTTCTTGAATTAAATAAACTGTCTTCATCACGAGGTAAGGCGCAAACTTAGAAACCAACCTCAGAGATGCATTTGTAGGAGACCTAAGGAACAATAAAATCCAGGCCAAGCTTTTGAGCAAAGGTAATTAACGGACTCGGAAGGGTGGCTATAGAAATAGCAAAGATGCAAATTGAAAAGGAGTTATTTTGCTGAGCCGGTAGGGGAGGTCCACTGGTTTTCAGTGAATTCGAGGTCATGACAGTCAAGTTCACAGTCTGAATCAGAAATTTCAATAAGATGGTTGACATAGTAACCACCAACCATTTAAATTCCTCATTTCCACTCCAAAGTGCCAGGCCTTTTTTATTTGTTTGTTCATATGATGTGGGTGTTGTTGGCAAGGACTGCATTTATTGTCCATTCCTAACTCCTCTTGGTGATGGTGAACTGCAGAGCATGTGGCATAGATATACCCACAGTGCTGTTAGGAAGGGAGTTTCAGAATTTGGCTCCAGTGCCTGAAGGAATGGTGATATAGTTCCAACTCAGGATGGTGTGTGGCTTTCTGGGGAACTTTCAGGTGGTGGTGTTCCCATGTATCTGCCCTAGATGGTAGAGATTGCTGGTTTGGAAGGTGCTGTCAAAGAGCCTTGCTGCAGTAGTGGACAGAACTAACAATCTGATTGAAGGATTGTTGTTGAACAGCGCAGTCTGTTCCTGTTTGAGGAAGTACAAGTTAAAATAATGAATGCAGTTGAAATAATGAATGCAATGTCAAACCAGGTACAGAAGTAACCTAAAGTGAGGGAAAGAAAGATTGGAGTGAGAACGATAAAGAGATGAAGGGAAATAAATTTACATTCAAAAATATCCATCAAATTCTGAATGGGTCTTCACAGTTGTGAAAATTAATTTTCACTGCCAAAGAGCTTCCTTGATAGTGAGTTATCATGAAAAGGGCATTTCAACTGAAATGGTGAAGCCCTAAATTCCTGTGGCAAGTTTAGTCTGTATGATGTAAATACAAGAGCTTCACGCCTTTCAACACATCTGACAAATTTATTGAAGTTTTTGGAGATTGTAACGAGGAGATGTAGATGTAGCCAGTAGATGTAGTATAATGTAGTATACTTGGATATGCAAAAGGCATTCACAAATTTGCCACTCAGAAGATTAATACACAAGATGGAGTTAGGAGCAAAATATAACAAAACATGTGTTACGTTGACATCTTTGAACAGGAAGCCAGATGGCACAATGAATGGTGTTTTCACACCGCTTACTTGGTAGCAGTGTGTTTCAGACAGGAGCTTTCAGATTTTTGATGTTTGCTTGCACATGAATAACACTAAATGTTTGTTATTAGCCTCACCATTATTTCTACAGTAAATTCTTGGCAAACAACGAGAAATACCTCCGTGACAGCAGTCAGTTTACAGGTATCAACACTGGAAATACGCAGCGGGTCTGGCAGCATTTGTGGAGGGAGTTCTGAAAAAGAGTCCTAGTCAATTCAAACTCTATTTCTCTCTGCACAGTTGCTGCCAGACCCGAGTATTTTCAGCGCTTTCTGTTTTTATTTTAGATTTCCAGCATTGGCAGAATTTTGCTCCTAAAATAAGATACTTTATAATAATCATGAGCAAAATTTTGAGACTTTGCTGTACCAGAGCTGAAACCCCCAAAGCTTAAAATATTGTCTTCCCTAGCCATGACTGATCATAATGAACACTCCACTATTTATTCCCAAATAATTGGTTGAAGCAGTGGCTTGCAGTTCACATGATCTAAAAAAAACCTCTTGTTTTGAATTGTATTTTGGGTGAAGTGGTATGAAGTACATGGTCATATTGAAAAAGCTGTGCTTCATGGCAAAATGTTTTGTATGTTTATTGTTTTGTGTTTCTAAACCAGGAATAAAACTTGCAGGCTATTGACCTGAAAGATTAACTTTGTTTCCCTCCCCACAGATGCTGCTCGATCTACTGAGAACTTCCAGCATTTTCTGTTGTTGTTTCAGCTTACCGGCACCCACAGTATTTTAAAAACATAAGAACTAGAAGTAGACCATTCATCTTCTCCAGCATAAAATATGGTGATGGCTGATCTTCTGCCTGTCTCCACTTTCCCACCCACTCTCCATATCCTTTGATTCCCTGAGAGACCAAACGTGTGTCTGTCAGTCTCGGTGTTAAATATGTTCAACGATGGGGTAAAGAATTCCAAAGATTCACTGAGTGAAGAAACTTATTCTCATCTCAGTCTTAAATAAATTACCCTTTACCCCAAGACTCTGTCTGGAACATTGTAGAGCCCCTAGCCAGGGGAAACAAATTTTCAGTGTGTACCCTGTCAAACTACTTCAGAATATTGTATGTTTCAATGAGATCTTCTCCCATTCTTCTCAACTCCAGAGAATATAGGCCCAGTTTACACAGTGTCTCCTCATAGGACCACGCCCAGGCACCAATCTAGTGAGCATTTGCTGTACGGCTTCCAGTGCAAGTACATCTTTGCTTGAACATGGAGACCAAAACTACACACACTATTCCAGGTGTAATCTCACCAAAACCCTGTACAACTGTAGCAAGACTTCATTATTCTAACCACCTTGCAATAAAGGTCAACCATGCAATTTGCCTTCCTATTTGTTTACTGTCCCCGTAGGTGAACTGTGTGCTCTTTGTTCCACAAATCGCAAAAGCTTAGGATGCAGGTACAGGGAGCAATTAGGGAACCCAATAGAATGTTATTGCTTATTGCAAGGGAAATTGAATACAAATGGAGGTATGTTTTGCTTGAGTTGTGCAAGGTACTGGTGAGGCCACATCTGGGATAGTATGTAGTGTCGGCCTCCTTATTTAAGGAAAAATATAAATGCATTAGACACCCTCCAAAGAAGTTTATCAGACTAATACCAGAAATGGGCAGGTTGTCTGGTGAGTAAAGATTGGACAAGCTGGGCCTGTATCGACTCGAGTTTAGTAAAGTAAGGGCCGACTTGATTGAAACATGTAAGATCCCGAGGGGTGTTGACAGGGTGGATGTAGAGAGGATGTTTCCTCTTCTTGGGGAATCGAGAATTAGGGGGGGGGGGGGGGGGGGCACTGTTTAAAAATACAGGGTTGTTCATTTAAAATGGAGTTGGGGAAAATGCTTTTCTGAGGGTTGTAACTTTGGAACTCAGTTCGTCCGAAGGCAGTGGCAGCGGAGTCTTTGAATATTTGTCACGTAGAGGTAGATCGATTCTTGGTAAGCAAGGGGATGAAAGTTATTGGGGGTAGGCAGGATTGTGGAGTTGAGTTTGCAGTCCAATCAGTCATGATCTTAGTGAATGGCAGGGCAGGCTTGAGGGGATGAGTGGCCTACTCCTGCTAATTTGTATTTTGTACAATGACGTCCAAGTCTCTCTCAATCCAGATTTAGACGTTTCACACCCTTTGGGGAAATTTTGTTTTCTTACAATCAAAGTGAATGACCTCTCACTTCCCCACAATATATGCCATCTGCCACCTTGTTGCCCACTTAATCTGTCTCTATCTCTTTGTGTCCTCAGAGCTTACATTCCCACCCATCAGCAAACTTGGAAACATTACTCTCTGTCTCTTTGTCTGTTATTGTTAAAATTGCTGTATCCCACAAGCATCATACTGCCAATTTTAAAATGACACATTTAGCCCTACTCTCTGCTTCCTGTCTGTTAATCTATATTCTATCCATGTCAATAAATTACTCCCAATTCAATACACAAGGTGTATTGACCATTTGTGAGACAATTTATCAAATGCCTTTTGGAAAAACAAGCCCCTATCGATTCCCCTTTATTAACTCCTAAAATTAATTCTTAATTTGTCAGATGATTTCCCTTCACGGTAGCACAGGACAGCACGGTAGCATAGTGGTTAGCACAATTGCTTCACAGCTCCAGGGTCCCAGGTTCGATTCCCGGTCTGTGCGGAGTCTGCACTTCCTCACCGTGTGTGCGTGGGTTCCCTCCAGGTGCTTCGGTTTCCTTCCACAGTCCAAAGATGTGCAGATTAGGTGGATTGGCCATGCTAAATTGCCCTTAGTGTCCAAAAGGGTTGGGTGGGGTTACTGGGTTATTGGGATAGGGTGGAGGCATGGGCTTAAGTGGGGTGCTCTTTCCAAGGGCCGGTGCAGACTCGATGGGCTGAATCGCCTCCTTCTGCATTATAAATTCTATGATAGGATTTCAGTGTATTGTGCTTTTGTAAAACTTAGAGGTGGTATAGAATCATAGAATTTATGTCTCCTTTAAGAATGCCTGACATGCAAATGATTCTAATTTTTTCTGAAAAGTTATGTAATGCAACAAGGAATCATGGAACACATTGATAATATTTTCTAAAAAAGCTGATCGTTTTGGAAACAGCAATGTCACAGTCACCTGAGAAGAGGAGAACTAATTGCACCAAGTGATTTTCATTGACTACCTGCACAGTGCAATTGCATTTATGTATTTAAAACAAACAAAAAAAATCTAAATTTTCATGTGGAAAGTCTGCGACTTGATATTTTTAGAGCACATTCTTTTTTGCAGCAAGTGTAGCATTGATGTGAGCAGGGTATATCAAAACCTATCAGTATGCTGATTTAAGGAAAATGTTACCTTGTTTGATAATTCAAAACTTGGTTGTGCTTTTTTTGACAGGTTATATACCCCTGAAGTATTAAAGCCTAAAGTTTATTGTGAAGATGTTGTACTGGACTTCAATAAAAAGAGAGAATTATAATTACTTGTAACAACCATGATGTCACCGTGTAGGCCTTTAAATAATTTGATGCTTATTCTCATTCAGACTCACTATCTGTGTTGGCAATTTTTCCTCCTGATATCATCTTGTGAAGATAATATACTGATGGTCAAAAATAACATCCATGAAAACATTTTTATTTGGTCTGTATAATTACAGTGGTTAGATTTTACTGAACTCCTTTAAGTTTAGTCTTTTGCTTCAATATTAAAGAATATTGAAATTTTCAGCAAAATCTTCCTCTCTTCCCCCGCCCCCCACGGCAACACACGCACACACACATTCCTGCCTTTGCCTTTTTTTCCAACTTTCTCCAGTCCAACAAGATAGCATTCCTCCAACTTTGGCCTCTTGCTTGTCACTGGTATTTATTGCTCCATTATTAGCAACATATACTTTGGCCATAAACTCTGGAATTCCCTCTTCATCTCTCCTTCTTTAAGATGCTCCTTGAAAGTTTGCTCTGGGCGTTTGACCGTTTGTTGTGATGACTTCTTATCTGTGTCAAATTTTGTTTGGGAACACACCCGTGAAGTGTCCTGGGATGTTTAGTATTCTGAGGTTTTTTTTTGACTTGTAACTCTCAGGAAATTGCATGTTATAAAATTTAATAAAGCTGGTGTTGCTTAATAACTTACCTTAGTGGTTGCATCTGCTGAGGATTGGAACTGGTATCTGCAGTATGGTGCCATTTTGCAAAAGCCTTGCAATATTTAGCTCTTCCACAAGCACTCATACTGCGAGATTAAAGATTGAGTCATCAGAAATACATAGCTACTGTTATGAATGTTGGTAGTTATTGCAGACCTGATATTAAGATTTTTCAGTCCTGATTAATTCTGAATGGGATTATTATCAATGATGTCTGAAAGGGAGACTTGTCTTTATATAATGTCTTTCATAACCACTGGGCGTTTCAAGTGCTGAGAGCCAATAAAGTACTTTTGAAGTGCAATCGCTGTTGTAATGCAAAAAGCATGGCAGCCAATTTGTGCGCAGAAAACATCCACAAATAGCAATGTGATAATGACTAGATAATCTTTTAAAATGATGATTGAGGGATAAATATCCAGGACACTGGGAACAGCTGCCTTGCTTTTCTTCAAAATAATATCCTAAGATACTTTATGCCCACCTGAGAGGGGGCATAATACGTCTCATCTGAAATACAGCACCTTTAACAGTGAGTCAGCCTTGAATTTTCTTTTGTTCAAGCTATGGAGCAGGCGTGGAGCCCGCAACCTTCTGACACAAAGGTGAGGATGAGGGTGCTATGAACTGAGCCACAGCTGACATCTGCTCCCAGTTTTCTAAATCTCACCAGGTGCAAAATTAAAAGAATTTCCCTCTCCCCAAAAATACCTAGGGTGAACACTTTATACTGAATGCCAGACATTTGGTAAGGGAACAATCGGTTTAATTTCAGCTCTGAGCTGAAATTCTGTGTTTTTCTCCCCTTTTCTTCTGAATGGGGTGCTTCAAGTTTGGCAATAGTGTATTGATGTTGGAAGTCAACAAAATGATTCTTCCTGCAGTTTCTAAAACTTAAGCTTGGCTCACCTTTATACTACTTGATTTCCCTTTGTATTTAAAAAAAAAAAAAACCTTGATGTTTTCCAATACTGTGGGACATGAACAGGTCCTCTTTCCAGTAAGATCCCATGGGTAACATGTGGTGGTGAGCTTTCTATATCTCTACATCCCATCGAAAGGATGCTGAGGCCAATCATAGTATCCCTGTCATGGCTCTAAATGAGACCAACAAACACTGATTAATGGATCAGTCCCTGCGTACTATGAAGACAACTCTGAGAATATAGCTTTCGCATTACTGTGCTTTTTAATTTTAAACTAATGAATTTTAAAGATGGTTGATTTGTTTTTAGGGGGAAGAATGGGACTGATCTATTGTTAGTAGATTCCCAGTTGCTTGAATTGTGGCAGAGTATAGGTTATGATCTTGAGGAAGACTTTTAAAAAGAAATTCAAACCCTCAGAATAGCACCACACATTTTAAGGAAAACCCTTTACCGTCCAAGAGTTAAACAAAGCAAGTACTACTAACTTAACACCTATATTTCATAAAACTTATTATTTAAACCTAAAAATCTCAGCAGGACACTCAGTTCTACTGTTACCTTTCACCTAAGAGTTCCCCTATATTTTGCGGGTTTTCTAGGGTTCCTTCACTTCTCCTGGGATCAAACCAATGTGTGCCACAGCTCTCATGAATTCACTTTGATTCGCCTCCGTGTTCCTGCGATTCTTCGAGTTAGGAGATTTCTTGGGGTCCTTCCGCTGGCATCTGGTACATGACCCTCAAACTTTCCTTAAGCACCTCATGATGGTGGACACTGCAGATCAAGCATAGCCCTCACTGCATTCTTGTTCAATGACTCCAATCTCAGAGTCCAAATTCAGAAAACATCCTTTTCTTTTTGACCGTTTTGTTCCTGGTCTACAGCTTCTAGCAACTTATCTTTTGCTGCTTCCAGGACCCACCTGCCTGCTTCTGTGAGAAAACACATGATAAAAGCATATCATTGCAAATCTCATGGCAATTGGCACTTCTGAGAAGTCCCAGAGAGAGATTTCAACTCACTTTCTCTCATTCCCAGACATTCTATTTGTTCTGGAAAACCATGTGAATAACTTAAAACTACTTAAACTACTATGAAGACAACTGTAGACAACATGTCTCGATCAAGACACAGAAAGAGATCACAAATCATTTAATGGTTTCCTGCTTACATCTCTGACCTTTGAATTGCAATCACTTTAGGTTTGTGTACCAGCCTTTTAGCAGGCCTTTACCTTTATCTTACCGTAAAACTTTAATCTCCAAATGAAAAGGTATTCTCCCAAAACATATGAATCATGAAATCATGGTCATCAGTGTTTGAGATGCCGTTGATGATCATGGGGGTAAGATTAGTTCCGTGCCCTTTGGCAATTTTCGGCGTGCCGGAGTTTCCGGAGTTGCTGGATTGGAAGGGGGCCGATGTCGTGGCCTTTGCCTCTCTGATTGCACGGTGACTTGGATGGAGGTTGGCATGCCACCTCGGGCTTCGGCATGGTTGGGGGGATGTGGCAGAATTGCTGCAAATGATGAAAATTAAATTTTTTTCTCTTTTAAGGGTTGGGATCTTACATTCAAGATCGAGGCTGTTCATCTTTGTTTTCAAAGATCTGTTGTTGCCAGCAATTAAAAGGGGAGAAGGAAAAAAGAAGGGGCGAATGGGGGTTTGGTTTGGGAATAAAATTAGTTAGTTTATAAAGACATAAAATAGACAAACTGTAGTATGCTTGTGTGTTTTTTATGAGTGTGGAAACCTTTGTATTGTTTGGAATAAAATATATTTCAAAAATTCAGACATTTTTGCAATAAGATTTCATCTTCTCTACTTGCACTTTTTATAGAAGGTATTGATATCAAATCAATTATATATACATTATTGTGCTCTTAAAATAAGCAGTGTACAATGAGCAGCATGGTAGCACAGTTGCTTCACAGCGCCAGGGATCTGGGTACGATTCCTGGCTTTGATCACTGTGTGGAGTCTGCACGTTCTCCCCGTGTCTGCGTGGGTTTCCTCCGGGTGCTCCAGTTTCCTCTCGCAAGTCCCGAAGGATGTGCTTGTTACGTGAACCAAGGGCTGGTTTAGCACAGTGTGCTAAACAGCTGGCTTGTAATGCAGAACAAGGCCAGCAGCGCGGGTTCAATTCCCGTACCGGCCTCCCCGAACAGGCGCTGGAATGTGGCGACTAGGGACTTTTCACAGTAACTTCATTGAAGCCTACTTGTGACAATAAGCGATTTTCATTTTCAAGTGAATGACTTCAGGAGGGAATACGTTTGGAAAAGAAAGAAATACTCTAAATTGCAATATAAAATTGGTAGAACGTAAGATGGTTTGAAGTTAGGAGTGTTGCTGCTGAATGCATAAACTCGTGATAAACTTAAAAAATTTAGAGTACCCAATTATTTTTTTCCAATTAAGGGGCAATTTAACATGGCCTATCCACCTACCCTGCACATCTTTGGGTTGTGGGGCCGAAACCCACGCAAAAACGGGGAGAATGTGCAGTCGCCACACGGACGTGACCCAGAGCCGGGATTGAACCTGGGACCTCGGCACCGTGAGGCAGCAGTGCTAACCACTGTGCCACCTTGCTGCCCTGACTCTTGATAAACTTAATCTACAACTCTGCTGCCAGCATCCTAACCCACATAAAATCCTGATCACCTATTACTCTGAGCTATGTTGGCTCCTTGTCTGATGCTCCTCCTTGTTTTCAAATCCTTCCCTGCCCTCCCCCTCCCTATCTCTGAATCCTCATCCAGCTCTTTAATCCTCAATACTGGCTTTTTGCATAATCCCCATATTTAGCCAATCTTCCTTTGGCGGTTATGGCTTCCATTGCCTTGGTCCTCTCTGCTTCTCCTGGTGCTCCTTAAAATCTACCTTCTTGACAATGCTTTTGGGCACCTCCTAATGTCACCTTATTGATGCTATTTCAAATGTTTTTGACCACTCCTAGGAAACTCCTTGGGGCGTTTTAATACATTGAAGACACTAAATGTCAGCGAACAGCTTTTGTGGTAAAAATGGCATTGATTGGAAGATCCATTGCAGACTTTTTAGAGGTGTGATATAAAACCTGTACAGCAAAACCTTTGAACATTTTACCACTAATGTGTTGACTAGAGCTGAAATCCAAGTAATGATGTGTGGGTCATCTTGGTCTCCCTGGTAATGACAGTTTTGTTTTGTTAAGTGTAAAAAAAGGAGTCACCTGACATGCACAAAATCAGTTTGTTCCATTCTACTTATTGTTGCATTTTCTAGTTTAAAAAAAAAAAAGTTTTTATTAAGAATTTTGAAACAATATTTTCAACCATATAAACAAACCCCCACCCCCGTAACAAAGAAAAGAAATAAAGCTTGTGTGGCCAGACATGAACATGGCCAGCCAATACGATACATAACTTTGTACATAGTATTCTTCCATTCTTCCCGTACATGTCAGTTTCCGGATCATTCATGTATTTTCTTGCTCAAATGCCCCTCAGAGAACCCCCCCCCCCCTTCCTCCTCGCCCCCCCCCCCGGTTGCTGCTGCTGCTGTCCGACCCTCATCTAACGCTCCGCGAGATGGTCCAGGAACAGTTGCCACTGCCTGTAGAACCCCTGCACAGACCCCCTCAAGGCAAACTTTATCCTCTCCAACTTGATAAACCCAGCCATATCGTTTATCCAGGCCTCCACGGTGGGGGGCTTCGCCTCCTTCCACATTAGCAAGATCCTTCGCCGGGCTACTAGGGACGCAAAGGCCAATATGCCGGCCTCTTTCGCCTCCTGCACTCCCGGCTCGTCCACTACTCCAAATATTGCTAGCCCCCAGCTTGGCTTGACCCGGACTTTCACCGCCTTAGATACTGTTCCCGCAACTCCCCTCCAGAACCCCTCCAGTGCCGGGCATGACCAAAACATATGGACATGGTTCGCCGGATTTCCTGAGCACCTCCCACATCTGTCCTCCACCCCAAAGAACCTACTCAGCCTCGCCCCCGTCATATGCGCTCTATGAACCACCTTAAATTGTATCAGGCTAAGCCTGGCACACGAGGAAGAGGAATTAACCCTACTTAGGGCATCAGCCCACAGCCCCTCCTCAAGCTCCTCCCCCAACTCTTCTTCCCTTCAGCTCCTCTACCAAAGCCTCCCCCTCTTCTTTCATCTCCTGGTATATCGCCGACATCTTGCCCTCCACGACCCATACTCCCGAAATCACCCTCTCTTGAATCCCCTGTGCCGGGAGTAGCAGAAATTCCCTCACCTGTCGCCTCACAAACGCCCTCACTTGCATGTATCTGAAGGCGTTTCCCGGGAGTAGCCCAAATTTCTCCTCCAGCGCCCTTAAGCTCGCAAACGTCCCGTCAATGAACAGGTTCCCCATTCTTCTGATCCCTGCTCGATGCCAGCTCTGAAACCCGCCGTCCATCTTTCCTGGGACAAACCGATGGTTATCTCTAATCGGGGACCATACCGAGGCTCCCGTTGCACCCCTGTGCTGTCTCCACTGCCCCCAGATCTTTACCGTTGCCGCCACCACCGGGCTCGTGGTGTACCTTGTAGGCGAGAGTTGTAGCTGTGCCGTCACCAGCGCCCCCAGGCTCGTTCTTTTGCAGGACGCCATCTCCAGCCTCTTCCATGCTGCCCCCTCTCCCTCCATCACCCATTTACGGATCATTGCCACATTGGCTGCCCAATAGTAACCACCCAAATTCAGCAGCGCCAGCCCTCCTCTGTCCCTGCTACGCTCCAAGAACCCCCTCCTTACCCTCGGTGTCTTACTCGCCCAAACAAATCCCATAATGCTCCTACTTACCCTCTTAAAGAAGACCTTAGTAATCACATTTGGGAGGCATTGGAATACAAAAAGAAACCTCGGGAGGACCACCATTTTAACCGACTACCCTACCCGCCAGCGAGAGTGTCAGCATGTCCCACCTTTTAAAGTCCTCCTCCATCTGTTCCACCAGCCACGTCAAATTAAGTTTGTGCAGTGTCCCCCAGCTCCTAGCTACCTGAATCCCCAAGTATCGAAAGCTCACTTCCGCCCTCTTCCCTGGTCTCGCGGGTGGATCACAAAGAGCTCGCTTTTTCCCATATTGAGCTTATAGCCCGAAAAATCTCCAAAGTCCCGTAGGATCTGCATTACCTCAACCATCACCTCGACTGGATCCGCCACGTACAGCAACAGGTATTCTGCGTACAGCGACACTCGATGTTCCTCTCCCCCTCGAACCACCCCCTTCCATTTCCCCAACTGCCTTAACGCCATGGCCAAAGGTTCAATTGCTAATGCAAACAGCAGAGGGGACAGGGGGCACCCCTGCCTCGTCCCTCGATACAACCGGAAATACTCCGTCCTTCGCTGGTTCGTGACCACACTTGCCACCGGGGCTTTATACAGGAGCTTAACCCAACTGATAAACCCTTCCCCGAACCCAAACCTCCTCAACACTTCCCAGAGATACTCCCACTCTACCCGATCAAAGGCCTTCTCCACATCCATGGCTGTCACTATCTCCGCTTTTCCCTCCGCCGATGGCATCATTATCACATTTAGGAGCCTTCGCACATTAGTATTTAACTGTCTACCCTTTATGAATCCTGTCTGGTCCTCGTGAATCACCCCCGGGACACAGTCCTCAATCCTCGTGGCCAACATTTTTGCCAGCAACTTAGCATCCACGTTAAGCAGCGAGATCGGTCTATACGACCCACATTGCAGTGGGTCCTTATCCCGCTTCAAGATCAAAGAGATCGTCGCCTCCGACATTGTCGGGGGCAGGGTCCCCCCTCCCTTGCTTCATTGAAGGCCCTTACAAGCAACGGGGTTAACAGGTCTACATACTTCCTATAAAACTCCACCGGGAACCCATCCGGCCCTGGGGCCTTCCCTGCCTGAATGCACCCCAGTCCTTTAACCAGCTCCTCCACCCCAATTGGCACCCCCAAACCAACCACCTCATGCTCCTCCACCCTTGGGAACCTCAATTGGTCCAGAAATCGCCACATCCCCTCTTTTCCCCCTGGGGGTTGGGACCTATACAGCTCCTCGTAAAAGGCCTTAAAAGCCTCATTCACTTTCCCCGCACTCCGCACCGTGGTTCCCCTCCCATCTTTGACTCCGCCTATTTCCCTCGCTGCTGTCCTCTTACGGAGCTGATGTGCCAGCATCCGACTCGCCTTCTCTCCATATTCATATGTCGCCCCCTGTGCCTTCCTCCACTGTGCCTCTGCCTTCCCAGTGGTCAACAGGTCGAACTCCGTCTGGAGACTTCGTCTCTCCCTAAGTAGTCCTTTATCAGGAGCCTCTACATCGCTCCGATCCACCCTTAAAATCTCCCCTACTAACCTCTCCCTTTCCCTGCCCTCCCTCTTCGCCCTATGAGCCCTGATGGAGATTAACTCTCCCCTAACCACCGCCTTCAGCGCCTCCCATACTACCACCTGCACCTCCCCGTTGTCGTTGGCCTCCAGATACCTTTCGATACACCCCCGCACCCTCCCGCACACTTCCTCGTCTGCCAGCAGTCCCACATCCAGCCTCCACAACTGTCATTGGTCCCTCTCCTCATCCAGCTCTAGCTCCACCCAATGCGGGGCATGGTCTGAAATGGCTATGGCCGAATATTCCATTCCCTCTACTTTCGGGATCAGTGCCCTGCCCATAACAAAATAATCTATCCGGGAGTAGGCCTTATGAACGTGGGAGAAAAAAGAAAATTCTCTGGCCAAAGGCCTGGCAAATCTCCACGGATCTACGCCCCCCATCTGGTCCATAAACCCCCTAAGCACCTTGGCCGCAGCTGGCCTCTTCCCCATCCTAGATCTGGAGCGATCTAATGCTGGGTCTAGCACCGTGTTAAAATCCTCACCCATTATCAGGCTCCCTACTTCCAGGTCTGGGATATGCCCCAACATCCGTTTCATGAATCCAGCATTGTCCCAGTTCGGGGCGTATACATTTACCAATCCCCTGCAACCTACCACTCACCATCACGTATCGGCCTCCCTTGTCCGCTACTATGTTCTTGGCCTCGAACGACACCCGCTTTCCCACTAGTATTGCCACCCCTCTATTCTTCGCATCCAGTCCCGAATGGAACACCTGTCCTACCCAACCCTTCCTTAACCTGACCTGATCTGCCACCTTCAGATGTGTCTCCTGAAGCATGGCCACATGAAGTCTGCCTTCAGTCCCTTTAGGTGCACGTACACTCGGGCCCTCTTAACTGGCCCATTTAGGCCTCTCACATTCCACGTGATCAGCCGGATTGGGGGGTTCCCCCCCACCCGCCGACTAGCCATCTCCTACTTAGGCCAGTCCCGTGCCCTCTCCTCCTGCACCCTCCAGTTCCCCAGGCGGGGAACCCCCGTCCCGACCACCTCTTCCATTTTCAGTTCCCCCTCGGACAGTGCATATTGCTTCCGTGAGTCAGCTGACCTCTGCTGACCCCCGGCTTCCCCCGCCTCCCCGTTGATCTCCCCCGTGTGGGAGTCTCTCCTCCTTACCTTCCTCCATCCCCCCCCCCCACCTTTTTGTGCACGGGAAAAAACCCGCGCTTTCCTGAACCAGAGCTGTGTCGAGGCTCCTTTTGCGGCCATTATCCCAGTTCCCTCATCCCCGAGTTTCACCTCCCTCCAGCACCGACGCCCACATTCTCCATCATTATGATCTCGTCTACAGAAAAGAAAAAAGGACTTTTAGGAATTTTAACCAGAGCTCTACTCACATCCCCATCCATCGCCCCACCCATGAAGTGTTCTTTGCCCCTATTTACAGCCCCCATTTACAACCAACATCTCCCCCCCCACAGCCACATCCCCTCGGTTCGAGTCCAGTTTTTCCGTCTGGATAAAGGTCCAAGCCTCTTGCGTTTCAAAATAATGGTGTCGGTCCTGATAGGTGACCCACAGTTGCGCAGGCTGCAACATGCCGAACCTGACTCTTTTTTTATGCAGCACCGCCTTGGCCCGATTGAATCCAGCTCTCCTCCTTGCCACCTCCGCGCTCCAGTCCTGGTAGACGCGGATCACCGCATTCTCCCATCTACTGCTCCGCACCTTCTTGGCCTATCTCAGCACACTTTCTTTATCCATGAAGCGATGGAACCTTGCCACTATCGCCCTTGGCGGCTCATCAGCCTTGGGTCTCCTCGCCAGGACCCGGTGAGCACCCTCCAACTCCAAGGGGGTCGGAGGGGCCTCCATTCCCATCAGCGAATGGAGCATCGTACTCACATACGCCCCGGCGTCAGCTCCCTCCACTCCTTCGGGAAGACCCTGAATCCGGAGGTTTTTCCTCCTCGACCTGTTCTCCAGGACCTCGATTCTCTTGGCCCACCTCCTGTGCTCCGCCTCGTGCGCCTCCATTTTTACCGCCAGGCCCAGGATCTCGTCCTCGTTCTCATTCGTTTTATCCCTCACCTCACGAAGCTCCACTGCCTGGGCCTTCTGGGTCTCCTTCAGCCCCTCGATCGCCAACAGCATTGGCGCCAGCACCTCCTTTTTAAGCTCCTCCACACAGCGCTTAAGAAACTCCTGCTGGTCCGGCCCCCCTGCTGCTCGATCTCCGCCCTCCGCCATCTTGCTTTTCCCCCTCGATTTTGCCGCTGCTCCAGAGCCTCTTTTCTTGCCGCTCCACCGCTGATCTCGGCCATATATCTCAAGGGGGGACCTTACTGCACCTTCCCACGCGGGATCCGATCAAAAAAGCTCCGTTGGGGCTCCTCTAGTAAGCCCGAAAGTCCGTTGTCGCGGGAGCTGCCGAAACGTGCGGCTTAGCTCTGCATCGCCGCAACCGGAAGTCCCATTTTCTAGTTTTTTAACAAGTCGCTACGTATCAAAAGAAATATCTAGCACCTGGTTAATATAGTTCAGTATTTTATTCCCCATAAAGATATTTAACCATTTGCTGTAAGAAACATTTTAAGTGGCTGAAGTCGAAGAAAATGACGACTTTCAATTATGGTGTCCTCTTCCCCCCCCCCCCCCCCCCCCCCCCCCCCTCCCGCCCCACTCTTGCACACTACTATACTGAGCTGGTGAATGCAGCTCATAACAGATCTTTAATTAAAAGCACATGGAAATAGTGAATTGGATTTGAAATCCCGATGGCATTTACAAAAGAGATTATGATTGTTTACTGGCAATATTTCAAGTTTTCAACAGCTCGTTCATTGAATTGCAAAATGCGAAAAGCCCTCTGGTAAAACATGATAAATGCTGAATCAATGATGCACCATCAAAATCCATTGGTTTTCAACGTGGTAAATTTGGATTAAATTGATGTTTTAACCATTTAAATTCCGAAGATTTTTGAATGGGTTTCACAGAAGCGCACATCAGCGGGATGCTGCCTACTATTAAATAGAGTTACAGAGCAGCACGGTGGCGCAGTGGTGAGCATTGCTGCCTCACGGCACCGAGGCCCCAGGTTCGATCCCGGCTCTGGGTCACTGTCCGTGTGGAGTTTGCACATTCTCGCCGTGTTTGCGTGGGTTTCGCCTCCACAACCCAAAAGATGTGCAGGGTAGGTGGATTGCCCATGCTAAAATTGCCTCTTAATTGGAAAAAATGTATTGGGTACTCTAAATTTTTAAGAAAAAGAAAAATAGAGTTATAAATATATCTGTGAACAGAAATTCGTACCTCCTATTTCAGTCAACAGGTTTGATTTATTTCTGTAAATATTAAAAATCCCAAATTGATGAAGGATGAAGTTGACTACTCAAAAGTAAACCGTGTAGAAATGTTTTTAAATTAGTATTCCGTAAAAGAAATACCTTGCAGCAAGGGCAAAAATGCAGAAACGAGACCGTGGGTTCCCTGGTGGGCCCCTTAATGGTTACGTTTGAAAAGCTGTGATTATGGATGAGGGTTACTGCGGTCCTGATGTATGATTTTTTTCCCCTTGAATTAATTGTACAGTAGTGCTTGGCTGAAATATTATAATCTATATTTCACATCCGTTTATTGCAGTATGCAGTATTGCAGCATGTAGCTGGTTTAACTCAGTTGGCTGGACACTGATTCTTGGTCCAGAGCATGGCCAGCAGCACAGATTCAATTCCCGTACTGGCTGAGGTTATTTATGAAGGCCCGCCTTGCTAACCTTGCTCCTCGCCTGAGGTGTGGTGGTCCTCAGGCTAAATCACCACCAGTCAGCTCTTGCCCTCAAAGAGGAAAGCAACCTGTGGTCACCTGGGACTATGGCGACTTTATTTTCTTTACTTTATTGCAATAATCTGGTCATGATCTCTCACTCTATTCAAGCACACAGACCAATATATAATTGATACTTGCGTTAATCAAATTGAACTGGAAATATGTTTTCCATTCACAGTAATTTTATGAAGTATCAATATATGTATTATATTGGTAGCTAAGCAGATATAGTGTGGATATGTTATGTGCATTTTATGGTACAGGAAGAAGCCATTATCTAGCTGACAGTTATCCAACCTAATTCCACTTTCAAGCTTCTAGTCTGTAGGTTTCAGCACTTCAAAGTACACATCCAAGCTTTTGTTTTAAATGTGATGATGGTTTCTGTCCTTCCTATCCTTTTCAGGCAGTGTTCAATGGTCTTATTACGACACCCGGGGATCCCTGCTGTGCACTTTTTATCCAGTCTGAAACACAGCTATTCACCACTATAATAATAAAAGCAAAATTCTATAGATGCTGGAAATTTCTGACGAGTCGCATTCAACTCAACTGTTAACTCTGCCTCTCTCCACAAATGCTGCTTGATCTGCTGGGTATTTTCAACACTTTGTTTTCACCACTGTTCACTGCTACTTGCTGTTTCCTGTCTTTCAGACAACTTTGTACCCGTGCTTCCGCTGTCCCTTTTATTCCATGCACTTCAACTTTGCTGGAATGCCGATAATATGGAACTTCATCAAACATCTTTTTCATGTTCATGTATATATATGGTAACTGTTACCTCATCAAAAAAACTCAGCTCAAGTTAGTTGAACATGATTTGTCTTTGACAACCCTTTCCTTAATGTATCCACATTTGTCCAATTTAATAGTTTTGTTTTCCCTGGATTATCATTTCTAAAAGCTTTCCCATCACCCAAGCTAAACTGACTGGCCTGTAGTTGCTAGGTTTTTCATGGCACTCTTTTGTGAGCAAGGGTGTAACATTTGTGGTTCTCCAGTCCTTTGGAACGACCCCTGTATCTCCTTACCATGATGAGTGGAAAGTCTTAGTTTAAAGGCTGGAGTTTTGCTTCAGTTTGCAAAAATGTGGCAGCTGTTGTTTGTGTTCGGCAGATGCTTTCAAATCTGTGCAGTAATGTGTAAAATGTTTACAATCAATTCCCAGCGTTACTGGAACTTCCCTGAAACTGCCAGTTATTTTCCATGACAAGAATGTTATTTTGTGTGTTTAAATAACAATGGAGAACGATGGTCGTTTTTGTTGTGGAATTTCTCCCACCCTCCCACCTACCCAAAGCTTTGGTCCGACTGTAACTTGTTTATATAACCTTATGTTGCTTTTAGCTGCAGCATTGATACTGTTGCTTCAATACCTTTATGCTGCTCAGTGACAAATTGCAGAATGAAATGGACATAAGCACATCTTTGAATGTTTTGCTGGTTGAAGAGCCATCTGGCAGAGATAGTCTAACATGCGTAGCATTTTTCTGGATGTGAAAGAGCAGCCAAAGTGAAGCAAGCCCAAAATGTGACTTACAAAAATTGAAGCCAGCTCTGGCCATTGTGCTGCCATTCAGTGATTGACAAGAACTGAGTGTACTGCCAGCTGTTTGGACTTATTAAAAATCTCTTTGGAGGTCAAAAACTAATGTATATTATACTGTGCATGTGTGGAACTCTGTCTACAAATTCTCAGTGATGTAACCGAGTCGTGTAATTGATGCTGCTGTTCATAGGATTTATTTCCTGATTATTCATACCGTTGAGACATTTAATTTTATTTCATTTTCTCCTTCCTCCTCAGTGTAGAGCTCAACAGTCCAAGAGAAATCTTATCCTATGATTTGACCAACATGTTTTGTATTACCTTCAGTTCCATCCCAGACCACAAATTATTATTTTTTATAATACTCTGCAGCCATTGGGTATCAGTTTTAATTTGTAGATTCAATGTCTGCAGAACCGAGAAGTTTTGCTATGAGAAAACCTGACAAAATTTAAAAAAAACTTTTTTAAGAGTACCCCATTATTTTTTCTTTTCCAATTAAGGGGCAATTTAACGTGGCCAATCCACCTAACCACATCTTTGGGTTGTGGAGGGTGAAACCCACGCAGGCATGGGGAGAATGTGCAAACTCCACACAGACAGTGACCCAGGGCCGGGATTCGAACCCGGGTCGCAGTGCTTTCCACTGCGCCATATGCCGCCCAAAACCTGACAAAAAGTACGGATTTATTTCACTCCAGGTCAATTACAAGACTGTTCAGTCGTTATATATTATTATGATGATGAGGTGAACAGTTAAAAAAAAAAAAATCCCAAATCCTCTATCTAAGTTCAGTGATTTGTCATAAATTTGGCATTGGTGCGGGGACTTTTGTTTAATTACCTCAACGGGAAGTCACAGTAGAGAATGTGCCGAGCAATACTGACACTCATCGTTCCACTATTGTAATTAATGGATTAGATATGTGGAGGAGGGTGACAGATGAATATTCCTCTCATGTATTGAGCTACTGCAAATTCAAGACCAGTTATCAAATCTGAATTAACAACGATACTAGTAAATTAAAAAATATGATACAGTTTATTTACTTGGCTACTTAAATATATTTTATATACAGTATGTATTGAATTTGGAGATGTGCAATCTGCTGGTGTTTTAACAACATAATATCACAATTTAATAGTGCCTTCCTGTATTTAAGACCTGCACAGCAACTTCTTAACATTTCTCGGAAATGTTAAGCAGAGAAATGGGGTATTAATCAAATTTGCAAGGCAAAGCACTCCTAATTATTGGCTTCCATAACCCATTAAAAAAGTTAAACTGTGAACTGTGACTTGGAAAATGTCATACATTGGCGACTGACTGCTGCACGTGGGCATTTGTTGGCTGAGGGCAAAGTTGGGCTCTCAAACGCTGGATAAGGTCTCGATACAGAGTGGAGGATATATTTGGGATGTTTGTGGGAAGGGACGCCGTGGGTGTTGAAGGAGGCAAAACATGTTTTTGAAACCAAATTTCCAAGAAATTCTGGATTTTTCATGCGTTGTAAAAATGTACGCATATTTATAGGAGGATGGAATAGTTGACGAAATAAGTTTTTTCACTGGAATATTTTGGATCGAACACGGTAACGGAGAGGAAAGATTTGCACAATACATTTGGTAAATTAAAGTCTAAAATAATTAATTAGAAAGGAGAAAAACTGAAACCCCAAGTGAGGAGTAAAGGTAATTAGCTAATTAAAGGGAAGAAAAGCAAGCAGGATGTAAATGACAGGAATGTGATTACAAAGATCAGTTGTGTGACAATAAGTGATTTTCATTTCATTTCATTGTGCGTAGTAAGTCAGATGACTATTTTATGACTGTAGCAGTATACCGTGTGATAGCCAATGTGTTCTTCTGCTGTGAAGATGCAGCTGCATTTAGGTTTGTTCATGATCTTAAAAGACCACAAAGTATAAGTACTGCAGATGAACAGACTGCTTTAAACTGGTGCAATGGTTATTTGGTAAGGGATATTTACCCAAGAGGCTACTTTTTGGCTTCATCGCCAAGGGTGGAAAGAATTCTGAAATTTCTTTCTTGATACTTTTGATATGTTGAAGTGTGGTGTCTAAAATTACGCTCCTGTGATGGATACTCCCCAAAATTTTATGGGTTCATTTAATCCTTGTTTCCATAACAGTCTTGTGAACTTTGAGTGAGGTGACCAATTTATATCATTGTGTAGTTGGTTTGATGCAATTATTTCTAAATTATATTAAATATTAGCTATCCCCATTTTTTAATATTGAAAGAACTGCTTTACAGTCTTGTTTGTAACTAGATTACTATTTGATATTGCAGGGAATTACTTTGCAAGTCACTTCTTCATGGGCGGCGAGAAGTTTGATACACCACATCCTGAGGGATACCTGTTTGGTGAGAATATGGATTTGAATTTCTTGGGAAACCGCCCTGTGCAGGTATATTGCATCTTCTATTATAGCCATTAAAGTGATTCAACAAACTAACAGTGTCAAACAAGAACTCAGTAAATTTACAGATCTATGTGCTCACAAGAGGACATTGTTGTTTAAAAGCACTTCTCATATGTTTTGGTCCTGTCCAAAGCTCGAGGATTACAGGAAGGAGGTGTTTAGGGTAATCTCTAAAGTGGTGCACGTGAAACTGGACCCGGGCCCTCGGGAGGCCATATTTGGGGTATTGGACCAGCCGGGGTTGGAAACGGGCGCAGAGGCAGATGTAGCCTTCGCCTCATTGATCGCCCGAAGGCGGATCCTGTTAGTGTGGAGATCAACCTCTCCACCCAGTGCCCTGGCGTGGCGGGGGGACCTGCTGGAATTCTTAACGGTTGAAAAGGTCAAATTTGAACTGAAGGGAAGGATGGAGGGGTTCTACAATTCATGGGCGTTATTCATTATGCACTTTCGAGAATTGAACCACATCGAACATTAGGGGGGTTGGGGGCTGGGAGGGTTGGGGGGAGGGGGACTGTATGTGTTAATGGTGACTGTGGGTGATTCCTGATTCCTTTTTGTCATTTGTTTATGTTAACATGTGAGCCAATGTCTGGGGTTTGGTGGGAGGATGGGATCGTTGTTATTGATATGGGGATTGACATTACATTCGTTAGTGATTAATGTTTATTGTTGGGTGTAAATTTGGGAGAAAATGTGAAAAATATATTTTTTAAAAAGCACTTCTTTTTTCCTCTTCTCCCACACCTCTAAGATTAAATCCCTTCCTTCTCGTTTCATTCCAAATACAGATAAATGCAGGTTCATAGCCAATAACTGAAGCTTGCAATTATGTAGTGCCTTTATTATAGTAATACATTGCATGGTACTCCGTGACAATTAGAAACAAACACTGAGCAATTGTGGGAGCAGGAATAACTGAAGAGAGAGGTTTTGTGGAAATTACCGGACTTGGGCCAAGGAAACTGAAAGCTCCATGACTGAAGGTGGAACAGATGATGATGATGAAAATGAGGCCCGAGCAAAAGAAAAGTGGCAAGTGTGGGGACATGGATCTGGAGGGGGGATGCAAAGGTACGGAAGGAAGAGGCCATGGAAGAACTTGTGAATGGCGAGAATGATATTCAGATTGACGTGTTGAAGGAGAGCTGATTAACTCAACAGGACAGGGTAATTTGAAGTTGTCGTCAGGAAAGGGTATCGGACAGAGGTTTTGGACAAGATGTAATTTGTTCAGGATGGACTTCGTTAAGCTAAGATGAAGAGTCTAGGTGATAAAGTCATGGATAACTCTTAATAATAGTAATATTTATTAGTGTCACAACAGGCTTACATTAACACTGCACTGAAGTTACTGTGAAAATACTCTAGACGCCCACACTAAGGTGCCTGTTCGGGTACACAAAGGGAGAATTCAGAATTCCCAATTCACCTAACAAACACGTCTTTCGGGACTTGTGGGAGGAAACCGGAGCACCCGGAGGAAACCCAGGCAGACACTGGGAGAACGTGCAGACTCCGCACAGACAGTGACCCAAGCCGGGAATCGAACCCGGGTCCCTGGCGCTGTGAAGCAACAGTGCTAATCACTGTCTTTCAGCGGCATCGACGAGCAAGGGAGAAATGAAGATAGATTATGCTTGGAGATGGTTTTGGTGATTAGAATGGGATTGAACAGGGTGCCATGATTACTTGTTATTGGGCTTAGCCCTAATCAGCTGTCAGGCACATGGATGAAGTTGTGGAGAAGGGTTGATTTTGGCACATGTTGAATGGGGTGGTTTTAATTGATTAGGTTTTTGCTATCCTGCATGTCATCAGGATGTTTGTGAAATCTAACTACATATCTGCAAATGATGCCTCCAAGGGACAGCATTACAACAGAGAAAAGGCAAAACTCAGGAATGATGAGCTGGGTGGACTGAAAAGCTTTAATGGAAGATGTGCAGGCAGCTTAGAAACAGTTAGAAGTCGAAAGAACCTGATGAAGTGCCACAGGAACTTCCGTGTTGTGGAAACAAGATATGCGGCAGCAAATGAATAGTGGCAGTGCCTGACAATTTTGTGACTAGTTGAATGATTGTAAATGGTATGAGCAATTCTTAAAGTTATTTTGTAATAATTACTTAGTTTGAACCCTGTAACTTTCAGAATGATTGGGGTACTTTGTACAGACATATAGTAACAAAACTGACTCACTTCCTGTACAGAGTGAAGCAGAGGCACTTCAGCTGCTCAGTCTAACATTTGTTTTTGCCTCCTTTGTTCCTAGTTACTTTTTCAACTGTGGGTCCTTTAATTCAAGGTAAAATAGTGTAGCTTGAGGAGGGGGATGTGACTTCCTATGAAATCTGCTTGGAGCCAAACCCGCGTACTAAGTCTACTCTGATACATCCATGTGACCAGCTTGTTATGGAGACAAACTGAAATCCAAACTTACTGAAAGGTTAAACACCTTGACACAAAGACAACTGATCTTGCTATGTACAAATTCAGACTTTCAGTCAGACCGAGAGATTTGGGGAAGACCCACGGCAGGTGCTGGTATGCCAGGCAGATAAAAAGGACAGAGTGGTTGTGAGGATGGATTCCCTGTTCAAACAACAAAGCTTATGGAGAATTGAAGACTGAAGGAGTTGCCAGAGTGCCATGCTTCCGGAATTCCATTGAATTATGCTCAGTAGTTTGAGTAAAAGAGGTTTTGTTTAGAAGGACACTGGAGATTCGCCCTGGTGGGGCAGCGAGAAGAACTTGAGACATAAAACATAGCCCAGTGTAATGCATAAACATGGCATAGGGTTTTTGATTATGTTAACCATTTAATCAGGAATACCTTTTCTGTAGTTTGTGTATTAGCTGCTGAATAAGTAACATTTAGTAAATGTTGATTTTAGCTTGTTTATTGCAATACAAGTTGTAAAATGTGGAATCTTGCCATGTGATCCTTTGGTTTGGTCACTGGGAAATTCATATTTCTTTTTTTTTGGTCTCGATGAGGATCTTAACACTTCACGTTTTGAGTACTCTGCCTCTGAGTTTACGAGTTTTACATGTCTGCTGCCAACTGTAACAGAAAGTGTTGGCAAACTCGTAGTATAAATGACTGACATGATGAATGTGCCTTCCATTCTTATTTTCAGACAAGTGTAGAATGTCTGAAGGACGTTTTTTTTTTTTGCTCTGTGATTAGATTTCAGATGTTTATACTCTGAGTCATCATGGAAACACATTAGAAAATTCTTTAAAAGGAGGGACAGTATCAGCAGTTTGTTATCTGGCAACATTTATTTTGCATAGAATATTTTTCAACCTGTTCATTCACTTTAATGCATTGAAACAGTTGAAGTCCATTGAGGATGATGTGCTTTTTCTGCTGTTGGAAATAGGAACAACTGGGGTATTAATAGAACTCGAGTGATTTGGCACCTACCTTTTGTGAGTTAAGTAAAGTTGGAATAGACATGAAGTTTTAGGTAGACTGAAGTTCTCTTCAACTTAAAAAAAAAATCTTCTGTTTTTAATAATAATCTTTATTGTAACAAGTAGGCTTACATTAACACTGCAATGAAGTTACTGTGAAAAGCCCCTAGTCGCCACATTCCAGTGTCTGTTCGGGTACACAGAGGGAGAATTCAGAATGTCCGAATTACCTAACAGCACGTCTTTTGGGACTTGTGGGAGGAAACCGGAGCACCCGAAGGAAACCTACGCAGACACTGGGAGAACGTGCAGACTCCGCACAGACAGTGGCCCAAGTTGGGAATCGAACATGGGACTCTGGTGCTGTGAAGTAACAGTTCTACCCTCTGTGCTACCATGCCGATTAATGCTAGTGTATAGTCTTACTGTTACCAGCCACTTTCTGCTACTTCACATAATGTCCACCCAGAATATGAGTGTTGACAAACCATTCAACTGTAGAAACATCATTGTACATAGAATCATAGAAGTTTACAGCATGGAAACAGGCCCTTCGGCCCAACCAGTCCATGCCGCCCAGTTTTTACCATTAAGCTAGTCCCAGTTGCCCGTACTTGGCCCATAACCCTCTATTACCCATCTTACCCATGTAACTATCTAAATGTTTTTTAAAAGACACAATTGTACCCGCCTCTACTACTACCTCTGGCAGCCCATTCCAGACACTCACTACCCTCTGAGTGAAGAAATTGCCCCTCTGGGCCCTTCTGAATCTCTCCCCTCTCACCTTAAACCTATGCCCTCTAGTTTTAGACTCCCCTACCTTTGGGAAAAGATGTTGACTATCTACCTTATCTATGCCCCTCATTATTTTATAGACCTCTATAAGATCACCCCTAAGCCTCCTACGCTCCAAGGAAAAAAGTCCCAGTCTATCCAGCCTCTCCTTATAACTCAAACTATCAAGTCCCGGCAACATCCTAGTAAACCTTTTCTGCACTCTTTCCAGTTTAATAATATCCTTTCTATAATAGGGTGACCAGAACTGCACACAGTATTCCAAGTGTGGCCGTACCAATGTCTTGTACAACTTCAACAAGACGTCCCAACTCCTGTATTCAATGTTCTGACCAATGAAACCAAGCATGCCGAATGCCTTCTTCACCACCCTGTCCACCTGCGACTCCACCTTCAAGGAGCTATGAACCTGTACTCCTAGATCTCTTTGTTCTATAACTCTCCCCAACGCCATACCATTAACTGAGTAGGTCCTGGCCTGATATAAACACTTTTTTCATCAGGAGTCATTGGATAGCAATCTGGAGTGGAATTCCAACAGCCTTCCCCCCCCCCAAACCCCCCTTAGCTCAGGTTGTTAAGTCAATTCTAGTAATTTTACTGCTGGTTCAGCTAGTTCAACACGCACCAGTGGTTATACTTGGACTAACTAATTTGTGTAGCTCGGTTCTGAAGTAAGGTCTTTGCCAACTGAGACATTGGAACATCTGGAGTCAGCACTGCTCTGTGAAGTGGACAGTTTAATTAGCCAGAGGGAGAACCTCGAGTTATGGTGTTACCCAAGGTTTAGCTTGTTGACCTCTTCCCTGAGTCAGTAGGTTGTGGGTTCAAGTCCCAGCCCAGTGACCTGGAACACAAAATGTAGGCTGATACTGCAGTGCTGAGGGAATTCTGAACTTTTTGAGGTGTTCCCTTTCTCACAGGAGATGTTAATCTGAGGCCCCACTTACCCCCTCAGTTGGGAATGCAATATCTATGGCATTATTTCGGAGGATGGATGAGGAGTTCTTACCGAAATGTATCTCTGAATCAACATAATTAAAACAGGTTAACTGTTCATTACATATCTGTTTGTGGCACCTTGCTGTGCCCAAATTGAATGCTGCTTTCTTTTACAGTGGTGACTCCAGTTCTTAAGCATTTCATTGGCTGTAAAGTGAGCATTTCTTTCAGAATTTGTGCAATTTGATTTTACAAAATTATATGTGTAACATTTTGGACTTAGTCAAAGTGGTGAAATGCAAACAATTTTCAGCTTGTGAACAATTTTTATTTTGAGCGAAATGCATCATTGTCAATTTATTGCACTGGGGATGATTACATGTATTTTTCATGCCGCTGCTCAAACAGAGTTCTGTTTCTTGTCCCAGCTGCTGAATGGCAGCTAAACTATGAATATGAATGTGGCTCTTGCACTCTGTGGCACCATATGTGTTCACATTCCACCATTCCTAGTAAGGAATTACACAATTCTATTTATTTCTTTATATCTGTTCTCTGAGTCTCCTATATTTCACACAAAATCTTGACTGAATAATATTGTGACACACTTGTAGACTAAAAACAACTGAAGGAATTGGATACTGCAAAGACTATGTTCCCTGACAACAGCCTAGCAGTAAAACCAAGGACTTGTGCTGCAGAACCAACTGCACCCAAGTGTTTCCATTATCACTACAATGTTGGCATCTACCTGGCATAAAACACAGGACAAAGACAATCCTTTTAAAAAATAAATTTAGAGTACCCAATCCATTTTTACCAATTAAGGGGCAATTTAGTTTGGCCAATCCCACCTAACCTGCACATTTTTGGGTTGTGGGGGGCGAAAGCATCGCAGACACGGGGAGAATGAGCAAACTCCACACGGACAGTGACCCAGGGCCGGGATCGAACCTGGGACCTTGGCGTCGTGAGGCAGCAAAGCTGACCACTGCGCCACCATGCTGCCCCAAAGACAATCCTACCAACTCTCCCATCAATATACTTTTGATCATCAGCAAAGTGATGGAAGGTGTTGTGGACAGTGCTGTCAAGTGGACTTGCACTGCAATCACCAGCTCGGATTTGGTTCCGATAGGGCCACTTGACTCCTGACCTCATTTAAGCCTTGTCCAAGCATGGACAAAAGAGCTGAGCTTGAGGTGAGGTGAGAGTGAGTACCCTTGACATTAAGGTAGCATTTGACTAAATGTGGCAACAAATCAATGGGTGGAATTGGGCGAAACGCTCCGCTCGTTGGACTCCTACCAAGCAGACAGGAATGTGATTGTGGTTTTTGGAAGTCAATCCTCCCAATCCCAGGACATTGTTTCAGGAGTTTGATATCATACATATCATAGAATTTACAGTGCAGAAGGAGGCCATTCGGCCCATCATGTCTGCACCGGTCCTTGGCAAGAGCACCCTACTTAAGCCCACGCCTTCACCCTATCCCCATAACCCAGTAACCCTACCGATCCTTTTTGGACACTAAGGGCAATTTATCATGGCTAATCAACCTAACCTGCACATCTTTGGACTGTGGGAGGAAGCCGGAGCACCCGGCGGAAACCCATGCAGACATGGGGAGAACGTGCAGACTCCGCACAGACAGTGCAGCAACTCACCAAGCCTCCTTTGGCAACAGCTCCTAAATCTGTGACCTCGACCACCAGAGAAGGACATGGGCAGCAGATGCAGGGGAACACCACCACCTGCAAGTTCCACTTCAAACCCCACAGTATCCTGACTTGGAAATATATCACCGTTCCTTCACTGTCACTGGATCAAAAACTACCTTTCTAACACTCTGGCTACACATGAGTGAAATGGACTGCAGCGTTCCAGAAGGTGGCTCACACCTTCTCAAAAACAGTTAGGGCTGGGCAACAAATGCTGGCCTTGAAAGTGATGTCCACATCCCACTAAACACATTCCTAACTGGGTGATTGAAGGGTTGGTTTTTAGTTGGCTGTGCTCTTTGGTGCTTTCTTTTATAGAGTTCAATTTAATAGAATCATATAGCACAAAAGGAATCTACTATTGTCTATGCCAGCTCATTCAAAGAGCTATTTAATTTGTACCACATCCCTACTCCTTCACCGTAGTAATTCAGAATTTTCTGTTACGAAGATTTATCGATCCAATTTTCTTTTGAAAGTTATCGTTGAATCTGTTTCCACTGTCTTTTCAAGCTGTAATAATTTAAAAAAATAAATATAGCGGACCCAATTTCGTTTTTCCAATTAAGGGGCAATTTGCATGGCCAATCCACCTACGCTGCACATCTTTGTGTAGTGGGGGTGAGACCCGCGCAGACACTGGAGAATACAAACGCCACATGGACAGTGACCCGGGGTCAGGATCAAGCCCGGGTCCTCGGCACTGTGAAGCAGCAGTGCGAACCACTGAGCCACCCTGCCACCCTCAGATCGTCATAGTTTTTTAAATAAAAATATTTTTTATTCTCCTCCCTTTTGACATTTTCTCCCAAATTTACACCCACCAACAATAAACAATAATCAGTAACAAATATGTCAATCCCCATATCAATAACAACGATCCCATCCTCCCACCAAACCCCAGACATTAGGCCGCATGTTAACATAAACAAATGACAAAAAGGAATCCGGAATCACCCATAATCACCATTAACACATACAGTCCCCCTGATCCCAGCTTCCCCCCCCCCCCCCCCCCCCCCCCCCCCCAACCCTCCCCTAATGTTCGATGTAAACCAATTCTCGAGAGTGCATAATGAATAAAGCCCATGAATTGTAGAACCCCTCCATCCTTCCCTTCAGTTCAAATGTGACCTTTGCAAGCGTTAAGAATTCCAACAGGTACCCCCACCATGCCAGGGCACAGGGTGGAGAGGCTGATCTCCACCCTAACAGGATCCGCCTTTGGGCGATCAACGAGGCGGAGGCTACAACAGCTGCCTCCTCTGGTCCAACACCCCGAATATGACCTCCTGAGGACCCGGGTCCAGTTTCATGTGCACCACTTTAGAGATTACCCTAAACACCTCCTTCCAGTAATCCTCCAGCTTTGGACAGAACCAAAACATATGAATGTGGCTTGCGGGGCCCTCCCCGCAACATTCACACACATTTTCTACCCCCTTTAAAGAGTCGGCTCATCCTCACCCTTGTATGGTGCGCTGTATACACCACCTTCAGCTGTATCAGCCCCAACCTCACAAACGAGGTGGAGGCGTTCATCCTCTGGAGCACCTCATACCAGAACACCCCTCCACATCCTCTCCCAACTCTTCCTCACACTTTGCCTTGATCCCTTTGAGCAGCGTCTTCTCCTCCTCCAAAATAAACCGCCGATACTCTCCAGTCCCCCTGTTTTTAGCACCTCCTCCAGCAATGTAGAAGCCAGCTCTACTGGGAAGCTCTGTATCTCCTTTCTGGCAAAGTTTCCAACCTGCATGTACCTAAATATTTTCTCCTGCTCCAGCGCATACTTCGCTCCCAGCTCCTTCCATCCTGCAAAACGACCCCCAAGAAATAAATCTTTTAGTGTCCTAATTCCTTTCTCCTCTCATCTCCGAAAATTTCCATCCCACTTCCCTGGCTCAAATCTGTGGTTCCTCCGAATCGGCATTTCCCTTGACCCTGCCCCCAACCCCAAGTGCTGTCGAAACCGCCTCCAAATTCTCAACAAAGCTATTACTACCGGACTCCCTGAGTATCTCCCCGGGGTCGTTGGGAGCAGCGCTGTCGCTAGCGCCTTCAATCCTGACCCCCTATCCAAACTCTCCTCCTTTCTGACCCATTGGGAGTCACCCCTCTGATCCAGCTCCGTACTTTCTCCACATTCGGCGCCCAGTAATAATACATCAGGTTCGGAAGACCCAAACCCCCTGCCTGCTTTCCTGTCTGTCTGCACCTTTTAAATTCTGGCCACCTTCCCTCCCCATATGAATGAGGTAATCATCCCTTCAATCTCTCTAACAAATGCCTTTGGTAGGAAAATCGGCAGGCATTGAAAAGCAAATCGCAATCACGGCAACACATTCATTTTAACTGCCTGTACCCGACTCGCCAAATGTTGCACCTACAGAGCCCCCCCCCCTCAATTTTGAGCAACCTGCACCCTTGGGTATCAAAAGTGAGTCCCTGCCTTACGGAATTGGAGTCTCCCAACCCCTGCCCCCACCCCTGGCCAAGACACCACAAAATATTCACTCTTCTCTAGATTTAATTTGTACCCTGAGAAAGACCCAAACACCCGAAGCAGCTCCAGTATTCCCCCTATTGACACACTTGGTTCCGACACGTATAATAACAAGTCATCGGCATATAAGGACACCCTATGCTCTATCCCCTTTCAGATCGTCATAGTTAGTAGTAAATTTCAAAAATCCATCTCATTTCACCTTGGTTTCTTTTACCAGTTATCATATTTTGCATTCTCTGGTTATTGACACTCCTGCCATTGGACCCCATTTGTTGAAACCCTTCAAAATGTGAAACCCCTTAAAATTTTGAGCATTAATAAGATTAAATCTAAGTATCAAAATGTAAGATAATGAAATCTTCACCTTGTTTTCTTTGAAGAGAACAATTCCAGCTTCTTTAACCCTTGTATAACTGAAGACCCTCATCCATGGCACCATTCTCGTAGCCTTTGTTGAAAGCAAATTGTATTGTAGCCTTTATTACAAAGGGATAAGGATGTAAACATGTAGTTTTATTAATAGTATCACACCCAAGTACTGTAAATGTTTGGTCTCCTTATCTAAGAAGGGAGATACTTGCCTTAGTGGGAATTTCTCACAGTTTTTACATTTTCAAATTTCATGTCAAATGTCGATTTGCAGTTCTGCCTTGCATTCCCAAGTCATTGTCCGAGATCCTCTGGTCCCACCAACGGCGCACCTCACTGCTGGTTTCCCGGTGGCATGGGGTGGATTCAGTGAGAAATCCCATTGACAGCGGCGGGACCAGAAGATCCTGTCTCCGGCCAACGGCGGGTCGCCTACTGCCACCGAGAATCATACTGCGGTGTTGCCAGAGAATCTTCCCCAATGTCATTAATTATATATTACACAGCAGTTAGCGGTCAAGAAACGGACCCCTCTGGGGCAATACTCTATGTATGCTTCCTTCTGGTCTGAAAAGTCAACCTTTTTTAAATGGTCTTGATTTTTATGTTTGGTGTTAAACTATAGGGTATGTATATTGATGTGACATTTTTTTTAAATCTTAGTTTCCATACGTGACACCAGCTGCTCATGAACCTGTGAAAACTTTACGCAGTTTGGTTAATATTCGAAAAGACTCTCTTCGCTTGGTCAGGTAAAAAGAAAATTAATGCAAAATATCTAAAATATGATTGTTTCATTTGTTCGTAGTCTAGTTTGATTATATCTATGCTGATTATTTTGTGTTGTAAAACAAATAATTACATTATTTCTTTCAGATTATTGAGCAAATTGTCATAAAATCGTCATCATTTACTTTTTTTCAAATTATATATTCCTCCCCACCCCCTCATTTTCCATGTACAGATCATTTAACTGCAGCATCCTAGTTTTCAAGTAGGCTTCTGCCTGTATAACTGGACAGTACAGTTTACTTATAGGTTGTTTTCCTTGCTAAACTGACCATCTATTTGTGGAAAATTGTCTATTTGAGCTCATATTTATTGTACTGTGGAAAGTTATTTTATTAAAAATATTTTCGACCCAAACAAATCAGTGGTCCGGAGTAGAGATAAAGGGCAAATACGAGGCATGCATAATAACTTCGGAAGTCATATTACAACAACGTTGATATTGAAGGCATGGACTTGTGTAGGGAGGAGAGAAAAATGCATTTGACGCCTGAACTGCAAGCTAGGAAAATGGCTAGATTGGTAGAGATTCTTCCTCCCAAATAAGCTGGTGCTTCTGGAGTCCACATGCCGAAATCTATTAGTTATCCTTCAAATTCCATTATCAGTTAACAATCAGTAATCTTTATTAGAGTCACAAGTAGGCAATTAAGTTACTGTGAAAATCCCCGAGTCACCACACTACGGCGCTTGTACACTAAGGGAGAATTCAGAATGTCCAATTCACCTAACAAGCACGTCTTTCGGGACTTGTGGGAGGAAACTAGAGCACCAGGAGGAAACCCACGCAGGCACGGAGAGAACATACAGACTCCGCACAAACAGTGACCCAAGCCGGGAATCGAACCCGGGTCTCTGGCGCTGTGAAACAACAGTGCTAACCACTGTGCTAGTGTGCCGCCCATCAGTTTTCTAATTCACCATAACCAGATTTAAGATCGATATTTTCTCTGATTTCCTGCTGATCTACCATTATAGTATCTGGTAGATACATGTTTTCGCTAGCCCTAAGCCAAAGAAAGACCTCTGCTTTCTTTTCGATTATTGGTTTGTTTTCTTCTTCTGTTTATTTTGACTTCTGATTTAAAGTTGGTTGATAATTAAAGCCAAATCACTGTTTCTGTTATTGTGAATTAAACTTCAGATTGTGTAAGGTAATTGAATCAAGGCCTGTAAGAATGATATGCCAGTAAAATTAGCAAGAATCATAATTGCTGAAAAAGAGACATGCTAGCGATACTTTTTGTCTTGCACTCATCAGGACAGCTTAGAAGATAAACTGTTAAAAGGAATACCAATTTATACTGCACGAGAGAAATGTGCTGATTGGTTGGCAAGTGGACTCTGATTGGTAGAGGAATTGCAGTGGAGAATTCAGCAAAGTATAGTTAGCTGCTAAGTTTTTGTTCAGCTTCAAACCAGGCTGGTCGAGTCGAGTCAAGGCATTGCCCTGGGGAATGAACCACAGAACGGCTGTTCCCCAAGCTTTTGATTTGTTGGAAAAGGCATAATGGGTGGATATGCTCCTTCTGTCTATGTAAATGCGTAAACGAGACACGCTGAGCCCAAGTGATAATTGCTGAAAAAAAGACATGTTGAAGCTGTTCGTCTTTCTCTTCAGGACACTTGGCAACAGTACTAATATAAGGGGGAAACAACAAATTATACTGTATGAAAAGAGTGCTGATTGGTTGGCAAGTGGGCTTCTGGTTGGCAGGTGGACTTTGATTGTAGAGGCCTTAACACAGTTTCTTGTAGGTGGGCAGTCGCCTGAAGGCAGCTGCATAGTGGACTTTGAAGCCTGTATTTCCATTTCGGAATCCGAAGAGACCATGTCCCACATGTCAATGTCGAAACATCCTTGGGGGTGTCACAACGGGCTGGTGCAGTATTGGCTCGGAATGATCGAGGACAGGTCGCACATAATGCACCTTATGAAAAAGCGGTCCCCGCAACCGAAGGTGATCCAGATGTCATTTCATCAGTTGATCGCAAACGTAAACGTGGTAGGAGACCTGGCCCTGTCCAATGGAAGACAGTCCCCGAGAGCCAGCGAGTGCTGTCAGTGAAGTTGCGGACGAATACTGCATCACCAGATGTGAATTGTTGGGGCGGTTGACACTGAAAAGGGTTATGTCCTTTCAGCTCCTGTTTATGGCACACTTTTGCGCTGATATCGGAAAAGAGCAAGCCAAGGCAGGTACGAAGACGTTGGCCCACGAGCATCTCAACCAGGGCAATCCCAGTCCCTGCCTGTGACATGATCCGATGGGAGAAGAGGGAACGAGCCAGCCTCTTATCCATTGAACCCAAAGTCTGCTTCCGGATCTCCCGTTTAAACGTCTGCACGGCTCGCTCTGCCAACCTGTTCGACGCCAGGTGGTACAGAGCAGTATGCACCTGTCTAATCCTGTTGGCCTTCAGGTACGCAGAGAACTCCTCACTTGTGAAAGAAGCACCATAAACCTCCATGAGTGCCGTGCGTCAAGAAAGAGATATGCAACTGCTCAACGGTTAAACAGTTAGTGATCGCTGTCATTTTGTGGGCACCTAATCTCTTGGAATGGGCGTCTATTAAAAAAAGAACACCGGACCAGCAAAGTTGGCGTGCAATCGAGCCCAAAGGCGACCCGGCCACTCCCATTCACCCATGGCCGAAGGGAGCTTTTAGTTCTCCTGACAGACTGAACACTGCTGAGCCATTTTCTCTAACGGTATCCAAGCCCGGCCACCAGACTTTGCACGGCAACATCTTCATTTTATTGTGAAGGCCTTTCAAAACTGACTCTCGACTCTTCACCGGGATAACAACCCACGTGCCCCACAGTAGAATACCGTCTTTCGCACTCAGTTCAGACAACTTTGAGAAGAAGGCCAGTAACTGGCTCGGCAGCTGTTGATGCTGACCACCATATACCACTAGATGCAGCACCAAGAATGGGGTCCGTCTGTGTCCAGTCGCGGACACTCGGCGCAGTGACCGGCAGGGAGACCATGAAATTCAATGCGGCAACCACTTCATCCTATTGGACTGGAGGCCGCAGCATCGGCCCGGAAGGGTTGACAGCTCAGAGCATCAGCATGTGCAGTGTGGGTACCCACCTATGAACAAAGAACAAAGAAATGTACAGCACAGGAGCAGGCCCTTCGGCCCTCCAAGCCCGTGCCGACCATGCTGCCCGACTAAACTACAATCTTCTACACTTCCTGGGTCCGTATCCCTCTATTCCCATCCTATTCATGTATTTGTCAAGATGCCCCTTAAATGTCACTATCGTCCCTGCTTCCACCACCTCCTCCGGTACCGAGTTCCAGGCACCCACTACCCTCTGCGTAAAAAAACATGCCTCGTACACCTACTCTAAACCTTGCCCCTCTCACCTTAAACCTATGCCCCCTAGTAATTGACCTCTCTACCCTGGGGAAAAGCCTCTGACTATCCACTCTGTCTATGCCCCTCATAATTTTGTATACCTCTATCAGGTCTCCCCTCAACCTCCTTCGTTCCAGTGAGAACAAACAGAGTTTATTCAACCGCTCCTCATAGCTAATGCCCTCCATACCAGGCAACATTCTGGTAAATCTCTTCTGCACCCTCTCTAAAGCCTCCACATCCTTCTGGTAGTGTGGCGACCAGAATTGAACACTAGACTCCAAGTGTGGCCTAACTAAGGTTCGATACAGCTGCAACATGACTTGCCAATTCTTATACTCAATGCCCCGGCCAATGAAGGCAAGCATGCCGTATGCCTTCTTGACTACCTTCTCCACATGTGTTGCCCCTTTCAATGACCTGTGGACCTGTACTCCTAGATCTCTTTGACTTTCAATACTCTTGAGGGTTCTACCATTCACTGTATATTCCCTGCCTGCATTAGACCTTCCAAAATGCATTACCTCACATTTGTCCGGATTAAACTCCATCTGCCACCTCTCCGCCCAAGTCTCCAAACAATCTAAATCCTGCTGTATCCTCCGACAGTCCTCATCGCTATCCGCAATTCCACCAACCTTTGTGTCGTCTGCAAACTTACGAATCAGACCAGTTACATTTTCCTCCAAATCATTTATATATACTACAAAGAGCAAAGGTCCCAGCAATGATCCCTGTGGAACACCACTGGTCACAGCCCTCCAATTAGAAAAGCATCCTTCCATTGCTACTCTCTGCCTTCTATGGCCTATCCAGTTCTGTATCCACCTTGCCAGCTCACCCCTGATCCCGTGTGACTTCACCTTTTGTACTAGTCTACCATGAGGGACCTTGTCAAAGGCCTTACTGAAGTCCATATAGACAACATCCACTGCCCTACCTGCATCAATCATCTTAGTGACCTCCTCGAAAAACTCTATCAAGTTAGTGAGACATAGCCTCCCCTTCACAAAACCGTGCTGCCTCTCACTAATACGTCCATTTGCTTCCAAATGGGAGTAGATCCTGTCTCGAAGAATTCTCTCCAATAATTTCCCTACCACTGAAGTAAGGCTCACCGGCCTGTAGTTCCCGGGATTATCCTTGCTACCCTTCTTAAACAGAGGAACAACATTGGCTATTCTCCAGTCCTCCGGGACATCCCCTGAAGACAGCGAGGATCCAAAGATTTCTGTCAAGGCCCCAGCAATTTCCTCTCCAGCCTCCTTCAGTATTCTGGGGTAGATCCCATCAGGCCCTGGGGACTTACCTACCTTAATATTTTTTAAGACGCCCAACACCTCTTCTTTTTGGATCTCCATGTGACCCAGGCTATCTACACACCCTTCTCCAGACTCAACATCTACCAATTTCTTCTCTTTGGTGAATACTGATGCAAAGTATTCATTTAGTACCTCGCCCATTTCCTCTGGCTCCACACATAGATTCCCTTGCCTATCCTTCAGTGGGCCAACCCTTTCCATGGCTACCCTTTTGCTTTTTATGTACGTGTAAAAAGCCTTGGGATTTTCCTTAACCCTATTTGCCAATGACTTTTCGTGACCCCTTCTAGCCCTCCTGACTCCTTGCTTAAATTCCTTCCTACTTTCCTTATATTCCACGCAGGCTTCGTCTGTTCCCAGCCTTTTAGCCCTGACAAATGCCTCCTTTTTTCTTTTTGACGAGGCCTACAATATCTCTCGTCATCCAAGGTTCCCGAAAATTGCCGTATTTATCCTTCTTCCTCACAGGAACATGCCGGTCCTGAATTCCTTTCAGCTGCCACTTGAAAGCCCCCCACATGTCAGATGTTGATTTGCCCTCAAACATCCGCCCCCAATCTATGTTCTTCAGTTCCCGCCTATTATTGTTATAATTAGCCTTCCCCCAATTCAGCACATTCATCCAAGGACCACTCTTATCCTTGTCCACCAGTACTTTAAAACTTACTGAATTGTCGTCACTGTTACCGAAATGCTCCCCTACTGAAACATCTACCACCTGGCCGGGCTCATTCCCCAATACCAGGTCCAGTACCGCCCCTTCCCTAGTTGGACTGTCTACATATTGTTTTAAGAAGCCCTCCTGGATGCTCCTTACAAACTCCGCCCCGTCTAAGCCCCTGGCACTAAGTGAGTCCCAGTCAATATTGGGGAAGTTGAAGTCTCCCATCGCCACAACCCTGTTGTTTTTACTCTTTTCCAAAATCTGTCAACCTATCTGCTCCTCTATCGCCCGCTGGCTGTTGGGAGGCCTGTAGTAAACCCCCAACATTGTGACTGCACCCTTCTTATTCCTGATCTCTACCCATATAGCCTCACTGCCCTCTGAGGTGTCCTGTCGCAGTACAGCTGTGATATTCTCCCGAACCAGTAGCGCAACTCCGCCTCCCCTTTTACATCCCCCTCTATCCCGCCTGAAACATCTAAATCCTGGAACGTTTAGCTGCCAATCCTGCCCTTCCCTCAACCAGGTCTCTGTAATGGCAACAGCATCATAGTTCCAAATACTAACCCAAGCTCTAAGTTCATCTGCCTTACCCGTAATACTTATTGCATTAAAACATACGCACTTCAGGCCACCAGACCCGCTGTGTTCAGCAACTTCTCCCTGTGTCCCTATTCTCTAGTTCTCCCTCAATGCTCTCACCTTCTGACCTATTGCTCCCGTGCCCACCCCCCTGCCATACTAGTTTAAACCCTCCCGTGTGACACTAGCAAACTTCGCGGCCAGGATATTTATGCCTCTCCGGTTTAGATGCACCCCGTCCTTCTTATACAGGTCACACCTGCCCCGGAAGAGCTCCCAGTGGTCCAGATAATGGAAACCCTCCCTCCTACACCAGCTGTTTAGCCACGTGTTTAGCTGCTCTATCTTCCTATTTCTAGCCTCACTGGCACGTGGCACAGGGAGTAATCCCGAGATTACAACCCAAAGGTCCTGTCTTTTAACTTTCTGCCTTGCTCCCTGAACTCCTGCTGCAGGACCTCATGCCCCTTCCTGCCTATGTCGTTAGTACCAATATGTACAACGACCTCTGCCTGTTTGCCCTGCCCCTTCAGGATGCCCTCTACCCGTTCGGAGACATCCTGGACCCTGGCACCAGGGAGGCAACATACCATCCTGGAGTCTCTTTCACGTCCACAGAAGCGCCTATCTGTGCCCCTGACTATAGAGTCCCCTATTACTATTACTCTTCTGCGCTTCGACCCTCCCTTCTGAACATCAGAGCCAGCCGTGGTGCCACTGCTCTGGCTGCTGCTGTTTTCCCCTGATAGGCTATCCCCCCCGACAGTATCCAAAGGGGTATATCTGTTCGAGAGGGGGACAACCACAGGGGATTCCTGCACTGACTGCCTGCCCTTTCTGGTGGTCACCCATTTCTCTGCCTGCACCTTGGGTGTGACCACATCTACATAACTGCGATCTATGACGCTTTCCGCCACCTGCATGCTCCTAAGTGTATCCAATTGCCGCTCCAACCGAACCACGCGGTCTGTGAGGAGCTCCAGTTGGGTGCACTTTCTGCAGATGAAGCCATCCGGGACGCTGGAAGCCTCCCGGACCTGCCACATCTCACAGTCAGAGCACAGCACCCCTCTAACTGACATTGCGTCGATTAATTAAAATGAAAATATGTTCGAATGTGTACTCCAAAGCAGCCTGCAACAAGGCCCAGCACTGGATTCGTGCAGAGGCAATGGGTGGAGATAGTCTTCTCTTCGTGGAAAAGACCTAGCAAGGGTCTGTGGTCTATAATAACAAAAATGGTGGCCCTAAACTTATTCATGACATTTTTTCACCCCGAAGACCACTGCCACCCCCCGCCCCCCACCCCCAAATCTATGCGTGTTTGCATTCGGCTGTCGCTAAGAGTACGAGAGGCGATCGGTCTCTCCCAACCATTCAATCGGCCAGGACGGCCGCAATTCCATAAGGTGATGTATCACACATGATCAACGGTTTGGCTGCATCATAGTGGGTTAGCACCCCTGAAGACAACAGTTGTCTTTTGACATGCAGTAAAGCACTTCCTGGGCAGCACTTCACACCCAGGCCTGGTGTTTCTTAAGGAGCAGATGCAAATGAGCCAGTAAGGCCACGAGGATTCGGGACAATTCTTTCATATTAATTAACCAACCCCAAAAACAAGCTAGGTTTTGTGGCGTCCTTCGGTTTGGAGGCCATCCGGATGGCCCGCACTTTCTCAGCAACTGGGTGTAAGCCGTCCTGGTGTACCTGATACCCTAAGTAGACCTCCTTCGCGTGGAGCACACAGTTCACATGACGCAGGCAGATGCCTTATTCTGAGAAGCACCTCAAGGTTCTCCAAATGTTCCTGCTCGATAGCTCCTGTGACCCGTACGTCATCCAAATAACACTGAGGTGCGGTAAGCCCCACAGGATATTTTCCATGACTCACTGGAAGATCGCAAATGCCAATGACACCTGAAAGGCAGCTGAGTGTACTCGTAGAGTCCCCTGTGTGTACTTATTGTAACATTTAACGAGGACCCATTGAGTTTGGGCTGCACATTACTCATATCTAGCTTTGTGAACGAGCATCCACCAGACAACATAGCATACAAGTCTTCGATGCAATCCAGCCTGGAAGCAGTATTGACTGTCAGTTTATAATCCCCACACAGACGGTTTCATGACAGGCACCACTGGTGCCGCCCAATCCGCAAAGCCTACATGCAGAATAATGTCAACTCTCCAACCAGTCGAGTTTGGTTTCTACCTTCTCTAGCATATCTTGGGGATGCCCGGATGTAGCGGGCTGAGCCTCTGGGTCAACCTGGATCTTGGCTGTGACCACTTTAATGGTCCCCAAGCTGGGCTGGCAGACTTCAGGGTACCTGCTGATCACCTAGCACAGGCCACCCGACACAAGAGAATGTGCTGCCAGTCCCAGCACAAAGGGTGTAAGCAATCTAGGCCCAACAGGCCAGGGCTATTTCCTTGAACGATGATGAGAAGGAGGCAAGCTGACTGGTGCACATAAACCACAAGAGTCAATGTTGTCTTAACAATATTCAGCTGCTCCCCTCTATATGCAGCCAACCGAGCAGTTGTGTCTGCCAAGACCAAAGTCTGCACATTGCACTTCATGCGGTCAAAAGTGCTCCGTGCCACAGCAGAAATCACCACCCCAGTATCCGACTCCATGTTTAATAAATGGCTGTTCATCTGTATGGAACCCGATGGGAGCCACATGGGGTTCCGCCACATGATTCAACTGCATCGCGGCCTCTTCGTCCAACTCACCCAGATGAAAACTTCAGTCTCGAGACAGACACCTACCCCTGCTGGGAGCCAGGACCGCTGTGGCCCTTTCTGCCTGCAGTTACGCCTGGGCCAGCGGCCGCACGTCGCGCAAGCCTCACATCACCCTCCGAAGAATCCATGGATGCTTCCCACTGTGATGGCTGCGCCTGCAATCATAGACCGGAGTCTCTTTGGGGGTCAGACCAGGTGGGGGGAGTTGTGCAGGAGGGACTGGTCCCTCGGGCGTTCTTCTGTGCTATATGCCTCTCTGACTCTTTCCATGACTTCCATCCCATCCTCGCCGCCAATTTAATGAGGTTATGGAGAGTCCACACTGAGTTGTATCAAAGAAATGCAGGTTTATTTACAAGGCTATAATACACGGCTCCTGGTAGTTCCCAACCAGGTCTTAACGGTCGGTGCCGAACTCGCAGACTTTATATGCCCCTTAATGAAGGAGCTCATACTCCTCATCAGACACTGGGAGGACAATCGTTCCCATTCTGTAAGCCCTGTGCGGTGGGTTATGACACTGTATTCTTGCTTGTGATCTCTCAAAGCAGTTTGCATTTGCTTTTGAAATGCAGTTGTTTTGTGCTCATTTGTAAAACGCTTTTCGTACACAGCAAGGTTCCATAAAACAGCAGGCAAGATAAACAACCAGATAATCTGTTCTGGTGGTTATGGTTGAGGGAGGTATGTTGACTACAAAATGGGGAGAAGTTGTCTGTCTATTTCAAAAAGTACCATTTGATCCCTTCTGGCCACATAATTGTGTTTCTAGGACTATGTTTAATGATGAGTAGACCTTAAGACGTAGGAGCAGAAGCTCCGCCATTCAATGAGATCACAGCTGATCTGATATAATCCTCAACACTTTCCTGCCTTATCCCCATAACTCTTGATTTCTTTACTGATTAAAAATCCGTCTATCCCAACCTTGAACATAATAAACAACCGTGTACAGCCCTCTGTGATAAAGAATTCCACAAATTCACTACCCTCGGAGAGAAGAAATTCCTCCTCACCTCTGCCTTAAATGGGCGACGCGTACTCTGAAATTATGCTCTCTGGTCAAACATCCAGCATCTATCCTGTTAAGCCCCCTGAGGATCTTGTATGTCTCAGTAAGGTTGCCTCTCATTCTTCTAAACTCCAATGAGTACAGGCACAATCTATTCAACCTCCTTATAAGAAAATCCCTCCATACTCTGGATCAACCTCGTTAGCCTTCTCTGGACTGCCTCCCAAGGCCAGTATATGTCCCCTTAGATAAGAGGACCAAAACTGCTCACAGTATTCCAGGTGTGTTCTAACTAATGCCTTGTATAGTTTTAGCTCGGCTTCCCCATTTTTATCCTCCATTCTCTTTGAAATCCAGGCCAACATTCCATTTGCCTTCCCTATGACCTGCTGAATATGCATACTAGCTTTGTGATTTATGCACAAAGACCCCCAAATTTATCTGATCTGCAGTCTTTCTCCATTTAAATAATATCCAGCTTTTTCATTCTTCCTACTGAAGTGCATAACTTCACATTTTCGTACATTATGTTCCATCTGCCAAGTTTTTACCCACTCACTTAACCTGTCTATATCCCACTGTAGACTCTGTGTCATCCTCACCACTTGCCTTCCCACATCTTTTTGTTATCTGCAAACTTGGCAATAGTACATTCACTTCCCTCCTCAAAGCCATTAATATATATTGTAAATAATTGTGGCCTCCGTACGGATCCCTGTGGCACTCCACTAGTTACAGGTTGCCATCCTGAAAATGCCCCTCTTACCCTAACTCTCTGCCTTCTATCAGTTAGCTAATCCTCTATCCATGCTAATATACTGTCCCCAACACCATGGACTCTTATCTTATTATGTAGCTTCTGAGGTTTCTATTAGTCCATTGTAAATTTCTTAATTATGGATGGGAGTATGTACAAAATGTCTTTTTCAGCTTTGATCAAGTGACTTTATATATGCTTCAAGGTAACATCGCCAGCTACCGAATGAGTTGTGGGCATGTATTTCATGGCTATACTGCAAATAGAGAGGTGGAAATTTACTTTTCCAAAATTACGATTGTACAGTTCAAGTATACTGTGATGCTAATGCACTCTTGCTGCAGGTGGTTGAGGATAGATGGGACAGTATTTTATAAACAAAATTTAATTTATTTTCCCCCCCTCTAAACAAAAGTATTTTGAGATCAGCACAGGGCACTTAAATTTTGTCAGTTAATCCTCATTTAATTACAATGAACAGAAGTTGTTAATATCTGATGGTGTATGTATAAAATGTGTTTATCCTCTTGCAGGTATAAAGATGAAGTTGACAGTCCGAATGAAGAGAATGCCAAGCCGAAAGTGCTATACAGTGTGGAGTTCACCTTTGATGCTGATGCACGTGTTGCTATAACAATTTACTGCCAGGCAACAGAGGAATTTCAGAGTGGTATGGCAGTGTAAGTTAATAACTATTTCTAATTTTCAAATATCAGTCAAACATCTACAATCAAATGTATTAAAAAATGTAAATATGAAAAACTATTTCAATGTGTGTAGAGTATGAGTTAGTGATATTTACTATATCACAATCCACCTTAAATCCAATTGGCACAATCCTATGCTTTACATTTATATAGCATCTTGACATAAGAAAATACCCCAAGGCAGTTTAGAGATGTAATTGGATAAATAACAGTTGTGGAAATCAGTATTAGAAAGGGTGACCAGAAACTTGGTCAGAGAGGTGGGTTTTGAGGAGAATCTTTTGAAAGATGTAAAGAGAAGTAGAGTGGCAGAGAACTTAAGGTGAGAATGATAAAGCTTCAGGCCAGAGGGGCAATATAAAAATGCTTATAGTTTCATTACGATTCGTTTCTTCAAAAAATACCTTGGTATGTAAGACACAATTGATTTGTCAAAGATAAGGAACCCAGAGACCTGGGTTCGATTTTGCCTTTGGTTAACTATGTGTGGAGTTTGCACGTTCTCTCTATGTCGGTGTAGGTTTCCTCCGTGTGCTCCATTTCCTCCCACAGTTCAAAGATGTGCAGGTTAGATGGATTGGCCATAATTGATGATTGAATTGGGTTACGGGAACAAGGCAGGCCAGACCCAATGGGCTGAATGGTCCTTTGCACGATATGGATTCTATAAACACATTCGTAACCGTACACAATATGCCATGTGTGATCTAACCAAGAATTGTTGTACCCGAGTGTTACTTATACATTGCACCCATGTCTTCTGTTAGTTGCTTCAGTTCATTTTTAAAATTCTTTGGACAACAAATGATCATTTTTACAATACAGTCCACTCCTGTCATTCACTACCCCTTCTATCGCAAATTTGTTTAACCACGCGTATGTAGTTGTAGATGTAATCACAGTTTGTGGCCCCAGAACTTCACTCATCCGCAATTTAAAATATTGAACTCTCTCCTTTTCCACGTCGTTTTCAGGGAGAAAGGGCGCACTGTGCATGCACAAGTTCACTGTTCATGATGGCCATAATTTACAGGAACAGCCCTTCCAAACAGCCAGCATTTGTTGCATTTATATTAATTACTAGTTAGATTTGAGAATTCTACTGAGAACCATAGAATCCCTACAGTGTGAAAGGAGGCCATTTAGTCCATCGAGTCAGCACCGAACCTCTGAAAGAGCACTCTACCTAGTCTCACTCCCATGCCCTATCCCCATAACCCCACCTAACCCACACATCTTTGGACACTAAGGGGCAATTGAGCATGGTCAATTCACCTAACCTGCACATCTTTGGACTGTGGGAGGAAACTGGCACCCGGAGGAAACCCATGCAGACACTGGGAGAAAGTGAAAACTCCACACTGACAGGCACCCAAGGCCGGAATTAAACCTGGATCTCTGGCACGGTGAAGCAGCAGTGCTAACCACTCAATATTCTGAAAGGATCGACAGGATGGGACAGGAGGTGGAGTTGCTTCATTGGTTAAAGATGACAGCACGGCTGTATTACGAAATTATATTGGCATTAAGGGCCAAAATGTTGAATCGATCTGGGTGGAAATAAAAAAACAAGGGAAAAATCTCTTTGGTAGGAGTATTTTACAGGCCCCAAACAATACCTCCAAAATGGGGCGTAGTATAAACTAAGAAATAATGGGCTGTGAGGGAGGCACAACGGTAACCATGGGTGATTTTTAACATGCATATTGACTGGATTAATCAAATTGACAAGGGTAGCCTCGAGGGAGATATGGAGCAATATGTCATGGAGCCACCCAGGGAGCAGGCTATTTTAGACTTAGTATTATGTAACGAAGAACGATTGATAAATTGTCTTGTCATTAAGGTCCTCTTGGAAGGAGTGATCACAGCATGCTAGAATTTCAAATTCCGATTGAGCGAGAGAAGACTGGGTGCCATTCCAGAGTTTTAGTGTTGGGAAGAAGTAATTAGACAGGTCGGGTCAAAGAGTTGACCCAAGTTGACTGGGCACAAATAATTGAGGGTAAGACAGTTGAAGAACAATGGCAGATGTTCAGGGCGATATTAAATACCTCTCAATGAAAGTATATTCCTGGCACAGAGGGGAATTGTAAAAGGGAGAAAAACGTTCCATGGCTAAACAATGTCAAAGAGAACACAAAGGCAAAAACTGAGGCATAGCATACTGCAAAAGCTAGTGGTAAGCTGGAAGACTGGGAGAACTTCAAGGTTCAGCAAAAGGTTACTAAAAATAAAATTGAAAGAATTCAGATGAACTATGAAAGGAAACTAGCAGAAGACATAAACACGATACCAAAAGCTTCTATCAGTATATAATGAGGAAGAGAATAGCTAAAGTAAATGTTTAGAAGACAATACCAGTTAATTAATAATGTGGAACACAGATGGTGGAGGCACTGAACCAATATTTTGCCTCTGTCTTCACGGTAGAGGAGAATAAATATTTTTCAAAACCTGTAGTTAATGCAGAGGAACGTGGTGCAATAACAATCGCTAGGGAGACGGTATTGAATAAACTAATGGGATGAAAGGCAAATGAGTCTCCGGGACCTGGTGGCCTGTACCCTAGAGTATTAAAGGAGATGGCAACAGAGATAGTGGATGCATTGGTTATGATACTTCAAAATTCTCTGAATTCTGAAAAGGTCCAGGTGGATTGGAAGCATGCTAATGTGACACTCCTATTCAAAAAGAGAGAGGCAAAAGTTATGAAACTATAGACTGGTTAGCTTGACGTCTATGGGCCGCACGGAGGTGCAGTGGTTTGCACTGCTCCTACATAGCGCTGAAACCCGGGTTCGATCCCTCCCCCGGGTCATTGTATGTGTGGGGCAATCTAGAACAAGAGGTCACGGATATAGGTTGAGAGGCGGTAGATTTAAAACAGATGAGGAGGAACTACTTCTCGCAGAGGGTGGTAAATTTGAGGAACTAGCTTCCCCATGGTGCGGTGGAGTCTGAATCCTTAAATGGGTTCAATAAGGAGATAGATATATTTTTTGATTTATAAAAAAAAAAAAAAAACGGATTAAAGGGATATGGGCAATAGGTGGGGATTTGAGACCAGGAAGAGATCAGCCATTGTTTGATTGAATGGCGGAGCAGACTTGAAGGGCTGAATTGCCTACTTCTGCCCTTAATTCCTATGTTACTATGTAACCACTGTGCCACCTGCCATCTCAAATAATGTGCTGGGTCTTGAAGGCTCTTCCTTTTTTTAAAGTATTTTTTTTTTAAATAAAAAAATTTAGATTATTTTTTTTCCAATTAAGGGGCAATTGAGCATGGCCAATCCACCTACCCTGCACATTTTTTTGGATTGTGGGGGTGAAACCCACTCAAACACGGGGATAATGTGCAAACACCACATGCCCAGTGACCGGGGGCCGGGATCGAACCTGGGTCCTCAGCGCCGTAGGGCAGTCCTAACCATTGCGCCACCGTGCTGTCCCTGTGAAGGCTCTACCTACTGCACTCATTTTCTAAGGTGCACAGACACTTAGCATGTTTTAAAAGCTTTTCACATTAAGAATTGTTTAGTAAAAGCTGGGAAGTGTACACCAATTGAGCTGTCGAGTTCGGTACTGTTTTTATGCCATCTTCAGTGATATTAAATCAGATACTCACAGTTGGAGGAGGACTAGATACTGTCAGCTATATTAATCACTAAATCACTTTGAAACTACAACAGGTCAGCTGTCTCTAAATTGGGAAATGTTTTTTAATGGAAAGAAAACAAAAATAAGGTATAAGTTAAAATCAGATTATAGTTACCACGCAATACAAGGATGATCTTCGAGTCTGGGAAACGTCTTGTCCTGGTCCAACGAAGATATTCAAACTGTCTTTACAAAAGTTTTCTGCACTGCCTTGATTCTAGGACTTTGAGGCTGTTAGATGTAAAGCTTGGCCTTCAGGCTTGGTGGCTGGAAACTGGCTTATCTGCTTCTGCTTGCTGGATGTTAATTGGCCTCCCTTGCTTCTGAGATTCCTCTTTGATTGTGCCTTCTGTTTGTTTGGCTGTCTGCCCCTATCAACCTCCTTGACTTCAGACATTAACATATGTATACTTCATTGATCTTCCCAACCCCCCACCCCCATCAGTCCATATAAACTGTTTCTACTAAACCATTCACATTTGATTCTAATCTAAACTGCCTTCTTACTGCCTTCGTTACTGAGGGAGACGCAGCTCAGTGGGGTCGTACTCGCTACTGCTGTATCTAGGCAGATTTCTATCTGTTTCTGGACTTCTCTTATCCTATTATGTTTTGTTAACTTCGTTTTACTGCTGTTGCTGGGAAAATTCATGACATGGGTAAGGAGTAAGCAGCATGATAGTCGAAAGTCAAGAAATGAATAGTAGAAAAACTGAATTATGGCAGGGGGAGGAGATGGAAGGAGAATAAAGGAGAGAGAAACTATTGGCTCGGGTGTGAAATGACAGTCAAAATGTGTACGCAAATGGACAGGTAATTCAGATCATGTGAGATTAAAATTCATGGGATAGCAGCAGATCACAGACCATTCAGCAGCATAAATCAGGATGTGAATTGGCAAGAATAAATTAGTGCTATCCGAGTGTAGAGTGAGAAGTGGACGGAATATAAAATAAATGTACAGAGAATAATTTCAGTAGAATGTCTTGGCTAAGGTAGCCCTGTAGCCATCAAAGAACTGAATTTAGTTTTGGAGAGTGTATTTTGGTCCGGAGCCAGTAATGGCAGCACAGGAAAGCTGAGAAACCAGCAATGCACTCGAGTGCAGTTTTGAAGTCCAGTAGGTAAAACAGCAGGAGGGCTTGGTCATTAGGCTGTATTAAAATACCTTAAAGTTGAAGAAGTTTAGTGGCAGTGCAGAGCCATGGCAGCGAAGGTGTGCGATTGTTATCCAACAGAATAGTCTTGTCACAAAATTAAATGAGATATTCCTAACCATTTAAAATCTTCTGTGGAGTTGCATATTGGGAATGAAGGTGCAGGGCTGGAAAATGTGGGATTTTTCGACCAGGATATGCAAAAATAATTAAGATCCTATTTTAAAATCACCCATTTTACCCTTATTTTTACATACTATGACAAAAAAATGTGGCAATTGGGATGTAGAGTTGATTGCAGCATTGGAATTTTGCTGTAGTAAAGGGTGAGCAGCTGGGAGGTGGAAACCGATGTGCTGAGCACCATTGCTGAGTCAAGATCCTGGAACTCCCTCCCTATGTAGGTGGGTGTAGCTACTGGTGGGTGTCCCACTGTGGGTGTACCTACATCTCGGGGACTGCAGCAGTTCAAGAAGGCAGCTCCCCCACCACCTTCTCAAGGAAAATTAGGGATGGGCAACAAATGCCGGCCTAACCAGCGGCACTGAAGTCCCGAGAATTATTATTTTTTTAATTACTGGAGGATGGGCAGTAATGTGACAAGTTTTAAGCGTGTGTTACTAAAATGTGGGATGTAAGTTTTATGTGTGGTTACAACTGGTGCACTAGATTTTAAGGTCTTGCACCTGTGTGTATTTTATGGTCCAAGTGTTTTGATTAATAGTCCTGTCTGCCCATTACTGGAGGTCTAATTTGTGTTCCTTAATAGCTTTGGTGTTAACATTAAATATTGCAAAGAAGTGAGTCCCCTCAAACTTGCTGGGTTGAATACAAAGAACAATATAGCACGGAACAGGGCCTTTGGCCCTCCAAGCCTGTACCGGTCATGATACCAACCGTGGCAAAAACCCTCCGCACATCTTTGTGCCGTAGCCCTCTACACCCGTCCTATCCATGTAATGGACCATGTTCTGTTGAATTGATACTGCCTTTTGTCATATAAATAAAACTCAAGAATAAGAGGGAGAGTAAAGAAACATGTTCGAATGTTTACTTTCTGGGAATTTGTGTCCTAAGAACATAAGAAATAGGATTGGGTTGCACCATATCGTCTTCTCCGCCATTCAGGACAATCATGGCTGGTCTTCTGCCTCAACTGCACTTTCTTTCATACTCTCCATATTCCTTAATTCCCTGAGAGGTCGAAGGTTTGCCTATCGCAACGTTAAATATACTTAACAGTGGAGCACCCGCAACCTTCAGGGGGCGACTGTACCAATAATTCATAACCCTCTGAGTAAATACATTTATCAAGATCAACACCTTATCCTGAGACTGTCTCCGTGTTCTAGATTCCCCTTTTTTGTCCACCCTGTCAAGCCCCTCAAAATCTTCTATGCTTCAGTAAGATCTCCTCTCATTCTTCTGAACTACATTACTACTATATGCAACACAATTTATTCAGTCTCATCATAGGACCATCCTCTCATCCCAAGACCTAACTCAAAACTCCCTCAGCAGAATTTTGATCCTTGTTCTATCTACTATTGTTGGCTAGTATGTGGGACATGACAATTGGATCCTTCCCACGATAATTCAAATTTGTCTTCAACTGCGAGGAAATGTCATTGGCTATTCGGACACACTACCACATTCCTGTTCATTCCCCCCACCCTGGCTCCTGCACCGTGCTGATATAGTCAGTTTGCCCATCCACCTGCATTTTTTGCTCTTGTCGATTCACATAGCAAGTATCACGTATGTGTTGGTTAAAGTTAAGGCCTGAGGCTCCTCCGTCACTGCATGCTTGATAACGATACTTGCCTGCCTCACAGTCACACCCTTCTGTTCCTGACCATGACCAACTCTCAAATTCTCCCTAACCCAAAGGGTATGACTGCTTCCTGGAGCATTGTGTCGAGGTAACCTGAAACTCTAGCTCAACATCTCTCAGCCAAACTTGCTCAAGCTGCAGACATAAGCTGCAGAAACAGTTGTCTGAAATCGAAATGCTCTCCACAAATTTCCACATGTTGTACTGCCCTGCCATACCTCTCTATCCTTAGTTATTTATTGATTAGTTAACCAGTTCTAATTTGGTAAAGTAACAGCAAGTTCTAATCTCCTAACTTAGAAACAAAATAAAACACTGACCAACTACTGATGGCAGAACAAAAAGAGTAAAAATCCCCACCTCCCCCCTCTGCACCAAATTCCCACTTAGACTAAATTTCTGACTTCACTCATTTTGTGAAGCAATGTGTTCTCGATCACTGTGTTCCATATTCTGTACATAAGCTCTCTATATATAAGTAGACCGTGTTTGCTAATGACTCACACCTAAGTTACAATTGCCAAGTTTAGCTTTCGGCTACAGTAATTTAGCATTTATTCAGGCAACCGCTTCCAGCTGTTAGTTAACTGCTGCTGACAGTTTCTTTGTAACTAGATATGTTAACTGGCTGACAGTTTATTTTGCAGTTTCAAGTATTAAATCCCGACTTCTAAATTACTGCTTGAAATACTTTGCAAAGCGATCCCATTCACGCACAATTCCTACTTTAACACTCAATTGTGAAGCGTTCTGTTCCCTGATCACTGTGCTTTACATTGTGTAGTTGCTCTTTGGTTTGTTACATTTACCAGTAACAGTAACTTATTCAAAAGCGATGCGGGGCAGCACGGTGGCGCAGTGGTTAGCACTGCTGCCTCACTGCACCGAGGACCCAGGTTCGGTCCAGGCCCAGGCTCACTGACCGTGTGGAGTTTGCACATTCTCCCCGTGTCTGCGTTGGTCTTACCCCCGCATCCCAAAGATGTGCAGTGGATGGATTGGCCAAGCTAAATGTTCCTTAATTGGGGGAAAAAAAAAAATTGGGAACTCTTAAATTTATAAAAACAAATTCAAAACCAATGCTGAGGGAACTGTTTACAATCTGTTGATGAAATGAATTTGGTACGTCAAAGATTTAACCTTATTCTGTGCTTATTTTTATGAATTCAGGTGGGAGTAGTCTTTCTGTTCCATTTGCATTGCAGGGTCTAGTAAGCAATTACTTTGGTACTCTGATTTAGAATCTAGCTTCCGTGTAGTTTTACTTGTTCAGTTTGACTTTTGCGTTGTGGCATGGAGTGTAAATGTTGACTGAGGTACAAGGGAAATTTGGAGAAACTTGGGTTTGTTAGTGTTGAAAGGAACTGATGGTGAAATAAATTGCTGAGGGGTTATATTTTTATATTCTATATTAAAAAGGTATGGCAGCATTGCTGCGGCATAGCGCCAGGACCCGGGTTGATTCCGGCCTTGGATGACTGTCTGTGTGGAGTGTGCACATTCTCCCTGTCTCTGCGTGGGCTTGTTGCTCTGTTTCTCTGGTTCTAAATATGGCGGTCAATATGGTCGTCTTCCTTAATCCTAATTATGTTTGCTTTAGAGTCGCCAGGTATCTCTCGGAATCCGCCACAAGGTTCAAACCCAAATACTGATCAAAGAGCCAATACACCAATTGGTTAGTTCAAAGTCAATACTATTTATTTACACGCACTACTCATCTACTCGTGCACAAAGTACTACAAACTAAACTATCTCTAACGTTAACGCCTATACTTAGCTTCGGGTGCCCACTCAGTCAGAGGAACAGTGGCCGTTGTTCGGATCTGAGGTTGCTGGATTCGAAGTGGTACAGGAGAATAGCTAAGGTCGTCCATCTGGTAGTGAGCGTTGACCTTGGACTTACTTGCTTCTGGTGCAGCTAGTGGATGGGTCTTAAAATCAATGCCGAAAATGTGTTGGGCTGTCTGGGGTAGATCGACCAGAACTACGGGGTGTTTTGTTTTATTGCTCCCTATCTGGATTGCTACAGGGGTTGTGATGTGTCCCTGCTGCAAATGCCCTGTAAAACCGCTGAGTGTAATGGTGTCTGTAGTGAGCCACGTGTCTCGCTGAAACATCGTGGAGTAGTTGAGCGTGGTGCAGGACCCTCCTGTGTCCCAAAGGAATTCTACGGGGTGTCTCCGGACTGTGCCTGCCACTACCGGTCTACCGGACTTGTCCCAAAGGGTGTCGCAGCCCCAAGTTGGGGAGCCCGAACACCGTCAGTCGGTGCCGTTCATATCTGTGTTCTCAGAACGGGCGCTAACACTGTGAATTGGCTTTGTCCTATTCTTATTCAGGGTGCCTGTCTGCTGGTTTCGCTGCTATTTCTGGGGTGCATTACACTCTCATGCGTAGTGTCCTAATTGGCCGCAATTATAACACTCCTGGGATTTGGTTTGCTGTGGGCTGTTTCTTCCCTCGTTTACCCATGCGGGGTTCTGGTGCGTCCTAACTGGATGCATGTTCGCATCTGCCTGCTCTTCCTCTGCTTTGCCATAAGCTGTTTTACCTTGGATGGACTGTCCCCAAGTGCAGGACAATCTTTTCAAAACCCATTTCTCGTTGTGGGCCTCGTCTGAGGGGTCGTAATTTGCGCAAGCTCTCTGTCCTGCCTCTGTCGCATGAGAGACTAGGATGCGAGTCCATTTGGCCATATTATCTGGGGTCAAATGGTCATGGGCTAACTCCAAACACCGCAGTGAAATGTATCCACAAGCGTCCAGCAAACGCTGTGGGGTGCTCTCTTCTTTTGCCTACACTTGTTTAGGCCTTCTACGGGGTCTCCTTTGTTATAGCCGATCGCATCTAGGATCGCTGTATGCATTTCTTGGAGGGTGTCTCCTCCTACATTCTGTGGGTCGGGAAGGGCTGCCACGACTGAGGGGTCGAGGCTCAAAACTGTGAGCTTTACTTGCTCTTTTTCATCCAGGCCGTACATGGTCGCCTGTTGTTTTACTCTTGCAAAGTAATGGTGGGGGTCTGATGTGGGTAGGAACGGTGTTATCTTGTCGCATGCGTCCCGCAATTGAGTGACAGTTAATGGGGTGGTGTATAGAAAATGTGGGTCTCCTTCCGCTGTGGCCCTGCGCTGTGTGGTGACAGGGTTCATAGGGTTGTGCTCTGCCTGTGCAGCCGGGGGTTGGGGTGCTTTTCTCTTTTGTGGCTTGTCCTGTGTACATGTGCCATGTGCATATCTGTGGGCAGTCTCGTTTAACTCCTGCCAATTGGGGCCATTTTCTTGGTCTAATTTGGATCCAAACGTGTCTTGGAACCCATTTTGGACAGAAAGCAGAGATTGCAGTTCTGCAATTTGCTTCCGGCATTTTGCGTGGTCTACCGAGCTCTGCCTTTGTTCCGTCGTGGAAGTGTGGAGTGCTCGTTGGGCTGCTTTTAAATCGTTACACTGTTTCTGTAACTGCTCAACTTGTTCCGTTTCCTCCCTTACCAACACCGCGCGTTGCCTCCCTTACCAACACGGCGCATTACGCATCTTTGTCATATTGCGACTGAAAGCTGCTCAAATGGGCGAGACAAGATTGGTGTACCCGCTTGGCATCAGCCATCTCCTTGTCCCGCGCTGCTAACTGCTCTCTGGGTTCCCTGTTCTCTTTCTCATATTCACTCACGTCTCCTTCACTATTCTTGTCTCTCTCCTCAATCTCTCTACGGAGTGTCCTCACGACCTCGTCTGTGCCTTGCAATTGTGTCAAGCAGGACACGATTGCCATCGGCTTGCGAGCTTTCCCTGAGCTCTTCCTATGATCTCTGTCAGGTTCTCCCACCAAGTATGCCCTATACTTCCGGGACCTGTTTCATCATTCGCACAGAATTCGCTCCAAAGGGGCCATCCTTTCCCTTTGAGGTACTTTCTGATTTCCTCTTCCCATACGGGACACTGTCCTACTCTACTGGTTGCTGCGACCTCAAATTCTTGATGGTTCATAAGGCGATCCATTGCCTTCAGTGCCATTTCTATTGCTATCTCTGGGGTTTCTACCGAATTTGGAACAGGGGGTGATAAAGTGGTGATGTAAACACGGATACGGCTTAGGCTAATTTCCGGCCTACAAAACTCCCGACAGTTTTATGCAACAAAATCTCTCAGGTTTACCTTGTATCCCTGTTAGTACGCATGCAAATAACACACTTCCGAATCTTGGTGGTTTGATCAGTATTGTTCTTACACTTGTGGTTTTTCTGTTTCCAATTGGATTCTAATTCAAATATTGGGTTCTCTCGGAGTGACTAAGCCACTTCTAGGTCGAGTTCCACCAGAGTCGCCAGCAACGTTGATCTGTTTCTCTGGTTCTAAATATGGCGGTCGATATGGTCGACTTCCTTAATACTAATTATGTTTCCTTTAGAGTTGCCAGGTATCTCTCGGATACCGCCACAAGGTTCAAACCCGAATACTGATCAAAGAGCCAATACAAAGAATATTTTCATTCTTTGGTCTAACATAGATGATTTGGAGTTGGACATAGATGATTTGGAGTTGGGGACCAAGTGCAATGTGTCAAAGTTTGCAGACGACACTAAGATGAGTGGTAAAGCAAAAAGTGCAGAGGATACCGGAAGTCTGCAGAAGGATTTGGATAGGTTAGGTGAATGGGCTAGGGTCTGGCAGATGGAATTCAATGTTGCCAAGTGTGAGACTATCCATTTTGGGAGGAATAACAGCAGAATGGATTATTATTTAAACGGTAAGAAGTTAAAACATGCTGCTGTGCAGAGGGACCTGGGTGTGCTGGTGCACGAGTCGCAAAAAGTTGGTGTGCAGGTGCAACAGGTGATTAAGAAGGCTAATCGAGTTTTGTCTTTCATTGCTAGAGTTCAAGACTAGGGAGGTTATGCTGCAATTGTATAGGGTGTTGGTGAGGTCACATCTGGAGTATTATGTTCAGTTTTGGTCTCCTTACCTGAGAAATGACATATTGGCACTGGAGGGAGTGCAGAGGAGATTCACTAGGTTGATCCCAGAGTTGAGGGGCTTAGATTATGATGAGAGGTTGAGTAGACTGGGACTGTACTCATTGGAGTTTAGAAGGATGCGGGGGGATCTTATTGAAACATATAAAATTATGAAGGGAATAGATAGGATAGATGCGGGCAGGTTGTTTCCACTGGTCGGGGAAAGCAAAACTAGGGGGCATAGCCTCAAAATAAGGGGAAGTAGATTTAGGACCGAGTTTAGGAGGAACTTCTTCACCCAAAGGATTGTGAATCTCTGGAATTCCTTGCCCAGTGAAGCAGTTGAGGCTCCTTCTTTAAACGTTTTAAAGAAAAAGATAGATACCTTTCTAAAGAATAAAGGGATTTGGGGATATGGTGTATGGGCCGGAGAGTGGAGCTGAGTCCACAAAGATCAGCCATGATCTCATTAAATGGCGGAGCAGGCGCGAGGGGCCAGATGGCCTACTCCTGTTCCTAGTTCTTATGTTCTTAACAAATTGTGTGAAACACTTTGCTTCAATATTGTCCAACCTACGAACCCTTACCATTTGAGTTTTATTTAAAGGAACAACTTTGGGTGGCAAGGTGGTGCAGTGGTTAACACTGCTGCCTCACGGCACCGAGGACCCGGGTTCGACCCCGGCACCGAGTCACTGACGGTGTGGAGTTTGCACTGTCTGTGTGGGTCTCACCCCCACAACCCAATGATGTGCAGGGTCGGTGGATTGGACACTTTAATTTGCCCCTTAATTGGAAAAAAATGAATTGGGTACTTTAAATTTACACAAGAAAAAGAAATGAACTTTGTGGACTTAGATCTTTGGTCCCGATGACAATTTAAATTAAAGAGGAAGTCTCAACATTGGTTTCATTTTAAAATGGTCACATTGTAAATAATTATGATAAACATGATTGCTTTGTGTACCCTACTGCAGTTGATCTTTTTGAATACTTGAACAGAAACAAATCAGCCCGTCCCTCAAGCATTTTTCATCGTTCAGTCAGATTATGGATGATATGTACTGTAACTCCACTGTCCTACCTTTTGCTCCACACCCCTTAATTTCTTGACCGAAGAAAACTTTATCAATTTTCTTGTTGAAAGCACCAATTAATCCACTTCAGTGTTCATAGCCTATGGGGATAAAATGTAGATTTTCACTACTCTGTGTAACAAAGTGTACTTCCTGATTTCCCTGTTAAATGGCCTGCCACATGGAGCAGTGGCTAGCACTGCTGCCTCATGGCGCTAAGGTCCCAGGTTCGATCCAGGCTCTGGGTCACTGTCCGTGTGGAGTTTGCATATTCTCCCCATGTTTGTAAGGGTTGTGCCCACACTCCAAAGATGAGCAGGGGAGGTGAATTGGCCATGCTAAATTGCCCCTTAATTGGAAAAAATGAATTGGTACTCTAAATTTATATTTTTTTAAATGGCCTGCCTCTAATTTTAAGATTGTACCCCAACAGAGAAAATCTTCTCTTTGTTTATCAAATCTTTATATTGTTTGAAATACCTCAAATGGATCTCACACTCACTGTCTAAACCTGAGGGAATACAAGTAAAGGTAGACAGTTGTTCTCATATTTTAACTATCTAACCATCAGCAGAATTCTGGTGAATCCCCATCACGTTCACTCTACCCTTCCTGAGATCTGGTCAAAAATGTCCAGAGTACTTCAGGTAGGGCCTAAGCCAGGCTCTGGACAACTTTAGCATAACTTCCTCCTCTTTATATTCCAATCCAACATTAGAACACAAAACAACATACGAATTAGGGTAGGCCATTAATCCTTTCAAGTCTGTAAGATCCTATAAGATCATGGCTGATCTGATTGTGGCCTCAGCTCCACCTTCCTGCCTACCCATCATAACCCTTAACACCTTGGTCGATCAAAAATCTGTCTAACTCCGCGATGAATTTAATCAATGCCCCAGATTCTACTGCTCTCTGGCGAAGAGAATTCTAAAGACTCATGACCCTCCGAGAGGAAGGAAAATCTCCTGATTACACTCCTAAATGGGAGTCCACTACTGCGAAGATCAGCCCCCCTTCACAAATTCATGATTACTGCCTTTGTTGCGCTCATACTTGTCTTAAGTGCTAAGTTCCTAATAAATTGCAATGACTTAACCACACTGATGTTCAACTGAAATGTTTACAGTGTCCTCATTTATTTTGTTAAAGTAAATTTAAGAGTACGGTAGCACAAATGGATAGCACTGTGGCTTCACAGCTCCAGGGTCCCAGGTTCGATTCCCCGCTGGGTCACTGTCTGTGCGGAGTCTGTACGTTCTCCCCGAGTCTGCGTGGGTTTCCTCCGGGTACTCAGGTTTCCTCCCAGAGTCCAAAGACGTGCAAGTTAGGTGGATTGGCCATGCTAAATTGCCCTCAGTGACCAAAAAGGTTAGGAATGGTTATTGGGTTACGGGGATAGGGTGGAAGTGAGGGCTTAAGTGGATTGGTGCAGACTCAGTGGGCCGAATGGCCTCCTTCTGCACTGTATGTTCTATATTTGTTCTATGTTCTATGTACCCAATTATTTTTTTCCATTTAAGGAGGAATTTAGGATGGCCAATCCACCGAACATGCACATCTTTGGATTGTGGGGGCGAAACGCATGCAGGCACGGGGAGAATGTGCAAACTCACTTTTTTAAAATAAATTTGGAATATCCAATTCATTTTTTCCAATTAAGGGGCATTTAACATGGCCAATCCACCTACCCTGCACATCCTTTGGGTTGTGGGGGGCGAAACCCACGCAAACATGGGGAGAATGTGCAAATTCTACAGCGGACAGTGACCCAGAGCCGTGATCGAACCTGGAACCTCGGCGCTGTGAGGCAGCAGCACTAACCACTGTGCCACCGTGCTGCCCTAGAATGTGCAGACTCCACATGGACAATGACTCGGGGTTAGTATCGCATTCGGGTCCCAAGTGCCGTAGGCAGCAATGCTAACCACTGCGCCACCGTGCCATCTCCTCATTTCTTTCTCCCTTCTTAATAATGGAGTGGCATTTGAAATATTCCAGTCCAAAGGCATAATTCCCAAATCTTGGACAGCTTTGGAAAATTGCAACAAGTGCGCCTGAAATTTGTTCACCTTGGTGTGGTACCTGTCAGGTGGTAGAGATTCAACCATTTTAAGTTTGATTATTTTCTCCATTGTCATTTTCTTACTTGTATTAAATTCACCTTTTCTTTCTCCACGATTAATTTTTAAATACCCTTGCACCACTGATATTTTGTTCTCTTCCTCTGCTGTGAAATCGGATATAAATGATTAATTTATAATCTCACCTGCATCTGTTCTTAATGGGTACACAGTTCTTCCATTCCCCTTCTCTTAATATATGGTCTATTCATACACAGCTGCATAGACAGATTTACAGATGACAAAAGATAGGTAGCATTGTAAGCAGTGTAATTATAAGCATAAAATTACAGAAGTTGCAGAACAACAGAACAACCATACAACAGATGTAGTGCAAAGAGTTTGTTTTTTTGGTCAGTTTGGATTTCAAAGAAGGCAAATGTGAGGCAAAAGGAAAAGACAGCATAGTTTCTAAATGGTGAAATATTAGAAACAGTGGAGGTCCAAGAGACTTTGGGGTCCAAGTAGGCAGATCATTAAAATGTCTTGACCAGGTACAGAAAATAATCAAAACGTTAGTAGAGTACTGGTCTATATATAAAGGACTATCATACAAAGGGTAGAAGTCATGTTTCAACTATACCTCTTGGGCAGTTGCTTGCGATTGATGATGACTTGTTTCCATTCTGATTGGATGGGTTTTGAGTTGGCCGATGAGTCCAACACGTGATCTGCAGATTCTCCCACATGTGGTGGAGGTGGTGTTTGAAGGGTTGGACAGATGAATTATTTGGAGGTTTGTGTCTTTTCTCCGGCACCTTGACTTTGCCTCTGCATGCTCCCGACAAAGTCTTGTGTTGTGTTTGGTGCTTTCACAATGGGTCTTCTCCATTTTGATCGATCACAAGACAGGGATTCAAGTGAGTCGGGATGTTTGACTCTTTGGAAATGCTTAGAGGCCATCCCCAAAGTGTTTCTGCTGTCCTCCACAGAAGTTTCCTGCTGCGAGCGAGTTGCGTTGGTGTCAGGCCTACCCAGCGTTTTGAGTGATTAGTGTTTAGGTATAGGCCATGCTTGCTTGGGAGAGAACCCTGCTGTTAGACCGCTTTTCTTTCCACCAGATTTGGAGCATCTTACTGATGATACTTCCCCAGTACTTTGAGATGTCTGAAGTCTCCAAAGCATTTGGAAGGGTGGGGTCACTACTGCCTACTGAACTGTTACCTTAGGCTTAGATTTGAGATCTACTGGGCAGCACGGTGGGGGAGTGGTTAGCACTGCTGCCTCACGACACCGTGGTCTCAGGTTTCATCCCGACCCTGGTCACTGGCCATGTGGAGATGTGGAGTTTGCACATTCCTCCCATGTTTACGTGGGTGACCCCCCCCCCCCCCCCCCCCCCCCCCCCCCCCCATAAAAGATGTGCAGGGTAGGTAGATTGGCCACACTAAATTGTCCCATAATTGGAAAAAACGAATTGGGTACTCTGAATTTATTTAAAAAAAAAAAAAAAGATTTGAGATCCTACCCCTCATATATCAGTTGGCCGAAGGCTGAGCTATCACATTGGAGGTGATTATGAAGTTCATCGCCTTTGTTTGTTTGCTTCTGTCGAGAGAAGTCTCCCAAGTTACTGAAAATAATCCAGTTATAATCGGTTCTCCAAAGCTGCTTCAAAACACCTGGAGTACAGTGGTGCGTATTGTTGCTTCAGCGCCAGGGACCTGGGTTTGATTCCCGGCTTGGGACCAATGCAGGAAGTCGGAAGGTAGTAAAACAGGGGACAGAAACAAAAGGCAGTAAGGGGGAAAGTGTAAGGCAGAGAAGCCATAGTCAAAAATCAAAAAGGGCGACAGTACAAGGTACAGTGACTGAGGGGAGCTCAGTGAATAGGCCCAGTAATACTAAAAGGAATAAAACGGGAAGTAAAAACATAAATGGTAAGCGACGCGGCAGGTTGTTACATGAAGGGATGGGTTCAACGACCAGGAAAATTAGGAGAAAAGTTAAGAGGAAATATAACTTAAGAGAGGTTACTGATCGAGGTGTTAAGATTAAAAACCGAGGTATAAAAACCAACATAATGTACTTTACCTGAATGCTCGTCGTATTCGGAATAAGGTAAATGTGTTGATGGCGCAAATCATCGTGAATGACTATGATTTAGTGGCCATTACTGAAACCTGGTTAAAGGATGGTCACGACTGGGAGTTAAATATCCGAGTGTATCAAACTATTCGGAAGGACAGAGCAGATGGTAAGAGAGGTGGTGTAGTTCTGTTATTTAAGGATGACATCCGGGCAATAGTAAGGGATGACATCGGTGCTATGGAGGATAAGGTTACTCACGACCGGAGGAGGTAGTGGAGGCAGGGACGATAGGGACATTTAAGGGGCATCTTGACAAATATATGAATAGGATGGGAATAGAAGGATACGGACCCAGGAAGTGTAGAAGATTGTAGTTTAGCCGGGCAGTATGGTCGGCACGGGCTTGGAGGGCCGAAGGGCCTGTTCCTGTGCTGTACATTTCTTTGTTTGTTCTTTGTAAGGTTGAATCCATTTGGGTGGAAATCAGGAATAGTAAGGCTAAAAAGTCACTGATAGGAGTAATCTATAGGCCACCAAATAGTAACATTATGGTGGGGCAGGCAATAAACAAAGAAATAACAGATGCATGTAGAAATGGTACAGCAGTTATCATGGGGGATTTTAATCTACATGTTTAACCAGGTCGGTCAAGGCAGCCTTGAAGGAGTTTATAGAATGTATCAGCGATAGTTTCCTAGAACAGTATGTAATGGAACCTACGAGGGAATAAGCGGTCCTAGATTTGGTTCTGTGTAATGAAATAGGATTGATTAATGATCTCATAGTTAGGGATTGTCTCGGAAGGAGCGATCACAATATGGTGGAATTGAAAATACAGACGGAGGGTGAGAAGGTAAAATCAAGCACTAGTGTTTTGTGCTTAAACAAAGGAGATTACAATGGGATGAGAGAAGAGCTAGCTAAGGTAGACTGGGAGCAAAGACTTTATGGTGGAACAGTGGAGAACCGTCCAAGCGATTTTTCACAGTGCTCAGCAAAGGTGTATATCGACAAAAAGAAAGGACGGTAGAAAGAGGGAAAATTGACCGTGGATATCTAAGGATGAGGGTGAGAATAAGGGCGAGTATCAAATTGAAGGAAAAAGCATACAAAGTGGCAAAGATTAGTGGGAGACTAAAGGACTGGGAAATCTTTAGGGGGCAACTAAAAAAGCTATAAAGAGTAAGATAGATTATGAAAGTAAACTTGCTCAGAATATAAAAAACAGATAGTAAAAGTTTCTACAAATATATAAAACAAAAAAGAGTGGCCAAGGTAAATATTGGTCCTTTAGAGGATGAGAAGGGAGATTTAATAATGGGAGATGAGGAAATGGCTGAGGAACTGAAAGGTTTTTTGGGTCGGCCTTCACAGTGGAAGACACAATTAAATGCCAGTGACTGATGGAAATAAAGATATGATAGGTAAGGACCTTGAGATGATTGTAATCACTAAGGAGGCAGTATTGGGCAAGCTAATGGGGCTAAAGGTAGACAAGTCTCCTGGCCCTGATGGAATGCATCCCAGAGTGCTAAAAGAGATGGCTATGGAAATTGCAAATGCACTAGTGATAATTTACCAAAATTCACTCGACTCTGGGGTGGCCACGGTGGATTGGAAATTAGCAAACGTGACATCACTGTTTAAAAAAGGAGATAGGCAGAAAGCGGGTAATTATAGGCCAGTGAGCTTAACTTCGGTAGTCGGGAAGATGCTGGAATCTATCATCAAGGAAGAAATAGCGAGGCATCTGGATGGAAATTGTCCCATTGGACAGATGCAGCATGGGTTCATAAAGGGCAGGTCGTGCCTAATTAATTTAGTGGAATTTTTTGAGGACATTACCAGAGTGGTAGATAACGGGGAGCCAATGTATGTGGTATATCTGGATTTCCAGAAAGCCTTTGACAAGGTGCCACACAAAAGGTTGCTGCATAAGATAAAGCTGCATGGCATTAAGGGTAAAGTAGTAGCATGGATGGAGGATTGGTTAATTAATAGAAAGCAAAGAGTGGGGATTAATGGGTGTTTCTCTGGTTGGCAATCAGTAGCTAGTGGTGTCCCTCAGGGATCAGTGTTGGGCCCACAATTGTTCACAATTTGCATGGATGATTTGGTGTTGGGGACCAAGAGCAATGTGTCCAAGTTTGCAGACAACACTGAGATGAGTGATAAAGCAAAAAGTGCAGAGGATACTGGAAGTCTGCAGAGGGATTTGGATAGGTTAAGTGAATTGGCTAGGGTCTGGCAAATGGAATACAATGTTGACACATGTGAGGTTATCCATTTTGGTAGGAATAACAGCAAAAGGGATTATTATTTAAATGATAAAATATTAAAACATGCTGCTCTTCAGAAACCTGGGTGTGCTAGTGCATGAGTCGCAAAACATTGGTTTACAGGTGCAACAGGTGATTAAGAAGGCGAATGGAATTTTGTCCTTCATTGCTGGAGGGATGGAGTTTAAGATTCGGGAGGTTATGCTGCAATTGTATAAGGTGTTAGTGAGGCCACACCTGGAGTATTGTGTTCAGTTTTGGTCTCTTTACCTGAGAAAGGACGTACTGACGCTGGAGGGTGTGCAGAGGAGATTCACTAGGTTAATCCCAGAGCTGAAGGGTTTGGATTACGAGGAGAGGTTGAGTAGACTAGGACTGTATTTGTTGGAATTCAGAAGGATGATGGGTATCTTATCGAAACATATAAAATTATGAAGGAAATAGATAGGATAGATACGGGCAGGTTGTTTCCACTGGCGGGTGAAAGCAGAACTAGGGGGCATAGCCTCAAAATAAGGGGAAGTAGATTTAGGACTGAGTTTAGCAGGAACCTCTTCACCCAAAGGGTTGTGAATCTATGGAATTCCTTGCCCAGTGAAGCAGTTGAGGCTCCTTCATTAAATGCTTTTAAGATAATGATAAATAGATTTTTGAAGAATAAAGGGATTAAGGGTTATGGTGTTCGGGTCGGAAAGTGGAGCTGAGTCCACAAAAGATCAGCCATGATCTCATTGAATGGCGGAGCAGGCTCGAGGGGCCAGATGGCCTACTCCTGCTCCTAGTTCTTAGATCTTATGGATCATTGTCTTGTGGAGTCTGAACATTCCTCCCGTGTCTGCGTGGGTTTCCTCCGTGTGCTCCGGTTTCCTCCCACAAGTCCCGAAAGACATGCTTATTAGGTGAATTGGACATTCCGAATTCTCCCTCCATGTACCCGAACAGGCGCCGGAGTGTGGTGACTAGGGGATTTTCACCGTAACTTCATTGCAGAGTTAATATAGCCTACTTGTGACACTAATAAAGATTATTATTATTGTGAGCTGTTCTGTGTATTACAATTTGGGAAGGATAAATTGGCCATGCACAGAGTGCGACGTAGGTTTACAAGAATGTTTCCTGCACTTTGAGGGTTAAATTAAAAGAAGCGGTTACACAAATTAGGGTTATATTCCCTCGAATTTAGAAGGTTAAGTTTGATTTGATTGAAGTTTTCAAGACATTAAAGGGAAGATAGAAACTTAATTTGCTGGTCAGGGAGTCTAGCACTAGCAGGTATAGGCCACAAATTACAGCTAGACCTTTCGAGGGTGAAATTAGTAAATATTTCTGTTGATAAAGGATGGTGGAAGCTTTAAACTGTTCTGTAAGTGGCAATCGTGAATGGCAATTGATGGTGATCAATTATAAATTTTAGATCCGAGATTGATGGATGTTTGTTAACCAATATGGGAAATAAAGATGGATCTTTGGATGGGTCAAAGATCAGCAATGATCTAATTGAATGGCAGAACAGATTTGAGAGCTAAATGCATACTTGGGTTCTTGCATTCCTACTGCAGTCAATTTATTTCTCATCTCTGGACATTTGTCTTTTGTCTAATTTGCTACCTATTCTCTCTTCTCCATGAAACTAATAAATTCGATATTATTCCCAAGATATTCCCTTACTGTCAGTTTATTAATTCATTTTGATGTGTTTCTTGTTGACACGGGAGGAGGTTGGGATGTCCCAGAAGATGTGGCATCAGGATGGGATGTCGTGGGAGAAGGGGGTAGGGGGAAGGGCTGGATAGGAAATGGGTCAAGTATGATATGTCATGTGAGAGTACCTTTAAGAAATGTACCTTTAAGAAATGTGGGTTTATCAGTGATGTCAGAGTGTGGGTGGAGCTGGGCTGTCTGTCAGCTTTTTACTTGCGTTTTAGGCTGTTTGCTGCAGGGTGTGTTTTAGTTTCATTTTCAGTGTTTGAGACAGCAGGTACTGTTGATCTCTCTGCCATGAAAAGACTATCTCTTGATCATTTGGTGAATTTAGTATTATAAATGTTCTCAGTCGTGAATGTAAACCTAACGTGCTTCTGTTAAAAGGTGTTTTTGTCTTCTCGATGTTATTTGGGAAGTTATTAAGGATTACTTAGTGTTGTATTCTTTGGGGGTTGTATTTGAATTGATGGTTGCTAAGATGTTCACTGTATGTTTTAAAAAGATAAACGTGAGTTCATAGAATAAACATTGTTTTGCTTTAAAAAATACTTTTCAATTTCTGCTGTACCACACCTGTAGAGTGGGCCGTGTGCTCCCCATACCACAATGTATTAAAAGTTGTGGGTCAGGTGAACTCCATGATACACTTTGGGGTTCTCTAAACCCTGGCCCATAACAAATTGGGGGCTCGTCCGAGATGAAAGTCTATCTATTGGATTGGCTTAGTGAACTTAAAGACAGTGAGGGGTGAGCATATTGTGGTTGCTTTTCCGGTGTGGTATTTTAGTTTAAGTGGGGAGAGTGTTGTGTACAATGGCTCTTTCAGAGGCTCTGAAGGTTTTGGGGGTGGAGACGGTCACACGCAGTACCTTACGGACAGAGACTAAAAAAAGACTTAGATTTGGCAAAAACATTGCAGTTAACATTACCTGACAAAATGGGAAAAGATGAGATAATTATGGCGGTGGCTAAGCATTTAAAGTTGCCTAGATACAGTTTGACTTATTGGAAATGGCAAAAATTCAGTTACAAATTAAGAAATGGAACATGAGAAAGAATTAAAGAAGCTTGAATACAAAAGAGGAAAAAGAAAGAGATAGAGAGGAAAAAGAAAGAGAGAGCGAGATACAGATCAGGGAAAAAGATAAAGAGAGAGAGTTTGAACTTCAGAAAATGGCCACAAAACATGACAGTCAGTTAAAATTGGCAGACGTAAAGGGAAACATACAGTTGGATGATAGTGATGAGGATAGTGAGAAAGAGCGTCATAGTCAAAGGCTTGGTGGGGACCTATTCAAATATGTCCAAGCATTGCCAAGGTTTGACGAGAAGGAGGTGGAAGCCTTTTTCATTTCATTTGAGAAGGCAGTTAAACAAATGAAATGGCCACAGGACATGTGGGTATTATTGATGATTCAAACAAAGCTGATAGGTAAGGCTGGTGAAGTGTTTGCATCACTACCGGAGGAGGTGTCTGGGACGTATGAGGAAGTGAAAAAACCCATCTTAGGTGCATATGAACTAGTGCCTGAAGCTTACAGACAAAGGTTTAGAAATTTAAGGCAAAAACTTGGTTAAACATGCATGGAGTTTGAAAGGATCAAACAGAGTAATTTTGATAGGTGGATAAGGGCTTTAGAAATAGACCAAACGTTTGAAGCTCTCAGAGAAATTATGCTTTTGGAGGAGTTTAAAAATTCAATTTCTGATGAAGTGAGAAGTCATATGGAAGAGCAGAGGGTTAAAACTGCGAGGTTAGCAGCAGAAATGGCAGATGATTATGAATTAGTTCATAAATCAAAGCTTGGTTTCCGACATCAGTTTCAGCCTGTGAGGAATAGAAACTGGGGACATGAGAAATACTGAAGTGGTAAAGGTGAACTGATGGGAGATAATAAGGAGAGTGTACCTCAGACTAAAAATGAAATCCAGGAGGGTGGAAGAGACATGAAAAGTTTCAAATGTTTTCACTGTAGTAAACTAGGCCATGTAAAGTCACAGTGTTGGTGGTTGAAGAAAAGCACTGGGAAGGCTGATGTGGTAAAACAGGATAAGACAGTGGGGTTTGTGAAAGTGGTAAAGGAAAGCCCAAGTGAAGCGAAGGACGTGCAAAAGATTGTACAGCCTGATCAAGAGGTGATTGATAAGAAGGTGCCAGATCTCTTTGCAGAATTTACTTGTGTGGGTAAAGTTTACTCATGTGTATCAGGAGGAGTCGGTAAAGAATTCACAATTTTAAGAGATGCGGGAGCTAGTCAATCTTTAATGGAAAGAGATGAGGAGTTATGTAGTCTGGGAAGAATATTGCCAGAAAAGGTGGTAACATGTGAAATTCGGGGCGAGAGGGGTAGTGTTCCATTATATAAGGTAAGATTGGAAAGTCCAGTGAAGAGTGGTGAAGTGGTAGTAGGAGTAATAGAGAAACTATCTTGTCCAGGAATACAGTTTGTCTTGGGTAATGATATAGCTGGATCGCATGTGGGAGTGATGCCTACTGTGGTTGATAAGCCAGTGAGAAATCAAGACAACTGAAGTTTTGAAGGACGAATATCCAGGGATTTTCCGGATTGTGTAGTAACAAGGTTGCAAAGTCACAGGTTAAGACTAGAGGATAAATCAAAGAATGAAGTTGAAGTGCAATTGTCAGAAATGATTTTTGCTCAGTGGTTGAAAAAGAACAAGAACAGGTGGAGGATGAGGCGGATATTTTTAGTTCAGGAAAATTGGCGGAGAAAGATCTAGAAATACAACGGATGTTTCAGAAAGCATATACAGGAGAGGAATCTGAGTGTATACCAGAGTGTTATTACTGTAAAAGTGATGTCTTGATGAGAAAATGGAGACCTTTACATATGCAGGCAAATGAAAAATGGGCAGACGTTCATCAAGTAGTATTGCCTGTAGGGTATAGAAAGTAGGTGTTGCGAGTTGCACATAAGCTACCAGTGGGAGGTTATTTGGGGATAAGGAAAACTCGAGCTAAAATCCAGAAACATTTTTATTGGCCTGGACTAGATGTAGTTAAATTTTGTCAATCATGTCACACATGTCAAGTGATAGGTAAACCTCAAGCAGTGATAAAACCAGCGCTCTTAATACCCATTCCAGCATTTGAGGAACCTTTTACAAGGGCCCTAATTGATTGCGTAGGACCGCTTCCTAAAACAAAAAGTGGGAATCAATATCTTTTGACTATAATGGATGTGTCCACTAGGTTTCCAGAGGCCACTCCAGTACATAATATTGCAGCTAAAAAGATTGTGGAGGAGTTACTTAAATTCTTTACTAGATATGGACTACCCACAGAAATATAATTGGATCAAGGATCAAATTTTACCTCCAGGTTATTCAAAGAAATTATAGATAGTTTAGGAATAAAACAATTTAAATCAACTGTGTACCATCCAGAATCGCAGGGAGCGTTAGAAAGGTGGCATCAGACATTAAAGACAATGTTGAGGGCTTATTGTCACGATTATCCAAAGGATTGGGATAAATGAATTCCATTCTTACTGTTTGCAATTAGGGATGCACCTAATGAGTCAACCAACTTCAGTCCTTTTGAGCTAATTTGTGGTCATGAGGTAAGAGGACCACTTAAATTGATTAAGGAAAAATTGGTGAGTGAGAAATCAGATCTTACATTATTGGATTACGTGTCAAATTTTAGAAACGATTAAATAGAGCAGGTGAATTGGCTGGACAACATTTGAAAGTTGCACAAAATGTGATGAAACGGGTCGCAGACAAGAAATCCAAAGTTTGTAGTTTTGCCAGTGGAGATAAAGTTTTAGTGTTGTTACCAATGGTAGGTGAGCCTTTAAAAGCTAGGTTTTGTGGACCTTATCAGATTGAAAGAAAATTAAGTGAGGTGAATTATGTGGTTCAAAACACCAGAAAGAAGGAAGACTTACCGAGTGCGTCATGTGAGTATGCTTAAAAGGTACTTTGAAAGGGAAGGAGAGAAAAAGGAGGAGGTTTTAATGATTCTAACTCAACGTGACAAACCAAATCCAGATGACTGTGAATTTGACATACCTCAAATTAAATTGGAAAACGAGGATGTTCTTAAAAATTGGGATAAATTGTTGAGTTACCTTCCAGAGGAAAAACTGACTGACCTGAAAGTGTTATGGATATCACGTGGGCAAGTTTGTGGAGATAAATTGGGAAGTACTAAAATGGCTATACATGATGTAGATGTGGGAAAGGCTGTTCCAATCAAACAACATCCATACAGACTTAACCCTTTAAAATTGGCACAGGTTAACAAAGCGATTGAGAGTATGCTTAAAAATGGCATAATTGAAGTGGGTTGCAGCCAATGGAGCTCACCCATAGTGATGGTACCCAAACCAGATGGTACCTAACCGTTGTGTGTGGACTTTTGAAAGGTTAATGCAGTTACAATAACAGACTCCTATCCTATCCCACTTTTGGAGGATTGCATTGAGAAAGTGGGACAATCAGCTTTTATTTCTAAACTGGATTTACTTAGAGGTTACTGGCCGGTACCTTTATCCGAAATGGCGAATGAGATTTCAGCTTTTGTGACTCCAGATGGTATATACCAATTCAAAGTTATGCCATTTGGCATGAAAAACGCACCAGCCACATTTTAACAGTTAACTAACAAAGTTGTTTCAGGATTACCCAATTGTGCGATATACATCGACGATGTGGTAATTTTCAGACAGACATGGAAAGAACAGTTAATACATCTGATGGAGTTATTCGATCGACTTCAGGAGGCGGGTCTGGTGATAAACCTAGCCAAAAGTGAATTTGGAAAGGCCCAAGTCACTTTCCTTGGCCATACAATCGGACAGGGTCGAATGGTCACACGGGATGTGAAACCAACAGTTATTGAGGAGTTTCCGACACCCTCAAGACGAAGGGAAATAATGTGATTTCTTGGCATGAGTGGATTTGATCGTGTGCAAACTTTCTGTCGCGCGGTTGCTCCACTGATGGACCTGCTGAAGACACGTCAAAAATTTCATTGGACAGCGGACTTTCAACAGGTATTTGACTGCCTGAAAGCTGTGATCACCAACGCTCATGTGTTGGAGAATTACAAGGGACTCCGTGATCAGATTGAACTAAAGTATCTGACTTTAAAGAGAAATGCTGAGACATAGAGAAATGGATGGATCGTGCAGAGACCCTCTTGTTCAAAGAGACTGTCAATCGAGAAGGATTTCAGTTGGAGGAAGAAGAACAAAAATGGACTCTATTATTATATCTGGTTGCGTGTGTTTTTGAAATGAAAAAGTATTTTTACTGTGTGCATTTCTTAAAGGATAGTGAAAAGGTGAAAAATGAAACCATCTTGAAGTTGATGGGGTTTTTTTTCTTGGGGGGGAGGTGTCATGTGAGAGTACCTTTAAGAAATAGGTGTTTAAGAAATGTACCTTTAAGAAATGGTAGTTTATCAGTGATGTCAGAGTGTGCGTGGAGCTGGGCTGTCTGTCAGCTTTTTACTTTTGTTTTATGCTGTTTGCTGCAGGGTGTGTTTTAGTTTCGTTTTCAGTGTTTGAGCTGAAGCCAGACAGAGCAGGTGTACTGTTGATCTCTCTGCCATGAAAAGACTATCTCTTGATCAGTTGGTGAATTCAGAATTGTAAATGTTCTCCGTATTGAATGTAAACCTAATGTGCTTCTGTTAAAAGGTGTTTCTTTTGTCTTCTGGATGTTGTTTTGAAAGTTATTAAGGATTACTTAGTGTTGTATTCTTTGGGGGTTGTATTTGAATTGATGGTTGCTAAGATGTTCACTATGTTTTAAAAAGGTAAATGTCAGTTCATAGAATAAACATTGTTTTGCTTTAAAAAATACTTTTCCATTTCTACTGTACCACATCTGTAGAATGGGCCGTGTGCTCCCCATACCACAATCTATTAAAGGTTGTGGGTCAGGTGAACTCCATGATCCACTTTGGGGTTCTCCAAACCCTGGCCCATAACAAATATGAGAGTGATAAATGGAATTGGATAGGAATGGCATGAGAGAAATGGCATTCGTAGAATGGAATGACATGGGATTAGGGTTTACAGAAATACTGTTGCAATAAAGACACTAATTTTGTTCACAATGCAAGTTCTTCCGTAAAACTGTCAAGAGTCCATTCTGTGCAGCACGATGGCGCAGTGGTTAGCACTGCTGTCTCACGGCACCGAGGTCCCAGCTTCGATCCTGGCTCTGGGTCACTATCTGTGTAGCGTTTGCACATTCTCCCCGTGTTTGCGTGGGTTTCGTCCCCACAACCCAAAAGATGTGCAGGGTAGGTTGATTGACTATGCAACATTGCCCCTTATTTGGAAAAAATGAATTGGGTACTCTAAATTTGTAAAAAAAAAAAAGAGTGTAGTCTAAAAATTTGTTAACATTACTGTTTGACGCGTTCTATTTCCAACAATCTAGGTAGAAGTTAAATTCTTCCATTACAACCACAATACATCTGGTCCACCTTCACTGACCTCCTGTACTTGTACAACTCTCTACTGTCTACTGCATCGCCACTGTCAGAATGTCTTTAGCCAACTCGTACCAGAGTCTTGACTGTTCGTTTGTTCTACTCATAGTGGTTTTACTACTGAATAGCCATTCCTAAACTACTTCTTTCGACTCCTGTAATTGGACCATTTATCAATATGGCTGAGGCAGTGGCGTAGTGAAATTGTCACTGGACTAGTAATCCAGAGACCGAGGGCAATCGTCTCAGCACCTGGGTTCAAATCCCACCACGACAGATGGTGAAATTTGTATTCAATAAAAATATGGAATTCAGAAGTTTAATCGTACCCATGAAATCATTGTCGATTGTTGTAAAAACCCACCTGGTTCACTAATGTCCTTTGGGAAAGGATATTGACTCCAAGCCTATAACTTCTAAATTTCTCCTGAAATGAGCCACTCAGTTCAAGAGTTCAAAACTGCACGCACTATTTTCGGTGCGGTCTAATCAAGGTTCTGAAGCAAGACTTTGCTACTCTTGTTGGCAAACCCTCTTGTGATAAACGCTAACGTACTATTAGCCTTCCTAATTGCTTGCTACACCAAACTCTATTGTCCTGGGGGAAATGGTGATCGACTCTTAATGGATACAAGTTTCAGCCAAGCCTGGTTTCTTTGCACAATACACAGAGGCTGTGTACCTGTCTGTGTCCCAAATTGACCACAATTCCCATGGTCCTTTGCAGGTGGCCATTTTACATGGCTACAATCCACCGTGTTCTTGCCACTCAGTATGTCCATCCAATTCCTCTTGAAGCACTCTGTATCTTCCTCATAACACATGTTCCCATCTCGCTTTGTGTCATCCATGAACTTTGACATATTACAGTTGGTCCCCACATCCGAATCATTGATATATATTGTGAACAGTACAGTTCCTTGTGCTACCCCTCCAGCCACAGCCTGCCAACACAGGAATGACCCGTTTATCCCTACTCTCTGTTCGACAATCCTTAATCCATGCCAATATATTACCTTCTATTCCATGTGCTTTAACTTTGCTAACCAACCTCCTGTGGGGGACTTTATCAAAGGCCTTCTGAAAATCCAAGTATACGACATCCACTTCATCCCTTTTATCACTTATTTTTGTAACATCCCAAAACTCTCCCAACTAGTTCATCAATATGATTTCCCATTCATAAATCCATGCCAAATTTATCCATCTATGCCAAATCCGATCATTATCCAAGTGTCCATTTAGCACATATTTTATAATAGCTTCTAGCATTTTCCCTCCTCCTGATGTCAGGCTAACAGGTTCGTAGTTCGGTGTTTACTCTCTCCCTCCGTTCTTAAACAATGAGCTGACATTGCTACCTTCCAATCTGCAGGAACTGTTCCAGAATCTATAGAATTTTTGATGATTACCAATGCATCCTCTTTTTTAACACTCTGGGATGTAGAATATCCGGTCCCAGAAATCTATCAATCATCAGACCCATGAATTTCTCCAATACAATCCTCTTACTAATACTAATTTCCTTCTGTTCTTCATTCACCCTAGCCCCTTGGATCTCTGATTCTGCGAGATTTCTTGCATCTCCCTCAGTAAAGACAGGCACAAAATAATCAGTTTTCTACCATTTCTCCCTTCCCCATTATAAATTCTCCTGACTCTGCCTGCACATGATCTTTTAAAAAATATATATATTTTATTCAAGATTTTTTGGCCAAACAACAGTACGTAGTGTTTCTTTTAAACAACAATAAATAACAGTGGCCAGTTTTAAACAAATAAATAAATAATATATGAAGAGAAACAAAAACCAAACTAAATGGCAACTGCCTTGTCAAAAATAAATACTCTCCAAAGATACAATCCAACAGTCCAATATACATTACCTAAAACAAGTGCCTATACATATACAATAACATCCCTGAGAGTCCGTCCAATTTCTCCCCCCCCCCCCCCCCCCCCCCCCCCCCCCGGGTTGCTGCTGTTGTCTTCTTCTTTTCCATTCCCTCTATCTTTCTGTGAGGTAGTCGACGAACGGTTGCCACCGCCTGGTGAACCCTTGAGCCGAACCCCTTAGTACGAACTTAATCCGTTCTAACTTTATAAACCCTGCCATGTCGTTTATCCAGGTCTCCACACCCGGGGGTTTGGCTTCCTTCCACATTAACAATATCCTGCGCAGGGCTACTAGGGACGCAAAGGCCAAAACATCAGCCTCTCTCGCCTCCTGCACTCCCGGCTCTTCTGCAACCCCAAATATAGCCAACCCCCAGCTTGGTTCGACCTGGACCCCCACCACCTTCGAAAGCACCTTTGCCACCCCCTCCCAAAACCCCTGTAGTGCCGGGCATGACCAGAACATGTGGGTGTGATTCGCTGGGCTTCTCGAGCATCTCGCACACCTATCCTCTATCCCAAAAAATTTACTGAGCCGTGCTCCAGTCATATGCGCCCTGTGTAACACCATAAATTGTATCAGGCTTAGCCTGGCACACGAGGACGATGAGTTTACCCTACGTAGGGCATCAGCCCACAGCCCCTCCTCAATCTCCTCCCTCAGCTCTTCTTCCCATTTCCCTTTCAGCTCATCTACCATAATCTCCCCCTCGTCCCTCATTTCCCTATATATGTCTGACACCTTACCATCCCCCACCCATGTCTCTGAGATCACTCTATCCTGCACCTCCTGCGTCGGGAGCTGCGGGAATTCCCTCACCTGTTGCCTCGCAAAAGCCCTCAGTTGCATATACCGAAATGCATTCCCTTGGGGCAACCCATATTTTTCCGTCAGCGCTCCCAGACTCGCAAACGTCCCATCTACGAACAGATCTCTCAATTGTGCTACCCCTGCTCTTTGCCATGCTCCAAATCCCCCATCCATTCCCCCGGAACAAACCTATGGTTATTTCTTATCGGGGACCGCACCGAGGCGCCCGTCTTTCCCCTATGCCGTCTCCACTGCCCCCAAATTTTCAATGTAGCCACCACCACCGGGCTTGTGGTGTATTTCTTCGGTGAGAACGGCAACGGTGCCGTCACCATACCTTGTAGGCTAGTCCCCCTGCAGGACGCCCTCTCCAATCTCTTCCACGCCGCTCCCTCCTCTTCTCCCATCCACTTACGCACCATTGAAATATTGGCGGCCCAGTAGTACTCACTTAGGCTCGGTAGTGCCAGCCCCCCCATGTCCCTACTGCGCTGCAAAAATCCCCTCCTCACTCTCGGGGTCTTCCCAACCCCCACAAAACTCATAATACTCTTCTCGATTCTTTTGAAAAAAGCCTTCGTGACCACCACCGGGAGGCACTGAAACACAAAAAGGAATCTCGGGAGGACCACCATTTTAACCGCCTGCACCCTACCTGCCAGTGACAGGGACACCATGTCCCATCTCTTAAAGTCCTCCTCCATCTGTTCCACCAACCGCGTTAAATTAAGCCTATGTAATGTACCCCAATTCTTGGCTATCTGGATCCCCAAGTACCGAAAGTCCCTTGTTACCTTCCTCAACGGTAAATCCTCTATTTCTCTGCTCTGCTCCCCTGGATGCACCACAACCAACTCACTTTTCCCCATGTTCAATTTATACCCTGAAAAATCCCCAAACTCCCCAAGTATCCGCATTATCTCTGGCATACCCTCCGCCGGGTCCGCCACATATAGCAACAAATCATCCGCATACAGAGATACCCGGTGTTCTTCTCCTCCCCTGAGTACTCCCCTCCACTTCCTGGAACCCCTCAATGCTATGGCCAGGGGCTCAATCGCCAGTGCAAACAATAACGGGGACAGAGGACATCCCTGCCTCGTCCCTCTATGGAGCCGAAAATAATCAGACCCCCGTCCATTCGTGACCACGCTCGCCATCGGGGCCCTATACAGCAACTGTACCCATCTGATATACCCATCTCCAAAGCCAAATCTCCTCAGCACCTCCCACAAATAATCCCACTCCACTCTATCAAATGCTTTCTCGGCATCCATCGCCACCACTATCTCCGCTTCCCCCTCTGGTGGGGGCATCATCATTACCCCTAGCAGCCTCCGTATATTTGTATTCAGCTGTCTCCCCTTCACAAACCCAGTTTGGTCCTCATGAACCACCCCCGGGACACAATCCTCTATCCTCGTTGCCATTACCTTGGCCAGAATCTTAGCGTCCACATTCAGGAGGGAAATAGGCCTATAGGACCTGCATTGCAGCGGGTCTTTTTCCTTCTTTAGGAGGAGCGATATCATTGCCTCTGACATAGTCGGGAGCAGCTGCCTCCTTTCCCTCGCCTCATTAAAGGTTCTCATCAGTAGCGGGGCCAGCAAGTCCGTATATTTCCGATAGAATTCAACTGGGAATCCGTCTGGTCCCGGGGCCTTCCCCGCTTGCATGCTCCCAATCCCTTTCACTACTTCCTCCGTCTCAATCTGTGCTCCCAGTCCCCCCCTCTCCTGCTCCTCCACCTTAGGAAATTCCAGCTGATCCAGAAAGCACATCATTCTCTCCTTCCCACCCGAGGGCTGAGCTTCATATAATCTTTCATAAAATGCCTTGAACACTCCATTCACTCTCTCCGCTCCCCGCTCCATCTCTCCCTCCTCATCTCTCACCCCCCCATCTCCCTCGCTGCTCCCCTTTTCCTCAGTTGGTGGGCCAGCAACCTGCCCGCCTTCTCCCCATATTCGTACTGTACACCCTGTGCCTTCCTCCATTGTGCCTCTGCATTAACCGTAGTCAACAAGTCAAATTCTACATGTAGCCTTTGCCTTTCCCTGTACAGTCCCTCCTCCGGTGCCTCCGCATATTGTCTGTCCACCCTCAGAAGTTCTTTCAACAACCGCTCCCTTTCCCTACCCTCCTGCTTTCCTTTATGTGCCCTAATAGATATCAGCTCCCCTCTAACCACTGCCTTCAGCGCCTCCCAGACCACTCCCACCTGGACCTCCCCATTATCATTGAGTTCCAAGTACCTTTCAATACACCCCCTCACCCTTAAACACACCCCCTCATCTGCCAATAATTCCATGTCCATTCTCCAGGGTGGACGCTGTTCTTTTTCCTCCCCTATCTCCAGGTCCACCCAATGTATAGCGTGATCCGAAATAGCTATAGCCGTGTACTCCGTCCCCGTCACCTTCGGGATCAGTGCCCTTCCCAAAACAAAAAAGCCTATCCGTGAATAAACTTTGTGGACATAGGAGAAAAACGAAAACTCCTTACTCCTAGGTCAACTAAATCTCCAGGGGTCTACTCCTCCCATCTGCTCCATAAAGTCCTTAAGCACCCGAGCTGCAGCCGGCCTCCTTCCGGTCCTGGACCTCGATCTGTCCAGCCCTGGGTCCAGCACCGTATTAAAATCTCCACCCATTACCAACTTCCCCACCTCTAGGTCCGGGATACGTCCTAACATACGCCTCATAAAGTTGGCATCATCCCAGTTCGGGGCATATACGTTCACTAAGACCACCGCCTTCCCTTGCAATTTGCCACTCACCATCACGTATCTGCCCCCACTATCCGCCACTATGGTCTTTGCCTCAAACATTACCCGCTTCCCCACTAGTATAGCCACCCCCCTGTTTTTTGCGTCTAGCCCCGAATGAAACACCTGCCCCACCCATCCTTTGCGTAGTCTGACCTGGTCTATCAGTTTCAGATGCGTCTCCTGCAGCATAACCACATCTGCCTTAAGTTTCTTTAGGTGTGCGAGTACCCGTGCCCTCTTTATCGGCCCGTTCAGCTCTCTCACATTCCACGTGATCAGCCGGGTTGGGGGGCTCTTTACCCCCCCCCCCCCCCCTTGTCGACTAGCCATCTCCTTTTTCAATCCAGCTCCTCACCTGGTTCCCACGTAGCCGTATCCCCCCCCAACGGCGCCCTCCCGCCCCGACCACCCCACCCCATATCAGCTCCCCCTTCTCCCCAGCAGCAGCAACCCAGTTAACCCCCCCCCTAGATCCCTCACTAGCGTAATTGCACACCCCATGTTGCTCCCAGAAGTCAGCAAACTCTAGCCGACCTCGGCTTCCCCCCATGACCTCGGCTCCCACTGTGCGAGGCCCCCTCCTTCCTGCTTCCCTATTCCCGTCATGATTACCATAGCGCGGGAACAAAGCCCGCGCTTCCCATTTGGCCCCGCCCCCAATGGCCGGCGCCCCCAGCTCCTCATCCTCGCTCCCCCCCTCCCCCACGACATGGGGAAGAGAGAAAAGTTACAGGGTCGCAGGATTAACAACTGGGGAAATCATCTCTTCCCCCTTTTCCCCCCCTCTTCACCCCACATATTCGCCCCACCACTTTGTCCCAAACGTTCTTTTTCTAGCCTGCTTATTCCAGTTTCTCTTCGACAATAAATGTCCACGCCTCTTCTGCCGTTTCAAAGTAGTGGTGTTTCCCTTGATGTGTGACCCACAGTCTTGCCGGCTGCAGCATTCCAAATTTAACCTTCCTTTTGTGCAGCACCGCCTTGGCCCGATTAAAGCTTGCCCTCCATCTCGCCACCTCCGCACTCCAATCTTGATATACGCGGATCACCGCGTTCTCCCACCTACTGCTCCGGGTTTTCTTTGCCCATCTGAGGACCATCTCTCTGTCCTTATATCGGAGAAATCTCACCACTATGGCTCGAGGAATTTCTCCAGACCTCGGTCTTCGCGCCATAACTCGATAGGCTCCCTCCACCTCCAACGGGCCCGTCGGGGCCTCCGATCCCATTAACGAGTGCAGCATCGTGCTCACATATGCCCCGACGTCCGCCCCTTCTGCACCTTCGGGAAGACCAAGAACCCTTAAATTCCTCCTCCTCGCATTATTCTCTAGCACCTCCAGCCTTTCTGCACACCTTTTGTGTTGTGCCTCGTGCATCTCTGTCTTCACCACCAGGCCCTGTATGTCGTCCTCATTCTCAGCAGCCTTTGCCTTCACAACCCGAAGCTCCTGCTCCTGGGTCTTTTGCTCCTCCTTTAGCCCTTCAATCGCCTGTAATATCGGGGCCAACAGCTCCTTCTTCATCTCCTTTTTAAGTTCTTCCACGCAACGCCGCAGGAACTCTTGTTGGTCAGGGCCCCATATTAAACTGCCTCCTTCCGACGCCATCTTGCTTTGTGCTTGCCTTCCTTGCCGCTGCTCTAGAGGATCCACCGCAATCCGGCCACTTTCCTCTCCTTTTTCCATCCGTGTCCAGGGGGGATTCCCTTCTGGTTTACCGCACAGTGTTTTTAGCCGTTACAATTGCCGTTGGGGCTCCTATTAAGAGCCCAAAAGTCCTTTCCACCAGGAGCTGCCGAAACGTGCGACTTAGCTGGTCATCGCCGCACCTGGAAGTCCCCTGCACATGATCTTAACCAAACGTTTCCTTTTTACATAGTTACAGCAGCGTTTGTAGATTGTTCTTTTTTGCTAATTTACATTTATATCCTATTCTCCCTATATCAGTTTCTTGGTCCTCCTTTACTGTATTCCAAGATGTGACCAATCCTCAGGTTTATTACTGTTTTCGGCAACTTTATAGGCCTTCTAATCTTATGCAATCCCGAACTTTGTTAGCCATAGTTGACTAACTTTTCTCTTTGGTTTTTTGTGCCTTGAAGGAATGCATAATTGCTGTAAACTATGTAATAATTCTTTAATGACCTTTACCTATGTCCATTACCTATGTACCATCACATTCTTTAATGTATTTTCCCAATCCACTTCAGTCAATTTGCCCCTCATACATTCATATTTCCCTTTATCAGATGTAACGCCCTGGCTTCAGATTAAACTACCTCACTTTCAAACATCATGTAAAATTCTATCATATTATTGCCACTCATCCCTGAAGATTCTTTTCCAACAGGATTATTGATTATTGACCGTTACATGATACTAGATCTGAAATAGCCTGTTCTCTAGTCAGTTTCTCAACATACTGTTCTAGGAAACAATCTCTAACATACTCCAGAAACTCGTCCTCTAAGAGTCCACAGCATTAGTGTTCATTAGGTTTACGCAGTCTATATGCAGATTGGAATCACCCATTATTACTGTATTACCCATGCTGCATGCTTCTCTAATCTCCTGATTAATACCATGCACCACATTATCACTCCTGTTTGATGGCCTCTAAACAATTCTTACCAATGTTTGCTGCCCCTTGCTGTTTCTCAGCTCCACTGAAACAAATTCCACAAATTCTGATCTGAAATCCTCTGTTCCCATCCCTTATTATCAGCGCAACACCACCTCCTTTCCCTTTTTCCTTGTCCTTCCTAAATGTTGAATAACTTTTGAATATTCAGTTCTGAGTCTTGTTCACCCTGTAGCTATGTGGCAATGAGATCCCCTATTTGAGCTTTTAAATCATCTACCTTGTTGTAAATGGGACGTGCATTCGGAGAGTGTGCCGTTAACTTTGGCTTTTTAACATTCTGCATTCTGAGCCTAGACAATGCTAACCTTTTTCCTGTCTTCTAATTTGACTGGCTACTTTTCTACTTGTTACCAGCTTTACTTCCTTCCAATTTAAGCTCAAGCCCGCCCCCCCCCCCCCCCCCCCCCCCCCCCCGCCCCGGCCCGCCACAATAGCACGAGCAAACCTCCCTGTGAGGATATTAGTCCCGTTTCTGTAAAGGTGTAACCTGTCCATCTTGTTTCTTGTACAGGTTGCATCTGCCCCAGAACTGGTCCGAGTGCCTGAGAAATCTGATGGCCTCCCTCCTGTACCTGTTCTCCAGCCATGCGATCAATCCTCCTATTCCTATGTTCACTCGCACGTGACACTGAGAGTAATTCTGAGGTTACTGCGCTCGAGGTCCTGCATTTAAATTTCCTTCATAATTCCCTAAAGTATGTTTTCAGGACCTGAACCTCTTTCCTACCTATTTTGTTGGAACCAATATAGACCTGATCTCCGGCTGATGACCATCCCCCAGAAGAATGTCCTGTAGCCGCTTGGTGACACCCTTGACCCTGGCACTGGGGAGACAACACACTATCCTGGAGTCATGTTTGTTTGATCCCATGACAATTGGATTTCCTATTGCTATTGCTCTTCCACTCTTCTTCCTCCCTTTCTGTGCAGCTGAGCTAGCCAGGGTGCCACAGCTTGGCTCTGTCTGGACTCCTCTGAAGAACCATTAACCTCACCATTATCCAAAATGGAAAACTTATTTGACCGACATTACAACAATGATTGCACTTCAAAAATACTTGATTAGCTGTGAAGTGCTATGGGCTGTCCTAATGGTTGAGAAAGGAGCTACAGAAATGCAATAATTGCAATAACAATTACATATTGGCAGCTCACTTTATGGCAACGCTCATCTGAGCTCAAGCTTGTTGCGTCTCTGGGATTTAAATAAATACTGAATTACTTGTTTTTATGGAAATTATTCCCCAAAATAAAATCATTTTAAGGTCAAGCACGGTAGCACAGTGGTTAGCACTGCTGCCTCACAGCTCCAAGGACCAGAGTTTAATTCCGGCCTCGGGTGACTGTGTGTGGAGTTGGCACTTTCTCCCCGTGTCTGTGTGGGTTTCCTCGGGTGCTCCTGTTTCCTCTCACAGTCCAAAGGTGTGCAGGTTAGGTGGATTGGCCATGCTAAATTGCCACTCGGTTCCAAAAGGTTAGGTGGGGTTACTGGGTTACCGGGGTAGGGTGGAGGCGTGGGCTTTAGTAGGGTGCTCTTTCCAAGGGCTGAATGACCTCCTCCTGCACTGTAGGGGTTCTATGAAAGTTTTATGATCATCTTTTACAGTTTTTTTTCTGTTTTTTGTGACTATTCATTTTGAATCGTATCTATTTGCAGAAAGCTACATATCTAATGTCAGTAAGTAGCCCCTTAAAAATATGCTGCAAATTTATATTCTTTGGGGGTTTGGATGTCCCTGTCAGAGATCCCAGCTCAGGGATACTCTGTACTTACAGTACACAGCTGTGTCCTGACAGTACACAGCTGTGTCCATCTGGCATTGTGCTTTTCAAACTGGGATATATCTCAGTTGCTATCTGGGGATAGAAGGAATACTCACCAGCAGAAACTCCTGTTGAGCTGAATGCTACCTTTTTAAATTCAGTGCTGCTTAGCACAAACATGGAAGATTGCTGATGCTGAAAATTTCAGTATACAGTTTGAAGTTATTCAGTGATAACACTGGATGTTTATATTTTTGGGTTATTAGGTAGGAGAAAGCTGTTATTATGTTTTTATAACTGCTTTTATGTTTGTTTTAGATATACATCAAAGCATCCTTACATGCATTCCGAGACCATCCATTACAAACGAGGGGTGAGCCAGCAGTTCTCACTTCCTTCTTTTAAGATTGACTTCTCCGAATGGAAAGAAGATGAGGTAAATACTCCTTTTTGTTCATCTTTCCTCTTAATCAGGATTTCCTTTATTTTATTTTTCTCTCCCCAAACTCCTTTCTGTTCTGAAGGAGTAACCCATGGTTCTAAGAGTTTGGTTTCATGCCTCACTTCATGCAGGCGTGCTTCACTTGTGAGCCAGGACTAAGTGCTGTGAGCTGCGCTCCATGGAGTACAAGTCATCACTCAAAGTCAGAAACCTCCAATTCAGTCATTCACCTCCTGAAGAACGAGTAGCGTTTGGAATTAAATGCTAGTTTTGTCAGTGATGCACGTAACCCACAAATGAATGTTTAAAAAAACATTCCCATGATTGACACAGAATCGCAGGACACAATTTCATGCTTCAGGCTTTCACTGAAATGAACCAAATAAAATCAACACGGACTAAACATGACTTAACAGGCAATCAATACACTAAGGGCTGGATTCTCTTGTCTCTGAGCCACGTGTTTCTCGATGACATGAGCTATTCCTGCCTCTTGTCAATGGGATTTCCCATTGAAGATACCCTACAACGCCGGGAAATCTAACTAACACAACCAACATATTGACATGTTTCTACTTTATGCTGTACACCCAGTAGTTATATAGCCTTGAAGATTGTAAGGACCTTCCTGTTGATCCCCTTATTTCCCATTTCTTTGTCGTTATCATGTATCTTCACCTCAAGGATTGCAGCGGTTCAAGAAGACAACTCGCCCACCACCTTTTGAAGGACAACTAGGGATGGGCAATAAATGCTGGCTGAATCCAGTAAGCAAATAACATCCTGTAACAGCAAATAACATCCACATCCCGTAAACAAATAAAAAATACATTTTTCTGTCTATTATTAGCGGCAAGATACTGGCGTGGATAGAGGATTTACTGACTGGCAGAAAGCGGAGAGTGGGGTTAAAGGGCTTCTTTTCAGGATGGCAGCCGTTAGATAGTGGTGTTCTGCAGGCGTCAGTATTGCGACCACAGCTATTCACAAATATACATTAATGATCTGTAAGTGGGAACTGTGGTTTTTGTTGCTACGTTTGTAGATGGTGCAAAGCTATGTAGAGGGACAGGTTGAGTTGAGGACGCAAAGAGGCTGCAGAAGGATCTGGACAGGCTAGGAGAGTGAGAAAAGAAGTGGCAGATGGAATATACTGTGGAGAAGTGTGAGGTTATGCATTTTGGGAGGAAGAATAGGCATAGACTATTTTCTAAATGGGGAAAGACTTCAGAAATCAGAAGAACAAAGGGACTTGGGAGCCCTAGTTCAGGATTCTCTTCAGGCTAACAAGCAGGTTCAGTTGGCAGTTAGGAAGGCAAATGCAATGTTAGCATTCATATCGAGAGGGCTAGAATGCAAGAGCTGGGATGCACTGTTGAGGTTGTATAAGGCTCTGGTCAGACCCCTTTTGGAATATTGTGGGCAGTTTTGGGCCCCGTGTCTAAGGAAGGATGTGTTTGCCTTGGAGACAGTCCAGAGGATGTTCACAAGAATGATCCCCGAAATGAAGGACTCTGTAGTTGAGGACTCTGGGTCTGTACTCGATGGAGTTTAGAAGGATGAGGGGAAGATCTCATTTAAGCTTACAGAATACTGAGATGCCTAGATGGAGTGAAACTGTAGAGGATGTTTCCACTAGTCGGTGAAACTAGAACCCGAGGACACAGCTCAAGACTGAAGGGATGATCTCTGAAATCGGAGATGAGGAGGAATTTCTTCAGCCAGAGGGTGGTGAATTTGTGGAACTCATTGCCGCAGAATCATAAAATCATAGAAGTTACAGTGCAGAAGGAGACCATTTGGCCCATCGGGTCTGCACCGGCCCTTGGAAAGAGCACCCTACGCCTCCACCCTATCCCAGTAATCCCACCCAATCTTTTGGAAACTAAGGGAAAATTTAGCATGGCCAATCCACCTAACCTGCACAGCTTTGGACTGTGGGAGGAAACTGGAGCACTCGGAGGAAACCCTCGCAGACATGGGGAGAAAGTGCAAACTCCACACAGTCATCCAAGGATTAAACCTGGTACCCTGGAGCTGTGAGGCAACAGTGCTAACTACTGTGCAACCATGCAGCCCCAGAAGGCTGTGGAGGCCATGTCATTGAGTGTCTTTAAGACAGAGATAGATAGGGTCTTGATTAATAAGGGGATCAGAGGTTAACGGGAGAAGGCAGGAAAATGGGGATGAGAAACATATAAGCCATGATTGAATGGCGGAGCAGACTCGCTGGGCCGAATGGCCTAAATCTGCTCCTATGTCGTATGGTCTTATGACCTTTTTGATCTATGGATGTTTAATTGACATATACCTTTAAGTCGAGCAGAAGAAGTTAGGAACTCAAAGGTTGCAAAATAGTACACTGCTATGAAGATTTCGATTTTGAACAGAAGAACTCGGGGACATTCTGGCACCCAAGAGATCGGAGGATTTGGTTCGATTGGTTGGCTGGTAGCTAATGGATTGGCCAAAGACTCTATTCTGCCCAGCGACAGACCGTGATTGGGTCCTACTAGGTGGGATGTTTTCAGAGATATCAGGAAGGAAACAGAACCCCCTGGATGCCGAGATCCTCTCTCTTTTGCTCCAAAAAGGTTTCTTGTTTGCAGTTTCTGAATATGCAGCGAAGTCTTGAGATCCTGATGATATTTTCTCGGAATTTATAATTAATTTCAATTGTGTTGCGACTTCAGTCAAGGGGACTGGAATTGACCACATTCTACCCCAGGGTGCCGTAACCAGATTAAGTTCCAAACCGTCTCCAGCTTTTCTGCAGGCTCTCTTCTCCCTGCCATGCCAGGGCAAGTCTTCCAGTGTCCTTAGAAAGTTGCTTCATTCACCCTTCTCCTCCAAAAGGCTGCATGCTGAGTCAATAGGAACTTTCAATAGATTTTTGTTGGGTATGAGTGCCAGAGCAGATGGATGAACAGCTGCTAAACTGAGTTGAAATACTGATTAGCCATGATTTGATGGAATGAAGGAACACACCAAGGCTGAATAGCCTACTCTTGTTCCTATGGGGACTGGACTTGGGTCGGCAGGACACAATTTCAAAGTTTGCACATGACCCAAAACTTGGAACTATTGTGAACCATGAGGAGGACACTGATAGACTTCAAGAGGACAGAGGTGAGTGAAATGCGCAGAGAAATGTGAAGTGATGCATTTTGCAAGGGAGAGGCAACATCAAGGTGGCAATTCCAAAGCAGGTGTAGGAGCAGAGTGACCGGAGTGCTGAAGGTGGTAGGGCAGGTTGAGAAATCAGTTAATAAGCTTCATGGGATTCTGGGTTTTATAAATAAAGGCGAAGAGTACAATGAGGTTATGTGAACCTTTATAAAACACTGGTTCAGCCTCAACTGGATTATTGTGTCCAAGCCTGTGCACTGCTCATTTGGAAGGAAGTGAAGACTTTCGTGAAGGTATTGAAAGAAACGGACAACAAACATGGCGGTAGAGCATGCCGATACAATTGCAGAACCAAACCTGGAAGGACAGATGCCACAGATGCACATATCAGAAAATCCTCTTGCGGAATATGGTCTCTCTCAGTACATGCAGAGAATAGTTGAGAATGAAAAACTGAATGTGGAGAAAACGTTTAAGCAGAAAGTGTATCTGAAATCCTGTCCAACTCTAGTGTATCTGGATCAAATTGTGGTACCCATTCTTTACAAGTCCTTTCAGTTCTGGCAAAAGAAGGACCCTCCCCAGTCCTTTGAATTCTGGGCCGATCACCTTCTGAAGACAAGTCAGTTTGAAGAGACAAATTAGCTTGCACACAGAACTGAAGACTTCAGAAGTTCAATGCAGTTGAGAAGGGAGAATATCACATTTTGTAAAAACAATTAAAGGGAAAAAAATGAATAAATGGAGAAGACCAGAAGATGCACGAAGTGGCCCATTATCTAGAAAATGAATGATAACTGCAGAGCTTCACAATGTTCAGAATTCATATAGTTTTTACATTGATTCTTGATTCAAAAACACATTTATGAGAGATGTTCCAGGGATTAGAGACTTAAATTATATGGCTAGATTGCCGAAATTGGGAATGTTCCCCTGAGAGCAGAGAAGATGAAGAAGAAATTTGCAAGAGGTTTTCAAAAGAATCGTCTGGACTGAGCAGATGAAGAGAAACTTCTTATTGACAGAAAGGTCAATAACCAGAAGTCACCAATATATGGTGTTTGGCCAAAGAACATGAGAACGCAACTTATTTTTAAGTGGCAAGTGGTTAGGATCTGGAATGCACAAACTGTGTGGGTGGTGGAGAGAGGGCCAGTTGTGGCTTTCAGAAGAGAATTGGATAATGATCTGAAGAGAAAAAATGCTGAGCCATGGGGAAAAGGCAAAGATGTGGGACTAGGTGAGTTGCTCTTTGAGAGCTGGCACAGACACAACGGGCTGAATGGCCTGTGCTGTAACCATTTTAATGACGATAAATAGGATGTGAAGTCTTTGGGTAGGGTACAGATGAGATGTACAAAAATGATTTGAGGAATGAGGCACACAGTAACATGGAAAGACTGGAGAAGCAGAGATGGTTCTCCTTGGATCAGTGAAGACAAAGAGGAGATTTAAAAGTGTTGAAAATCATGAAAGGCTTAGATATTACGGAATCCCTAGAATGCAGAAGGAGGCCATTCGGCCCATCAGATCTGTATCGACCCTCTGAAAGAGCACCCCAACCAGGCCCACATCCTATCCCAGTAGCTCCACCTAAACTGTACACCCCTGGACACTAAAGGGCAATTTAGCATGGCCGAGGGGTGGCATTGGCGCAGTGATTAGCACTGGGACTGCGGCTCTGAGGAGCCGGGTTCGCATCTTGGCCCTGGGTCACCGTCCGTGTGGAGTTTGCACATTCTCCCCATGTCTGCGTGAGTTTCACTCCCACAACCCAAAGATGTGCAGGTTAGGTGGATTGGCCATGCTAAATTGCCCCTTAATTGGAAAAGAAATAATCACAATTGGGTACTCTAAATTTTTTTTTTTTTAAATTAGAATGGCCAATCCACCTAACCTGCATATGTTTGGGTTGTGGGAGGAAACTCGTGCAGACACGGGAGAACGTATAAACTCCGCATAGACACGCAAGGCTGGAGTTGAACCCCGGCGCTGTGAAGCTGTGGAGCTAACCACTGTGCCGCCCTAATAGATAGGTGAAAAAGAAGTTGCTGAACAGCCAATAACCGAAGGACAGAGATTTAAGGTGATTGGCAAAAGAATCAGAATATGAAGAGAACCTTTTCGCTCAATGCGGAGTTAGAATTTATTTAGACTTAGCCCAGCAAGTTTTTAAGGCAGTTCTGGAGGAAGAACAGAGGAGTGGAACTAACACTCATTGCTCCCCTGTTTGCTGCTTTGAACCCCTATTGCTGTGTCTGCCGCAGGCACTCTCCCTGCCGCCCCCCACGGGCACTCCGCCGCTTTTTGGCAGGTGCTGTTTGTTATCTCCTTGCCTTTCCCTCCCCTCCCTAGGTCTGTCTCTGTGCAGTGCATGTTAATGCCAACTGCCACTGCAGTCTTGCATGCATTTGCTTTCTCTTTTTCCATCTCTCACTCTGTACTTTAAACAAAACGTGTACAATCAGTCTCCAGATCTGAGCCGCGCTCATTGAAAGGCACCCCCAATTGAAAAATCAACCTGGTAAATGCTTTTCCTGACTCTGATGTGGTTTATAATCTTTATTAGTGTTACAAATAGGCTTACATTAACACTGCAATGAAATTACTGTGAAAATCCCCTAGCCGTCACACTCAGGCTCCTGTTCGGGTACACTGGGGGAGAATTCAGAATGTCCAAATCATCTATTAGCTTGCTTTTCAAATTATCACGCGAATCATTTTTTCCCACACATTGTCTGGTTATTTTGGCTGAACCCCTTGAAACGTTTTTATCAATTGCAAGAGGGCTACAAATGCTGGCTGAGGCTCACTGTTCTAGTGGGGAAAGCCAAAGATCATTTAAGACCCTTTAATCATGTAAATTAGGGACCTATGACCCATTAAGGAACTGTGTGATCACCGTTGGATTCTACAGCATATGCCTGCAACTGTCAGTCAAGGGTAAGTTTTTGTTTCTTTTGGGGAGGAAAAGACACATGCCTGAGGAGCCAGGCATGGCCTACTACTCTCCAAACTCCAAGGGTGTTACAACACTGCCACATGCCTCTTACCATCTCTTTTCTTTCCCCCACTTCCCACTCTAGCTGAGGGCTGCCACCAGCAAGATCGGTAGCCTAAAATAGGTCCAGGGCCAGATCATCCCTAAGTTATTCAAGTAAAGCCCGAAGATTGATTTCTGTGGAAACGCAGGCTCTCATTCTTTGGGGAATGTGCTGCCCCTGTAGTATTGAGACTAATTTCTACACTGTTGTGTTATTTTTATCACAGGCTATATGTAACAGCAGGAAACTGAGTCCAGAGCACATTGCTCCAGTATGGGAGGTAGCTGTGTCCAAAATGGCCTCCTCTGATTTTTATCTGCTAACCAAATAGTGTTCTTTATGGATTTTATACAGAAGGAGTTTGGCTTTAGCATTCATTTACAATAAAGAATCCAGTCTAATTTCTCCACACTGATTTAGAATGATTTAGCAGAAAGTACTGGGATAGTTCAGTTAGGATCTGTTTTGCAGCTGATAGTGGGTGGGCATACAGAAAATTCAAAATCCGATCACTGTTTGGGAAAAAGCAGAGTTCTTTTTTTAATATAAGAAAGGCAGTTTTGTAAAAAAAAAACATGGGGTTAGGGGTTGCATCTTAAAAATGAAATGGCATGAAAGCACTTGACAAAGAGAGGGAGCAGACTTGAGACGAGCTATACAAATTAAATATTTCATTCAAAATGCTGAAGCCCCACCATGAATAAGCTTTGCAAAATAATATAGATTATCATAGAATTTACAGTGCAGAAGGAGGCCATTCAGCCCATCGGTTCTGCACCGGCTCTTGGAAAGAGCACCCTACCCAAGGTCAACACCTCCACCCTATCCCCATAATCCAGTAACCCCACCCAACATTAAGGGCAATTTCAGACACAAGGGCAATTTATCATGGCCAATCCACCTAACCTGCACATCTTTGGACTGTGGGAGGAAACCGGAGCACCCGGAGGAAATCCACGCACACACGGGGAGGATGTGCAGACTCCGCACAGACAGTGACCCAAGCCGGAATCGAATCTCGGACCCTGGAGCTGTGAAGCAATTTTGCTATCCACAATCCTACCGTGCTGCCTATAAAGTTTAGAAACCTTAATAGCTGCTGTAAATAGGTTTAACTTTAATAGAAGATAGACTGTTGGGACTTGAAATAAAAATAGAAAACGCAAATATTCAGCTGATTGGCCAGCGTATGTAAAAAGAACAGGCCTCAGAATTTAACTGTTGACCTAGGTCAAGAGTTCTGATTTGTTTTTCTAATCCTTTGATAGCACAATTTATGATCATAGATTATCATAGAATTTACAGTGCAGAAGGAGGCCATTGGGCCCATCGAGTCTGCACCGGCTCTTGGGAAGAGCACCCTACCCAAGGTCAACACCTCCACCCTATCCCCATAACCCAGTAACCCCACCCAACACTAAGGGCAACTTTGTTCACTAAGTGCAATTTATCATGGCCAAACCACCTAACCTGCACATCTTTGGACTGTGGGAGGAAACCGGAGCACCCGGAGGAAACCCATGCACACAGGGGGAGGATGTGCAGACTCCGCACAGACAGTGACCCAAGCCTGAATCGAACCTGGGACCCTGGAGCTGTGAAGCAATTGTGCTAGCCACAATGCTACCGTGCTGATCTGAAAGTAATGCACTTTTAATTTCAGCACAGCACTTTTAATTTCAGCACAACACTCACTGACTCTAATGTAGTCTTTTGTCAAATGTCTGATGCATGATAGTACTAACAATGAGGAACTATTTTCAAACTGAACCTTGTGCTCTGCAATCCCACAAAGGAGTAGTTATCTTCAAAATGATAGCCCTGACAATGCTATGTCACCATACTATATGCTTTTACCTTTTGTTTGAGCACAAGTATAGCTAACCCTGAAAGTGGTCAACTTCAAAGTAGCTCGCTAAAATGTTTTGAATTGCTTTGTATTACATATTTAAAAAAGTATCCTTTGAGCTGGTCACACGGCATGATTTCATTGTCAAGAGTGGACTTATAACAACGTTCTGATTATCTTTTGAGTACTGTTGTGTGTTCCGTGTAGGCAATTAATATATCACAGCAAATTACATAAAAGCTAGAAATTATTAAATGCCAACACTGGATTGATGCCTTAACTAGTGTAATTAAAATGCAAGTACTGGAAATATTTGAAATTGTGCGATGTAGATTGTTTAAGCTTTTCAAAAGAACTCTCAGATATCACAAAAGTAGTAAAACCCTACAAACCATTATTAGCAGTTGAATGTAGACATCGGGCCTGGACTTTCCTTTTGGGTTTTCAAGATGCGAGCTGTGCCTTTTTGCGGTTTCCAAAATGCGCACCACACTCATGATTGACTTTCCTCTGGATTTTATTTTTTTCAAAACTGTCCTTGTGCAGTTTACAAGCCACAATGCAGTGTGGGAGGAAGGTGGATGAGGAGGCAGGCTGGTTCGAAGGCCCGAGTCAGTCCTCCAGGACAGCAGCCCAGGTCCAACATTGTTCTTGTGCCCCTTAAGCCTTCTTTCCCCATGTCCTCTCCATGCCCCTATGTATCCTCCTTAACCATTTAACCCATATCCACTACGTGCAGTCCTCTGGGACCATGGGTGCTGGTGAAAAGAATTAAACCTGTAACAATCGAATGAAACTCTTATTCTAACTTCTCTTATTGATATTTTTTAAAAAACTTTTAGTTGTATGGAAAAGAATACCGTGAAGTGGACAGTAATTGTGCAAACAAAAAACATGTATTCAGAAACCACATCAAAAGCAGATTGTTATTTCAGCTTCTTAAAATGGTTGTTTCCTGAGCAGCTGTGTCAACAGAGCTGCATACTGCAGTCACATTTGGAACTCAACAAAGCATTCAGTGGCCACAGCTATCAAAACATTAGCTTTCTGCTCCAGACCCTCTGAAATTGAAAGGACAGGTGGTTAGATTTTTTTTTTAACCTGCAACAGTCAGACAATTTCTTGGAAAGTAAAATATATCTGGCCATTTAAATTTCAGCATAAAATATGACAGGAGAGTTAATCAGAACATTTTTGTACAGTTTGAAAGTATTATGGCATTTTCTCTATTGGGAAAAGTACTGTAATGCATGTCAATACTTGCATAATTGTGGTCAATATAATTGTCAGCGCATCCTTGTCAGACAGAACGTATGATCAATCACTGCATTAAAAAACACATCTATATTACAATGCAACATCTATAGTGACATCTTAAAATATCAAAATATTTAACATTTAGCTTTCAGAATGCTTCAGATTCCTTCGCGGGCTTCCTGCAATAGCAACCAACTCCCCAAGGAGCTGTTTCTGAAACCTGCACCAACACATGAAAATAGCTTGGGGAAGGAAATTCAGTGACCATGATATTGTGCACCTAAGGCCTTTCCGACCCGTGAAAATGCCAGATAGAAATAGCGTGGTGTTGTAAGGGTAGAGGAAGTTTGTTTTTGCCGTCAAAGTAAACGCAATTTCAGGTTTTCCGACTCCTGCCTTCATTGGAAGATGAAAATCTGTCCCATGGTGTTTCAAGAAAACCACTATGTGGAAGCGCTTTCAGTAATTAATTGCTTCTAATAGGTTGTGTATTTTTAAGGTACCTTTATTTTCAAAGGAAATCAAAGCTGAGGGACTCCTTCATAGAACGACAAGATTTCTACTTTTTTGGAAACATGTCCTTTTGATGTCAGGCAAAAGACCTGGTAAAGCTAACATTCATACTACCTTGTGGAAATTTCCAAAAGAATCGCTACATGACTTATCTCTGTGGGGTGCCATTGTCTTCAGGTCACTGCCGCAAACTTCACTTCCTAGCCGCCCACTCCATCGCTCTCCATGACAGCTCTGAGGCGAGACCAGTTTGTTCACATCCTCTGTTGTTTTTGACCCAATATGAGCTTCTGACTGCATATCTGTTGCATCACCAAGACAACCCATTCAACCTCGTAATATCAACTCTGCCTGAGGTTATCTTCTGCTGAAACTCTCATCCATGCCATGGTAACTTCTGGACTTGATTGCAGTGCTCTCCTCGCCAAAGTCCCTTTGTTGGCTCCTCGTCTGGTAATGGCCCAATTTTAAAATTTGTATCCTTGTAATTAAATATCTCCATGGCTTAACACTTTCTTATCTCTATAACACCTCCACCATCACAGTTCTCTGACATCTCTGCATTCCCTGAATTGTGACCTTATGTGTACTCCCAATTATCATTGCTCCATCATAGGCTGTGCCTTCTGCTTCATAGGCCCTAAGTGTTGGAATTCCCTTCCAACACCTCTCTGTCTCTCTACTTCTCTTTCCTCCATTAAGATATTCCTTAAAAGATACTATCAAAGATACTCTGACCAAACTCTTTGTCATCTGTCCTAATTTCTCCTTTGGTGGCTTGGTGTCAAATTTTGTTTGATTACTACGCTGAGAAACTTCTTGTGATGTTTCACTACTGTTGTACATTGAAACAGATGCGTTCTGAACTTCAACATCAGACTTCTTTATAAATAATGGATATTCAAAAATGGATATGTACATTGCAGTTAAAATTGTAATTATGCTTCAATGTCATGTTTGTACTTCCTCTCTAAATATTTTAAAAGAAACGTATCTAAACTTTTCATTTTGCAGTCATTAGGATAGCTCTCACAAAATTAAAAAATTGTATCAGAGGAACAACAATTTATACTGCATGAGACGAGAGTGCTTTGAGCGAGAAACCAGTTTTATTCTGCATGCTTTTGTTTAGATAAAAGAGGTGCAAAGTGTGCACATGTTCCTTTCTTTCAAACAGCCATTCCCTGGTTCATTCCCCAGAGCAATGCCTTGCCCAATCGGAGTCAACCTGCCTAGTTTGAATTTGAACAAAGCTGGGTAGCTAATTGTTTTGGGTTGCATTCTCCATGGCAACCTCTCCATCAACCTGAGTCCACTTCTCAACTGATAGATTTATTTTGACCATGTAAGCAGAGAGAAAATGAGGTTGGTTGCATTGTCTGACTGGTAAGGCTCTAAACCGGCAAAATATGTTGTGAGGAACTGAAGCTCCATCTAATGGTTTAGTTGGGGATCTATGCTAACTGACTTAATATTGGGAAATCCTATTTATGTGCCATATAGGAGTGTGACAGGAATGATGACGCACAAAAAAAGTAATGTACAACAATCTTGATGGATTTTTTTGAAAAGCAAAATGGGTGTTAATTTGGTTCAGATGTCTTGGAACCTATTTCAATTGTTATAACATTTAATTTGTGAACTCACTATCGGAAAAGATCAGAGAGGCAGAAACCCTTGTATCATTTCAAAAAGTACTGGGATGCGCACTTGAAGATTACAGACCAAGAACCAAAAGTGGGATTTGACTGTATGGCTCCTTGTCACTTGCATAGATGTTCCTTAAAAGACCAAATGGTATTCTCCTGTGCTCTGTTTCTATGATTCTGTTTATATCGTATTCCATTGTTTTAGACTTTGTAGTGTTGGTAAAGAGAAGCAATATCATTTTAAGAAAGTAAATACATTCAATCTATTTCTATCTGGTGTTGTAAGACTTCTTACTATTTCTATCTGAGCATCATAGAATTGTGATTTTTGGCTTTTGTCTTTGTAAAATGTTTGACAAGAACATCCATCTTTTTTTAACATTACGTTAGTTCTGAAATGAATGTCAGTTTGACACAATTTCTGGTATACACTGATTTTTTTTTCAGCCTGTCTAGAACCGCGCATTAAAAAAAATAATTGCATAACTAATTATTTTCCTCCAAAGTCTTTGCTCAACAAATTGCAATACGCTCTATGCTATAACTCTGTGAAGAACTGCAAGATACCGAATTTTGACCATGTGATCGTTACTTCTTTGTATTTGTTGATAACTTGATATAAATGTTTATGTGATTTGTTGAAATATTTATAATTTCAATTGAAAACTGAGCAGGTATAAAAGCATAATTGTCTTTTCATGTTAAAAGTAGATTTCTGTCAACTTTTATGTGCTACATTCAAAACAATGGAGTATTCAGAATCTCTACAATATTCTTGACCTTTTAAACTATGAAGGTCTTGACTTTCTGTAATGTTGATTGCCCAACCTGTTTCCATCAGCTGTTTAGAAAGACTTTGTTTTGATGAAAATAGTTTACCATGCAGAGCAAAGAACACAGTGGCTACAAACATATATCCCAGAGACAGAGTGCAATTTCTGTTTATGGGAAACTAACAGTCATCTATTTAAATTATTTTTGTGTCTGTTATCTTGCTCACTCACAGTCACATGAATTACATGTTGCAATCCTGTAACTTTAACTGAAAAGGCTTTATCAGATTTTGGCCTGATTTGGAATTAAATTACTTGTGCAATTTTAAAAAAATATCGGGCATTTTGAGACATGTCAAATCTACATGGACAGCCTCATTTTGGGCACCTATTTATTGTCTACATTTTTTTTTGTTATAAGCCAGACAACAGGAGTGAGCTTTAGAAGGCACATTGTGTCCGTGCTCTCTTTCAGGTGGTATTTAAAAAAAATTCTCCTCCATTTTCACATTTTCTCCCACATTTACATCCATCAACAATAAACAATAATCAGCAAGATATGTCAGTCCCCATAATAACAACAACGATCCCATCTACCCACCAACCCCCAAACCTCAACCCGCATGTTTACATAAACAAATTACAAAAATAAATCAGGGGTTACCCGTAGTCACCCTTAATCTTACACAGCTCCCACCCCCCCACCCCAGGCCTCCAGCTCCTCCCGTCCACTGCCTCTTGTAAAACTCCTCCCCCTACCCTCGGTTCCTTCCTCCCCCAACTTTCCACCTCGGCTGGACCACTCGGATCCTGTTCTGCCAGGCTCCGATGGCCGCAGCCCCTCCCCCCACCTCACTCCCGTTCACTAGCCGGCACACACCGGCCAGCGTGGAGGCCCCCGCCCGGGTCCCTTTCCCACGTGCCCGGCCCCAGGAAAGCCCAAAGATCCCCTTTTAGCACACAAACCCCGCCTATCCACCTACACCCCAAAGAACTCATTTCGAGTGAAAGTCCCGTCCCTTCCCTCGTCCAAATATATACCACCTTGGCTCCTTTAATCTCTACACCCGCGGGCAGTGATACAAAAAAGATGAAAATACAGTCATGAGGTTACATCGGCACATGGCCATTCCTCAGTTTGTCAGTTCTGCCACAGTCCTTCTGCTTTCGCAAACTCCTCCGCTGCTTCCGCCGTTCCAAACTACAAGTCCCTGAGCTTGTAAGTCACCCTCAGCTTCGCTGGATATACAATGCCGCACCGCAGCTTGCTAATGTACAATGCCCTCTTCACCCGGTTGAAGGCAGCCCGCCTCCTTGCCAGCTAACCGTAAAGTCCTGGTATACATGTATACCAGCTCCAGCCCACTGCACCACCCGCTTCTGCTTGGCCCAGCTCAGGACCTTCTCCTTCACCCTGTACTTACGGAAGCACAGGTCACTGCCCTTGGCGGCTCACTCGCCTTTGGTACAGGCCTCCACGACCGATGAGCCCGATCCAGTTCATATTGGGAGGGGTCCTCCCCCTCCCCCAGTAGTTTTGCCAGCATCGCGGCAAAATACTCAGTCGGCTTCGGTCCTTCAACTCCTTTGGGCAGCCCCACAATCCTCAAGTTCTGTCGCCTGGATCTATTTTCCAGGTCTTCCATTATTCCTCGCAGATCCTTGTTAGTATCCGTCACCTTCCGCATCTCTTTCCCCATCGAGGCAAGTTGATCACCGTGCTGCAATAACGTCTCCTCCACTTCCTTCAGCGCCTCCTCTTGCTCTCGCACCTCCGCCACTGCGCTCGCCACCTCCGTCCTCACCGGGGAAACCGCCTCCTTCCCCAGCACACTCAAAACCTCCCTCATCTCCTTCCTCACCGTCTCCATGCATTTCGCAATCTGCGCCAACTGCTTTTCAAATTCCGCAGCCATCACCTTGGTTATTTCTTCAGCCGTAAGCAGTGCGGCCTTCCCTGGTGCTCCAGCCTCCATTTTTCCTGGTGACCCCGCGGTGACCTTTCCACGCCCCGACGGACCTGCAGCTGGTTTTTTTCCGGCCGTTTTTCTGCTCACCCTCTACATTTTTCTTTGTTCTTTTTTTCCTCTTGTGTCTTCTTAGTGCCTCCTCCATGCCTTCTCCCTTCTTCTGCCGCCTCCGCGGACCCTGGGACCGGGCTTAAAGCCCCGAAATTGTCGTTCCCGAGCGGGGGCTCACCATTCTGCGGCCGCCTCCCACCCGCCGTCACCGGAAGCTCCTCTTTCAGGTGGTATTGAGACGGGGCTCCACAATTAATTGCAACTGTTAGGCCAACCTTCTATCTTTATCCATGCTTGAGGTTAAACAGTGAATATTGGTTGTTTACTGCAAGATTAGAACATTGGATTTAAGCTCCCTTATACATCATTGGCTCTATTGACACCGAACTCCACTGATGCCGGTGCAGTTCACGTACTAATAAATTTATAAAAAGCTGGGTGAGAATAGCCAAGCCCAAGCTCCCCATAAATAACTCTGGATGAGTTTTCATTGTGTCGTTGCTGCAATGCATAATTTAACATTCTGTTTATAATATTGTGTAAGAATGTACATAGCTGTCACTTTCATTGTTCGTAATAAAGTATTAGCAGAGGTTTTTCTTTAAGTTTCAAATCTAGCCTGCAGGTTAAATTTCTATCAATTGTTTCACATTTAATTCATTTTGGGTTATTAATTTAGACTTTGTGTGGAAAACAAAGACCGTTTTAAGGGATTTATGCCTGTATTGGTAAACATTAGAAATAATGTATAGTTTTAAGTGTGTTTAATTTAATATTTCTGTTCGTAGAAAACCTATAGTCAGAAATCTATGCGTGGGGTTAGTTAAGTTCCAATTGTGTTTCTCTTGTGTTTAATGAGGGCTCTGGTGTGAATGGTAAATAAAGCAGAGGCATGCAGTATTGCTTAGCAACTGGGGCCTTGTAAGGTAGAGTTTAGTTTTAGCTGAATTTGTGGCCAATTGGAGATAGGATCTCTGGGGGTGAACATTTGTCAACTCTGCCAGAAGAAAGACTGGACAGGATGGTGTTATGCTTCAAAGAATATATCGCTGCTGGTAAAGAGTCACCTGATATGTAGTGACATCAGCAGAATGTTTGCACAGGCTTTGCAGTTCTTCACCTTAGATTGTTCGAGCAACATCTCTTAATAAAACCTCGCATCATGTTTGAAAGAATCCAGAGTGTGGGCACCTCCTGTACCTTTTGTGGTGAACAAAGACATATAATAAAGGAGAGCTGCAAAGAAGCAGACTTCCTAAAGTACAAGTTACAGTCCAGACAATCACGGAATTGGGCCAGAAAGAATATTTAAGATACCTGAAGTTAAGCGAATAGAGACCAAGGTATTTATCAGAAGAATTCAACGAAGAATAAACCAAGTGTCCTGAGTTTAAAATAAATAATTGAGTAACCAGATTTAAAGTGGGATAACAAAGGAAAAACAAATGCCTGATGCCATTTTATTACAGTCTGGGAATCGAGAGTTAAAGCAATTGTGAGCAGTTTGCACTGCAGTCGAGACAAAGACATCCTAAAGGGGTTGATGTGAAATCCTGGACTGAATTTGCTGTTAAAAGTGGAGTGAAAGCTTTGTTTAAAAATATCATTTGGAAAACCTGGTCTAGATTTCTGAAAGCAAACCGCTAAGGAAAAATATGAGGAGAGAAGATTTTAAAGCATATTTTTGGAAGCGGAGTTTGGGATCCATCATGTGATTATCTGGGGGGGATTCGGAGAAGAAATCCAGTCACTAACTTGGGTTCAGAATGGAGTGCGTGTATTTGACCACCGTTATCTTGCGAACTTAAAGGGACTTTGTATTAATGAGACCGTTGTAGCTTAAGATGTACTTTGTAATCCATGCTAATCTTTAAATCTGTGTGTATTTGTTAAGATAAGGGTGGGGAGGGAAGAAGTATTGTAGCATAATCCAATTTCTTAATGTTTAATGTTTTATCGTTGTTAAAATTAATCAGCGGTCCTGTGACCCTGTTGCTTCACGTTTTAGAACAAAATTAAAAGTTACCTTTTTTTGAGCCAGGATTCCATTCTGGAATTTTCCCGTCCAGTTATAACATCAACTGGGATCATAAATTCAAAAGTTAATAATTGCATTTTAAATGATACTGTTTACACCTGGAAAAATGAAAATGCTGAAAATACTCAGAACGTCTGGCAGCATCTATGGAGAACAGAGTTAATGTTCCAGACCATGACCTTTCATCAGAAGCTTCCAGTGAAAGATCACAATTTGAAACATTAACTCTGTTTCGCTCTCCACAGATGCTCTTATTGATTATTTCCAGCATCTTCAGTGTTTATTTCAGACTTCCAATGTCAGTATTTTGCTTTTGCACCAATAATAGTGGCCCATTCCTGCCCCCGCTGAATGAACTGTTGCTATAATTACACAATTATTAATTGCAGTTGAACAAACCTGTTTATAATTATATTCTTGACTATTCTTCTAAAGACTCTTGGACCAGCCTACAGATTTTTAAATGACAGCCTGGAATTTATGGAGTTTTTGGCATTGAACTGTCAATGTTTGCCATCGTAACCCTCTGATCTGATCAATCTCGGGATTTGATGCAAGCGCACATTAACATTAAAGCCCTGAATTTGTGGTATATCATTTACTACTCTGACACATGTTGCATGGTATATGCTCTCCCTCCAGATCCAGCAATCAGTGAGATCAGTTGAGCTGGTGAGAACTCCCCCTTTTACACTCTGATATCACCGTTGAGCTTTGTTCACTGAGGTGTAACAGGCTTTTTAAACAGATCTGAGTAATAACTATGGCTGAACAGCTAATCTGGCCCTGAAAAAGTAATTCTACATTTTTAACAATGTCTTTATTATGATTAATTCCGAGATTTTTAAAATAAAATTTTCAGATTAATTTATTTTATTTGCAGTTTGTTTATAATATTTCAGTTACCAAAGCCCCCATAGTTAAGTCCCAATCTGTATTTTACTGTCTGTAAATTTTGTAACGGGAAAAGTGATTTGATTATCAGTGTGCTTCATTTCCTAGTTACCTGAGAATTGCTACTTGGGCAGCTTGATAACATAATTGCAGCTCAGCACTGGGAATCCGCATTAAACTATTTGAGAGTTAAGAATCTAATTGCAGAGATCACTGGATCTCTCAGCTCTGCTTTCTTCCAGGTCAGCGGTGAATGCCCTTGCTTTGCTACTGACTGCAAAATCCAGGCCAATCATAGAATTTACAGTGCAGAAGGAGGCCACTCGACCCATTGAGCCTTTACCGGCCCTTGGAAAAAGCACCCCATCCAAGCCCACACCTCCACCCCATCCCCGGACACCCAGTAACCCCAACCAAGAGACACTAAGAGCAATATTATCATGGCCAATCCACCTAAACTGCACATCTTTGGACTGTGGGAAGAAACCCACGCAGACAAGGGGAGAACATGCAGACTCCGCACAGGCAGTGACCCAAGCCGGGAATTGAACCTGATAACCTGGAGCTGTGAAGAAATTGTGCGAATCACTGTGCTTCCCATGGAACTTCATTAAAAAACACAAGGAGAAAGTACAACAGAAGAAATGGAGACCTTGGGGACGGTTTCCTGGTTGCGTTGCGCCTGGCACATATCCCACTATGCCGGGAAAATAGGCATTTTCCCGGGACAATATGCTCCCGACCCACTGCAGCTGCCGTAATCTGGTTCATGCCTTTGGGCCTGAACGAGATTAGCATACTTAAATCAGCATTTAAATATGCTGACCGCGATTCTCCGAACCCGCCACTGCTGCCAGTGAGAACGGAGAATTTGGGGCTTAACCAAAACTCCATTCACTGCAGTGGGACTGGTGACTCCCCTGGCGTGAACGGACGGAGAATTATATAGCACCTCAAAACAACTGAAAGTGCTTCACAAAAGAATTGCTTTGAAGTCACGTGACAATTGCTGTGTAGAGTCCTTTTTAAGAATATCTGTATAAAGTATTGTTTTCTTTTATAAATTTAGAGTACCCAATTAATTTTTTTCAATGAATGGCCAATTTAGTGTGTCCAATCCTCCTAACTTGGGTTGTGGGGGCGAAACCCATGTAAACACGGGGAGAATGTGCAAACTACACATGGACAGTGACCCAGAGCCGGGATCGAACCTGGGACCTCGGCGCCATGAGGCAGCAGTGCGAACCACTGCTGTATAAAGTATCATTCATGCATAATTATGCTGTTTCTATCTAAATGAAATGTGCAGCATGTACAAACACTGGAGAACAAGTAGAATTATTTTTGTAAGTTCCAATATTTTAATTTTATACACTGTTTCCGAAATGTGTGATGAAGCTGTGACATACATTTCCTTCTATAAGTACAGGATGTTCTCTTTGGAATTGTCAAAAAATCTGAAACTTATTCCAAACATTATTGATCTTTGGCCTTAAGTTAATTGGTAAATAATTAAAACTGCATTTCCGGTGATAATGAACTTCTTGACTTGGAGCATTTTTATTTGCTTATTTGCCCGGGACAATATGCTCCCGACCCACTGCAGCTGCCGTAATCTGGTTCATGCCTTTGGGCCTGAACGAGATTAGCATACTTAAATCAGCATTTAAATATGCTGACCGCGATTCTCCGAACCCGCCACTGCTGCCAGTGAGAACGGAGAATTTGGGGCTTAACCAAAACTCCATTCACTGCAGTGGGACTGGTGACTCCCCTGGCGTGAACGGACGGAGAATTATATAGCACCTTAATTTAAAAAATAATATATAGTGAGGTTGCCTTGTAAAGTACATTGAGTCTTGCTGTGAAATTTAGAAAGAAGTTTACATTTGCATGTAAAATTTCAGAGTGTACTAAAACCATTGGAACATTTGATATCTTTTTAAGGGTACAGGTAATTCTCTTGATTACTGATAATTGCTTCACCAGGCTCAAAATTGCATCCTCTTTTAGCCTCTTCATTGAGCAACTTCATTTGCCCAGGTTTTAAGGGAGGAATGACTCTGTAACTGTCAGCTTTCGCTGCCATTGCTCCTCTGAAACTGGCAGCAGATTCTACAGTCCATGCAATGCGCAGTTAAAATTGGAAATCCAGAAGTTGCAGTTATTAATTCTACACTTCTCGAAAGGGTGCACTGTTAGATCTTCCAAAGCTGCAATTAATTAGAAATCAATGAACTTGTGCTCTGAGGGCAACTTTCCTTGGGTTTTCACAGTGAGACCATGTCGAGTGAAGCATAATTAGGTTCTTAGCGGCATACTATGTTTAAAATTTCTGCTAAATTACCCTCACTAGCTCTGAAAGAGTATGCTTAAATTTGTTGGTTCGGATTGCCTCCATTATGACCAAACATTTCACATTTCTGAAATCATTTTTTTTTAGGAAAGCTTGATATTTTAGCTTTTTTATCCCACCAATATATCCCAATCAATGCACTACCTGTAAAATTTGCAAGTTAGAAAGAAATAATTTGTTTTTTGTTTACCTCCTGTTTGTTGTCTGTGGGAATACTTCAATATGACTGTTGCTTATCCTGCTTAATGGCATCACTGTTGGTGGATGCCTCGTGACCCACTTAACCTGACACTAGAAACAAATGTCAGGAAAGACAAAGTCTGCACCAAGGAGATTGCCAGATCCTGGTGGGCAACTACGCCAGCAGTGGGCACCTTTACTTCACTGCTGATAGCAACATCCAATCCCGGGATTTAAGGTTCCATCTTGACTTTCTTCTCCTCCTGTCTCTCAAATTTTTTGTTTCTGTCATCCTCCCTAAATCTCTTCCCTTATCTAAGCAATCCAACCTGTATTTGCCTCAACCATTTTCCAATTTCCACATTCTCACCTCGCAGAGTAAAGAGAAAAATACCTTTTTGTTTCAGAGTCCATTGAGGATTTTATTGAGTAAAATATATGGCTCTGAGCTTCGCAACATTAACTTCTATCTGCGATTTGATTTTTATTTATATAATTCATTCCGCTTTACCAACATCACAAAAACTTTAGGTTATTTCACAAATTAACAATGTGTTTCATCTTAGTATAATTTGCAAATTTTCATATCGACCTCTTGATGACTAAATCAAAATTATGAATCTACATTGAACTGGCATTTGAACTGAATCTTGTAGGGCATCTCTTCCACTTCCAACCACTCTGATTTCCCTAATTAACAAGCTTTAATAATAGAATAGAATTCCTACAGTGCAGAAGGAGACCATTCCGGTTTGCACCGATCCTCTGAAAGAGCACCCGACACGGGCCCACTCCCCTGTCTTATCCCCATAACCCCATCTAACCTTTCGACCCGAAGGGGAAATTTAGTGTGGCCAATCCACCTAACCTGCGCATCTTTGGACAGTGGGAGGAAAATGGAGCACCGGGAGGGAACCCACGTGGGGACAATGTGCAAACTCCACACAGTCGCTCAAAGTCAGAATCGAACCCGGATCCCTGAAGCTGGGAGGCAGCAGTGCTAACCACTGTGCCACCCACATGTGGTACCTTATTGACATTTACCTTGTCAAAAGCTTTCTTATGTTTCATATGAGTATAATGTGGGAAAATGTGACGGTGATCACTTTTGGTAGGTAGAACAGAAAAGCAGAATATTTTTTTAATGGTGAGGAAAGGTGTAATTCAGACAGATTTGTGTGACCTCGTACATAAACAAAGTTAGCATGCAGGTTAGCAAACCATTAGAAGTCAAATAGTAGGGCTGCCGCAGTGTGTTGAGGACCCGGGTTCGATTTCGGCCCCAGGTCACTGAGGAGTTTGCACCTACTCCCTGTGTCTGTTTTCATTAGACATGATAGAGGTTTACAAGATTATGAGGGGCATGGATAGAGTAAATGGGCAGGCACTCTTTCCCAGGGTGGAGGGGTCAGTCACTAGGGGACATAGGTTTAAGGTCCGTGGGGCAGAGTTTAGAGGAGATGCGCGAGGCAGGTTTTTTATACAGAGAGTGGTGAGTTCCTGGAAAGCGCAGCCGGGGGAGTTTGTGGAAGCAGACACTTTAATGGCATTCAAAAGGCATCTCGACAAATACATGGATAGAATGGGTTTAGAGGGATACTGCACTAGGAAGTGCTGAAGGTTTTGGTCAAGGGTGGTATCATGACCGGTACAGGCTTGGAGGGGCGAAGGGCGTATTCCTGTGCTGTATTGTTCTTTGTTCTGCGTGGGTCTCACCCCCACAACCCAAAAAGATGTGCAGGGTAGGTGGATTGGCCATGTTAAATTGCCCCTTAATTGGAAAAATAAGAATTTGGTACTCTAAATTTATTTTGAAAAAGGAAGTCATATTGGCCTTTATTGTAAGGGGTCAGGCGTGCACGTGTAATAAAGCCTTGCTGCAATTGTAAGATCTTTAGAACCACACCTGGACTGTTTTGGTTTCCATATTTAAGGAAAGATATATTTGCATTGGAGATGGGACAGCAAAAATTCATGTGATTGATCACTGAGATGGGGTGTCCTAATTTGAAGAGAGTCGAGAATTATCACAATTTAATCATTCAGGATCAGGTGCAACCACTATGCTGAGATGTTGAGTTTAATCCGAGATTAACAAGTAAAGAAAATACTAGTTACATAGTAAAAACATACGACTGGCAAGTTGCAAGTACCGGTCCGGTCAAGTAGGCTGTCTGGCAATCACAAACAGCTTGCTCTTTTTCCACTTCTCTTATTGGTGCCCCAGGTTTTCTCGAATTCTCGAACCACTCGGTTGTGTTGAACGGAGTTGGCTTTCAGAGTCCTGCACTGATCCTATCTAAAGTGTCTCACTTTATATCATTTACAGAGGTGGATGCCTGGATGGATTATTGACGAGCTATTTTTATCCTATAAAGATTTACGTCATTTTAATATATCCTACAAGACGTAGAGTTCTTTGGCTAAACCCTGGTTTGAAAATCCCGCCTTTATTGCCATTCATCTGCCGTTAGGGTTTTAAACCGTTTCATGTACTCAGGCCTTCATCAATCACTCTTAGCTCATCTTTCCCTTGGTGTATGTCAAACTGTTCACTCTGATCAGATTCACCTTCACAGTGATGTTCCATCTCCGGCATCAAATTAACTCACAAATGATTTTGTTGTTGATATCTATTCCACTATTAATTAGTTATATCTAAGACTGTTCGTAAGGCATGTAACAAAATGTTCATAATGGTTGAAAAACCGCAGTGAAAAGTATTTTCTGCATCCAGCCCAGGCAGATCATTCCATATATGAAAAAACCTCCGACATACATAAATACACAATGTTAATAAAGAGATGTAAACATCGGGTGACGCATAGGGAGTGTAGTGATACACAGTACAGAAGATGTGTGGAGAGATCAGTTCAGTCCATAAGAGGGTCATTCAGGAATCTGGTAAAAGTGGGGAAGAAGCTGTTTTTGAATCTATTAGTGTATGTGTTTTGTATCTTTTGACCGATGGAAGAGAGAATAACCCGGGTGGGAAGGGTCTTTGATTATACTGCCCACTTTCCCAAGGCAGCGGGAGATGCAGGCTGTGTCAATGGATGGAGGCGGATTCACATGATGGACTGGGATGTGTTCACGACTCTGTAGTTTCTTAAGACTTGGGTCGAGCAGTTGCCATATCAAACTGTGAAGCAGCCAGATAGGATTATTTCAATGATGCAGCAGTAAAAACTGGTAAGAGTGGACTGGACTGGTGGCAATTGGCCGAAACAATTACCTGGTGGCCTTCAGCAATGACAAAACATGAGGTATTTGTCCACACAAATGACAAAGACCATTCATTTCAAAGACAGTCCCCAGGAGCAGTCCCATAGTGGAATAAGCTAACAAAAGAAGTAGTCACAGCCCCACCACTTGGATGGATCTTCAAGATTCATCTTTGCATTAATTATTTCCATTTCTAAGTTTTCATTATCAGGGCAACATTGAGCAGCAAGGTAGCACAGTGGGTAGCACGGTCGCTTCACAGCTTCGGGTCCCAGGTTCAATTCCCGGCTTGGGTCACTGTCTGTATGGAGTCTGCACGTTCTCCCCGTGTCTGCATGGGTTTCCTTCGGGTGCTCCAATTTCCTCCTACAAGTCCTGAAAGACGTGCTGTTGGTAATTTGGACATTCTGAATTCTTCCTCTGTGTACCTGAACAGGCGCCGTAGTGTGGCGCCTGGGGGCTTTACACAGTAACATCATTGCAGTGTTAATGTAAGCCTACTTGTGACAATAGTAATAATAAAGATTATTATTATGCTGGCTCACTCAGATCAGCTGGAAACTTTCAAGGCGATCACTCAGCCTATCATTAATAATATAAGCTAATTGGTCTGTAATTCCCTGGTTTCCCCGTCACGTTTTTTTAAGTAGCAAAATGACATGTATGATTTTTCAGTTGAAAGGTATAATTCCTGAACGAGAAAACTTTGCAGGATTATGGTTCGGCCACCTGCAAAGTTCTCACCAACTTTCTTTCAAACCCTGGGCTGGATTATTAGATGAAATGGGACGGGAAGGGGATTTTGTGGAGAATAAACCAAGTGTGGGCCAAATGACCTGTTTGTGTGCTGTAAATACTGTTTGGAATTCTCCATCCGTTGGGATTGCCTGTTCGCCCCCCCCCCCCCCCCCCCCCCCCCCCCCCCGGCAGCACCTCCCCACTGCAGGTTTCCAGGTGGCGTAGGGTGGCTTCAATGGGAAATCCCGTTGGCAAGCGGCGGGAAGATAGAACCAGGAAATTGGAACCTGGTAAAGTGACAGAGGGCATCGAAAGAGTCGCAGATGTCACTGAGGGGAGACACGATAGTCAAGGCAGGAAAAAATCAATACAGTGGGGCTGGAAGCGGCTGAAATGATGGGTCTATCAAGATAGTGCTATTTTTGGATTTTGTGAAGGAGTTAGAAGCAAGCTGTTTGGGATTGGACGACCGAGGTGGAAAGCCGAGGAAAGATCACCAGAGGAGATGAAGTCAGTTATTTTTTTGGAAACGATGTTTGATGGTGGAGATCACTGTCTGGGGGAAGTTAGAGGAAGTGTCGGTGAGTTGGTGTCCAGGCTCTGCAAGGTAGAGATCATCTTTCTAGACAACAACAGCAATGCCCTTGTCAGCAGGATCGACAGCAATGTTAGGACATTGACAGCAACCTGAGAGAATGGGTTGCAGCAAGTTCAGAGGGAGACTGGTTGTTAGACTGAGCGAGGGGTGCAGAGAAATTGAGACAGCCATGTCACATGTGCAGTTCTCAAGGAAAAGATTAAGAATGGGAAAGAGGCCAGAAAAGAGGGGTTTCAGGTGGAGGGAGAATACTGAAGAAGGGCGAAAGGGACAACCGGTTGGGAAAGGATTCCTTTCCAAAGAAGTGGGCATGGAGGTGAAGGCTACAGAAAAAGAGCTCAAGTCACGATGACCTCAAAATGTATTAAAGTGAGTTGCCTGGGCAAAGGACAAATGGTTCCACATCATGGAGCGGAAGGCTGGAGAGTATTGGTAATACTCATTCAGTTCATTATCCCTTATCAGGTTGCAGAAGCATAGTGCTGGTCACAAAAGTAATTTCTACTTCCACAGGCGAATGAATTCATGTACTTCAGCAAGCATCCTAATTGAACAAAATTAAGTAAAAAGCCCAGCACAGTTTTGTATGATAGTTATCTATTTGTGCATTTATCCAACGATGGCCCTTTGTCCAATCTAACTAACTCTAAGAATAATTATCCCACGAGTCTTGTTATGGAAATAAAACCTTTAGCAGATTCCAGTAAAACAAAACTTGCATATTAACGTATTCTTTTACCTGTTTTAAGTTGATTATATATACATTTCTAGATTCTAACCTAGAGTTGTCCTATGTTGTAAGGTTGACTAGATTGGGCCTGTACTCTTCCGAGTTCCGAAGAATGGGAGGTGATCTCATTGAAATTTATAAGATTCTGAGGGGACTTGTTAGATCCTGAGAGGGTATTTTCCCATTGCTGGAGAGTGAAAGCAAGAGAGAGTACAGTCTCAGCATAAGGGGCCGATCATTTAAGGCTGAGATGAGAAGGAATTTCTTCACTGAAGGCTTTGAACGCTCAGTTTTGCAGCACATTCAAAAATGAATTTGATCGATTTTGGGATCCTGGGGAATTCAGGGGTGTGAGGATCAGGCAGCAAAGTGAAACAGATCAAAGATCAGCCATGGTCTTAATGCATGTTGGAATAGGCTTGAGGGGCATATACATTTGGTCTTCTATTTTATAAAGTCCATCATCACTATAATTCTGTTACACTTGATACTTCCTCAAAGAACTGAGAGGTTTGCCAAACACTATTGCCTTTACTTCTATCTATTTTTAAACTCTAGATATATCGTAACTTTGTCCTTAACTAGAAACTCTAAAATTTTCCATATTGCAGGGGTTAAACTAATAGGCCTGTAATTATCCAGATTTGTTCTCACCATCGGACCTTTGTGCTTTGGCAACCTTTAACCTAACTAATTTATACATAATTTTCTTTTCATGAATCAGAATACTGCCCATCTTAACCAAAAGATAAATTGTTTTCTTTGCAAAATACATACTAAATGTAAAAGCAAAATACTGCGGATGCTGGAATCTGAAATAACACAGGAAAGGCTGGAAATACTGAGGTCTGGCATCATCTGTGGAGAGAGAAACATAGTTAATGTTTCAGGTCATGACCTGGCGCAGGCATTTTCATGGATTTGTTTCTGATTTCCAGCATCAGTATTTTGCTTTTGTATTACCCTCAATATATACTTTAAAAAAAATAAATTTAGGGTACCCAATTCATTTTTTTCCAATTAAGGGGCACTTTAACGTGGCCAATCCACCTAGCCTGCGCATCTTTTGGGTTGTGGGGGCAAAACCCATGTAAACACTGGGAGAATGTGCAAACTCCACACGGTCAGTGACCTAGAGCAGGTATCGAACCTGGGACCTTGACGCCGTGAGGCAGCAGTGTTAACCACTGTGTACCGTGTTGCCCTTCTCTTAATATATATGCTTAACAATCAGTGAAGGAAGCTTTCTTCGAGTTAAGTAGCAAAGAAAATAGCAATTTGTTCAGTAGATGAATTTTGGAACATTGAGCAATCCAGGCTGAATTGCTGAGAAATGAAAAACAAAGTACAATGGTGGTACATTTACATTGGTAATTTCCATTTTGTATATCAGTACGCACATTTATTATGTAAAATATAACTATGTCAAGAAACAAGGTTTTGTATGATTCTTAATATTTCTTCATCAAAAAACACCTTGCTGTTGCTCTGCAGTCCTGCGTGCCAGTGTTTCCATCCACCTCACCTGAGCTATTCTTATCTGTCTTTCTCAAATTTGTCCTCGTCCATTTTGGCTTTCTGTTTAGCTGACCGCTTGACTCATGTTAAATTTCAAAGTCTTAGGGTTACATTTTAATTGTGAATATATAAGGACAGCACTTTTATAAATTAATTTGCAGTAATATACAGGTTAGTTTCCTGTGGTATCACTCATAGTCAGAGGATATTTTAGCTGGCTTGGATGAATTTATCGTGCCGTCTCTGGAGCAAACATTGCCAGATGTTGCAACATTATCTCCTGAATTCAGTAGACTGGAGATGTTACAGCATTACCTAGTTACTTCAATGTGGTAAGTGTTTACAATCAGTCAAACTGAAAAAGAAACTTCAGTAATTTTGTGTTAGATAGCATTCATTTTGTGATGTTTATCTGTAAAATATGCATAAATTGCATTACAAGCATTGTTTTTTGACATTCTTCATTTTGCAGGACTTTTAAAAGTTTTGTTTGAAACTTAAAATGATTTTTATCTTTGTTTTTGACTGTTCTTTTGTTTTACTTTGTAGATAAACTTTGATCTAGAGAAAGGAGTTTTTCCTTTAGTCATTCGGGCAGTAGTTGATGAAGTGGATGGTAAGTAGCACTCTTTGATAGAACATGCAGCATAGAACAGGCCCTTCGGCCCACGATGTTGTGCCGAACCTTTGTCCTAGATTAATCATAGATTATCATTGAATTTACAGTGCAGAAGGAGGCCATTCGGCCCATTGAGTCTGCACCGGCTCTTGGAAAGAGCACCCTACCCAAAGTCAACACCTCCACCCAACACAAAGGGCAATTTTGGACACTAAGGGCAATTAATCATGGCCAATCCACCTAACCTGCACATCTTTGGACTGTGGAATTCTAAATTTTTAGTTTGGGGTAACATTAGATCTTTTAAAAAATGCATTTGTGGAAGGATGTAATTTAACAGGTTTTCAAATATATATTTCCTGAAGAAAGTTGAGATAGTGTGGCAGTAGATTGGCGTATTGTGCTGGACTATTACACTTTGGGTTTAGGTCAGCATTGTTGAGTTCCTCATGCTCGCCGAGTTATTTAGATTTGGATAACTGTTAAGTATATATTATTTCCACCAGTTATTGTTGGTGTTAACACAATTCGCCCAGTATAAACATTGGACAGTGAATTATCTTTTGAGACTTTGACACAGAAAGTGAATAGCTAATGTCGAGTCCATATCATAGAACATAGAACAGTACAGCACAGTACAGGCCCTTCAGCCCAAGATGTTGTGCTGACCATTTATCCTAATCTAAGATCAACCTAACCTACACCCCTTCAATTTAGATCCTAAAACTATTCTGGATTGTAACATTGCATTGCAATCTTGAGTACATTCGAACCGACAGCCTGCTGACTAGAGAGGACAGAGTGTTAACGTTGACATTTAAATATTATTTACAACCCCATAAACCCTTTTAGCATGCACAAATCTTTTTGTGTGGTCCATATTGAATGCATTTTGAAAATATACTAGATCCACAGCTTTTCCTTTTTCTAGCTATCCTACTTGATACATCTTCAGAAAACACCTGTAAATTTGCCAAAACCAATTTCCCTTTCATAAAATCATGTTGACTTCACCTAATATTATGTTTGAACCCTGGACCAGCTCTACCCTCTCATCCAATAATTTTAATTTTCAAACATATCTTTCTGTTGATATTTTTGAAATACTCTCGTACTGCCCACTGCAAAACCTTCATTGAACTACCTGTATCACAATGTCAGTTGAGCAAAACTCGGTGAGTTCCAGGATCTGCCTGAAAAGGCAGTGCGATATGATATGCGAATTAATTTTAACGATGACCACGATACTACACAACCCTGCCATGGCAATCTCTGCAAGACGTGCCAGATCATCGACATGGATACCACCATTACACGTGAGAACACCACCCACCAGGTACATACTCGTGCGACTCGGCCAATGTTGTCTACCTCATACGCTGCAGGAAAGGATATCCCGAAGCATGGTACATTGGCGAGACCATACAGACGCTGCGACAACGAATGAACGGACATCGTGCCACAATCACCAGGCAGGAATGTTTCCTTCCAGTCGGGGAACACTTCAGCAGTCAAGGGCATTCAGCCTCTGATCTCTGGGTAAGCGTTTTCCAAGGCGGCCTTCAGGACGTGCGACAACGCAGAATCGCCGAGCAGAAACTTACAGCCAAGTTCCGCACACATGAGTGCGGCCTCAACCGGGACCTGGGATTCATGTCGCATTACATTCATCCCCCACCATCTGGCCTAGGCTTGCAACATCCTACCAACTGTCCTGGCTTGACACAATTCACACCTCTTTAACCTGGGGTTACCCCATCTCTGGATCTGTAAAGATTTAATCACCTGCTAATGCTCGTATTCCAAGCATTGTCTTGCATCTTTGAATTTGTCTATATATATGTTTCTGGTACAAACCTCTTCATTCACCTGAGGAAGGAGCAGTGCTCCGAAAGCTAGTGTTTGAAACAAACCTGGTGTTGTAAGACTTCTTACTGTGCTCACCCCAGTCCAATGCCGACATCTCCACATCATCACTTGCTTAAATAATGTATTCTAGCATTTTCCTTCCTTATTTGAATAATGCATTTGCTACATTCCAAAATACCAGGGAATGTTTCAGAATTTAACGAGTTTTGGAATATCAATGCATTCACCATCTCTTCTCGAACTCTTAGGATGTATGCGTATGAGGACGCCCAGGCAATTTGTTCGGAAAATCCCATTTATTTTTAAAACCAGTACTTTTCCTTTAGTAATATTAATTGCTTTAAGTTCCTCACTCTCATCCAACCTTTGGTTGGCTTTACTATTTTTTCAAATTTTGTTTTGTCTTCTATTTTTAAAAGTAAATTTAGACTACCCAATAATTCTTTTCCAATTAAGGGGCAATTTAGCGTAGCCAATCCACCTACTCTGCACATCTTTTTGGTATGTGGGGGTGAGACCCATGCAGACATGGGGAGAAAGTGCAAACGCTACATGGACAGTGATCCGGGTCCGGGATCGAACCCAGGTCTTCCGTGCCGTGAGGCAGCAGTGCTAACCGCTGCGCCACCGTGCAGCTCTGTTTCGTCTTCTTTTGTAAATACAAATGGAAAATATCTTTTTAATGTCTCTGCCATTTCCTTATTCCCCATTTCTCATCTCCACTTCTATTGCTACTTTATCTTTTGCTACTCTTTGTAAAATATATTTGTAGAAGCTGATGTTTTATTTCTTGCTAACATATTCTCATTTTCTTTTTTTCCTCCCTCTGTCAATTTTTGTTCAGCCTTTACTGGCATCTAAAACTCTCCCAATCCTCAGGCTAACTATTCTTGACAGCATCAATTGTAATCCTTTAATACTGTACACAACCTCTTGGCTAACAACAAATGGACCACTTTTTCCATGGTGATTTTATTTTTCGATTGATAGTGTATCTGTTGAGAATTAGGAAATGCTTATTTCAATGCTTGCCATTGCTATTCTACAGACATTGTTTAATCTGCTTTCCTAATCTATCTGAGTCAACTTGCTTCTCATGCAATTATAATTGGTTCATTTAAATTTAATACTGTAGTTTCAGACTCCATAAATCAATTTGAAATTCTATCATATGATAGCTCTTCCTTGACAATTCTTTATTATAAGATTACTAATTAACCCTGTCTTCTCACACAAGACCAAATCTGAAATACCCAGTTGCCTGTTTGGTTCCACGATGTAGTGTTCGAGGAAACTGTTTTGAATTCCATGAACTTGTTCTCCAAACTGCTTTTGCCAATTTGATTTGTCCAGTCGACATGAAGATTAAAGACTCCCATGATTGTTGCATTGCCTATGTTGCAAGCTCCTCTTACTTCATGATGCCCAGCAATATACCCACTGTCTGTTCAAAATGTCACCTGGAATATTTCGTACACAGTCTCGTAATAGAAGACCTCCCTTCAGTAGTAGCAAGAGTTGAGCATTTTCCACTGACCTTTCTTGTTCCCTCCTCCTCTTACTGAGGTGCAGATCGACAGATGCCAGGAGCCCAAATGTTTATGGTGAATGTCAGATGATTCTTCAACCGTGGCTGGGGGAAAACTATAATTATGCACGATCCCCTCTGCAAACAACCATGGATATGTACATCCAGACAGTTTGCTGCACAGGGAATCTTGCCCCACCTTGCTCATGCAAGGTCACTGAATTCACTTGTAACTTCAATGGTGCTAACCCAACAGAAACCAGCTAATTCAGTACAAACCAGGGATTGAATCAGAGGTCTTGCTGCATCGTATGGCAAATCTATCTATACAGGCTGTTTGGGAACGTCAAACCATATGTCTGGTTTAAAACCATGTTCATCCTTGTTTAATGATCATGAGTCATTCATTCTTATGAACACAAATGTCAGTTCCAGCTAATTTAAAGTTTTATTGTGAGCATGGCCTGCAGCTAAGCTAACCTAGTGAGAGCTCACTGTATGTATTAACAGTAACATCTCAAGGTGAAGTAGAGAAGGCAACAGCAAGAGTAAATCAGTTGTATTTTTACCTCTGTTTTGATAACTGAGATCAAGTCCATATGCAGTTTTAATTTGGGAAGCATATGGAGAGCTGAGTAAATGTACTATGCTAATACTTATTAATTTTAAAAGAGCTGTAATCCGTAATTCAATGGAATTGATTCCTGTATAAATTACAAGATCCATAGAACCTGCAAATGAATTCCTGAGTTATGCCGAAGGCTATAGTCATGATTGATTTCAATAGCTGTTATCTTCGTGGAGGTGTAAAAATTTCAAGGTAACTTAAGAAGTTCTGGAAAGCTGGTATCATTGGAATAGGCGTCGGCCGGTTTCACCTTGAGCTTGTTCCACCATTCGATGAGATCATGGCTGACCTGTGGTCTAACTCATATACCATAGTGCCTTTGGTTTGCCAAAATATTTCAATCCCAGATTTAAAATTAAAAATTGATTTTGCATTAATTGCTGTTTGCAGAGTTCCAAACTTCTACCACCCTTTGTATGAAGAAGTGTTTCCTCATTCCATTTCTGAAAGGTCAATCTCTAATTTTTAGACTTTGCCCAAGGCTCCCCAACCAGTGGACGTTTCTATGTACCCTATTTGTTCCCCTTAATATAAACCTTGATCAAATTATCGGGTGGCACCTTGGCACAGTGGTTAGCACTGCTGCCTCACAGTGCCAGGGACCTGGGTTCAATTCCGAAATTGGGTGACTGTCTGTGGAGTTTGCACTTTCTCCCTGTGCCTGCGTGGGTTTCCTCCGTGTGCAAAAGTCCAAAGATGTGCAGGTTAGATGGATTGGCCATGATATTGCCCAAAAGGTTATGGGGGGATTGGGCTTGGGTATGGTGCTCTATCGGAGCAAGGGCTGGTTCAGACTCGATGGGCCAAATGGCCTCCTTCTGCACTGTAGGGATTCCATAATTCTATGATACTCCTTAACCTTTTGAATTGCAGGAAATGGAGCTCTCGTTTTTGTAAACTCGCTATGTAATTTAACCCTTGGAGACCAGCTATCATTCTGGTAAATCTACACTCGACACACTCTAAGACTAGACTCTCACTGAGTCCAATTTATCCTTCCTGAGGTGTGGTGTCCAGAACTACTTCAGGTGTGGTCTAACCAAGGCTTTGTATAATTGTAGCATGACTCCTACCTTACCTTGTATTCTAGTCCCCTAGGAATCAAGTCCTCGGGCAGCACAGTAGTTAGCACTTTGGCTTCTCAGCGCTGGCGTCCCAGGTTCGATTCCCGGCTGGGTCATTGTATGTGCGGAGTCTGCACATTCTCCCCGTGTCTGCATGGTTTTCCTCCGGGTGCTCCGGTTTCCTCCCACTAGTCCCGAAAGGCGTGCTGTTAGGTCATTTGGACAGTCTGTATTCTTTCTCTGTGTACCCGAACAGGTGCCGGAATGTGGCGACTAGGGAATTTTCACAGTAACTTCATTGCAATGTAAGCCTACTTCTGACAATAAAGATTATTATTATTAAGTCCAGTCTTTGATTAGCCTTTTCGATTATTCCCTCCACCAGTTCATGCCATTGTGTATCTGTCCAATTCAGATACTTTTGACCAGTTTACCTAAAGGTTTTACCTTGGTGTCTTTTAATAGCGAGGAGAACAAAGGTCAAACACAAGTATAAATTCAACAATCTTTATTAAACACACAATTAAACACAGAAATGAACCCAAAATATATAATACGAGAAACACCCAAGATTCGGTCCTACTACCCACAAAGATGGCTTGATTGAACTATGGGTCTGATTCTTGAGACCCTCTAGTCCATCGTCACAAAGGTGAGTATCGCTGCAGCTTCTTCCTTCCTTCCTTCTCCGAAATGAATCAGTACAAAATTTGTCAGCAAATTAATCTATTGTGCATGAAGCACCTAAAGTTAGTTTGCTTTCTTCCCTTTCATTCATTTTCAAACTTTTATTCATACTCCTTCTTCCACTTGTGATTTCACTCCATTTACGTGTTTAAAGTCCCTGTAACTGTGAACTGTGCTTTTTATCCTTTCCTCTATAAGGCCAGTTCCCAACAGCACTGTTCCTTCCTGTCCCAATAATGGTGCCAGTGTCCCATGAAATGCAACCTCTGCCCAACACCACTTCAAGCACATATTCACCTCCCTAATCCATACACCAATTTGCATGTGGCTCAGGTAATAATGCAAAGATTAAAAACCATTTTACTCCTCCATTTTCATTGGAAGGAATTCTAAGGGGCTAGAGTGTAGGACTAGCTGGATTGTTTGTGCTGAATATCAGCATGAATACCATATGGCCCTTGTTTCCCCCCATCTACCTTCCCTCCCATCTACCGTCCCCACCCCCCCCAATCTGCCCCCCCCTCCCCCATAAGACCCTAATACATGGGAGCAGAATTAGGCCACTCGGCTGATTGAATCTGCTCCGCCATTCAATCATGGCTGATATTTTTCCCATCTCCATTCTCCTGCCTTCTCCCCATAATGCCTGATCCCCTTATTGATCAAGAACCTATCTATCTCTGTCTTTTTTAAAAAAAAAATTAGATTTCTCCTTTTTCACATTTTCTCCCAAATTTTCACCCACCAATAATAAACAATAATCAGTAATGAATACAATGTCAATCCCCATATCAATAACAACAATCCCATTCTCCCACCAAACCCCCAAACATTAGCCCACATGTTAACATAAACAAATTACAAAAAGGAATCAGGGATCGCTCATAGTCACCATTAACACATACAGTCCCCCTCCCCCCCCAACTCCCCCAAACCCCCAACCACCAACCCCCTAATGTTCGATAGAGTCCAATTCTCGAAAGTGCATAATGAATAACGCCCATGAATTGTAGAACCCCCTCCATCATTCTCCTCCGTTCAAACTTGACCTTTTCAAGCGTTGAGAATTCCAGCAGGTCCCCCCACCACGCCAGGGCACAGGATGGATGATCTCCATCCCAACAGGATCCGCCTTTGTGCGATCAATGAGGCGAAGGCTACACCATCTGCCTCCACCCCCGTTTCCATCCTCGGCAGGTCCGACACCCCAAATATGGCCTCCCGTGCACCACTTTAGAGATTACCTCCTTTCTGGCAAAGTCTCGAGCCTGCATGTATCTAAATATTTCTCCCTGCTCCAGCCCATACTTCGCACCCAGCTCCTTCAATCCTACAAATCGACCCCAAGAAATAAATCTTTTAGTGTTCTAATTCCTTTCTCCTCCCACCTCTGAAAATTTCCATCCCACTTCCCTGGCTCAAATCTATTGTTCCCCCGAATCGTCATTTCCCTTGACCCTGTCCCCAACCCTAAGTGGGCAAAATTGCCTCCAAATTCTCAACAAAGCAATTACTATCGGACTCCCTGAGTATTTCCCCGGGGCCGTCGGGAGCGGCGCTCTTGCTAGCACCTTAAATCCCGACCCCCTACACAACCTCTCCTCCATTCTGACCCACTGGGAGTCAACCCCTCTGACCCAGCTCCGTACCTTCTCCACATTCGCCGCCCAGTAATAATACATCAGGTTTGGAAGACCCAAACCCCCTGCCTGCTTTCCTGTCTGTAGTAGCACCTTTCTAATTCTTCCCAACTTCCCTCCCCATATAAACGAGGTAATCACCCCTTCAATCTCTTTAAACAAAATGCCTTTGGTAGGAAAATCGGCAGGCATTGGAAAATAAGCCAGAAATGGCGGCAACACATTAATTTTAACCGCCTGCACCTGACTCGCCAGTGACAGAGGGAGACCATCCCACCTTGCCAGATCAGCTTTCACCCTCCCCACCAAACGAGAAATGTTGTACATATGGAGCCCGCCCCCCCCCCCCCCCCCCAATTCCGAGCAACCTGCACCCCCAGGTATCTAAGAGAGTCCCTGCCCGAGGGAATGGCAGCCTCCCCACTCCTGCCCCCACCCCCGGCCGAGACACCACAAAATATTCACTCTTTAGATTTAATTTGTACCCCAAGAAAGACCGAAACAACCAAAGCAGCTGCAGTATTCACCCTATTGACACACTCTGTTCCGACACGTATAATAACAAGTCATCGGCATATAAGGACACCCTATCTTCTATACCCCCCCCACTATCCCTTTCCATACACCCAAACTTCTTAACGCGATGGCCAATGGCTCAATTGTGAGTGCAAACAGCAGGGGGATATAGGACGTCCTGTCTAGTCCCACGGTGGAGAGAAAAGTAATCCGAGCTGATGTTATTTGTGCGGACACTCGCCCTCGGCTCCTTATACAGTAGCTTTGCTCAGTCCACAAATCTTGGTCCAATTCTACCCGGTCAAGTGCCCCCATTCTACCCGGTCAAACGCTTTCTCGGCGTCCAATGCCACAACCACCTCTGGTTCATCCCCTCCGCCGGTGCCATAACCACGTTCAATACCCTCCTAATGTTATTTATCTCCGTCTTAAAGACACTCAGTGATTTAGCCTTGACAGCCTTCTGCGGTAAAGAGTGCCACAGATTCACCACCCTCTGGCTGAAGAAATTCCTCCTCATCTCTGTTTTAAAGGACACCCCCCCAACTCTTCCCTCGCCCCCCCATCTCTTCCCTCGCACCCCATCTCTTCCCTCGCCCCCCCATCTCTTCCCTCGCCCCCATCTCTTCCCTCGCCCCCATCTCTTCCCTCGCCCCATCTCTTCCCTCGCCCCCATCTCTTCCCTCGCCCCCATCTCTTCCCTCGCCCCCATCTCTTCCCTCGCCCCCATCTCTTCCCTCGCCCCCATCTCTTCCCTCGCCCCCATCTCTTCTCTCGCCCCCATCTCTTCTCTCGCCCCCATCTCTTCTCTCGCCCCCATCTCTTCTCTCGCCCCCATCTCTTCTCTCGCCCCCCATCTCTTCTCTCGCCCCCCATCTCTTCCCTCGCCCCCCATCTCTTTCCTCGCCCCCATCTCTTTCCTCGCCCCATCTCTTTCCTCGCCCCCATCTCTTTCCTCGCCCCCATCTCTTTCCTCGCCCCCATCTCTTCCCTCGCCCCCATCTCTTCCCTCGCCCCCATCTCTTCCCTCGCCCCCCATCTCTTCCCTCGCCCCCCATCTCTTCCCTCGCCCCCCCATCTCTTCCCTCGCCCCCCATCTCTTCCCTCGCCCCCATCTCTTCCCTCGCCCCCCATCTCTTCCCTCGCCCCCATCTCTTCCCTCGCCCCCCATCTCTTCCCTCGCCCTCCATCTCTTCCCTCGCCCCCCATCTCTTCCCTCGCCCCCCATCTCTTCCCTCGCCCCCCCATCTCTTCCCTCGCCCCCCCATCTCTTCCCTCGCCCCCCCATCTCTTCCCTCGCCCCCCCATCTCTTCCCTCGCCCCCCCCATCTCTTCCCTCGCCCCCCCATCTCTTCCCTCGCCCCCCCATCTCTTCCTCGCCCCCCCCATCTCTTCCCTCGCCCCCCCATCTCTTCCCTTGCCCCCATCTCTTCCCTTGCCCCATCTCTTCCCTCGCCCCCCCCATCTCTTCCCTCGCCCCCCCATCTCTTCCCTCGCCCCCCCATCTCTTCCCTCGCCCCCCCATCTCTTCCCTCGCCCCCCCATCTCTTCCCTCGCCCCCCCCATCTCTTCCTCGCCCCCCCATCTCTTCCCTCGCCCCCCATCTCTTCCCTCGCCCCCCATCTCTTCCCTCGCCCACCATCTCTTCCCTCGCCCCCCATCTCTTCCCTCGCCCCCCATCTCTTCCCTCGCCCCCCATCTCTTCCCTCGCCCCCCATCTCTTCCCTCGCCCCCCATCTCTTCCCTCGCCCCCCATCTCTTCCCTCGCCCCCCATCTCTTCCCTCGCCCCCCATCTCTTCCCTCGCCCCCCATCTCTTCCCTCGCCCCCCATCTCTTCCCTCGCCCCCCATCTCTTCCCTCGCCCCCCATCTCTTCCCTCGCCCCCCATCTCTTCCTCGCTCCCCATCTCTTCCCTCGCCCCCCATCTCTTCCCTCGCCCCCCCATCTCTTCCCTCGCCCCCCCATCTCTTCCCTCGCCCCCCCATCTCTTCCCTCGCCCCCCCATCTCTTCCCTCGCCCCCCCATCTCTTCCCTCGCCCCCCCATCTCTTCCCTCGCCCCCCCATCTCTTCCCTCGCCCCCCCATCTCTTCCCTTGCCCCCCATCTCTTCCCTTGCCCCATCTCTTCCCTTGCCCCATCTCTTCCCTTGCCCCATCTCTTCCCTTGCCCCATCTCTTCCCTTGCCCCCATCTCTTCCCTTGCCCCGCCATCTCTTCCCTTGCCCCCCATCTCTTCCCTCGCCCCCCCATCTCTTCCCTCGCCCCCCCATCTCTTCCCTCGCCCCCCCATCTCTTCCCTCGCCCCCCCATCTCTTCCCTCGCCCCCCCAACTCTTCCCTCGCCCCCCCAACTCTTCCCTCGCCCCCCCAACTCTTCCCTCACCCCCATCTCTTCCCTTGCCCCCCATCTCTTCCCTCGCCCCCCATCTCTTCCCTCGCCCCCCCAACCTCTTCCCTGCCCCCCCCAACCTCTTCCCTCATTCCCCCGTTATCAAATGAACAGACGAACAAATATTTCAAATGTTCTATCCCATCTTGTAAATAATAAGTGTCTTCACAATATCTGTTGATGAAAGTAAATGCTGAACTTTAAATTTAAACTCATATGTGCAATAATTCTCGGCCAGCATCATCTTGTTAAAACACCGAATAGCTGAGCTACTCAAACTTGGAGAGTCCAAGGTCATTTGTCAATGCTGATTTAGTTGATCCGAGCCACGGTGTTCCAGTGCGTTTCCATCCACTGTCCTCTGCTGGAATTGTGCATGTCGAGTTTGACGGGTTGCATTATGCTTGGCTGTGGTATCCACTATGATAAAAGTGCTTACGGACAATTGTTGTCTATATTCTTGCATGAACATTAAACCGATCATGAAAGGCGATGAGGGGAGGAAACTGACAGAAAAGTTGAGATTTTTTTCAAATGCAATGTTTCAAGGTGTCTGAATGAATTCAAAATTTACTGATTTTAAATTACAGCTGATAATCTTCCCAAATATATTCTGTATTCATTTCACTAGTGAAACTGACTTTAGATTTAGTTTGCAAACATAATTGTGATTGGATTGACTTCAAAAAGAATTAAATATAAATTTGTTTCATTGATGAAGTGTGGATTTACACTTCTTAAAAAGACAATGCTTTTTTGCAGTTTTAAAAATTGCTACTTGTTATAATTCAGTGAACATCACAATAAGTCTGATTTAATTTTCTATTTCAGAATACTCTGGGCATGCGCATATTCTTTTGGCTGCAATGGAAAAAGTAAGTAATAATGACTGTATTCAACATCGACCCAGTCAGTCTGAATTTACTGTATTCGTAATAATTCCATCTAGTGGATCAAGAACTGATTTCATATTTAGAAGGATTCAAGTGATATTTATTACAAGAAATTGTACCTGAAGCATTGCCTATTATAAGGGTTCTCCCTGATGATTCCCATATTTCCCCTTTATTTTTGTTTGCCATTATCATTTTGATCCATGCGTGCTTAACGGACATGTAATTCAAAAAGTTGCAACATAGTATCATGGAGCTAGCCTTTTTGACTTCCGGGTGCGGCGATGACCAGCTGAGTCGCACGTTTCGGCAGCTCCCTGTGAAACGGACTTTTGGGCTCTTGATAGGAGCCCCAACGGCAATTTTAACGGCTGAAAACACCGTGCGGTAAACCAGAAGGGTGTTCCCCCTGGACACGGATGGAAAAAGGAGAGGAAAGTGGCCGGATTGCAGCGGATCCTTTGGAACAACGGCAAGGAAGGCAAGCAGAAACCAAGATGGCGTCGGAAGGTGGCAGTTTCATATGGGGCCCTGAACAACAAGAGTTTTTGAAACGCTGCGTGGAGGAGATAAAAAAGGAAATGAAGAAAGAGTTGTTGGCCCCGATATTACAGGCGATTGAAGGGCTGAAAGAGGAACAAAAGACCCAGGAGCAGGAGCTTCGGGTCGTGAAGGCGAAAGCAGCAGAGAATGAAAACGACATACAGGGCCTGGTGGTGAAGTCGGAGATACAGGAGGCACACCAGAAACGATCTGTGGAGAGGTTGGAGGCACTGGAAAATAACGCAAGGAGGAACAACTTGAGGATTCTTGGCCTTCCTGAAGGTGTGGAGGGGGCGGACGTCGGGGCATATGTGAGCACGATGCTGCACTCGTTAATGGGAGTGGAGGCCCCGACGGGTCCGTTGGAGGTGGAGGGAGCATACCGAGTTATGGTGCGAGGACCGAGAGCAGGAGAAGCTCCCAGAGCCATAGTGGTGAGATTTCTCCGTTTTAAGGATAGAGAAATGGTCCTTAGATGGGCGAAGAAAACTCGGTGTAGTAAATGGGAGAACGCGGTGATCCGCGTCTATCAAGATTGGAGTGTGGAGGTGGCGAGAAGGAGGGCGAGCTTTAATCGGGCCAAAGCGGTACTTCACAAAAAAAAGATAAAGTTTGGAATGCTGCAACCGGCAAGACTGTGGGTCACATATCAAGGGAGGCACCACTACTTTGAGACGGCGGATGAAGCGTGGACTTTTATTGTGGAAGAAAAATTGGAATGATTGGACTACGAAAATGAACGTTTGGACAAAGTGGTGGGACGAGTGGGGGGGGGGGGGGGGGCGAAGAGGGATTGTATGATTAATCCTGCGGTATGGTAACTTTTCTTTCTCCCACAGGTGGTGATGGGGGGAGGTGGGGAGGGAGAGGAGATGGGGCGTTGGCCATGGGAGGCGGGGCCGAGGGAGAGGCGCGGGCTTGGTTCCCGCGCTATGATAATTATGGCGGGAATAGAGAAGCAGGAAGGAGGGGGCGCCGCACGGGGCGAGCCGTGATCACGGGGGGAAGCCGAGGTCAGCCAGAGTTTGCTGACTTCTGGGAGCAACATGGGGGGAGTAATTACGCTAGCGGGGGGGGGGGGGAGGGGGGAATTACTGGGTTGCTGCTGCTGGGGAAAGGGGGGAGTGGGTGCGGGAAAGGATGGGCGGGGGGGGCACCGTCTGGGAGAAATACAGCCGCGTGGGAACTGGGCGAGAAGCTGGAAAAAGATGATGGCTAACCGGCAAGGGGGGGGGGGTGGGAAGCCCCCCAACTCTGCTGATCACGTGGAACGTGAGGGGGCTTAACGGGCCGATAAAGAGGGCACGAGTACTCGCACACCTTAAGAAACTTAAAGCAGATGTGGTCATGTTACAGGAAACACACCTGAAACTGATAGATCAGGTTAGGTTGCGCAAAGGATGGGTAGGGCAGGTGTTCCATTCGTGGCTGGATGCGAAAAACAGGGGGGTGGCTATATTAGTGGGGAAGCGGGTAATGTTCAAGGCAAAGACTATAGTGGCGGATAACGGGGGCAGATACGTGATGGTGAGTGGCAAATTACAGGGAGAGATGGTGGTGTTGGTAAACGTGTATGCCCCGAATTGGGACGATGCCAATTTTATGAGGCGAATGCTAGGACGCATCCCAGACCTAGAGACCGGAAAGCTGATAATGGGGGGAGACTTTAACACGGTGTTGGAACCAAGGCTGGATAGGTCGAAGTCCAGGACTGGTAGGAGGCCGGCAGCAGCCAAGGTGCTTAAGGATTTTATGGAGCAGATGGGAGGGGTGGACCCGTGGAGATTCAGTAGACCTAGGAGTAAGGAGTTCTCGTTTTTCTCCTATGTCCATAAAGTCTATTCACGCATAGACTTTTTTGTGTTGGGTAGGGCATTGATCCCGAGGGTGAGGGGAACGGAATATACGGCTATAGCCATTTCGGATCATGCCCCACACTGGGTAGACTTGGAGATAGGGGAGGAAACAAGAGGGCGTCCACCCTGGAGAATGGATATGGGACTAATGGCGGATGAGGGGGTGTGCTTAAGGGTGAGGGGATGCATTGAAAAGTACTTGGAACTCAATGACAATGGGGAGGTTCAGGTGGGAGTGGTCTGGGAGGCGTTGAAGGCGGTGGTTAGGGGGGAGCTGATATCAATAAGGACACATAAAGGGAAGCAGGAGAGTAAGGAACGGGAGCGGTTGTTGCAAGAACTTTTGAGGGTGGACAGACAGTATGCGGAAGCACCGGAGGAGGGACTGTATAGGGAAAGGCAAAGGCTGCATGTGGAATTTGACTTGCTGACCACAGGCACTGCAGAGGCACAATGGAGGAAGGCGCAGGGTGTACAGTATGAATATGGAGAGAAGGCGAGCAGATTGCTGGCACACCAATTGAGGAAAAGGGGAGCAGCGAGGGAAATAGGGGGGGTGAGAGACGAAGATGGAGAGACGGAGCGGGGAGCGGAGAGAGTGAATGAAGTGTTTAAGACATTTTATAAAAAATTGTATGAAGCTCAACCCCCGGATGGGAGGGAGAGAATGATGGAGTTTTTGGATCGGCTGGAAATTCCCAAGGTGGAAGAGCAGGAAAGGATGGGATTGGGAGCACAGATCACGGTAGAAGAAGTGGTGAAAGGAATTAGGAACATGCAGACGGGAAAGGCCCCGGGACCGGACGGATTCCCAGTTGAATTTTACAGAAAATATTTGGACTTGCTCGCCCCGCTACTGACGAGGACCTTCAACGAGGCAAAGGAAAGGGGACAACTGCCCCCGACTATGTCAGAAGCAACGATATCGCTTCTTTTAAAGAAGGAAAAGGATCCGCTACAATGCGGGTCCTACAGACCAATCTCCCTCCTCAATGTAGATGCCAAGGTCTTGGCCAAGGTAATGGCAATGAGAATAGAGGAATGTGTCCCGGGGGTGGTTCATGAGGACCAAACTGGGTTTGTGAAGGGGAGACAGCTGAACACGAACATACGGAGGTTGTTAGGGGTAATGATGATGGCCCCACCAGAGGGTAAAACGGAGATAGTAGTGGCGATGGATGCCGAGAAAGCATTTGATAGAGTGGAGTGGGATTATCTGTGGGAGGTGTTGAGGAGATTTGGGTTCGGAGAGGGGTATGTTAGATGGGTGCAGCTGTTGTATAGGGCCCCAGTGGCGAGTGTGGTCACGAATGGACGGGGATCGGCATATTTTCGGCTCCATAGAGGGACAAGTCAGGGATGTCCTCTGTCCCCATTACTGTTTGCACTGGCGATTGAGCCCCTGGCGATAGCGCTGAGAGGTTCCAAGGGATGGAGGGGAATACTTAGGGGAGGAGAAGAACACCGGGTATCTTTATATGCGGATGATCTGCTACTATATGTGGCGGATCCAGCGGAGGGGATGCCAGAAATAATGCGGATACTTGGGGAGTTTGGGGATTTTTCAGGGTATAAATTGAACATGGGAAAGAGTGAGCTGTTTGTGGTGCATCCAGGGGAGCAGAGTAGAGAAATAGAAGACCTACCGTTGAGGAAGGTAACAAGAGACTTTCGTTACCTGGGGATCCAGATAGCTAAGAATTGGGGCACATTGCACAGGCTAAATTTGACGCGGTTGGTGGAACAGATGGAGGAAGATTTCAAGAGATGGGATATGGTAGCATTGTCAATGGCGGGGAGGGTGCAGGCAGTTAAGATGGTGGTCCTCCCGAGATTCCTTTTTGTGTTTCAGTGTCTCCCGGTGGTGATCACGAAGGCTTTTTTCAAAAGGATAGAAAAGAGTATTATGGGTTTTGTTTGGGCCGGGAAGACTCCGAGAGTGAGGAAGGGATTCTTACAGCGTAGTAGGGATAGGGGGGGGCTGGCACTACCGAGCCTAAGTGAGTATTATTGGGCCGCTAATATTTCAATGGTGAGTAAGTGGATGGGAGAGGAGGAAGGAGCGGCGTGGAAGAGATTAGAGAGGGCGTCCTGTAGGGGGACCAGCCTGCAGGCTATGGTGACAGCCCCATTGCCGTTCTCACCAAGGAACTATACCACGAGTCCGGTGGTGGTAGCTACACTGAAGATTTGGGGACAGTGGAGACGACATAGGGGAAAGACCGGAGCACTGGGGGGGTCCCCGATAAGAAACAACCATAGGTTTGCCCCGGGGGGAATGGATGGGGGATATGGAATGTGGCAAAGAGCAGGTATAACGCAATTGAAAGATCTATTTGTGGATGGGAAGTTTGCGAGTCTGGGAGCGCTGACCGAGAAATATGGGTTGCCCCAAGGGAATGCATTCAGGTACATGCAATTGAGGGCTTTTGCGAGGCAGCAGGTGAGGGAATTCCCGCAGCTCCCGACACAAGAGGTGCAGGACAGAGTCATCTCAAAGAAATGGGTGGGGGACGGTAAGGTGTCGGATATATATAGGGAAATGAGAGACGAAGGGGAGACTATGATGGACGAACTAAAAGGGAAACGGGAAGAAGAGCTAGGGGAGGAGATTGAGGAGGGGATGTGGGCAGATGCCCTAAACAGGGTAAACTCGTCGTCCTCGTGCGCCAGGCTAAGCCTGATTCAGTTTAAGGTATTACACAGGGCACATATGACTGGAACACGGCTCAGTAAATTTTTTGGGGTGGCGGATAGGTGTGCGAGGTGCTCGAGAAGCCCAGCGAATCTTACCCATATGTTTTGGTCATGCCCGGCACTACAGGGGTTTTGGATGGGGGTGACAAAGGTGCTTTCGAAAGTAGTAGGAGTCCGGGTCGAACCAAGCTGGGGGTTGGCTATATTTGGGGTTGCACAAGAGCCGGGAGTGCAGGAGGCGAAAGAGGCCGATGTTTTGGCCTTTGCGTCCCTAGTAGCCCGGCGCAGAATATTGCTAATGTGGAAAGAAGCCAAGCCCCCGGGGGTGGAGACCTGGATAAATGATATGGCGGGGTTCATAAAGTTAGAGCGGATTAAGTTCGTCCTAAGGGGGTCGGCTCAAGGGTTTACTAGGCGGTGGCAACCGTTCGTCGAATATCTTGCGGAAAGATAGATAGGGGAGAACAAAGAAGGCAGCAGCAGCGGCCCAGGACTTGGGGGGGGGGGGGGGGGGGGGGGAGGGATGGGGGGGGGGGGTGGCCTGAGACAAGGCAGTTGCCAATTAGGGCTAGTTTTTATTTTTTGTTATTTAATATTTATTTATTTGTTGTTGTTTTTGTTTAAATTTAAAAAAGGTCATTATTATCTGTATTGTTACAATGTTGTGTAAAGGATGCACAATGTACTGTGTTGGTTGACCAAAAATTTTCAATAAAATATTATTTAAAAAAAAAATGGAGCTAGCCTTTGAGCAGCAGAACTCAGACTTTGTGGCACCTGAGTGATGGGGTGGAACTGGGTTCGATTGTTTGACTGGTGGCCAATGAATTGGCCAAAATGCCGTATTCTGCCCGGTAACAATAAAATAAAGTCGCCATCGTCCCAGATGACCATAGGCTGGTCTATGGCATCCCATAGATAGCTGACTGGTGGTGATTTAACCTGAGGATCACCATAACTTTGGTGAGGGGCAAGGTTGAGAAAGTGGGGCCTTTACGAATAACCTCAGCCAGTACAGGAATTGAACCCACGTTGCTGGCCTTGCACTGCATAACAAACCAACTGTCTAAGCTAAGTGAGCTAAACCGGCCCCACCACCCAATAACAGATGGTGATTGGGTTCTATCTGAGTGGGATGATTTCCCACCTTTTACTTATTATTTTAACCCACTGTGTGCATGTGTATAGAGGGTGGGATGAGTTTAAATGGGGTGGGTTTAGGAATTGGATAATAGTCACCCGTTGTATTTGCTGTATATTTAATTACAATTATTGTTATTAATAAACTTAAACTTAACTTAATTGTTTAAATTTACAAACTTGGTGACGACAGTTAATGGGCAGCCAAGGGCCAAAGACTTTGGTTTTTTTACCGCAGAAATATGAACTAATTTCAATTGTGTTGTGACCCCTGGTCAAGTGGGCCGCACACTAGCCCAGGGGGGCATAACACTATAAACAGTATTTTTTCACCGTAAAGGAGGCATGTCATTAATGGTAGCTTTCATTAATTTGCTCTATTTTAGATTTTGGGGTTGTAACATAATTTGGAGACTCGGGCCCGTGATCTTTGGAACGGTAGACTGTGACGTTTGGGTTAAATTAAAAAAGAGACGTCTGGTTTGTAGTGATGTAACAGGATGGCTGTGGAAGCTGCCAAGGGCTTTCTTCAGGGATGCGACTTGTCTTTGGTTTATTTAAAAGGGCTTTGTAAAGACAAGTTAGTCGAATTGGCCTGTGAATTAAAAATAGAGGTATCAGCTAAAGCCAGGAAGGTAGAGATAACGGAAGTGATTATTCAGCATTTATGAAAGAAATACAAAAACACGGTCTGGGTCAGGGCAACCATCAGTAAAATTAGCTAAAATCCAATTACAAATGAAACAATCAGAGTTGCAGCAAAAATAAAAATAAATTGAGATGCAGCCAAAACAAGCTTTTCAAATGGAAATTAGAATGAGGAGTTTGGAATTGGAGAGAGAGAAAAAAAAGCAAAAGAGCGGGGAAAAAAGCAAAAGAGAGCGAGTTCCAGCTGAAGTCACTGGAAATTAATAGGGAGCTGCCGGGTGCTAGAAGGATGTTTAATCCTAGAACGGGACCCAGTGGCGATATGTTTAAATTGATACAGCCCCTCCCAAAGTTTGACGAGAAGGAAGTACAAAACCTTTTCGAAGCATTTGAGAAAATAGCATGATTAATGGAATGGCTAAAAGAAAAGTGGACATTACCCATGCAGAGTAAATTGACAGGGTGGGCACAGAAAGTGTATGCTTGCCTGTCATAGGGGGTGTCTAAGAATTATGATGAGGTAAAAAAGGCTATTCTGGGTGCATATGAATTGGTTCCCAAGGCATATAGGCAAAAGTTTCGGAATTTAAGGAGACAGCAGGGCAGACGTATGCCGAAATGGAAATGGTTAAGCAGAACAATTTTGATAGATGGGTACGAGCACTCTGAGTTTCAACTACTTACGAGGCTCCAAAAGAGGTCATTCTCATAGAGGAATTTAAGAATTTCCTACCTTCTACGATAAGAACCCATGTTGAAGACCAAAGGGCGACAACAGCTGGACAAGCAGCAATTATGGCTGACTATTATGAGCTGATCCATTAATTTAGTCCTTTATTTCATCGCCTCCATAATTTTGAAAACGATAGGAAATGTGACAGTGAAAAGCAAACAAAAGTGGAGAATACAACAGGGCAGACTGTAGCTTAAACTGTACTTGGGAGACGTACAGGGTTTTGTGTAAGGGGACGATCAGCCCATTTTCATCAACTGATGTAGCCAAACCCATAACTATTTTCAGGGTCACAGGTGCTATGCGAGCTCTCTTACTGTAGAACAGAGAACATTACAGCGCTAAAGCCCATCTACACTATTCCCTTATCATCCATATGTTTATCCAATGACCATTTAAATGCCCTTAATGTTGGTGAGTCCACTACTGTTGCAGGCAGGGCATTCCACGCCCTTACTACTCTCTGAGTAAAGAACCTACCTCTGACATCTGTCCTATATCTATCTCCCCTCAATTAAAGGTTTGGTTTTCCCTCCAGAAAGTTAAATGAAAGCTCAGGTATTCGTAAATGAGATAAGAGATTCTCTCCCAGTTCCATTCCACCAAGTGCAATTGGTGTGTGATTTAGTGTCAGGTCCAGTCGTTATCGGAGTGGTTAAAAAGTTACCAATGGATGGAGTAGGCTTACCTTTGGGGAATGATTTGGCAGCAGTGAAGGTTGTAGCTTCACGCATGATTACAGAGAGTCCGAGGGAAGATAAAGGAGACAGAACGGTTACAGGAACAAATTCCTGATATTTTTCCATCATGTGTGGTGACAAGGGCAATGACTAAACAAAGTTCAATGCCGAAGATTAAAATCATGCCGCAATCAGATGGTAGAGTAGCTGAAACTATTGTTGAGAATGAGGATAATTCTGATTTAAATGTTTGTAGGACTTCCTTAATTGGGTCCCAGGAAGCAGATCCAGAGACACATAGACTAACACAGTCAGCTCTCTCAGAAGTTGAGGCTGAGGGGGTTCCAGAGTGCAATTACATTAAGAACTGAGTTCTGATGAAGGAGTGGAGACATCCTCATAGACCTGGGGACGAGGAATAGATCGTTGTTCATCAGATAGTGGTACAGCCCAAACAATGTAGGGAAGTACTGCGGATAGCACATGAGATACCAATGCAGGACATGTGGAAATTCGGGAAACCCGGGCTTCAGTCACAAACATTCTTCCTGGCCAGGACTGCACAAGAATGTAATGCAGTTCTGTCGACCCTGTCATATCTGTCAGATGATAGGTAAACCACAGCATGTGATTGAACCTGCACCTTTAATATCCATATCAGTGTTTCCACACACAACTTCCCACTACTGTCCTTGACTGGCCCTACTCTTACCCTCGTCATTCTTTTATTCCTGATATACCTATAGAAAGCTTTAGGGTTATCCTTGATCCTACCTGCCAAAGACTTCTCGTGTCCCCTCCTGGCTCTTCTTAGCTCTCTCTTTAGGTCCTTCCTAGCTAACTTGTAACTCTCGAGCGCCCTAACTGAACCTTCACGTCTCACCTTTACATAAGCCTCCTTCTTCCTCTTGACAAGTGATTCAACTACTTTAGTAAACCACGGTTCCCTCGCTCGACCACTCCCTGCCTGACAGGTACATACTTATCAAGGACACGCAGTAGCTGTTCCTTGAACAAGCTCCACATTTCAATTGTGCCCATCCCCTGCAGTTTCCTTCCCCATCCTATGCATCCTAAGTCTTGCCTCATCGCATCATAATTGCCTTTCCCCCCGATATAACTCTTGCCCTGCGGTATATACCTATCCCTTTCCATCGCTAAAGTGAACCAAAGTGCTCACCTACCTCCAAATCTAACACCTGTCCTGGTTCATTACCCAGTACCAAATCCAATGTGGCCTCGCCTCTTGTTGGCCCCTCCACATACTGTGTCAGGAGCCCTCCTGCACACATCGGACAAAAACTGACCCATCTAAAGTATTCGAAGTATAGAGTTTCCAGTCAATATTTGGAAAGTTAAAGTCCCCCATAACAACTACCCTGTTGCTTTCGCTCCTATCCAGAATCATCTTTGCAATCCTTTCCTCTACATCTCTGGAACTTTTTCGAGGTCTATAGAAAACCCCTAACAGGGTGACCTCTCCTTTCCTGTTTCTAACCTTAGCCCATACTACCTCAGTAGACGAGTCCTCATCAAACGTCCTTTCTGCCACCGTAATACTGTCCTTGACTAACAATGCCACCCCTCCCCCTCTTTTACCACCTTCCCTGAGCTTACCGAAATATCTAAACCCCGGAATCTGCAACAACCATTCCTGTCCCTGCTCTATCCATGTCTCCGAAATGGCCACAACATCGAAGTCCCAGGTACCAACCCATGCTGCAAGTTCACCCACCTTATTCCAGATGCTCCTGGCGTTGAAGTAGACACACTTTAAACCACCTTCCTGCCTGCAGGTACACTCCTGCAACCTTGAAACCTTACTCATGACCTCACTACTCTCAACCTCCTGTATACTGGGGCTACAATTCAGGTTCCCAACCCCCTGCTGAATTAGTTTAAACCCTCCCGAAGAGCATTAGCAAATTTCCCCCCCAAGATATTGGTACCCCTCTGGTCCAGGTGTAGACCATCCCGTTTGTAGAGGTTCCACCTACCCCAGAATGAGCCCCAAATTATCCAGGTATCTGAATCCCTCCCTCCTGCACCAACCCTGTAGCCACGTGTTCAACTGCTCTCTCTCCCTATTCCTCGTCTCGCTAGCACATGGCACGGGTAACAGCCCAGAGATAATAACTCTGTTTGTTCTAACTTTAAGATTCCACCCTAGCTCCCTGAATTCCTGCCTTACATCCCTATCCCTTTTCCTACCTTTTCCTACCTATGTCGTTGGTACCTATGTGGACCACGACTTGGGGCTGCTCCCCCTCCCCCTTAAGGATCCCGAAAACACGATCCGAGACATCACGGACCCTGGCACCTGGGAGGCAACACACCAACCGCGAGTCTCCCCCGTTCCCACAGAATCTCCTATCTATCCCCCTAACTATAGAGTCTCCAATGACTAATGCTCTACTCTTCTCCCCCCTTCCCTTCTGAGCAACAGAGACAGACTCTGTGCTAGAGACCTGTACCCCATGGCTTACCCCTGGTAAGCCCCCCCCCCCACCAGTATCCAAAGCGGTATACTTGTTACTAAGGGGAACGACCACAGGGAATCCCTGTCCTGACTGCTTCCTCCCAGCCCCTCTCACCGTCACCCATCTACCTTCATTCTTTGGAGTATCTGCATCCCTGAAGCTACTATCTATGACCACCTCTGCATCCCTGAAGCTACTATCTATGACCACCTCTGCCTCCCGAATGATCCGAAGTTCATCCAGCTCCAGCTCCAGTTCCCTAACGCGGTTTTTGAGGAGCTGGAGATGGGTGCACTTCCCACAAGTGAAATCAGCAGGGACACTGACGGCGTCCCGCTCCTCAAACATTCTGCAGGAGGAACATTGCACTGCCTTCCCTGCCATCCCCCCAAGATAACGTGCGGTTAAAACAAGAAAAAGAAAGGAAGAGCTTACCTGATATTCACTCAACCCCTTAGGTTAGAGGAGGTGGAAGGGTGGGGGACACTACAAGTGCAGTGTCTCGGGTTTAACAACTGCCCAACTTATGTACAGGTACTACACACTTTCCCAGAAATCCCCACGGCCGACTTCCGGTTTCCTGCTGCTCTGAAACAAAAACAACTCCGAAAACAAAGTTAGTTCAAAACAAAAATTCAGCTTACCCTCTCCTCTCCTTAGCAAAAAATCACTCCCCTCTCTGCCTGCTCCGCTGGAAGAATGAGGTCTGAACCTTGGAGGCAAGTGCCTTTTAAAGAAAACTACACACCTTCCCAGAAATCCCCACAGCCGACTTCCGGTTTCCTGCTGCTCTGAAACAAAAACAGGTCCGAAAAAAAGTTTGTTAAAAACAAAAATTCAGCTTACCCTCTGCTCTCTTTACCAAAAATTCACTCCCCTCTCTGCCTGCTCCACTGGAGGAATGAGCTAGTTTTCGAGAAGTGAAACTCAGACTTTGTGGCACCCATGAAATGGGGTAGGACTCAGTTCGATTGGTTGGTTGGTGGACAGTGAATTGGCCAAAGGGCTGTACTCTGCCAGGTAACAGGTGGTGATGGGGTCCTACTTGAGTGGGATGATTTCCAGAGGAAAGCAGAGTTGGAGACCTGGACAATCCGAGAAAAGGACCTGCTCTCTTGTTCCAGAAAAGCTGCTTGCTATATTTCTGAAACTGCAGCGACCTGAATGAATCTCTGGTGACTACAGTTATTGGGCAGCCAAGGGCCGAAGACTTTGGATGTTTTTCTGAGAAATATTTATTAATTTCAATTGTGTTGAGATCCCAGGTCAAATGGGGCTGGAATTGACCGCACATTAGCCCACACTATAAACAGTATTTTTTCACACTAGAGAAGGTTTATCATTAATGATAGCTTTCATTAATTTGCACAGTGTCGGATGTGCAACTACTGTTTCTGTATCTTACTTTATAATATTATGGATTGAAACAATATTAGGAAAAAACTAAAATTTATTTTGCCAATTTTAGTATTTATTTTCTAAATTTGTGATGATGACTCCAGTTGTTTTGATATCTAAACTGAGCTCCTCAAACATGGTTGCCGCAGTTTCAATATAAATAGTAAATTGTATGATGCAATATATTATTCCAGGTGATAATATTGGAAATCAAAATTAATCGTGATTTAAAAAATAGTGATAATCAGATTTTTTTTAATTTTTAGAAGCAGATAACATAAGTTTCAGTGCTGCGAAAGAGTAATGACAAAGCAGCACTGACCATTGAAGTTGTTCGAAAAGTTTTAATGTCAGACAAGTGTGAGGTAATGTACTTTGGAATGTCTAATGTGTGTAGGAATTACACAGTAAATGGTAGAACTCTTGTGAATATTGACAGGCAGAGAGATCTGGGTGTGCACGTCCACCGATCACTGAAAGTGGCAGCGCATGTGGATAAGGTGGTCAAGAAGGCATACAGCATGCTGGTCTTCATCAGTCGGGGCATTCAATATAAAATTTGGCAAGTTATGTTGCAGTTGTACAGGACCTTCGTTATCCTCATTTGGAATATTGCGTACAATCCTGGTCGCCACACTACCAGAAGGATGAGGATGCTTTGTAGAGGGTACAGAAGCGGTTTACTAGAATGTTGTCTGTTAAGAAGGGCATTAGCTCTGAGGAGAGGTTAGATAAACACGGTCTGTTCTCATTGGAACGACGGAGGTTGAGAGGCGACCTGATAGAGGTCTACATGATTGTGACTGGCATGGACAGAGTGGACAGTCAGATGCTCTTTCCTAGGGTAGGAGAGTCAAGTACTAGGGACATAGGTTTAAAATGCGTGGGGAAATGTTTTTAGAAGAGATGTGCGACGTAGATGTTTTACCCAGGTTGGTAAATATATGGAACGCGTTGCCTGGGGAGGTGGTGGGAGTAGGTACGATAGTGGCATTCAATGGGCATCTCGACAAATATATGAATAGGGTGGGAATGGAAGGATACAGACTGGAATGTACTTGATTTCAGTGCAGACGGTTTTAGTTTAGACAGGTGCCATGGTCGGCGTAGGCTTGAAGCGCCAAAGGGCCTGTTTCTGTCCTGTATTATTCTTTGCTCTTTGTCAGGAGCCTATAGAAATCAGTGGATGAAGCAGAAAATGGTAAATAAGTAAAATGGGGCTGCATTATTTTGAATAATTCATGTTCAGGCATTTGTGGTAAAACAATCACAAATGCATATAAAGATTAAAGAATGACACAACTGAAATAATGGAGGTTATTTATCCTGGATCCTTGTATGATGTATCTGAAGTTGTAAAATTCTGCTTGCATGGCTGTGCCATATTTTATTACCACATCAAAATTCCAGACTTAGATGAAGGCCAATTCTGTTTCAAGTAATAAACCTCAAAACAGTTTCAGTAGAATCTGGTGCATAAAAAGCTCCAGTAAGATTATATCCACAGTAATTGCTTCCAGAATGTGAAGAAACGTGATGCAATATTTTGAAAACTATTTTCATTTCTGGCTAAGGTATGGTGCACATTTGAGGAATTTGCAGATAATGTTTTCTGTAGTGCTGAGAGCAGAATGATTGTTGACGGGTTCTTTATTAGCCTAATGGACCTCATTAAAATTTAATTGAGCACTTTGGTGTGTGTTAAACAAAAAAAAAGTAGACAGTGATAGCTCTAAAACTGCAGACAAGTCTGTCCGTGTATTAGTTAGCTGATGTTAGCTGATCACATACCCAGCATAATTATTATTCAGAATTAATCTAAAAAATGTTCAATATTACATTTTATATTGTGCATTCATGTACAACACACCATCTCTGTCTCACCCATAAGTATTTTCATTTGTAATCTACATCTGGGTTTCACTGCCAGTTTCCAAGACAAAATGGTGCTTGTTTTCTGTGAAAATAATGGAGGACCACGTTACAACCATTTTTTTTCCGCATGTACCTGATTCCAGCCCGATTTTCAAGCCAAAGTTCAATTCACTGAATTTAAAAATCCAAGTTACAATATATAGTTTGAGCTGTAAGGTGACAAAACGTCTGTACTACGGGAGGACACCTCAGAGGGCAGCGAGGCTATATGAGTAGAGATCAGGAATAAGAAGGGTGCAGTCACAATGTTGGGGGTTTACTACAGGCCTCCCAATAGCCAGCGGGAGATAGAGGAGCAGATAGGTTGACAGATTTTGGAAAAGAGTAAAAACAACAGGGTTGTGGGTTGGGAGACTTCAACTTCCCCAATATTGTCTGGGACTCACTTAGTGCTAGGGGCTTAGACGGGGCAGAGTTTGTCAGGAGCATCCAGGAAGGCTTCTTAAAACAATATGTAGACAGTCCAACTGGGGAAGGGGCTGTACTAGACCTGGTATTGTGGAATGAGTCCGGCCAGGTGGTAGAAGTTTCAGTAGGGGAGCATTTCGGGAGCAGTGACCACAATTCGGTGGTCAAGTGCTGGTGGACAAGGATAAGAGTGGTCCTAGGGTGAATGTGCTAAATTGGGGGAAGGCTAATTATAACAATATTAGGCGGGAACTGAAGAACCTAGATTGGGGGCGGATGTTTGAGGGTAAATCAACATCTGACATGTGGGAGGCTTTCAAATGTCAGTTGAAAGGAATTCAGGACCGGCATGTTCCTGTGCAGAAGAAGGATAAATACGGCAAATTTCGGGAACCTGGGATAACGAGAGATATTGTAGGCCTCGGCAAAAAGAAAAAGGAGGCATTTGTCAGGGCTAGAAGGCTGGGAACAGACGATGTCTGTGTGGAATATAAGGAAAGTAGGAAGGAACTTAAGCAAGGAGTCAGGAGGGCTAGAAGGGGTCACGAAAAGTAATTGGCAAATAGGGTTAAGGAAAATCCCAAGGCTTTTTACACATACATAAAAAGCAAGAGAGTAGCCAGGGAAAGGGTTGGCCCACTGAAGGATAGGCAAGGGAATCTATGTGTGGAGCCAGAGGAAATGGGTGAGGTACTAAATGAATACTTTGCATCAGTATTCACCAAAGAGAAGGAATTGGTGGATGTTGAGTCTGGAGAAGGGTGTGCAGATAGCCTGGGTCACATTGAGATCCAAAAAGACGAGGTGTTGGGCGTCTTGAAAAATATGAAGGGAGATAAGTCCCCAGGGCCTGATGGGATCTACCCCAGAATACTGAAGGAGGCTAGAGAGGAAATTGCTGAGGCCTTGACAGAAATCTTTGGATCCTCACTGTCTTCAGGTGCTGTCCCGGAGGACTGGTGAATAGCCAATGTTGTTCCTTTGTTTAAGAAAGTTAGCAAGGATAATCCAGGGAAACGGTGAGTCTTACATCAGTGGTAGGGAAATTACTGGAGAGACTTCTTCGAGACAGGATCTACTCCCATTTGGAAGCAAATGGATGTATTAGTGATGGATGGAGCATGGATTTGTGATGGGGAGGTCGTGTCACTCTAACTTGATAGAGTTTTTCGAAGAGGTCACAAAGATGATTGATGCAGGTAGGGCAGTGGATGTTGTCTATATGGACTTCAGTAAGGCCTTTGACAAGGTCCCTCATGGTAGACTGGTACAAAAGGTGAAGACACATGGGATCAGGGGTGAGCTGGCAAGTTGGATACAGAACTGGCTAGGTCACAGAAGGCAGAGAGTAGCAATGGAAGGGTGCTTTTCTAATTGGAGGGCTGTGACTAGTGGTGTTCCGCAGGGATCAGTGCTGGGACCTTTGCTGTTCGTAGGATATATAAATGATTTGGAGGAAAATGTAACTGGTCTGATTAGTAAGTTTGCAGACGACACAAAGGTTGGTGGAATTGCAGATAGCGATGAGGACTGTCAGAGGATACAGCAGGATTTAGATCGTTTGGAGACTTCATAGAATTTCATAGAATTTACAGTGCAGAAGGAGGCCATTCGCCCCATCGAGTCTGCACCGGCTCCTGGAAAGAGCACCCTACCCAAGGTCAACACCTCCACCCTATCCCCATAACCCAGTAGCCCCACCCAACACTAAGGGCAATTTTGGACACTAGGGGCAATTTATCATGGCCAATCCACCTAACCTGCACATCTTTGGACTGTGGGAGGAAACCGGAGCACCCGGAGGAAACCCACGCACACACGGGGAGGATGTGCAGACTCCACACAGACAGTGACCCAAGCCGGAATCGAACCTGGGACCCTGGAGCTGTGAAGCAATTGTGCTATCCACAAGGCTACCGTGCTACCCACTTGGGCGGAGAGATGGCAGATGGAGTTTAATCCGGACAAATGTGATGTAATGCATTTTGGAAGGTCTAATGTAGGTTGGGAATATACAGTGACTGGTAGAACCCTCAAGAGTATTGAAAGTCAGAGAGATCTGGGTGTACAGGTCCACAGGTCACTGAAAGGGGCAACACAGGTGGAGAAGGTAGTCAAGATGGCATACGGCATGCCTTCATTGGCCCGTGCATTGAGTATAAGAATTGGCACGTCATGTTGCAACTGTATAGAACCTTAGTTAGGCCACACTTGGAGTATAGTGTTCAATTCTGGTCGCCACACTACCAGAAGGATGTGGAGGCTTAGAGAGGGTGCAGAAGAGATTTACCAGGATGTTGCCTGATATGGAGGGCATTAGCTATGAGGAGTGGTTGAATAAACTCTGTTTGTTCTCACTGGAACAACGGAGGTTGAGGGGCGACCTGATAGACGTCTACAAAATTATGAGGGGCATAGACAGAGTGGATAGTCAAAGACTTTTCCCCAGGGTAGAGGGGTCAATTACTTGGGGGCATAGGTTTAAGGTGCAAGGGGTAAGGTTTAGAGGAGATGTACGAGGCAAGTTTGTTACGCAGAGGGTAGTGGGTGCCTGGAACTCACTACCGGAGGAGGTGGTGGAAGCAGGGACGATAGTGACATTTAAGGGGCATCTTGACAAATACATGAATAGGATGGGGATAGAGGGATACGGACCCAGGAAGTGTAGAAGATTTTAGTTCAGGCAGGCAGCAGGGTCGGCATGGGCTTGGAGGGCCGAAGGGCCTGTTCCTGTGCTGTACTTTTCTTTGTTCTTTTGTCTCACCCGCGATGAAAAAATGCATCGGTTTGGGTGGCAGAGAGTTTGTTACTAGTCACCCTCTATAAAGTTATTCTGCCTTTATTTACAAGTTTGCCTAGAAACACAGCATTTGGCAGACAGCTGCTTTCAACAGAGTTCAGCAGGGAACATACTTCAGTTCAGCAATGTTTTGTAAAAAGTATAAATATTTCTGGAATTCCTTTTGGAATAGTGATGTTTCTGCATGGTTTGATTCTGACAATATTTGAAATTGCCTACTTTAAAGGAAACCTTATGAAGCATGACCTTAAGTGAGAACATATTTTGTTATTTTTCTTCCATCTGGTTTCTTTTATTAAAATGACATTAGATGTTTACTACTAACATTACCATCCATTTAACAATTTTCTTCAGGGTCAATTACAGAAAGTTAAATTTGAGCTGCAATGCCTTGATTTCAATTAATCTCTTCCAGACCAATTTGAAGGCCACTTATCAAAAGTGGTGATGGGAGAAGGTCATGTGATTCCATTTTGTAACTGATCGTGGAAAACTTGTGAGAATTTTATTGACACATTTGTGCTATTTGTGGGTGACGATGAGGCTGCTTTTCTCATTCAGGAAATTTTATTTCCCAAGTTTCTCTTAGTATTGATTCACAGTATGCTGAAGACTTACTGTAGGTGATCAACATAAAAACATTGAGAGAAAAAATAATTTTGGATGGTGAACAGCTTTCCTCGTTTTTAAATGGGCTTTCAAAAGTGGTCAAATGCCGAAAGAAAAGCAGCATCTATTAATGCTATCCTGACAGTTTAATTATTTGCATTAACAGTCAGTGCTATTACATAAAACACAAACCAGGCTGTCCCTCTTTGTTCTACCCCCACCCCTTCATTCCTGCGAAAAAGGGTAATGACCTGAAAAATAACCATGGCTGGAATCTTTCGAGGAATGGCAAAGAAGATAGGATTGCCGCTCCGTTCCTACTGTCCCATGCCATGAGCGAGCTTCACATTTAAGGCTCGGTCTTCTGATCCTGGCTGCTTCAGAAATGTGAAACGGTTTTCCCACTGAACTGCTTCCTCAGGTGCAGGATCTTCGGTGGAACACCAGCCGAACCCTATTTTAATGGCACTAGCTGTTGTAGCCTGGTAAGTGTTCACTAAAGCAAGTGTTCAGGGACAAAAAAAAAATCGCTTTTCAGTCAGTGGGTGAGTGTTTGAATGGACGAGTGAATGCGTAGTTGTGTAAGTGGGCAGGCAGGTGGGGTGGGAGGTGGGTTGGGAGGGATCGTCACATTAGGAGCAGGAAGGTGTGGTTGAGGGGGAGTTTGGGATTCGTGGGGGAGGGGAGAGTTGGGTGGTGGGGGCTAGTCAGGTCGAGGGGGCTGAGGGGCAGGAGTCAATGGTGGGGAATCAGTTGTACCGTTACCCAGGAGTTAGAGTAGGATTCCTCTGTTTTTCTGGGGAACTATCTAGCTAATTAAGTTAGAGCTGTTCAGAGTCTCCGAATCTAGCTTGAAGTTGGAGGGTTATCGAGAGCAGTGGAACTGACCATTTGATTTCAAACATCCGTTGCAATTTCTTTTTTTTTTAAATAATTTTTATTGAAGGTTTTCATAAAATATCAATAACAAAATGAGAAAGAAAAAAGAACCTAACAGGGTTAAGTACAAAACACAATCTAAAAAAGCAACCCCCCACCCCCGTACATAAATAATAAATTAACATTAACACCCCGACTTAACACAACAGGTGTATACACCCCCTCAGACCCTCCAGTATAAATAACATAAACAAAAATAAAGTAACCCCCCCCCCCCCCCCCCCCCCCCCCCCCCCCCCGAGCTGCTGCTGCCATTGACCAATGTCTATCGTTCTGCCAGAAAGTCTAAGAACGGTTGCCACCGCCTAAAGAACCCTTGTACCGACCCTCTCAAGGCGAATTTCACCCTCTCCAATTTAATGAACCCTGCCATATTGCTGATCCAGGATTCCATGCTTGGGGGCCTCTCATCTTTCCACTGAAGGAGAATCCTTCGCCGGGCTACCAGGGACGCAAAGGCCAGAATTCCGGCCTCTTTCGCCTCCTGCACTCCCGGCTCCTCTGCCACCCCAAATATTGCAAGCCCCCAGCCCGGTCTGACCCTGGATCCTACCACCCTCAATACCGTCCTTGCTACACCCTTCCAAAATTCCTCCAGCGCTGGGCATGCCCACAACATATGGGTGTGATTTGCTGGGCTCCCTGAGCACCTAACACACCTGTCCTCACCCCCAAAGAACCGGCTCATCCTTGTCCCGGTCATGTGTGCCCTGTGCAGCACCTTAAATTGTATGAGGCTGAGCCTCGCGCACGAAGAGGAAGAATTCACCCTCCCTAGGGCATCTGCCCACGTCCCCTCTTCGATCTCCTCTCCCAACTCCTCCTCCCACTTACCTTTCAACTCCACCACCGAGGCCTCCTCCTTCTCCTGCATCACCTGGTAAGTTTCCGAGATCTGCCCCACTCCCACCCACCCCCCCGAGAGCACCCTGTCCTGTACTGTGTGTGGCAGTAGCCGCGGGAATTCCACCACCTGCCGTCTGGCACACGTCCTTACCTGTAAGTACCTGAAGGTGTTCCCCGGGGGGAGCCCGTACTTCTCCTCCAGCTCACCCAAGTTCACGAACTTCCCGTCCACAAACCGGTCCCCCAACTTTCGTATCCCTGCCCTGTGCCACCCCGAAAACCCTCCACCTGTTCTTCCTGGGGTGAACCGGTGGCTCCCCCGTAATGGGGTCCATGCCGAGGCCCCAACTTCCCCCACTATGCCGCCTCCACTGCCCCCAAATTTTGAGAGCCGCCACCACCACCGGGCTCGTGGTATACCTCCTTGGAGGGAGCAGCAGCGGCGCCGTTGCCAGCGCCCCCAGACTCCTATCCACACAGGACGCCATCTCCAGCCTCTTCCATGCAGCTCCTTCCCCCTCCATCACCCACTTGCGCACTATCGTCGCATTGGCGGCCCAGTAGCTACCCACAGAGGTTGGGCAGCGCCAGCTCCCCCCTATCTCTACTCCGCTCCAGGAACACCCTTCTCACCCTCGGAGTCCCTCGCGCCCACACAAACTCCATTATACTATCCCTTGCAATTTCTAAGAGTCATTGCATCGGAACTTAGGCAGGATCCCAAACAGCATCTCGAGGGTACATCTGGTCTCTGACTATCTGAATACTGCAAAATCTAGGCCCTTTATCCCCCCATCCAATTGTACTGACTAACATTTATCCCCGATCCTTCTCATTTGTATGTATATTTTGTGATTTTTAAATTGTGCACCGAAATCAATTCGTAAATGTATCCATATCACAGACCAGTGTCAATAAGAGTCTTTTTTTGTTCTTTCCTCAAGTCCAATTACCGTGAACCATAGCTGCAGCCGCTCAGGAAGGTAACCCAATAGCTATATCCATGTGTTCCACTACCTCCAAAGCATTTTACTTCCTTGGGGTAGCAGCACTGTAAAAGCTTCCTCATGTCCCTTAGAGACAGCACACAACTCAGTCCATCAATAGCCAAAAAGGTCTTTTGTCCATCACTGGCTGTCTAGTGTCCCATTTTTCCGTCATCCAAACTGCTTTCCGTTTCTCATTGGAATGGTAAATTATGATATCATATATCACCCACTGATTCCCTTGCTTCATTAATTTAAAAGGTTCAATTGATCCTGCTTCTATTCCTGACTTCCTCACATTATTGTCTAACATTGTCCTGAACCATGTATGTCTGCCAGCCCCTGGTGTACATGAGAGAATATCTTTCTGACAAATTTCCTTCAAATCCCTTTCGTCTATTATCATTTCCCTTACAACATGAAAGTGTATATTTTCCATTACAACATTTGCAATATATGTCCACAGTATTCTCAAAACCACATCGAACTATCACTTTTCGTTTTCCAAATAAATTCTCCCTATTGTTAAATACACAGTAAAAAAAATTAAGTCTTATTTTAGCACATTACTCATCACCTAACCACACAAATAGACTGTGTGTTACAACTTTACATATATGCAACTGTTATCACAATTTCAATTCTAAAAATAATGTACAATATTGACACATCCCTTCGTAGTTTTGGGACCAGCAGTCATTACATACTAAATATGGCGTGTTAACAACATCAATATTATTTGTGATGTTCTATGCAGTTAAATCAAGAAAACACACTAAACTACCACTATTCCCCCTCTATTAAAACATTCACACAATTTAGAAATGCTGATCAAGTTCTCGAACGGCACACATGCCCCCATTATCATACATAACAGTCCCTACCAATTTACATGACATTTCTTAATAACTATTACAGCTCGTCAATGCAATATTGTTTGCTGCATTGGTAATAATTGTTCCGCCGTGGCATCAAGCTACAAAAATTCTTAAACTATTGTCATTTATCATGCTGGGGTTCCTCGTCAGTCGCTGCTGTCTGCCGAGACCCTTAATAACTCCACCATGTAGTACATATCCCGTGGAGACTGCAGATCATCCATCAGCTGATGTCCAGTTAGAGATGCCTGACCGGAGGTTTCACTGTTCAGTAATAATTTGATGTTTTGATTTGTTTCTAACCCGTAAAGTTTTCCTCCTGGCTCTGTCATTTAATTCCCTCAAATATGTAGCCAATTGTATCATTAGTTTCCCCACAGTCCTGTCTAAAACAGTTCTCTTCCTTCTTGTGAACTGGTTTGTCTGTTATTTAGTTTTTCCATCTGAAAAATCAAATGAACAGGTCAAGGGTGGAGAGGGCCCTATTCTTTAATTTGTACTTTCTATTTTTGTTTGGAAACTCCAGAAGTGCCCTCGCCAGGACTTCTGGATTTCTTTTGCTACCATTTCTTCTGAACTCCAGTGAATACAATCCTAACCAACCTAATCTCTCCTTGAATGTCAGTCCCCCCCATCATAGGAATCAGTCTGGTAGACCTTCTCTGCACTCCCTCTAGAGCAACAAAACCTTCCCCAGGTAAGGAGACCAAAACTACACACAATATTCCAGCTGTGCCCTCACCAAGGCCTTGTATAATTGCAGCAAGACATCCCTGATCCTCTCGTTATGAAGGCCCACATACATTTGCCGCCTTTACCGCCTGCTGCACTTGCATGCTTATTTTCAGTGACTGGTGTACAAGGACAGCCAGGTCTCATTGCACATTTCCCGCTCTCATGCTATAGCCATTCAGATAATAATCTGCCGTCCTATTTTTGCTACCAAAGTGGATAGCCTCATATTTATCCACATTATATTGCATCTGCCATGCATTTGCCTAATCACTGAGTATTTTTCCCAGTCTATAAATTCTATGAAATCACACTGAAGCATCTCTGCAACCTCCTCACAGCTCAACTGCTTTGTGTCATGTGCAAATTAGCAGATATTACATTTAGTTCCCTCATCTAAATCAGTAATATATATTGTGAATAGCTGGGGTCCTAGCACTGATCCCGGCTGTACCCCACTAGTCACTGCCTGCAAGTTGGAAAAAGACCAGTTTATTCTTAATCTTTGTTTCCTGTCTGCCAATCGGTTTTCTATCCATCTCAATACACTACCCCCGATCACATGCACTTTAATTTTAAATGCTAATGTCTTATGTGGGACATTGTTGAAAGCCTCCTGAAAGTCCAAATAAATCTCATCCACCAGCACCACTCATCAACTCTACTCGTTACATCCTCAAAAGATTCCAGTAAATTTGTCAAACATGATTTCCCTTTCGTAAATCCATGCTGACTCTGTCCGATTCCAGCACTGTTTTCCACGTGCTCTGCTATAAAATCTTTGACAGTGGACTCTACAATTTTCACAACTACCGACATCAGGCTGACTAGTCTATAATATAATTTCCTGTTTTCTCTTTACCTCCCTTTTTAAACAGTAGAGTTACATTAGCTACCTTCCAATCAGTAGGAATGTTCCAGAGTCTGTAGAATCTTAGAAGGTGACCACCAATGCATCCACTCTTTCTAGGGCTACTTTCTTTTTTTAAATTTTAATTATGTTTATTCAGAGTTTTTCCAACAAAAATTTTCAACCAGTTAAACCCCCCCCCCCCCCCCCCCCCCCCCGTAACAGAAAAGAAAAAGACAAAAGAGCAAAACAAAACATAAACATATCAAGCAAACATAGTACAGAACTTATACAATGGGTTTCTCCCACACTTATTAACCCTCCCCTATGTTTGTACAAATACTACCGGGAAAACCCCCCTCTCCCACCCACCCAAATATCCCCCCCCCCCCCCCCGAAAGAAATACCCCCTCCCCCCCCCCACCTCCCTGGGTTGCTGCTGCTGCTGACAGAGTTCCTTCTAGCGCTCCGCGAGATAGTCAAGGAACAGTTGCCACCGCCTGAAGAACCCCTGCGCAGACCCTCTCAGGGCAAACTTTATCCTCTCTAGCTTAATGAACCCTGCCATGTCATTTATCCAGGCTTCCACACTGGGGGGCTTCGCGTCCTTCCATAATAGCAAGATCCTCCGCCGGGCTACCAGGGACGCAAAGGCCAGAATGCCGGCCTCTTTCGCCTCCTGCACTCCCGGCTCGTCCGCCACCCCAAATAATGCCAGCCCCCAACTTGGTTTGACCTGGACTTTCACCACCTTGGACATAGTCCTCGCGAAACCCCTCCAGAACCCTTCCAGTGCCGGGCACGACCAAAACATGTGGACGTGATTCGCCGGGCTTCCCGAGCACCTCCCACATCTGTCCTCCACCCCAAAGAACCTACTCAGCCTCGCCCCCGTCATAAGCGCTCTGTGAACAACCTTAAACTGTATCAGGCTGAGCCTGGCACATGAGGAAGAGGAATTAACCCTACTCAGGGCATCCGCCCATAGACCCTCTTCAATCTCCTCCCCCAACTCCTCCTCCCACTTGCTCTTCAGCTCCTCCACCAAAGCCTCCCCCTCTTCTTTCATCTCCTGATGTATCGCCGAAACCTTGCCCTCTCCGACCCATACACCCGACATCACCCTGTCCTGGATCCGCTGTGCCGGGAGCGACGGGAATTCCCTCACCTGCCGCCTCACAAACGCCAGGGCTACTTTCTTAAGTACTCTGGAATGTAGATTATTAGGCCTTGGGGATTTATCAGCCACCACAGTAGCACAAGTGGATAGCACTGTGGCTTCACAGCGGCAGGGTCCCAGGTTCAATTCCCTGCTGGGTCACTGTCTGTGCTGAGTCTGCACGTTCTTCCCATGTCTGCGTGGGTTTCCTCCCATAGTACAAAGACGTGCAGGTTAGGTGGATTGGCCATAATAAATTGCCCTCAGTGACCAAAAACGTAAGGAGGGGTTATTGGGTTACGGGGATAGGGTGGAAGTGAGGGCTTAAGTGGGTCGGTGCAGACTCGATGGACCGAATGACCTCCTTCTGTATGTCTATGTCACCAGACCCATTAATTTCTCCAACACCACTTCTGTACTAGTACTGATTTCATTTCAGTTCCTCCTTCTCACTAAATCCTGTGTTCCTCAACATTTCTGTTGTTTTAAAAAAAAAAAGAATATTACAGTGCAGGAACAGGCACTTCAGCCCACCATCCCTCCACCGATCCGGATTCCTTACTTAGACCTACTACTTAGTGCCCAAAGGATCTGTATCCCTCCATTCCCCACCCGTTCATGTGTCTTTTCAAGATACATCTTAAACGTTGCTATCGTGCCTGCCTCCACCACCTCACTGGCAAAACGTTCCAGGTACCCACCATTCTCTGCGTGAAAAACTGTACCCGCACATCTCCCCTAAACTTTCCCCCTGTCACCTTGAACCTGTGCCCCCTTGTAATTGAGTCTTCCACCCTGGGAAAAAGCTTCTGACTATTCACCCTGTCTATACTTCTCATAATTTTACAGACCTCAATCAGGTCTCACCTCAGTCTCCGTCTTTCCAATGAAAACAATCCGAGTTTATTCAACCTCTCCTCATAGTTAACACCCTCTAGACCAAGCAACATCCTGGTAAACCTTCTTTGCACTCTCTCCAAAGCATCCAGTCTTTCTGGTAGTGCGGCGACCAGAATTGCACGCAGTATTCCAAATGTGGCCTAACTAACGTTTTATGCCAACTCTTGTTTCAATGCCCCAGCCGATGAAGGCAAGCATGCCGTATGCATTCCTGCCCACCTTATCCACCTACATTGCCACTTTCATGGAACTATGGACCTGAACGCCCAGATTCCTCTGTATGTCATTGCTCCTAAGGGTTCTGCCATTTACTGTATAATTCTCACCTGAATTGGATCTTCCAAATTGCATCACCTCTCATTTGTTCGGATTGAACTCACATCTGCCATTTCTCGGCCCACTCTCCAATCTATCTATTTCTGCTGTTTCCTCTAACAGTCCCCTTCACTATCTGAAACTCCACCTATCTTTGTGTCACTTTCTGCTACTGCTGTTTCTGCAGTTGTGCCTTTAGGCAGATGGCACTTGCATTTCAATTAGGGAGACCAACAAGGCTGCTGTACTCTTAGGTTTCTCATCGCTTCCTTGCAAATATGGTGTTGGCTTAAGTTGATTAGCCATGACCTGGACATTAAGACTATTACTATTTTGGTTTCAAAAAGACCCATGGTTGGGTTCATGATATTGGTAGTGACACCGCTAGTCTGGAATGTGTCCCTTTGAGACAGTGCGGCAGTTTTTGAATGCGCAGATCAAGAGTCAGGTAACCGTCGGCAGCCTTCATTTACAGCCCATCATCCATTTAATAAAACAAGTCATTTCCAGAAGAGTCCACACTTAAATGTGGTTAATGTTTTAAAAGTTATGAATATGGCATGCATTTCCCGGACATGACAACTGGAATAGTTGAATCCAACAAATACCATATTAACGTGTGTAATATAATGAATGTGGATAGCACTACAGAATATATTCTCATTTTTAAGGGATACACCCATAGTTTTTCTAGACTCTTCATGTAACTGAAATCTTTCATCCTTAGTAGAATTCTAGTAAATTTTCCCTGCTCCCTAAGACTTTGACATCTTTCTTAAAGTGTGGTGCCAAGTATTTATAAAGGTTTAGTCTGTCTTCCTTGCTTTTGCACTCTGCTTTTATGAATAAAACTAATGATCCTACAAGCTATTTAACTTCCTTCTTCCTACCTAAAGCTCTCTGCATCCCTACCCTCTCCTAGCTTTCTCCTTCAAACCCAACTTTTTGAGTAAGCAACCTGTCCTAATCTCTGTTATGTAGCTCAGTGTCTGATTTTGTTTCATAACACTCCTGTAAAATCTCTTGTGATGTTTTACAACATTAGAGGCACTATCCAAATGCAAGTTGTTATATACATGTTCACTCAGTGTGCCAACAGCTGCTTACTCTCATGATTAGTATGGGTGTCAATTCTGATTGTCAGTCCTCCATGGCACAAATACATGACAGGAAGATCTACCACAGTTAATTACAAAACAAGCATGTTTTCAGCTTTTTGCTTACTGCTGTAGTACGCTTTTGGTTTCATTTATTAAAAAGGCTTGTTTCTGCTCCAAAGGGATTGTTTTTCTTTCATGTGGAAGAAATGGATAGATTGTTGTTTAATCAATATAGACGAACAGAATCATCTGGGATTGTATTGTTGACCTGGAAACTACTCCAAAAGGTTAATATTGTTGTTTTCAACACGAAAACAATTCTAAGCAGGAATTTGAAACTGGATCAAAATTCTTCGAAAAGCTGTGTTTTTTCCCCACAGCACAAACAGTAACTTAAGATTTAAGATCTGCTGGAGGGGTATGTGCGGATAAGATTTGTATAAAACAGACTACGTTTGCTATTCATTTTTCTGTCTGAATCTGCAGATGTTAAGGATAATTGGCCTATTACAGATTGTCTTGTTGCATGCAGGTTTCATGTACTTGTAATCGCTGAAGAAGATACAATTATGGATTACAGGGGTCTTGGTTTGTATATAGGAACTGCTGTTTGACTTTTAAGAGAGGTTAGGTTGAAAATCATCAACATGAAACACAAATGAAATTGCCTTGTAGCTTGATAGTAAGATATTTATGGGCTTCTAAAACAAAAAAATGCATCCAAGTATTGAAATACTATAGGACAAGTTGAGGGTGATATCTCCGTACAGATAATTTTCATTTATCCCATATCAATTTCATTTCATTGGAATGTGGATTGTTTACATGGGCAGTCACTGATTTGTTATATTTTGATGCTTAAGTATCAAATTGCTCCCCTTTCTCCCTCTCCCCACTCCACCTTTCACCCCAAACAAAGTCATACGCATGTAATTGTTTGGCTGTTTATAAAAATAGAGTTTAGTTTACAGCAATGTTGAATAGGCCTTCACTTTAAAATGTAAATGTTTTTGCTTCAAAGATTGCATGCAACATCTGGTTAGTAAAGTGTTTTGCTTGGAGCTGTGTGGCCTGGGTCTTAACCCTTTTGAATCATGTCTATAAAGGAACCAGCTTGAGAGTATGAATTGTTCTTTGTTGCTGTATAGTGACTGCTTTGTGTGCAGTGTTTCATGTGCTACTCTGCCATCATTCTCTGGAAAATAAAAATATAGCTGTCTCCAGAAGTTTCTTGAAATAGATTTATTCTGAAACAAAGGTGTTGGGGCGGTGAAATATTTTGACTGTAATAACCTACAGTTTGCTTAGTGATTAGCCAGAGGCAGGAAGCATGTCAGTACTGATAAAGGAAGAGACATGTCAGTACTGATTAATGAAAGGTTTCACGAACACATGAAACTCAATACAGCATACAAATAAAGCTAAAAGCAGAATGAGAACTTGTGCAACAACTGATGACCAAGCTGCCAAATCAATGTAGCCTGTGGTGAAGTACTGTGCAGCACAATGATTAAAGGACAAAATTATTAAAGTAAGTGATTGAAGAATAATCGGAGTAGGATGCAAACTTATGTCTATGATTTGCCACATAATCAGTTTGGCTTTCTTTTTGATTGAGTGAAGGACGTTCAATTTCTCAGAGGTAAAACAATGGAGAATGGATAACCTCCCACCACTCCAGGATATCTCCTGGAGAATATCTTGCACCACTCAGGTTGAGGCCTTGTGAACCAGATTCTCTACTCAACCTTTTAGTTGGATAATTAATTTGTCAATAATTGCAGCTGCTCTGACATCTTGCATTAGGAATAGACCAGCCCTCGCATTGAGTCTGCTCTGCCCTTCTATATGATCATGACGAAATAGGATTTTGCTGTAACATGTAAATGTTTTTGCTTCAAAGTGAAGCCACTTTCCTGCCTGCTACCCATATCCCTCTACTTCCTGAGAGATCAAGTCTTAAATATGCACAACAATGGAACATGACGAGCCTTTGAGGTAGAGAATATTGAAGATTCACAACCCTCTGAGTGAAGAAATTTCCCCTCATTTTAGTCCGAAGTGACCGACGACTCCTCTCGGACTGTGCCCATGTGTTTCCGATACCCAAGCCAATGGAATCTACTTCTGTGTCTACCTTGTCAAGCCCCCATGTTTCAGTGCAATCACCTCTCATTCTTCTAAAGTCCAGAGAATGTAGGCCCAATTTACTCAGATTCTAATCATCCACCCTCTTATCCCAGGAACTAATCTAGTGACCGCTAGCTTGCTGTACCAACTCTTAAGTATGGTATTTGCTGTGGTCTCGCCAAAGCTCTGTACAATTGTAGCAAGAGTTCTTTATGCTTGAGCTTCAACCCCCTTGCTATAAAGGCTAACATGCCATTTGCTGCCTTAATTGCTTTTATAAAATTCAGTCCCTTGACTGGGTCACCATTTGTTGTCCATCCCTAATTGCTCTTGAACTAAGTGGCTGGCTAGATCATTTCAGAAACTACCATGTTCCTGAGGATCTGAAGTCACATGTACGCCAGACTCGGTAGAATGGCAGATTTCTTTCTCTAAAGGGCATTAGTGAACCAGATGGGTTTTTGCAACAATCGACGATGGTTTTATGGTCATCATTAGACTTCTAAATTCCAGATTTTGATTGGATTCAAATATCACCACCTGCCGTAGTGGGATTCGAACCCCGGTCCCCAGAGCATTACCACTGGCCTATCGATTGCTGGTCCAGTGACAATACCACTACACCACCAGCTCCACAAAGAGGTACATCTTGCTGTACCTGTGCAAACTTTGTGAACCTTGTACGACTCCACCTATGCCCACGAATGTCAATATTTACAAGTTTCACCCCTTAGTCTGCTTTCTATTCTTATGACCAAAGGTAATAACCCCTCACGCTTCCACACATGAATCCGTCTGCCAACTTGATTTCCTTGTCACTACTTCATGTCCTCTCCACAGCTTCCATTTCCACCTTGCTTTGTATCAATAGCAACCTTGAATACATTACCCTCTGTTTCTTTGTTTCCTTATTACTGAATCCTTGCAGCGCCACGTGAGTTACAGCCTGCCAATTTGTAAATGCCCAACTAATTCTGACCCTTTGTTTCCTGTCCATTGGTCAATCCTCTGTCCATTCTATTATATTACTCCCAACTCCATGGGCTGGATTTTTCCCTTTGAGGCGGGACTTGTGAGCTGGGCGATTTCCAAACATTGCAACCTTGCCTCCTGTCCAGCATTACTTAGATTTAAGGTGAGAGGGGAGAGATTCAGAAGGGCCCAGAGGGGCAATTTCTTCACTCAGAGGGTAGTGAGTGTCTGGAATGGGCTGCCAGAGGTAGTAGTAGAGGCGGGTACAATTGTGTCTTTTGAAAAGCATTTAGATAGTTACATGGGTAAGATGGGTATAGAGGGTTATGGGCCAAGTACGGGCAACTGGGACTAGCTTAATGGTAAAAACTGGGCGGCATGGACTGGTTGGGCCGAAGGGCCTGTTTCCATGCTGGAAACTTCTATGATTCTATGATTACTGTCCACACTTATTTTCGTGGCAGGGACTGGCTGGAATCAGGATAGTTAACTCTTGAAGGAGCCTAAGGCAGGTACGGAGGCCAACGATACCAAGGCGGGCAGGTTAGAAGTCAGCAAGATGGAATATAGAAACATAGGACTTGGGAGCAGGAGTGCACCATTTGGCCCTTTGAGCCTAATGTCTTTCCGCCCCCCCTCCCCCCAATTCAGTAAGACCATGGCTGATCTGGTTGTGATCCCAACTCCACTTTCTATAACACTTGATTCCCTTATTTACCAATAATCTATCTAATTCTGCCTTGGATAAATTCACAAGAAAAGAATTCCACATTCTAACAATCCTCGAAGAGAATAAAATTCTCCTCATCTTCATCTTTTAAGCGAGTCAGAGAATTAGAACATAGAATTTACAGTGCAGAAGGAGGCCATTTGGCCCATCAAAGCTGCACCGGCCCTAGTAAGGGCCCCAAGCAGTAAGTGCTGGGAAGACTCCAATCTGGCAGCATCTGAGAAGAGTGAAATTAATGTTTTGAATCCAATATGACTGCAGAACGCAATCTAGATTTTGTTTACATGTTTTATGGGTGGCACTGTAGCACAGTGGTTAGCACTGTTGCTTCACAGTGCCAGGGACCCGCGTTCGATTCCAGCTTGGGTATGTGTCTGTGCGGAGTCTGCACGTTCTCCCCGTGTCTGCATGGGTTTCCTCCGGCGCTCCAGTTTCCTCCCACATGTCCCAAAAGATGAGCTTGTTAGGTAAATTGGACATTCTGAATTCTCCCCAGTGTACCCAAGCAGGGTATGTCGAGTGTGACGACTAGGGGTTTTTCACAGTAGTTCATTGCAGTGTTAATGTAAGCCTACCTGTGACACTAATAAAAATTATTATTATTTAGTTACTCTCTTCCTATTTAAATACTTATCGAACTCTTAATATTTTTTTTATGGGGGCCACGAAGAGTCCAGCACGAGTTTGTAGAGTCAAACAGAAAGTAACTTTATTTACAACAATATGTACACAGTACCAGCAGTTCACTACTGGTTCCCTCTCTATCCGGTACCACACTGGCCAGCTCTATTTATTGATTGCCCCCCGCTTATTGGAGGAGCTCGTATTCCTCAAGAAGCATGGGGTGACCTCTTGTCCACAGCCAATAGGATCCGGGCAGGTTATAAAACATTTATATTACTAGCCAGCTATCTCTTCATTCCTCTTTCACCCTCTTTTGTTTTAGTCATTCGTTGTTGGTTTTTAAAATCTGACCAATCTTCTGAACTGCCACTAGTCTTACATTTGTGTAATTTTTCTTTCAATCCTTCACTTCATACTTTCAGCCACAGATGATCATTCCTTTTCTCAGAATCTTCCTTCTTACTGGGATAAATCTTTGCTGAGAGTTATTAAAAATGAGCCTGCACAGTCATGACAATGGAGAGCTGCTTGTTTGTGTCGCATCTGCCGGTATGTGAAAGAAGTCTGAACTCTGGTTGGAGTGAGCAGAGCCCTTGTCAGTGCATGTGTGTGTTTGTGGATCTGTAGATTTTTGTATGCTTTTGTATTAATTCAAGGGATATGGGCATCGCTGGCTAGGCCAGCATTTATTGCCCATCCCTACTTACCCTTGACAAGCTGGTGGTAAACCGTCACCGTGAGCTGTTGCATCCGTATGGTGTAGGTAGACTCACAATGCTGCTGGGGAGGGAATTCCAGGAGCTTGATATGAAATGGCATCAAGTTTCACATACACGATTCCCATAGGTCATCCTATACCCCTCCTGACCTGGCCATACATCCTGATTGGCTCACTTCTCATCCCTTCCTCTGGCCTCCTATTACCCAGCATCCTTTTCTCCTCCTTATCTGGACACCCCTGCCCCTTGCTTTGCTATGCGTTCTGAAATCCTTTGTGAACAAACAGAATCAGACCGGCCTATGTTTACATTACAGTAACTAATATCTCTAAAGTAACTATTTTATATCACATTCGTCAGACACAGTGAAGGAACAATGATATATTTTCATGTCAGGATGGTGAGTTGCTTGGGGAACTTCTAAATGGTGGTGTTCCCATGTGTCTGCTACCCTTGTCCTACTCTATGCTAGTGGTTGGGGTTTGGAATGTGCTGTCTCAGAATCCTTGGTGAGTTCCTGCAGAGGATCCTCTAGATGGTGTTCACTGCTGCCACTTTGTATCAGTAGTGGAGGGAGTAAATATTTGTGAATGAGGTGCCAATTAAGAGGGCTGCTTTGTCCTGGATGCTGTCCATCTTCTTGAATGTTGCTGCACTCGTCCAGGCAAGTGGAGAGTATTTCATTGCACTCCTGACTTGTGCCTTGTGGATAGGCTTTGGGGAGTCAGGAAGTTTAGTTACTCACCACGGAATTCCCAGCCCCTGACTTCCTCTTGTAGTCATATTTATATGGCTAGCCCAGTTCAATTTCTGGCCAATGATAACCCCCAGGATGTTGATAGTGAGGGGTTCATCTATGATGATGCCATTGAATATCAAGGGGTGATGGTTAGATCCTCTATTGTTGGAGATGGCTTTTAGCCGGCACTTTTGTGGCATGTGTGTTCCTTTCCACTTGTCCGCCAGCCTGGATATTATCCAGAAATTGCTGCATTGGACATGGACTGCTTCAGTATGCTGAAAATTGTGATCAGCCAACATACCACTCATGACTTTGTGATTGAAGGAAGGTAATTGATGAAGCAGCTAAAGCTGGTTGGTCCAAGGTCACGACCCTGAGGAGTACTGTAGAAATGCCCTGAAGCTGTGTTGATTGATGTCCAACAACCACAACAATCTTCCTTTGTGCCAGGTATAACTCCAACCAGCAAGGAGTTTCCCCCCTGATTCCCATTGACTCCAATTTTGCTAGGGCTCCTTGATGCCATACTCGATCAAATGCTGCCTTTATGTCAAGGGCAGCCTCTCACCTCACCTCTGGAATTCGGCTCTTTTGTCCATTGATGGGACTCTTATTTTTCTCTTCTAATGAGAATTGGTAGTCTGATTGGTGAGATTCAAAAATATGACTTTATTGTAAGGCACTTGGCTGGTATACACTCTTATACGAAATGGTTTTTTGGCGATCACAAAATGAATAAAACAACTGGCCGTTGCCGATTACACTTGCATACGACACTGGCAATTACAAAAGAATAAGACTGTAGAAAATAAATATCAAAAAAGACATAGATAACACGGAAGCATATTGCAAAACATAAGCACAAAATAAATCACTAAACACAAACAAAATGGATGAATGATTGAAGAATTCAGGAACAAAAAACATAGAACATAGAAAATACAGCACAGAACAGGCCCTTCGGCCCACGATGTTGTGCCGAACCTTTGTCCTAGATTAATCATAGATTATCATTGAATTTACAGTGCAGAAGGAGGCCATTCGGCCCTTTGAGTCTGCACCAGCTCTTGGAAAGAGCACCCTACCCAAACTCAACACCTCCACCCAACACCAAGGGCAATTTGGACACTAAGGGCAATTTATCATTGGCCAATTCACCTAACCCGCACATCTTTGGACTGTGGGAGGAAACCGGAGCACCCGGAGGAAACCCACGCAGACACTGGGAGGACGTGCAGACTCCGCACAGACAATGACCCAAGCCGGAATCGAACCTGGGACCATGGATCTGTGAAGCAATTGTGCTATCCACAATGCTACCGTGCTGCCCTTAAGAACAAATAAATCTACACTATATCATTTTCCCGTAATCCATGTACCTATCCAACAGCTGCTTGAAGGTCCCTAATGTTTCCGACTCAACTACTTCCACAGGCAGTGCATTCCATGCCCCCACTACTCTCTGGGTAAAGAACCTACCTCTGATATCCCTCCTATATCTTCCACCTTTCACCTTAAATTTATGTCCCCTTGTAATGGTGTGCTCCACCTGGGGAAAAAGTCTCTGACTGTCTACTCTATCTATTCCCCTGATCATCTTATAAACCTCTATCAAGTCGCCCCTCATCCTTCTCCGCTCTAATGAGAAAAGGCCTAGCACCCTCAACCTTTCCTCGTAAGACCTACTCTCCATTCCAGGCAACATCCTGGTAAATCTTCTTTGCACCTTTTCCAGAGCTTCCACATCCTTCCTAAAATGAGGCGACCAGAACTGTACACAGTACTCCAAATGTGGCCTTACCAAAGTTTTGTACAGCTGCATCATCACCTCACGGCTCTTAAATTCAATCCCTCTGTTAATGAACGCGAGCACACCATAGGCCTTCTTCACAGCTCTATCCACTTGAGTAGCAACTTTCAAAGATGTATGAACATAGACCCCAAGGTCTCTCTGCTCCTCCACAATGCCAAGAACTCTACCGTTAACCCTGTATTCCGCATTCATATTTGTCCTTCCAAAATGGACAACCTCACACTTTTCAGGGTTAAACTCCATCTGCCACTTCTCAGCCCAGCTTTGCATCCTATCTATGTCTCTTTGCAGCCGACAACAGCCCTCCTTACTATCCACAACTCCACCAATCTTCGTATCGTCTGCAAATTTACTGACCCACCCTTCAACTCCCTCATCCAAGTCATTAATGAAAATCACAAACAGCAGAGGACCCAGAACTGATCCCTGCGGTACACCACTGGTAACGGGGATCCAGACTGAATATTTGCCATCCACCACCACTCTCTTACTTCTATCGATTAGCCAGTTCGTTATCCAACTGGCCAAATTTCCCACTATCCCATGCCTCCTTACTTTGTGCAGAAGCCTACCATGGGGAACTTTATCAAATGCCTTACTAAAATCCATGTACACTACATCCACTGCTTTACCTTCATCCACATGCTTGGTCACCTCCTCAAAGAATTCAATAAGATTTGTAAGGCAAGACCTACCCCTCACAAATCCGTGCTGACTATCCCGAATCAAGCAGTGTCTTTCCAGATGCTCAGAAATCCTATCCTTCAGTACCCTTTCCATTACTTTGCCTACCACCGAAGTAAGACTAACTGGCCTGTAATTCCCAGGGTTATCCCTAGTTCCTTTTTTGAACAGGGGCACGACATTCGCCACTCTCCAATCCCCTGGTACCACCCCTGTTGACAGTGAGGACGAAAAGATAATTGCCAACGGCTCTGCAATTTCATCTCTTGCTTCCCATAGAATCCTTGGATATATCCCGTCAGGCCCGGGGGACTTGTCTATCCTCAAGTTTTTCAAAATGCCCAACACATCTTCCTTCCTAACAAGTATTTCCTCGAGCTTACCAATCTGTTTCACACTGTCCTCTCCAACAATATCGCCCCTCTCATTTGTAAATACAGAAGAAAAGTACTCATTCAAGACCTCTCCTATCTCTTCAGACTCAATACACAATCTCCCGCTACTATCCTTGATCGGACCTACCCTCGCTCTAGTCATTCTCATATTTCTCACATATGTGTAAAAGGCCTTGGGGTTTTCCTTGATCCTACCCGCCAAAGATTGTTCATGCCCTCTCTTAGCTCTCCTAATCCCTTTCTTCAGTTCCCTCCTGGCTATCTTGTATCCCTCCAATGCCCTGTCTGAACTAAGAGGTCCTATTTTTAAAGGAATTCTTAACTCTGGTTTAACCCCTCCTTTGCGTTCATTGGCTTCTAATCTTTAGCTGGGACCTCTCGGTTTGTTCAAATGAATGTGTCTTACTTGGGGGATAACCTTTTAATCAGACATTCGACAATACTTGAGATTGATTGGTGCCTATCAAAGCTAGCTTAGTGTTTGTGTGTGCAGCCTTAGGAAAAGTATTGAGTTAATATTAATGTATTTCTCACGCTTTGCCATATTTCATAGCTTGGCGGAAATGAAACTCACTAAAAATTGATTCGTTGGTTGCACAAGGAACACTCTTCTCAGTTTTGAATACAATGAAATACAATGGTTAATTCATTATATGAGAAATGACTGCGTTCCCACATTCAGGGCTACTCTTAATATTTTGCATATTGGTTATATGCATTCAATTAGCCCTATATGAATACAACTAAACTCTTATCACGCATGTTTGAACAAGGCTGTAATGGTGTCAGGAGTGGAGTGACCCTGGCGGAACCCAAACTGAGCATTCATGAGGTTATTGCTGAGTAAGTGCCAATTGATCGCACTATTGATGACTCCTTCCAGTACTTTATTAATGGTTAAGATTAAATTGATGGGGTGGTAATTGCCGATTTGGATTTGTCTTGCTTTTTGTGTACAGGACATACCTAGACAGTTTTCCACATTGCCAGGTAGATACCATTGCTTTAGCTGTACTGGAGCTGCTTGGCTAGGGACATGGCAGATTCTGGAGCACAAGTCTTCAGTACTATTGCTAGAATAATGCAAGGGCCCATAGCGTTTGCAGTATCCAGTGCCTTCAGTAGTTTATTGATATCACATGGAGTGAATCAAATTAGCTGATGGCTGGCATCTGTGATGCTGGCAATCTCTGGAGGAGATGGGTCATCCACTCGGCTTTGTTGCGAATGTTTCAGCCTTATTTTTTGCATTGATGTGCTGGGCTTCCCCATCATTGAGGATGGATAATTTATGGAACCTCCTCCAGTAGGTTGTTTAATTGTCTGCTACCATTCGTGACTGGATGTGAAGGATTTACAGAGCTTAGATCTGGTTGTTGGTTGTGAAATTGTTCAGCTTTATCACTTACTGCTTATGCTGTTTGGCATGCGAGTAGTCCTGTGTTGGGCAGCACGGTAGCACAGTGGTTAGCACTGTTGCTTCACAACACCAGAGTCCCAGGTTCGATTCTGGCATGGGTCACTGCCTGTGCAGAGTCTGCACGTTCTCCCCGTGTCTGCATGGGTTTTCTCCGGGTGCTCCGGTTTCCACCCACAAGTACCGAAATACGTTTTTTCAGTGAATTGGATATTCTGAATTCTCCCTCAGTGTACCCGAACAGGTGCCGTAGTGTGGCGACTAGGGGATTTTCACAGTCACGTCATTGCAGTGTTAATGTAAGTAGTGTTAATGTAAGCCTACTTGTGACAATAATAAAGGTTATTATTATTGTAGCTTCAGCAGGGTGACATCCCAATTTTAGGGATGCCTGGAGCCGTTCCTGGCCTGCCCTCCTGCACTCTTCATTGAACCAGAGCACCAACATCAGGAAGTTTATGTAACCCTTCAGTGTTATATGAAATATCTATTCTTCAGTTCCAGCTCTATCTAGCTGTCTGTAATTTCTCTTGGTAAGTGTGTACATGTGTTTGCAGACTTGTCTGGGAAGAGAACAGTTTATGTTGTTGATACAATGAATCATCCTACATGACTAATCATATGTACGAACTGATTTCTAAAATCTTCCATCTTTCTATTTATACACTAGATTTTTCATAACTGGTATTAATATGTTTTCTTTCCTAGCTTGCTGATGACTTTATTCATTTATTTTACAGCATGTCGATGGAAGTTTTTCTGTGAAGCCATTAAAGCAAAAGCAGATTGTAAGTAACCTGCAAACATCATTGTATCAGAATAGTGATGAGCAAGGTTATTAAACTATTTGAGTTAATTTAAGTGCAGTTAATATAGAAACAAGGAGCAGGAATAGGCCAATCAGCCCTTCGAGCCTGCTCCACCATTCAATGTGACCATGACTGATCCTCTATTTCAATGCCATAATTCCTGCTTTCTCCCCATGCCCCTTGATGCCATTAAAATCTTTTTAAAAATCTATCTCTTTCTTTAATACATTCAGTGACTTGGCCTCCACAACCTTCTGTGGTAGAGAATCCCACAAGTTCACTACCCGATGAGTGAAGAAATGTTTCCTCATCTCAGTCCAAAATGCTTCCTTATTTTCTGGACCAAAACATGCCGAACAAGAAAATGCTCCTGAATATAATTCAGAAACTCTTTACCCCTTCCTAAACTTTACACTGTTACTATTGGTCCATATTAGGGTAGGTAATGCCATCCATTATCACTAATCTATAGTTTTTGCACCTCTCTGTAACTTCCCTGGAAATTTGCTCCTCTATTTCTTTCACAGTAGTGGTAGCTTATTGAATGCACTCAGTAGTGAATTGGTACCTCTCCTGGTTCTTAATTCTGACTAAATAGATTCTGTCCTTTACTCCAGAGGAGAGCTTGGGGTGTCTTTATTTCCCGATTGCTTTCTCTATGGTAGCGCCTCAGCCAGTCAGAGTCGACTTGCCAGCCAATCACTACACTTTTCTCCTGGGGTATAAATTGTTTGAAATTTGGCATTTCTGCATTTGCCCTGATGATTGCAAAATGAAAAACTTGGGCAACATACCTCTCTCTTCAGCAATATTCAAGTTGTCTACTACCAAGCGACTGTTAATAAAAAAATTGGGTGATTCAGACAGAGCAGAGCAAGTATCTTCTGATTAACCATTTAACCATTTGCTTGCACTGTGATGCTACTGGCCGCCTGATTTCCTGCCTCTTCCATCCTGCCTGCTCCATTCTGCAAGGCAATGGCAAACCCTGCCAATGTTGCTGCAGTGGACCGATTCCCGCCTGTGTGCAGTGCCCATGACAGCTCACCTCTGGCCCAATGCGTGTCTTTCCATTTCATTAATGAATCATGTCCGTGATGCAGAAGCGGTGGGGGGGTTCCCAACCCCAGATTGAAAATCAAGATCGTACTGTTTTTCACTCCGAGCCATATTTCCTTTGTAAGCCAGTTTCAAAGTATAAATTGGAAAAACACTGAAAAGGCTCCTGTATGAAGAACTGTTAGCACATGCATCGGATATCGCAGTTTGGATTGTGATTTGGATTCAGATTTCAAAATTCCACAACCATTGGCGTTAATTAATCAGCACGAGGTGTGTGAAGAATAGGAAAGAAGTTGTAATATGAAATTACCTGTAATTTACCCAATTCTCCTTTCTAGAAACCTAAATGCAGATGGAAATAATTGCAATTTTTCCTAAGCTTAGTGACTGCCAATAAAAGTTATACTTGTTTGACTAAAAATAGTAGATCACGAATCAAATTAATTGTGAATTTATTTCAAATGTTACGAGAAAATAGCATTGAATAATGTGACTTTTAAAATATTTTTAATTACTAGAATAAAAGAAAGCAAATTATCAAACAGTTAAATTTAATGGTAATGGTAGTGTGAAAACTATAGCGGTGAATGTGGCGAGGCTGTCAGTCCAAATTGTCCTTTTGGCATAAGTCAGGGGAAAACTACTGGATAAAGTATATGAAGATCCAAATTTAAGAAAGCAGTGGAGAATCCATAGAATCCCAAAGTGCAGAAGGAGGCCATTCGGTCCATTGAGTCTGCACCGACCTTCCGAAAGAGCATCCTACCTAAGTCCACTATCCTGCCCTAACCTGGTAAAGCACATTTTCTGGACACAGCTTTGCCAATCCATCTAACCTGCACATCTTTGGATTCCATTAATAATTTTTTTTAAATTCAATTGCTCAGACAACACTTCTTTAAAATATTGTTTCTGGCTGTGGAACTGATGACAAATTCCATTGCAGCAGCTGGGAGTATTATTCGCAGTGCCAGTTGGGTAATATTATTATTGGTGTCTGCCACCAGTGGGAGACTTGTAGTAGGGAACAAAATAGTACATTGAGATTTAAATTTCTAAGCTTCTATTGTCTTTATTTTCTTTGGATAACATCAACAGACGTCCTCTGGTACATCTATAATGGTGAATGTGTTATTGGCCGACCACATCTTGGGTCCCATGTGCTTTTTTTTCAATGCTTTTGTGGGACATTGTCTCTGTCACACAATATTCTCTCTGTATCACACTTCACAATCATTGGCTACTGAAGACCATACTGTGCGTTTTGAATACCCAATGGTGTACTAAGAACTAATAGAAATGTACAACTAGACAGGAAATTTCAAGTTCTAGTTTGCAAAGTTGGGGATCTTGGCAATAACCATGATCTTCATTATGTTTGGGGACGTTTATTCACCGAACCACAGTGAAGTGCTGTGATTTTGTACTACGAGTAGGGCACAGAGGCAGGCCCAAGTATGCCTCAGCTGGAATGAAGATCAAACCCCATGCCATCAGCATAACCTGATCTGCACGCTAGTCACAGTTATTGACATAACAGGCCCTTCCTGTACAGAATGGCAAATCCCAAACCTCTATTGCTTTGTAGTTCCAACTTATTCAATCCATGGTCTTTCTCATCACTGTGCCATAGAATCCCTAAAGTGCAGAAGGAGGCCATTCGGCCTATCAAGCCTGCACTGAGCCTCTGAAAGAGCGTCCTACCTATGCCCATGCTGCCACCCAATCCCGCAACCCAGTAACCCCACTTAACCTTTTGGACACTTGAGGGCAATTTTCGCATGGGCAATCCTAAGCTGCACATCTTTGGACTACAGGAGGAAACCGTAGCACCCAGAGGAAACCCAGGCAGACACTGGGAGAACATACAAACTCCACAAAGACAGTCACCCAAGGCCAGAATTGAACCCGGCTCCTTTGTGCTGTGAGGCAACAATGCTAACCACTGTGCCACCCAAATTTGTGCATGAATTTGTAGAATGTTTTACAGTTCAGAATACACCTCATCTGGACCTCCGGTGGCAGCTATGAAGGAGCAGGTCGCACAGTGCGGATGGTGGCTCCCGCTCGGGTTGGACCTTTTCCCCGAATTTCTGTCGGACTTGATTCGGTAAATTGATGGTGGAGGCAATTAGGAAGAGGAATCCTACATCAGTGCATGGAGAGGCGGACCAGAGGTACTCGCAAAGGAAGAAATAAGCGAACAGAGAAGGCTTGGGCTGAGGCTGCAGCGGGAGAAACCATGGCGGACGACCGGAGTCCTGACTTGACGACCCAGCAGTCAACGGAGCAGCTGATGCAGTTCATACAGGAGGGCTTCACCAAGCAGAAACAGGAATGCTTGGACCCGATTAAGGAATCGATTGCACGGCTGGAACTGAGACTGGATGCTCAAGACCGGGCGACCCAGAAAGTGGTGAAGGCACTGACTGAGCAGGAAGAACATCACAAAGCAGTGGAGTTGGAGGTGGGGATGCTGAGAGACAGCAGAAAAAGCTCCCGGAGAAGGTGGAGTACTGAGAGAATAGGCCCCGCCGGCAGAACGTGAGAATCGTTGTTCTCCCAGAGGAGTCTGAAGGAGCGGACGCTGGGGCATACATAGTGGGCATGTTCGAGAGGTTACTGGGGGATGGGACATTGTCCCGATCTTTGGGAGGTGGATAAGGCTCACAGAGCGCTCACGAGGAAGCCGCGTGTGGGATACCCCCCGAGGGCAATGGTGGTGAGATTCCACAGGTACCTGGACAAGGAGGGTATTTTACGGTGGGCCAGGCAGACACTGAGCTGTAAATGGGAGAATAGCATCCTATGTATATACCAGGATCTGAGTGCAGATGTGGGCAGGAGAAGAGCAGGGTTCAACCAGATAAAGTTGAGCCTCTTCAAGAAAAAGGGTAAGTTTGGACTGCTGTATCCGGCCCACCTTTGGGTCATGTATGAGGAGCAACAGTTTTACTTTGAGCCGCCCGAGGAAGCGATGGACTTCGCTAGGAAGAAAGGGCTGGTGGCGGACTGAGGTCTTTGAACTTTGCTGCAGCGCTTATGTTAAAAAGTTGCTTCTTTTTGGACGTTATTTGTAATGCCTTCTGTCTTGACTTGGGGCCTGTTGCAGAGCTGTGTGAGTTAAAGTTTGCATTTGCACTGATGGGGGATGGAGGTGTGAATGTTAGATGTTGGATCTTCTGTTTAATTTTTTTTTGTGGTTCTTTCGGGCAATTGTGTTGGGATTGTTTTTCTTTTGCATGTGTGTCTGAGGGGGTGGAGGGGGGGAACAATAGGTGGAAAATGTCGGGCACCATGGGCCGGGCTAGCTCACGGAAGCGCAGTGGGGGGGGGGTGAGCAGATGTTATGTTTGTTGAAGGGGGTGGTTTGCATAGTGCCGTTACAAGGGGGGGGGGGAAATGTTCTGTTGATGGGGAGGGACTTTTGCTGTGGGACAAAAAGGAGGTCGGGGGCGGAGACTGCCTGGGGATGGGCCTGCGGATGCATGGAGTGTGGATTGGAGACTGGCCCAAGATGGCTGATAGGTGGAAGGCGGGGGGTAGGAGTGGAGGGGGGCGATAAGCCCCCCAACCAGGCTGATCACATGGAACGTAAGAGGGTTAAATGGGCCGGTTAAGAGGGCACGCGTGTTCGCGCATTTGAAGGGACGGAAGGCGGACGTGGCAATGTTACAGGAGACGCACCTTAGAATAACTGATCAGATTGGATTAAGGAAGGGACGGGTCGGACAGGTCTTTCACTCGGGGCTGGACTCTAAGACGAGAGGGGTCGCGATCCTGATTAACAAGCGAGTGTCATTCGAAGCGGGAAGAATAGTTGCGGATGTGGGAGGCCGTTAGATTATGGTTAGTGGGAAGCTGGATGGGCTGCCGGTGGTACTCGTGAATGTGTAAGCGCCAAATTGGGATGATGTGGAGTTCATAAAGAGGATGCTGGGGAAGATCCAGAACCTGGATTCGCACAAGTTGGTCATGTGGGGGGGACTTTAACCCAGTCATTGACCCAGGGCTAGACCGGTCGAGCTCAAAGCCAGGCAGGGTGCCAGCAATGGCAAAGGAGCTAAAGGGATTTATGGAGCAAGGGGGGGGGGGGGTGGACCCATGGAGATTTGGGCGGCCGAGAGTGAAGGCGTTCTCCTTCTACTCACATGTGCATAAAGTGTACTGTGGATAGCACAATTGCTTCACAGCTCCAGGGTCCCAGGTTCAATTCCGGCTTGTGTCACTGTGCGGAGTCTGCACATCCTCCCCGTGTATGCGTGGGTTTCCTCCGGGTGCTCCGGTTTCCTCCCACAGGCCAAAGATGTGCAGGTTAGGTGGATTGGCCATGATAAATTGCCCTTGTGTCTGAAATTGCCCTTAATGTTGGGTGGGGTTACTGGATTATGGGGATAGGGTGGAGGTGTTGACCTTGGGTAGGGTGCTCTTTCCAAGAGCCGGTGCAGACTCGATGGGCCGAATGGCCTCCTTCTGCACTGTAAGTTCTATGAATTCTATGATAAACAGGGCTTTACTGACGGGGGTAGTGGACACTGGGGTATTCAGCGATCACAATCTCAGACCATGGCCCGCACTGGGTAGACCTACAGTTGAGCAAGGAGTGTGGCCAACGCCCGCGCTAGAGACTGGATGTAGGACTTTTAGCAAATGAGGAGGTGTGTGGGCGGCTGAGGAAATGTATTCAGAACTACCTGGAAGTCAACGACACAGAGAAGTTTCGCCGGCGGTGGTCTGGGATATGCTGAAGGCGGTGGTTAGAGGGGAGCTGATCTCGATACGGGCCCACAGAGAAGGCAGACAGAGCGGAAACAGACCTATTGAACAGGGAAATACTACAGGTCAACAGGAGTTAGGCGGAGGCCCCAGAGGCAGGGCTTTTAAGGGAACGATGGAGGCTACATGAGGAGTTTGGCTAGTTAACTACAGGGAAGGCGGTGGAGCAACTGAGGAAGGCGATGGGGGCGATTTATGAATACGGAGAGAAGGCCAGCAGAATGCTCGCGCAGCAACTCAGAAAGAGGGAGGCAGTCAGGGAGATTGGGAAAGTAAGGGACGGGGATGGGAACCTGGTCGAAGATTCAGCAGGGGTTAATATGGCATTTAAAGAGTTTTACAGCAGGTTGTATGAGTCGGAACCCTCAGCTTGGCCGGAGGGGATGAGGCAATTCTTAGGGGGGCAGAGGTTCCCGAAGGTGGACGAGGGGTTGGTAGAAGGGCTGGGGGCCCCGATCGAGTTGGAGGAAATAGCAGATGGGCTAAGGGCCATGCAGTCGGGTAAAGCCCCGGGGCTGGACGGGTACCCAGTGGAGTTTTATAAAAAGTTCTCTGGGATATTGGGTTTGCTGTTGATGAGGATATTTAATGAGGCAAGGGAGAGAGGGGTGCTTCCAACGACGATGTCACAGGCCACTATCTCATTGATCCTGAAATGGGGGAAGGACCCGGAGCGCAGCGGGTCCGACAGGCCGATCTCCCTACTAAATGTAGACGCCAAACTGTTGGCCAAAATCTTGTCCTCTGGGATTGAAGACTGCGTTCCGGACGTGATTGGGGAGGACCAGACGGGATTTATTAAGCGTAGGCAGTTGGCAGCCAACGTAAGAATGTTGTTGAATTTGATCATGATGCCCGCAGAGGGTAGCGACGTGGAGGTAGTGGTCGCAATGGACGCAGAGAAGGCATTTGATCGGGTGGAATGGGAATATCTGTGGGAGATACTGGGGCGGTTTGGATTTGGTCGGGGCTTTATCGACTGGGTCAGACCGCTGAATCAGGGTCCCATGGCGAGCATACGGACGAACAGGTCAACATCGGACTATTTTAGGCTGCACCGGGGGATGAGGCAGGGGTGCCCCCTCTCCCCACTGATGTTTGCGTTGGCCAGAGAGCTGCTGGCAATTGCATTGAGAGCCTCAAGGGGCTGGTCCGGGGGTGGAATGCAGAGTCTCGCTATACGCAGATGACCTGCTCCTATATGTTTCGGACCCACTAGAAGGGATGGAAGAAATTACGAGGATTCTGGGGAATTTGGCCGATTTTCGGGTTTTAAATTGAACATGGGGAAAAGTGAGATGTTCACGATCCAGGCAAGGGGGCAGGAGAGGCGATTGGGAGAGCTGCCGTTTAGAGTGGTAGGGGGAAGCTTTCGGTACGTAGGCATCCGGGTGGCATGGGAATGGAAACGGCTACACAAGTTAAATCTGGCCCGACTAGTAGACCAAATGAAGGAAGGTTTCCAAAGGTGGGACGAGCTCCTGTTGTTACTGGCGGGGAGGGTGCAGACAGTGAAAATGACAGTCCTCCCGAGATTCCTGTTTGTGTTTCAGTGTCTCTCCATCTTTATTCCACACTCCTTCTTTTAACGGGTCAATAAGTTGATCACTGGCTTTGTATGGGCGGGTAAGACCCCAAGAGTAAAAAAGGGGATGCTGGAACGGCGCCAGGGGGAGGGCGGGCAGGCTGGCGCTGCCGATCTTTAGTAATTATTACTGGGCAGCGATTATAGCCATGATTAGGAAGTGGGTGGTGGGGGGAGGTGTCAGTGTGGGAGCAAGTGGAGGCGGCATCATGCAAGGGCACTAGTTTGGGGGCATTGGTAACGGAGCCTCTGCCGTTCCCACTGGCACGTGGTGGTCGCGGCCCTGATAGTCTGGGGGCAATGGAGGAGTCATGTAGGAGCAGAGGGAGCATCGGCCTGGTCTCCAATCTGCAATAATCACCAGTTTGTCCTGGGGAGGTGGGATGGAGGGTTCCAGAGATGGCAGAGAGCAGGGATTGAGAGGATGGGGGATACGTTTATAGATGGGAGCTTTCCCAGTCTGAGGGAGTTGGAGGAGAAATTTGAATTGACGGGGAGGGAATGAGTTTAGGTACCTACAGGTGCGGGACTTCCTACAGAGGCAGGTCTCAACCTTCCATTCTTACCGCCAAGGGGGATACAGGACAGGGTAGTTGCCAGAGTGTAGGTGGGAGAAGGGAGGGTTTCTGACATTTACAAGGAACTCATGGGGTCAGAGGAAACGCAGACTGAGGAGCTGAAACGCAAATGGGAAGAGGAGTTAGGAGGAGAGATAGAGGATGGTATCTGGGCGGAGATGCGTTGAGTAGTCAACGTGTCCACAACATGTGCCAGGCTCAGCCTGATACAGTTCGAGGTCGTGCACCGGGCACACATGAAAGTGGCCCGGATGAGCATGTTCTTTGGGGTAGAAGATAGGTGCGCAAGGTGTGCGGGAGGGCCAGCGAACCATGTCCATATGTTCTGGGCGTGCCCGAAGCTTAGGGGATTCTGGCAAGTGTTTGCGGATGTCGTGTCCAGAAGTAGCGATTTTCGGAGTGTTGGAAGACCCGGGGATCCAGGAGGAGAAAGAGGCAGACGTTCTGCCTTTGCTTCCCTGGTAGCCCGGAGACGGATACTATTAGCTTGGAGGGACTCAAAGGCCCCGAAGTCGGAGACCTGACTAACTGACATGGCTAGCTTTCTCTGTTTGGAGAAAATAAAGTTCGCCTTGAGATGGTCAATGTTAGGGTTCGTCTGGAGGTGTTCATCGACTTCTTTGGGGAAATTTTTGGGGGTTGGGGTTTAGTTTAGTTTAGAGTAGGGGGTTAGAAAAGGTGGGACCTGTGAGGGAGGAAGACGGCTTTTGCACTATGTTTATATTTGTATGTACATTGTTCCTTCAAACCATAAAAACCTCAATAAAATGTGAATTTTAAAAAAAAGAATACAACTCATCTAACACATCTCATTGGACAGTGTGAACATGCAATTTGACCAATTCAGAATATCTCTCTTTGAATATATCCCCAATTATGTATAAACAATCACATTCATTCCTCTAACCAGATTTTCCATTATTTTGACCAATAAAAGACCAACATTAATATCCAATATCAAACAATCTGCCACCATGCTAAAGAACTCTTGATACCTTGGCTCAGGCATGCATGCCACTTACAATCTCAGACGATGTAATGCTCATTACAGTCATTACATAGATCCATAGAAGATGGGAGCAGGAGGAGGCCTTTTGGCCCTTCGAGCCTGCTCCGCCATTCATCACAATCATGGCTGATCATCCAACTCAATAGCCTAATCCTGCTTTCTCCCCATAGCCTTTGATCCCATTCTCCCCAAGTGCTATAACAAGCCGCCTCTTGAATATATTCAAAGTTTTAGCATCAACTACTTCCTGTGGTAATGAATTCCACAGGCTCACCACTCTTTGTGTGAAGAAGTGTCTCCTTATCTCGGTCCGAAATGGTTTACCCTGAATCCTCAGGCTGTGACCCCTGGTTCTGGACACACCCATCATTGGTAACATCTTCCTGCATCTACCCTGTCTAGTCCTGTTAGAATTTTATAAGTCTCTCTGAGATCCCCCCTCATTCCTCTGAACTCCAGCGAGAACAATCCCAACCTAGTCAATCTCTCCTCATATGACAGTCCCGCCATCCCTGGAATCAGTCTGGTAAACCTTCGCTGCACTCCCTCGAGAGCAACAACATTCTTCCTCAGAGGAGGAGACCAAAACCGCACACAATACTCCCAAGTGTGGCCTCACCAAGGCACTGTACAATTGCAGCAACACATCCCTGCTTCTCTACTCGAAACCTCTTGCAATGAAGGCCAACATACCATTAGCCTTCTTTACCGCCTGCTGCACCTGCATGCTTACCTTCAGCGAATAGTGCACAAGGACACCCAGGTCCCGCTGCACATTCCCCTCTCCCAATTTACAACCATTCCGGTAGTAATCTGCCTTCCTGTTTTTGCTTCCAAAATGAATAATCTCACACTTATCCAAATTATACTGCATCTCCCACTCACCCAACCTGTCCAGATCTTGCTTTGGATCCCTGCATTCTCGTCACAATTCACCCTCCCACCTAATTTGGTATCATCTGCAAACTTTGAGATGTTACATTTTGTTCCCTCATCCAAATCATTAATATATATTGTGAATAGCTGGGGTCCCAGCACCGATCCCTGTGGTGCCCCACTGGTTACTGCCTGCCAATTTGAAAAGGACCCATTGATCCCTACTCTTTGTTTCCTCTCTGCCAACCAGTTTTCTATTCACCTCAATACATCTCCCCCAATCCTTTAATTTTGCACAATAATCTCTTATGCGGGACTTTGTCAAATGCCTTCTGAAAGTCCAAATATACCACATCGACTGGCTCCCCTTGTCGACTGTACTGGTTACCTCTTCAAAGAATTCCAACAGATTTGTCGAGCATGATTTTCCCTTCATAAATCCATGCTGACTCTGACTGATCCTGCCACTGCTTTCTAAATATTCCGCTATAAAGTCCTTGATAATGGATTCAAGCATTTTTCCCACTACCGATGTTGGGCTTAATGGTCTATAATTCCCTGCTTTCTCTCTACCTCCCTTTTTAAATATCGGAGTGATGTGAGCTACCCTCCAATATGCAGGGACAGTTCCAGAGTCTATAGAATCCGGGAAGATGACCACCAATGCATCCACTATTTCCAGAGCCACCTCCTTAAGCACTCTGTGATGCAGATTCTCAGGCCCTGGGGATTTATCCACCTTCAATCCCATCAATTTTCCAGCACCATTTCTCTACTAATGTTCATCTCCCTCAGTTCTTCCCTCTCTCTAAACCTTTCATTCTCCAACATTTCTGGGATCTGATTTGTGTCTTCATTTGTGAAGACAGAACCGAAGTATGTATTTTATTGCTCAACCATTTCTTTGTCCCTTATTATGCATTCCCCTGTTTCTGTCTGCAGTGGGCCTACATTTCTCTTTACCAATCTCTTTTCTTCACATATCTGTAGAAAGTCTTGGTGTCAGTCTTTATGTTCCCTGCAAGCTTCCTTTCGTACTATATTTTCCCCTTCTTAATCAATCCCTTCGTCCTTCTTTGCTGAATTCTAAACTGCTCCCAATCCTCAGACCTCTTATTTTTCTTGGCCAATCTGTATGCTTCTTCCTTAGATCAGATACTATTTCTAATTTCCTTTGTAAGCCATGGATTGGCCCTCTTACCCCCTTTGCTTTTGTACCAGACAGGAATGAACAGTTGCTGTAGTTCCTCCATGTGTTCCTTGAATGTTTGCCATTGTCTATCCACTGTCATTCCTTTAAGTAACTCTCCCCAATCTATCAAGGCCAACTCACGCCTCATATCCACTTAGTTCCCTTTATTAAGATTCAGCACCAGCATCTCTTCTGAATCAACTACTTCGCTCTCCATCTTGATAAAAAATTCTATCATGTTATGGTAGCTCATCCCCAAAGGGTCTCGTACAGCCAGATTGGCAATGATTCCCTTCTCATTACACAGTACCCAGTCTAAGGTGGCCTGCTCTCTAGTTGGTTCCTCCACATATTGGTCAAGAAAACCATCCCGTATACACTCCAGGAATTCCTCCTCTACCGCATTGTGGCTAATTTGATTTGCCCAATCTATGTGAAGATTAAAATCACCCATGGTCACCGATATTCCCTTATTACATGCATCACTAATTTCTTGTTTAATGCCATTCCAGTGCAGTTTGGGGGTCTATATATGATACCCACTAATGTTTTTTGTCCCTTGGTATTTCTCAACTCTTCCCATACAGATTCCACATTGTCAGAGCTAATATCCCTTCTCACTATTGTGTTAATTTCCTCTTTAACCAGCTGTACCACCTTTTCTTTTATGCCTGTCCTTCCTAAATACTGAGAACCCTGGGACAAACAAAGAACAAAGAAATGCACAGGAACAGGCCCTTCGGCCCTCCAAGCCTGTGCTGACCATGCTGCCCGACTAAACTACAATCTTCTACACTTCCTGGGTCCGTATCCCTCTATTCCCATCCTATTCATGTATTTGTCAAGATGCCCCTTAAATGTCACTATCGTCCCTGCTTCCACCACCTCCTCCGGTAGTGAGTTCCAGGCACCCACTACCCTCTGCGTAAAAAACTTGCCTCGTACATCTACTCTAAACCTTGCCCCTCTCACCTTAAACCTATGCCCCCTAGTAATTGACCCCTCTACCCCGGGGAAAAGCCTCTGACTATCCACTCTGTCTATGCCCCTCATAATTTTGTAGACCTCTATCAGGTCGCCCCTCAACCTCCTTCGTTCCAGTGAGAACATACCGAGTTTATTCAACCGCTCCTCATAGCTAATGCCCTCCATACCAGGCAACATTCTGGTAAATCTCTTCTGCACCCTCTCAAAGCCTCCACATCCTTCTGGTAGTGTGGCGACCAGAATTGAACACTATACTCCAAGTGTGGCCTAACTAAGGTTCTATACAGCTGCAACATGACTTGCCAATTCTTATACTCAATGCCCCGGCCAATGAAGGCAAGCGTGCCGTATGCCTTCTTGACTACCTTCTCCACCTGTGTTGCCCCTTTCAGTGACCTGTGGACCTGTACTCCTAGATCTCTTTGACTTGCAATACTCTTGAGGGTTCTACCATTCACTGTATATTCTCTACCTGCAATAGACCTTCCAAAATGCATTACCTCACATTTGTCCGGATTAAACTCCATCTGCCATCTCTCCGCCCAAGTCTCCAAACAATCTAAATCCTGCTGTATCCTCTGACAGTCCTCATCGCTATCCGCAATTCCACCAACCTTTGTGTCGTCTGCAAACTTACCAGTCAGACCAGTTACATTTCCTCCAAATCATTTATATATACTACGAACAGCAAAGGTCCCAGCACTGATCCCTGTGGAACACCACTGGTCACAGCCCTCCAATTAGAAAAGCATCCTTCCATTGCTACTCTCTGCCTTCTATGACCTAGCAAGTTCTGTATCCACCTTGCCAGCTCACCCCTGATCCCGTGTGACTTCACCTTTTGTACTAGTCTACCATGAGGGACCTTGTCAAAGGCCTTACTGAAGTCCATATAGACAACATCCACTGCCCTACCTGCATCAATCATCTTAGTGACCTCCTCGACAAACTCTATCAAATTAGTGAGACACGACCTCCCCTTCGCATAACCATGCTGCCTCTCACTAATACGTCCATTTGCTTCCAAATGGGAGTAGATCCTGTCTCGAAGAATTCTCTCCAGTAATTTCCCTACCACTGAAGTAAGGCTCACCGGCCTGTAGTTCCCTGGATTATCCTTGCTACCCTTCTTAAACAGAGGAACCACATTGGCTATTCTCCAGACCTCCGGGACATCCCCTGAAGACAGTGAGGATCCAAAGACTTCTGTCAAGGCCTCAGCAATTTCCTCTCCAGCCTCCTTCAGTATTCTGGGGTAGATCCCATCAGGCCCTGGGGACTTAACTACCTTAATATTTTTTAAGACACCCAACACCTCGTCTTTTTGGATCTCAATGTGACCCAGGCTATCTACACACCCTTCTCCAGACTCAACATCTACCAATTTCTTCTCTTTGGTGAATACTGATGCAAAGTATTCATTTAGTACCTTGCCCATTTCCTCTGGCTCCACACATAGATTCCCTTGCCTATCCTTCAGTGGGCCAACCCTTTCCCTGGCTACCCTCTTGCTTTTTATGTACGTGTAAAAAGCTTTGGGATTTTCCTTAACCCTATTTGCCAATGACTTTTCGTGAACCCTTCTAGCCCTCCTGACTCCTTGCTTAAGTTCCTTCCTACTTTCCTTATATTCCACGCAGGCTTCGTCTGTTCCCAGCCTTTTAGCCCTAACAAATGCCTCCTTTTTCTTTTTGACGAGGCCTACAATATCTCTCGTTATCCAAGGTTCCCGAAAATTGCCGTATTTATCCTTCTTCCTCACAGGAACATGCCGGTCCTGAATTCCTTTCAACTGACACTTGAAAGCCTCCCGCATGTCAGATGTTGATTTGCCCTCAAACATCCGCCCCCAATCTATGTTCTTCAGTTCCCGCCTAATATTGTTATAATTAGCCTTCCCCCAATTTTGCACATTCATCCTAGGACCACTCTTATCCTTGTCCACCAGTACTTTAAAACTTACTGAATTGTGGTCACTGTTACCGAAATGCTCCCCTGAAACATCTACCACCTAGCCGGGCTCATTCCCCAATACCAGGTCCAGTACCGCCCCTTCCCTAGTTGGACTGTCTACATATTGTTTTAAGAAGCCCTCCTGGATGCTCCTTACAAACTCCGCCCCGTCTAAGCCCCTGGCACTAAGTGAGTCCCAGTCAATATTGGGGAAGTTGAAGTCTCCCATCACCACAACCCTGTTGTTTTTACTCTTTTCCAAAATCTGTCTACCTATCTGCTCCTCTATCTCCCGCTGGCTGTTGGGAGGCCTGTAGTAAACCCCCAACATTGTGACTGCACCCTTCTTATTCCTGATCTCTACCCATATAGCCTCACTGCCCTCTGAGGTGTCCTCCCGCAATACAGCTGTGACATTCTCCCTAACCAGTAGCGCAACTCCGCCTCCCCTTTTACATCCCCCTCTATCCCGCCTGAAACATCTAAATCCTGGAACGTTTAGCTGCCAATCCTGCCCGTCCCTCAACCAGGTCTCTGTAATGGCAACAACATCATAGTTCCAAGTACTAATCCAAGCTCTAAGTTCATCTGCCTTACCCGTAATACTTCTTGCATTAAAACATATGCACTTCAGGCCACCAGACCCGCTGTGTTCAGCAACTTCTCCCTGTCTGCTCTGCCTCAGAGCCCCACTGTCCCTATTCCCTAGTTCTCCCTCAATGCTCTCACCTTCTGACCTATTGCTCCCGTGCCCACCCCCCTGCCATACTAGTTTAAAGCCTCCCGTGTGACACTTGCAAACCTTGCAGCCAGGATATTTATGCCTCTCCGGTTTAGATGCAACCGTTCTTATATAGGTCACACCTGCCCCGGAAGAGCTCCCAGTGGTCCAGATAACGGAAACCCTCCCTCCTACACCAGCTGTTTAGCCACGTGTTTAGTTGCTCTATCTTCCTATTTCTAGCCTCACTGGCACGTGGCACAGGGAGTAATCCCGAGATTACAACCCTAGAGGTCCTGTCTTTTAACTTTCTGCCAGCTCCCTGAACTCCTGCTGCACGATCTCATGCCCCTTCCTGCCTATGTCGTTAGTACCAATATGTACAACGACCTCTGCCTGTTTGCCCTCCCCCTTCAGGATGCCCTCTACCCTTCCGGAGACATCCTGGACCCTGGCACCAGGGGGGCAACATACCATCCTGGAGTCTCTTTCACGTCCACAGAAGCGCCTATCTGTGCCCCTGACTATAGAGTCCCCTATTACTATTGCTCTTCTGCGCTTTGACCCTCCCTTCTGAACATCAGAGCCAGCCGTGGTGCCACTGCTCTGGCTGCTGCTGTTTTCCCCTGATAGGCTATCCCCTCGACAGTATCCAAAGGGGTATACCTGTTCGAGAGGGGGACAACCACAGGGGATTCCTGCACTGACTGCCTGCCCTTTCTGGTGGTCACCCATTTCTCTGCCTGCACCTTGGGTGTGACCACATTTATATAACTGCGATCTATGACGCTTTCCGCCACCTGCATGCTCCGAAGTGCATCCAATTGCTGCTCCAACCGAACCATGCGGTCTGTGAGGAGCTGCAGTTGGGTGCACTTTCTGCAGATGAAGCCATCCGGGGCGCTGGAAGCCTCCCGGACCTGCCACATCTCACAGTCAGAGCACTGCACCCCTCTAACTGACATTGCGTCAATTAATTAAAATTAAAAGTATTTTTTTTAAAGAATTTATATATTTTTTTAATTTTTTCGAAGTTACTATTAACTATCTGTTTCCTAGCACTAGATTTCTAATATAAATGCAAAAGCTAAATATAGTACTCTCCGATCTCTGGCTTAGATACCCCTCTAAATTATAATTAAGTAATTATGTTTAATTAGTTACCAATGCTTAATTTTTTAAATTTAGTGTAGGTTCCCAACCAGCCACTCAGGTCACAGCTTTTCTGTGATGTCACTTCAGTTTCCCCCCGACACACACAATTTGAAAAAGGTATAAAAGTAAAAATGAGTAAAAATCACTTACTTACCTTCTTACGTCCTGAGTGTCTAAGATGTTCTCAGGTTCTCTCCCTGACAGAGACTGCTCCTCCTCCTCCGAACGGCTCCCGAAACTAGGCCACGATCTTTTAAAATCTCCGCTCTGACTCGCAGCTCCTGCGCTTTTAAAATCTCCCGCACTTTTGAAATCTCCCGGCTCTCTCTCCTCCCGCGCTGTTTTCACTGTCCCGGCTCACTCACCTCTCGCGCTGTTTTCAATGTCCCGGCTCACTCACCACTCGCGCTGTTTTCAATGTCCCGACTCACTCACCTCCCGCGCTGTTTTCACTGTCCCGGCTCACTCACCACTCGCGCTGTTTTCTCTGTCCCGGCTCACTCAGCTCCCGCGCTGTTTTCACTGTCCCGGCTCACTCACCTCTCGCGCTGTTTTCAATTTCCCCACTCAGTTCCCATCCCTGTTCACCCTGCAACCATGTCTCCGTAATCCCAATTATATCATACCCATTTATATCTATCTGCGCGCCTGATATCTATTGGAGAGAGCAGAGAAGGGTGATGGTGATTAATTGGCGATTTAGGAACATAAGTAATGAAAATAAACTACAAACTGAGTTTATTTTAACTCTCAAAGTGCTGAATGCAGTTTGCTTGATTGATTGCATTCTCAACTGGCACATTGGTTCTTCAATAAACGAACTGTAATTCTGAACTAATACTAACTTTAATAAACCTACAATGGGACAAAAGTAATATCAATACAATAATATCCAATGCAGGCTACAAAATAAATACCTAAACTGTAGTGTTAAATAAAAATGAAACCATTTGAACAGTTTAATTTTAACATTTACATTATGTTTTGATTATGCCCTAATTTAATGATAATAATAAACTTTATTGTCGCAAGTAGGCTTCCATTAACACTGCGATGAAGTTACTGTGAAAAGTCCCCAGTCGCCACATTCCGGCGCCTGTTCAGGTACATGGAGGGAGAATTCAGAATGCCCAAATTACCTAACAGCATGTCTTTCGGGACTTGTGGGAGGAAATCGGAGCAGCCGGAGGAAACACACGCAGACACAGGGAGAATGTGCAGACTCCGCACAGATTGTGCCCAAGTCGGAAATTGAACCTGGGACCCTGGAGCTATGAAGCAACAGTGCTAACCACTGTGCTACCGTACCGCCCGAATGCATTTTTAGTAACCATTGATAGTTCACAGAAACTAGTTTGCTTTGAAGTTATAAACTTGCAAGGACCCAATTTAAAGCATAAATGGTTGGAGAAGTTAATGTTTCAGGATACTCCCCTCTTTCTCGACATGTTTGCACTTGAACAAAGTTAAAGTGTACTGGTTCAATAAGACTCAAAATTTGTTTTCAAAACTAATGGGATATTATTCGGCCATCCTGAACCCTTCATCTTTTAATCATGGAATGTAGGAACAGGAGATGAGCTTGAGACCACAGTGGCACAGTGGGTGGCACTGCTGCCTCACCGCACCAATGGCCTGGGTTCAATTACGGCCTTAGGTGACTGTCTGTGTAGAGTTTGCATATTCTCCCCGTGTCTGCGTGGGTTTCCTCCGGGTGCTCCAGTTTCCTCCCACAGTCCAAAGGTGTGCAGTTTAGGTGGATTAGCCATGCTAAATTGCCCCCTCGTGTCCAAGGATGTGCGGGTTAGTTGGAGTTGCAGGGATAGGGCAGGGGAATAGGCTTGTTGGGGTGCTCTTTTGCAGGGTTGGTGCAGACTCATTGGGCTGAATGGCCCCCTCCTACACTGTAGGGATTATATGACTTGTATAACCATTCAACGTGATCAGCACTGATCTTTATCTCAGCTCCATTTACTTACTGTTGCTCCCATGTCCTTTAACACCATCACCGAACAATAATCTATCCATTTGCACTTTCTCCCCGTGTCTTCGTTGGTTTCCTCTGGGTCCTCTGGTTTCCTTCCACAATCCAAAAATATGCAGGATAGGTGGATTGGCCATGCTAAATTGGCCCTAGCTGGGGTTACGGGGATGGTGTAGGGGTTTGGGTCTAGGTAGGGTGCTGTTTCAGAGGGTTGGTGCAGCCTCGATGGGCCGAATGGCCTCCTTCTGCACTGTAGGGATTCTGTGATTCCCCCGTCCTGAAAATTTTGATTGTCCCAGCACCAGGGCAGCAACATTAACTTTATACATATTGAGACTCCTGGTTTTGAGAGGCTGAATGAAACCCGGTGTAATTCTGCCATCTGCTGTTAAAACCTGTAAATGCGCATGATAATTCCTAAAAAGCAAATGCCACTTGTGCCATCACTAAACATGTTTGCCATTTATCATGAAAGAGGTCCCCTCTTTCTAATTATATTGACATATATTGCATAGAATTATATTGCTTACAATCAATGTCCAACCACAGAATCCAAGCTTTTGTCTAGTGGGAAACGAACCTAACTCTGGTAGTTATGGTAATTTTTTACTTTTTTGTAGAAATTTTCTACAAAACAAAAAGTGCAGATAACACTCAACAGTCCAGGTAGCATCTGTAATTAAAACAGACAAGTTACATTTCAGTTTTTAACTATTCATCAGAACTAGTAACAATTACAGATAAAGTACATTCATAGGACAGTAAAAGGAAGGGGATGAAAAACAGTTGCTCGAACACACACTAAATGACTTAAATGCAGAACACGAGCTGGTTAAACAGCGGAAATGATCAACGTCAGGCAACAGAAAGAAGCAGCAGGCCGTAAGATCTAGGAGCAGAAAGACCATTCTGCCCATCAAGTCTACACCATTCGATCATGGCTGGTATGTTTCTCATCCCCATTCTCCTGACTTCTCCGCATAACCCCTGATCCCCTTATTAATCAAGAACCTATCTATCTCTGTCTTAAAGGCACTCAGTGACTTGGCCTCCACAGCAGCAATCTGTCCATCAAATTCACCACCCTCTGGCTGAAGGAATTCCTCCTCATCTCTGTTCGAAAGGATCGTCCCTTCAGTCTGAAACTGTGCCGTTGGGTTCTGGTATCTCTACTAGTGGAAACATCCTCGCCGCCTTCTGGAAGTTTCATTGAGATCCCCCCTCATCCTTCTAAACTCCATTGAGTATGGATCCAGAGTCCTCAACCGCTCCTCATGTGACAAATCCTTCATTTTGACATCATTATTTTGGTTTTGGATTTGTTATATTATCAGCCTAAGTATGCAGCCTTGTGAGACCCTGGTATTGAGGACTATCGTGGAGGAGGAGTTGTTGTTTATCCTTCCTGATTGTGGTCTATGGGCTAGGAAGTAGAGAATTCAGTTGCAGAGGGAGGAGCCAAGTCCTAGGTTTTGGGGTTTTAATATGAGCTTTGCTGGGATTGTGGTGTTGAAGACGGAGCTGTAGTCAATGAGTCAACCTCCTCTGGACCCCCTCCAAGGCCAGCACATCCTTTCTTGGTTATGGGGTCCACAACTTCTCTCAATATTTCAGATTGGGTCTGACCAGAACGTTATGCAGCATCAACAGTATATCTCTGCTTTTGTACTCGGCTCCCTCTCGATATGAATACTCACATTATATTTGCCTTCCTAACTGCCAACTGAACGTGCACGTTAACCTTAAGAGAATCCTGAACTAGGACTCATAGACCCTTTGAGCTTCTGATTTCCGAAGCCGTTTCCCATTTAGAAAATAGTCTATACCCTTTATTTCTCCTACCAAAATGCACAACCTCACACTATTTTCTATATTGTATTTCATCTGACGCTTCTTTTCTCACTCTCCTAGCCTATCCAGGTCCTTCTGCAGCCTCTCTGCTTCCTAAACACAACCTGTCCCTCTACATATCTTTTTAAAAAAATCTCTTGATTGTTTTTTTCAAAATTATATACATTGCTGTTCGCTTTCATTTATTGTACAGTCACAATGGTATCTTCTTAGGTTTCTCTATTTACAGACTGTCGCCGTCTGGCTCAGCATACAATCCTCCCCCACCCACCCCACCCTCCAGCTCCACTCTCCCTGCCCCCCTCCCCCCTTTTTCAGTGCTGCTCCCCATTCTTTCTTGCTGGGTTTTGCTACCTCACCTTGCTCCCTCACTTTCCTCTTTCTATCTTGCCCTGGCTATTTCTCCCTGGCTACTGGCTATTATTTATTGATGTGTTGGCCACAAACAGGTCTCGGAACAGTCTGGTGACTGGCTCCATGTTTTGTGGAAGCACTCTTCCGACCTACGGATGGTGAATTTGATTTACTCCATTTGGAGAGATTCCGAGAGGTCGGACAGCCAGTTTGCAGTTTTAGGTGGTGCCTCTGATCGCCAACCAAGCAGGATTCTACGGCGGGCGATCAGGGAGGCAAAGGCAAGGGCATCTGCCCTCCTCCCCATGAAGAGATTTGGCTGGTCTGACACCCCGAAGACCACCACTTTCGGGCATGGCTCCACCCTCATCCCCACCACTTTGGACGTTGCCTTGAAGAAGGCTGTCCAGTGCCCAGCAAGTCTGGGGCAAGAACAGAACATGTCCGCATGGTTGGCCGGGCCTTCTTGGCACCGTTCACATCTATCCTCCACATCCGGGAAGAACCTGTTCATTCGGGGTCTGGTCAAATGGGCTCTTTGTACTACTTTTAGCTGCGTTATGTTGAGCCTCGCGCATGTGGAGGTAGAGTTGACCCTGTGCAGTGCTTCGCTCCAGAATCCTCACCCTATTTCGAACTTCAAGTCTTCCCCCCATTTCCTCTTTGTCGTGTCCAATTCGGTGTGGGCCTTCTCTAGCAGCCGTTCGCACATGTCACTACAGTTTCCTCTGCCTAGGGTGTCTGCGTCCAATAGCTCTTCCAATAGTGTCTGTCGTGGTGGTCGCGGGTATGTCCTTGTCTCCTTCATAGGAATTTTTTAAGCTGCAGGTATCTGAGTTTGTTGCCTTTAGCTAGTTGGAATCTCTGCATCAGTTCTTCCAGTGTTGTGATCCTACTGTCAGTGAATAGGTCCCTGACTGTCAATGTCCACCCGCCCTGTCTCCATCTTTTGAAGGTGGCGTCGGTGAGTGCTGCTGTGAACCTGTGGTTATTGCAGATGGGGGCTTTGTCGGACATTTCGGTCAGTCCGAATTGCTGCCGTAGTTGATGCCATGTCTGGAGGGTGGCTAGCGCCACTGAGCTGCTGGAGTGTTTCTTGGGCTGGGATGGGAGTGCTGCCATGGCGAGGGCCCAGAGAGAGATCCCTTTGCAGGAAGTCTCCTCCGCACGCACCCACTCGGCTTATGGCTCCTTTGTCCAGCCCATGACAATTTCTGCTGTCGCTGCCCAGTGGCAGAATTGTAGGTTTGGGAGGGCTAGCCATCCCCTGAATTTTGTTTTCTGTAGGACCTTCTTTGTGATCCTAGCATTCTTTGCCCCCCCATACAAACGCCATGATTAATTTGTCCATTGAGCTGAAAAAGGCCTTGGGTATATAGATCGGGATGGTGTTATGGGTGAGGCGTTTTCAAAACCCCAAAATGTATCATGGAGTTCAACCAATACCTTTAATGTATTTGTTGCTTTTCCTGGCACACGGATTGTTCCCTAGGTGTGGGATTACAATTATGGACATGTGGGTTTTTAAACACAAAACAATGTTTATTCCACAAACTCAACTTAACATCTTAAATAAACATTGGATCTCTTAACACCCCTTCAAAGATAACTCCGAAAATATTACAACAGTAAATAATTCCTCAAAATGTTCCTCCTAACTTCCAAGAGACTTAACACCTTTAAACAGAATCACATCAGGCTTCACTATTGTGAGTTTAAATCACCCAAATGATCCAGAGATAGTCTTTCATGGCAGAGATCACAGCAAATCCAGCTCACTGCAAAACACAGACACTCCCCAAGCTCTTTTCCTCCAAACTGCAGTTCTCTGGAAACACACAGACACACACAAGCTGCTTTTTCAAACTGCAGCTCTCTGGAAACACACAGACACACACAAGCTGCTTTTTCAAACTCAAACTTCAAAATGGCTGAACTGCTCATCTCCACCCACTCGCTGACATCACTGTTTTCTTAAAGGTACGTTGCTTAAACATCCATGTCTTAAAGGTACTCTCACATGACAATGGATCTTAGAATGAAGAGGTATCTGGGCAGTACGTTCATTTTGATCGTCTGTACTCTCCCTGCCAGGGAGAGTGGGAGTGTGTTCCACCTCTTCAGGACCTTTTTGACTTCCTCTGTCAGACTAGTCAGGTTCCATTTGTGGATCCCGGTCCAGTCATGAACGATTTGGATCCCCAGGTAGCGGAATTTGTGATGGGCTTGTTTAAACGGCAGTCTAGCAGTGCTGCTCCTCCCCCTTGTGGGTTCATCGGGAAAATCTCACTTATGCTCATGTTGAGTTTGTAGCCCGAGAAGGCACCAAACTCTTTCAGGAGCGCGATGATTCCTTCCATGCTGCTTTGTGGGTCCGAGATGTAGAGGAGCAGGTCATCCCTCTACATACATTTGTGTCATCTGCAAACCTAGCAACAATGCCCTCAGTTCCTTGTTCCAGATCATTTAATGTATATCGTGAATTGCTATGGTCGCAACACTGACCCCTGCAGAACACCATGAATCACTGGCTGCCACCCTTAAAGGGACCCCTTTATCCCTATCTTCTGCCAGTCAGCCAATCCTCTATCCATGCCAATGCCTTGCCTCTAACACCATGGGCTTTTACCTTATTTAGCAGCCTCCTGTATGGCACCTTGTCAAAGGCCTTCTGGAAATCCAAAAAGATCACATCCACTAGTTCTCCTTTGTCTAACGTCCTCGTTACCTCTTCAAAGAGTTCTAACAGATTTGTCAGACATGACCTCCCCTTGACGAAGCCATGCAGACTCAGTCCTATTTGATCATGTTCCTTCAAGTACTCCGCAATCTCATCTTTAATCTGGTTAGCACTGTGGCTTCACAGCACCAGGGTCCTAGGTTCAATTCCCTGCTGGGTCACTGTCTGTGCAGAGTCAGCACGTTCTCCCCATGTCTGCGTGAGTTTCCTCCGGGTGCTCCGGTTTCCTTCCACAGTCTAAAGACGTTTAGGTTAGGTGGATTGGCCATGCTAAATTGCCCTTGGTGTCCAAAAAGGTTAGGAGGGGTTATTGGGTTATGGGGATAGTGTGGAAATGAGGGCTTAAGTGGGTCAGTGCAGACTCAAATGGGTCGAATGGCCTTCTTCTGCACTGTAAGTTCTATGTATCTATGTAATAATGGACTCTAAAATCTTACCAATGACTGAAGTCAGGCTACCCGGCCTATAATTTCCTGTCTTCTGCCTCCCTTCCATCTTAAACAGGGGTGTTGCATTGGCCATTTCCCGATCCTCTGGAACCCTCCTTGCCTCTCGTGATTGCCGAAAGGTCACCACCAATGCCTCCACAATCTCCTTCAGAATCATGGGGTATAGTCCATCCATTCTGCGTGATTTCTCCACCTTCCGATATTTCAGTTTCCCTAGCACTTTCTTCTTTGTTATAGCCACTTCACTCACCTCTGCCCCCTGACTTTCTTGAAGTTCTGGTATGTCACTGGTGTCTTCCATTGTGTCTTCCAAAGTACCAATTCAGTTCCTCTGCCATTTCTTTGTTCCCTATTACTACTTCTCCAGCCTCATTTTCCAATGGTCCGATGTCAATTCTTGCCTCTCTCTTACCTTTCACATATCAAAAAAAAAATCTTGCCACCTTTTATATTTTAGGGGCAGCACGGTAGCATTGTGGATAGCACAATTGCTTCACAGCTCCAGGGTCCCAGGTTCGATTCCGGCTTGGGCCACTGTCTGTGCGGAGTCTGCACATCCTCCCCTTGTGTGCATGGGTTTCCTCCGGGTGCTCCGGTTTCCTCCCACAGTCCAAAGACGTGCAGGTTAGGTGGATTGGCCATGATAAATTGCCCTTAGTGTCCAAAATTGCCCTTAGGGTTGGGTGGGGTTACTGGGTTATGGGGATAGGGTGGAGGTGTTGACCTTGGGTAGAGTGCTCTTTCCAAGAGCCAGTGCAGACTCGATGGGCCGACTGGCCTCCTGCACTGTAAATTCTATGATATAACTAGCTAGCTTGTACTCCTATTTCATCATTTCATCTTCTCCCCGTTATTTCTTTTTTAGTTGTCCTCTGTTTGCTTTTAAAAGCTTGCCAATTCTTTGGCTCCCCACTAATCCTCGCCACATGCTATGCTTTTATGCTGTCCTTGACTTCTCTCGTCAGCCGTGGTTGCCTTGTCCTCCCTGTCATGATATGCAGACACACACACAATGATATACAGGCAGGCACAGACAAGCAGCTAATGGACACAGAGAATAGGACATGACCAATAAGCAGGCAGGACACTCAGGGGTGGGATCTGACTATAAAAGACACGAGGCACTGACACTCCGCCTCTTTCCACTGATGAACATCTAGAGAGTCAGTCAAGAGTGTTGTTACAATCTCGCACCTCCACCACGTGGCTAAGAGCTTGTCTGGGTCAGTCAGACAGAGTAACCACACTTAAGTTAGCAGAGAGTCGAACTCACAGAGAATTGTGCTATTAGTTCAATAAATCGGATTGAACTATCTTCAAGGTCTGGAGTATCTTTCTGATCTAAGCTGCATCCAGTTGCAGCCAGTGTTATACCAGTGTACCTAACACAACATGATACCAGGAGACTACTAATTTAAGGTGGCTTACCTCAGTCCATTCTGTGAAGACCAACAATTGTATCCCGGCAACCATGGAGAAGATTCAGGCTCCTCAACAGCTCAGGACCTCCGGCAATCTCAGTGCCAACTGGCGGACATTCAAGCAAAAGTTTCTGCTGTATCGCAGCCTCAGACCTCGATGGTGCGTCAGATGCAAGAAAGATCGCGCTTCTCCTCTCAAAAGCGGGTGATCAAGCCATCAACCTCTTCAACTCGTTTAACGTCACCGAAGGCCAGGTTAAGACAAAGTTTCAGACCATCCTGGACAAGTTCTATAGTCACTGTGAAGTGGACACCAATGAAATCGTCGAGCGCTACATATTCAAACAATGTCTTCAAGGTAAAGATGAATCTTTCAATACCATCTTAACTAGCCTCCGCCTGCTAGTGCTGTCCTGCAACTTTGGTGATATTGCTGACTCCATGGTCAGAGACCAAATTGTGTTTGGAATTCACTCTGATCCTCTGAGAGAGCAGCTCTTAAAAATCAAGCATATGACCCTGCCAGTCGCGATTGAAACATGTACAGTGCATGAGCACGCAACAAATCGGTATTTCCAATACAAATTGGTTGAAAATGAGAAACTTGCCTCTCACATGCAGAGAGTGTGCTGGCCATCTCCCGGATGCCACACCTCAGCATTGAGGACAGCGGCCATCTCGCTTGCTTGACCTGGAGCCCCACGCATGCGCGATGTGAACAGGATAACAAAGTGGCCGACACATACATTGCGCAAGTGCAGACATCTCCCGACCGCACTGCGCATATGCGACAACGTACACTGCGTCACGACGCCGATGTCATGACGTGCCCGAACTGCGGCAATTCCCACTTAAAGGGAGGCAGGCGATGTTTAAATTGCGGGAAGCCTGGACACTATGGAACCTTGTGCAGGTCTGTACCACCAGTCAGAGGCCAGCGCTCCCGATTCTGACGACGGCGTGTCCAGAATGTGCAATAACAATTGCAGGATTCTGATCCTGGCAGTAAAAAGGATCCAGAGGATGAGTGCCTGGAGTCCGCCTACCGAGTGGGCATCATTACCACACGTGAACATGCCACACCTAACTCACCTCGCATTCAGTCTATCCTCGCTGTGGATTCAGAGGACGAATGGCTTGCGGTGATGCAGGTCAACCGCTGCTCCATCCAGTTCAAGCTGGACACAGGTGCTTCTGCCAACCTCCTCTCACAGGCAGACTTGAAACGCATCAAGAAGTCCCCCAAGGTCCTTCCAGCAGCCTGCCAGCTCCTGGACAATAACGGTAATGCCATCACGGCACTGGGATCCTGCCATCTACTCGTCTCCAACCGGAGCACCCATGCACGGCTAATGTTTGAAGTTGTCAAGCCAGACAGGGCATCCCTACAGGGCGCGCATGCCTGCAAAAAGCTAAACCTGGTGCAGCGGATTTATTCAACGACGTCCTCCAACGTGGATCTTCAAGCTGGCATTGACTACATCCTCGCTCAGTATCCAGATGTGTTTGACGGGATGGACACTTTGCCATATTGGTACAAGAACCTACTGCGACCTGATGCCAAGTCCATGCACCACGCTGGGTCCCGGCTCCGCTGAAGGAGCGCCTGATTGAACAGCTCAAAGAGCTGCAGAGCAGGGGATCATTTCCAGGGTAACCAAACCGACTGACTGGGTCAGCTTGATGGTGTGTGTTAAAAAAACCTCTGAAGACCTGCACATCTGCATTGATTGCTGGTTTAGCACACTGGGCTAAATCGCTGGCTTTTAAAGCAGACCAAGGCAGGCCAACAGCACGGTTCTATTCCCGTACCAGCCTCCCCGAACAGGTCCCGGAATGTGGCGACTAGGGGTTTTTCATTGAAGCCTACTTGTGACAATAAACGATTTTCATTTCATCCCAAGGATCTTAACCGGAAGAAATGCGTCAACACTACCCACACCCCGAAGCGGGAGGAACTCACCAGTGAGATGGCACATGCAATGTTTTTCACGAAATTAGATGCCTCACATGGATTCTGGCAAATCCAGCTGGATGAATCCAGCAGACGGCTCTGCACCTTCAACACACCGTTTGGCAGGTGCTGCTATAACCGTATGCCGTTCGGCATCGGAGATATTTCATCGCATCATGGGGCAGATGATGGAAGGCATTGAAAGGGTTCGTGTATACGTGGCCGACATCATCATGTGGTCCACGACCCCTGAGAAGCATGTTTCCCGTCTCCAGCAGGTATTCCGCCGTGTCCACGTCAATGGCCTGAAGCTGAACAGGGCCAAATGTTGCTTTGACATGTCGACACTCCGAGGAGACCAGATCTCTCAGCAGGGCGTGTGCCCCGACACAGACAAGATCAACGCCATTGCAGCCATGAAGGCCCCGGAAGACAAGAAGGTGGTATTGCGCTTCCTGGGCATGGTCAATTTTCTGGGCAAGTTCATCCCAAACATGGCCTCACACACCACGGCCCTACGAAACCTAGTGAAGAAGTCCACTGCCTCGAGTGGAAGGCGGTCCATCAGGCAGAGTGGTTGGAGCTGAAAGCCAAGCTCACCACTGCACCCGTATTGGCATTTTTCGACCCAGATAGGGAAACAAAAATCTCGACAGATGCGAGCTAGGATGGCATCAGTGCGGTCCTGCTGCAACGCGATGACACCTCATCCTGGGCACCAGTTTCCTACGCATCAAGGGCAGTGATGCCCACCAAACAAACGTATGCACAAATAGAGAAAGAATGCCTCGGCCTCCTCACTGGCATTCTCAAGTTTCACGACTATGTCTGCAGCCTGCCGACATTCACAGTCGAGACGGACCACTGGCCCCTGGTCCACATTATCCACAAGGACCTTAATGACATGACGCCTAGGTAGCAGCGCATCCTCCTCAAACTCAGAAGGTACGACTTTGACCTGGTCTACATGACTGGCAAGGAGCTCATCATTGCCGATAGTGTCCCGCTCCATCACCGTGCCTAGTGAACCACTGAATGTCATCCAGCACATGAGTCACAGGTTGAGTCACAGGTGCAGCTGTGTGCTGGCACCCTCCCGACATCTGATGAGAAGGTGACTCGTATCCGTGAGGAGACAGCCAAAGACCCCCTCTTGCAGCGTGTTATGCAACACCTAGCCAATGGCTGGCAAAAAGGGCAGTGCCCTCAATGTTCAATGTAAAGGACGACCTGACGGTGGTTGATGGTATCCTCCTCAAACTGGACCGGATTGTAATTCCACACTGTCTCCAGAGCCTGGTGCTCTGTCAGATCCATGAGAGCCACCTGGGTGTGGAAAAGTGCAGACGCAGAGCCAGGCAGGCTGTCTACTGGCCCGGGATTAGCCAGGACATCGCGGACATGGATCTTAACTGTGCGACCTGTCAATGCTTCCAGTCAGCGCAGAGTAAGGAGACACTTCAGCAGCATGAAATCGAAACTCTCCATGGTCCAAGGTTGGCATCGACCTCTTTCATGCAAATGGTCGTGATTACGTGTTAATCATTGATTATTTTTCCAATTACCCTGAAGTCGTGAAGCTCTCAAACCTCACATCTCGGACAGCCATCAAGGCTTGTGAGGAGACGTTCTCCAGGCATGGTGTCCCACTCACTGTCATGAATGGTCACTGTTTGCCCAGTCGTATCAGTTCAAACATGTCACTTCCAGCCCACACTATCCGCAGTCAAACAGAAAAGTTGAGACAGGGGTGCACATAGTGAAGCAGCTCATCTGCAAGGCTGCGGATTCTGCGTCTGACATTCACCTTGCGCTGCTTGCATACAGGGCAACCCCACTGTCCCCTGGCATGTCGCCGGCTCAACTCCTGATGAACAGGGACCTGCGAAAGACACTTCCAGCCATACACCCGGATCACCTCTCGATGCTGCAGAAGCTGCAGCAACTCCCAGACCAGCAGAAACATGGCAATGATGCTAATGCCATCGATTTGCCCGTGTTATCCCCGTCGGACACTGTTCGGGTCAAGATCCCAGGTGGAAGCTGGTCAGCTCCAGCTGTCGTTGTTCGACTGGCTGCCCCCAGCTCGCATGTTATGCGCCTGACTGTTGGTTCTGTTGTGCGACGAAACAGACGGGCACTGCGCTAAGTTGCCTGTCCGCAACCACATTCTTCTCCGTTTCCTTCTGTTGTTTTGCCACCTCCTGATACCTCGACTCACGAGGCCACCAGTCAGGCTTCAATCCCGCCCATCAAGGCGCTGTCGTCACCTCTCTGGCGGTCAACCAGGATCAGATGCAAGCCACAGAGACTGGACTTATGAACATTTGTTCTGTTTGCTTTGTTCTGTGTTCTCGCATTAGACAGCTGTTTTCACATGTTCACATCCACTGCATGTGTATATATATTAATATTGGCCTATTCTTGTAAATACGTTCACATTTGTCATCCAACCATAAAGAAAAGGGGGAGATGTCATGATATGCAGACACAGACACAATGATATACAGGCAGGCACAGACAAGCAGAGACACAGAGAACAGGACATGACCAATAAGCAGGCAGGACACTCGGGGGTGGTGTTGCTAACTTTGGTTGTCTCTTAATTCGTTGCCCATTGGGTCTTTACTGAATTTGCTCTGTTTCTATAACCTTTGCTCTAGAGTTGCCAGGTATCGTTCTGATACTGCCATGAGGTTCAAGTTCAAGTACTGATCAATAACTCAACGCACCAATTAGTAAGATTCAAATCAACACACATTTATTATACACAGTAAATCACTACTCATGCTTAAAACTCTACTTTCTAGGCTATCTCTATCACTAAAAGGCCTATACTTAGCTTCGGAACTGGCCCACCAGGTCAGGGGAACAAATGGCCTTTTGTTCGATCCTGAGTCTGCAGGATTCAAAAGCTGGTATGGACTGGTTGCTCGGAGCGCCTATCTCGTAGCGTGCGTTGACTGGAGACTTACTTGGTTGATGCGGCAGCTAGGCAGTTCACTATCAAGGGTCGGTTCGTGTTGCTGAGTGACCCTGCCAAGAAGACCGATTTGAACTTGGGGGACTACTTTATAGTCCCCAGGGGCTTCGCACCGTTCGGGGGGGACCCCGTATCTGGTTCCAAGTGATTGGACTACATTTCGATCACTTGGATTGATTTCTCCAATACTGAAAATGAAATAAAAATTGCTTATTGTCACAAGTAGGCTTCAAATGAAGTTACTGTGAAAAGCCCCTAATCGCCACATTCCGGCGCCTGTTCGGGGAGGCTGGTACGGGAAGTTGTACTGGAGTTGTTCCCTGATCGCTGGGCGGTCCCTGAGTGTCCATTGGCCTTCCTTTGTCTTGGCTCCTGCTGGCGCCGAGGAGTCTGGCTTGGCCTTATTCACCTTACATGTTTCAGTTGTACCCGGGGATCGCTCATTAGTATGCAGATGGCTGAGAGTTTCAGTGCTGTCTGGGCTTTTGCAAGTTCTAATACACAGGATTTTGCACTTGCTAGTTTTTGCCTGTGTTGGCTGAATTTCCCTGTCGTCTTTGCGGATCTCCATTTTAAGTCGGGAAGTGGCCAACCCAGGTGGCTACAGTGGGATCTGACTATAAAAGACACGAGGCACTGACATTCCGCCTCTTTCCACTGATGAACATCTAGAGAGTCAGTCAAGGGTGTTGTTATAATCTCGCACCTCCACCACGTGGCTAAGAGCTAGTCTGGTTCAGTCAGACAGAGTAACCACACTTAAGTTAAGCGAGAGTCGAACTCACAGAGAACTGTGCTAATTGTGCTATTAGTTCAATAAACCTGATTGAACTAACTTCAAGGTCTGGAGTATCTTTTTGATCTAAGCTGCATCCAGTTGCAGCAAGTGTTATACCAGTGTACCTAACGACACTCCCCTTAGTATGTTCCCTTCTCCTTGTGGTGAATTTCTGTTGTGCCTCCCGAATAACCCCCCAAAACTCCAGCCATTGTTGTTCAACAATCTTCCCTGCTAGGCTCCTTTTCCAATCAACTCTGGCCAGCTCCTCCCTCATGTTGAACTGGGGCAGCACGGTAGCCTTGTGGATAGCACAATTGCTTCACAGCTCCAGGATCCCAGGTTCGATTCCGGCTTGGGTCACTGTCTGTGCGGAGTCTGCACATCCTCCCCGTGTGTGCGTGGGTTTCCTCCGCTTGCTCCGGTTTCCTCCCACAGTCCAAAGATGTGCAGGTTAGGTGGATTGGCCATGATAAATTGCCCTTAGTGTCCAAAATTGCCCTTAGTGTTGGGTGGGGTTACTGGGTTATGGGGATAGGGTGGCGGTGTTGACCTTGGGCAGGGTGCTCTTTCCAAGAGCCGGTGCAGACTCGATGGGCCGAATGGCCTCCTTCTGCACTGTAAATTCTATGTCTTTGTAGTTAGCTTTATTCAATTGTAAAACTGTTACGTCTGATTCCAACTTCTCCCTCTCAAACTGGAGGGTGAATTCTATCATATTGTAGTCACTACCCACTAAAGGTTCCTTCACCTTAAGTTCCCTCATCAAGTCTGCCTCATTACGCATCACCAAATCCAGAATTGCCCAGTGGGCTCAACCACAAGCTGCTCCAAAAGAACATCTCTTCTCATTCCACAAATTCCTTTTCTTGGGATCTGCTGCCAACCTGATTTTCCCAGTCCACTTGCATATTGAAGTCCCCCATGATTATTGTAATATTGCCTTTTTTACATGCCTTTTCTATCTCCTGATTTATTTTCTGCCCCACATCCTGACTACTGCTATGGGGGCTGTACATAACTCCCATCAGAGTCTTTTTTCCTTTGCCATTCTTCAACTCTACACACACAGATTATACGCCTTCTGACCCTATGTCGCTTCTTGCTATCGGTTTGAGTTCATTTCTTACTAACAATGCAACCCCGCAGCCTCTGCCCATCTGCCTGATCTTTTGATAGGACACATGTCCTTGGATATTTAGACCCCCAACCCTGATCCCCTTGCAGCCACATCTCTGTGATGCTCACAACATCGTACTGGCCAATTTCAATGTGCACAACAAGCTCATTTACCTTGTTTTGTATATTGCGTGCATTTAGGTACAACACTCCCAGTCCTGCATGGACCCCCCCCCCCCATAGTTGTCCCCTCTTTTGCTGTGCCTGAAATTAAATTGCTGCCGGCTTCTATACTCTTTGCTCTATTACGTGTTCTGGAAACTTTACTAACCTCTTCTGAGCCCTCTGCCCTTTTAACTAGTTTAAAGTCCTTATCATTAATCTGCACTCTCACTTTCTCCTTTAACCTTGGTTTTCTAATTTTCGATACAACTGAACTCTCCACCCCACTATTTAGATTAAAACCCTATCCACAGCCCTAGCTATGCGATTCACCAGGTCCCTGGTCCCAGCTTGATTCGGGTGAAGACCGTCCCATCGGAACAACTCCCTCTTTCCCCAGTACTGGTGCCAATGTCCCATGAATTCAAACCCATTTCTCCAACACCAATCTTTGAGCCACACAACTGACATGGAAGCAGCAAAGAATGTGCAGCTATCTGGGTGGGTGGGACCAATTTGAAATTGGAACAGGAGAAACTTGCGAAGTGAATGAAGTTGAAGTCTGGCTATTAAAGTCAATAGGAAGGTTAGAAGACTTCAAAACGTCTGCTAGGAAGATGCTGTTCCTTGACATTGGAACAGTGTTGAAGGCGAGAGATTGTAGGAGCAGTGAGCAAAATTGGCAAGTTTCAGGCAACTCTGGGTAGCATTTATAGACAGAAGTTTTTTTCAAAACTAGTTGCCTAACGTCACCTTCTGTGGCTCGTGTCAATTTTTATTTGATAATTGTTCTTGTGGAGCATCTTGGCAGAGTTTATTACATTAACTTTGCTATGTAAATTCAAGTTGTTGTTGTTGTTGTAGGGTTCTAGACATTGTTGTGAGAGTGGTAATTGATAGGTGCATTCTGTGTTTTTGTTTTCATTCAAGATATGTGGGCACTGCTGGCCATGCCAGCATTTATTGCCCACCCCTAAATACCGTTGAGAAGGTGGTTGTGAGCCGCTAACTTGAACCCTGCAGTCCAAGTAGTGTAGGTGCACGCACAGTGTTGTTAGGGAGGGAGTTCCAGGATCTTGACCCGTCATATATTTCCATTTTGCAACCGAAGGTGCTGGAATCGTGCTGGAGTAACCACTATCAACATTCTGGGAGTTAACATTGACCAGATACTGAACTGGATTTGCCATATAAATACAGTGGCTACAAGCACAGGTCAAGGCTAGGAACTCTGCAGTGAGTAATTTACTTCCTGACTCTCCAAACTCTGTCCACCATCTACAAGGCACAAGTTAGCAGTGCGATGGAACCTTCCCCACTTGCCTGGATGATTCCAACCTTCAACCCTCAAGAAGCTCGACACCATTCAGGACAAAACAGCCGCTTAATTGGCACCCCATCCACAAACATTCACTTCCTCCACCTCCGGTGTACAGCAACAACAGTGTGTGCCATCTACATCAGTGTTTTTCAAACTTTATTTCCGGAACCCATTTTTACCAATTGGACGACCTTTGCGACCCACGTGGCTGACCTTCATGACCCATGCCAGGCAACCATCGTGACACACCATTTTCACTTCCCTTTAATGTGACAAGTGAGCTTGCTTGGTCCTCATGATCTCACCTGCTTTGTCATTCAGTGTTACATTTCTGCTAAGGACTTCAGCTGATGGATGATTTAAGTTCTCGCTGAATTTAAGAGGTTTGTCCTCAGACGCGCCATGCTTCAAATGCCTCTGAAGGTTTGAGGGTTTTAAACTCTCATTCTCCAGCACTTCCCTGCATTTAACACACTTGGGCTTTGCATCCTGATTTGCACTGGCACAATTATCAAAGCCATACCTCAAGAAATCATTTTTAAACTGCTTTGTCCCTGATTTCAGTTTTTTGTTGTTTAAAAGGATCCATCTTCAGTTCTTCACAGTCCTGTTGCCTTGCTTGCTCACAGGTAGAAAATGGATGAATCCCTCCTGCATCATTCTATTTAAAAGCCGGCCATGGCCAGCATTCTCAATTAAAAGCCGGTCGTGGTGTCCCCGATCGCGGCAGAAGCTTCCGACACCTGTCCGTGACACACCCGCGGGTTTCGACCCGCAGTTTGAAAAACCCTGATCTACATATGATGCATTGCAGCAACTCACCATGGCTCCATAGAAAACAAACTGAAATGGCCTCGATAGTCGATTGACCATCTCCTATATTGTAATGGATCTATGGCTCTGTAACATTTTGCATAACTTTTGGGACTCTGCCAGAATTCAATTCAAAAGTCGCAGAATATTTCATTCCAGGAAATATGTATGTCTCTGATTTCATCTCATCAATTGCCTTTCTGTTGGTCTTTCCTGTAGGTTGACCGAGTCAGCTATCTGTTACAAGAAATATACGGCATTGAAAATAAGAATAACCAAGAAACAAAGGTACCTATTTCCTGATATCTTCCATTCGACTTTGAATTTCAGAACTGCACTGGATGAAGTTCAGTATTAGATTTTTAATATTGTAAAGTCTAATCTCTCTTTTTCTAGTTTCAGTGGGTATTTTTATTTAACACCCTCTTTTCAGTATTTACAAAAGTGCAGTTAGCAATAGCCAAAGTTATATTCTCCACAGTAAGGGTAGTGGAGTGATTGTTTAAAAAGCTTGAAGCATATCAGTTTTTGTTAAGTAGGATCTAAGAGTAAATTTACTGATTGTTTTGTTAGATATTGATTGGGGGAGGGGTGGTTATACATTTATCTCTTGTGTCCTGGTAGAGCATGTGCTAGTAATTGATAAATTGCATAATGTGAAATTTAATGCCCTGCCTCTTTCCTGCACCATATAATGTGGCAGGAAGGCTCAGGCAGGAGACCCTGTTGCCATCCCGACTCCCCACAATTAAGTCTGGGTCAGGAAGGGTCGAGGACTGGCTCCCCATCCAGATGTTGAGACACATAAGTCACTACTAAAGGACTCGCCAGCAGGGGCCACGCCATGTGGGCAAATTGCCAGGTAAACCATGACCAGCATACTTGTAGCCTGGTCACTGTACACTCCTGTACACTGACTATCCCCCTAACAGGGCTTGACTGGCCCTGGCGAGTCTGCCACACTTATGTGCACTAAGGGGCTCCAGAATCAATCCTGCAGCCTGCGCCTCCTGCAGTACCAGCAGTGGAACCTCTGGTAGTGGTGAGTTACCAGCTTCTGACTGGCAGCTCTCTAAGACAGGAAATGCCATCTGCAGGAAATGGGAGCACTCGAGCCTGATTGTCTTTTAATCGCAATAGTGCGCCACAAATAGATGCAGTGGGGTTACCTCCAGCTGGTGGCGAGCCCACGGCCACAAGCAGTAGATCCAGCTTGCTGTTTCAGCCGACGATATGTAATTGGGAAAAATTCAGGGACTGCCCTTGGCGAGCAAAACATGCTTGATAAATGATAAAATGTTTAGCTGTGAAACAGTGTGAAAGCAATGATTTGCTTTTGTATTTGTAAAATATCTTTCTTTACAGCCTTCGGATGATGAGAACAGTGACAACAGCAATGAGTGCGTTGTGTGCTTGTCTGACCTCCGTGATACTTTAATCCTTCCCTGTAGACATCTGTGCTTATGCAGTACCTGTGCAGATACACTACGGTACCAGGCTAATAACTGCCCTATCTGCAGATTGCGTAAGTATTACAGCATGTTCACAATCACATAGCAAACATGAAAATTGTTGAAGGTCAATGAACAAGAATTTACAAATAAAATTTAGTATGCTTATTTGTATGTTTATTTTTAAAGCTGCTCTAGGTAAAGTGTCTCAAATCAGGCAACCTCAGAACCTCGTCTGTGCTGCATTTTGGAACTTGCTAGTTTTCAAAAAAGAACCTAATTCAAAGACTAGGGTACACATGAAATCAAGAGAATAGGTTCCTTTAGAATATATCTTGAAGTGTTTTTTATCCATGTGAGTTTCTAGAACAATTTCCTGCCAAGGAACTACACCTATTGATGCTAACAAATCTGGATCTGATATATTTTGCTTTCATTTTCAGGTAGACGTTTCTTACTTTTAATGTAGGCTGATGAATTCTCACTCTCTGCTTCGTTTTAACTTTTATAGTCTCTTCAATGGCACTGCTACTTTTGCCTTTGTGGGAAAGTATGCTCCCATGTAGAATATATTGTTAAATATTCTACTTCATTGGGCTCTGCAGGAATCTTTGCTTTTCCTGGACAGAGTGATCCGTTTTATTGGCCGTTAAGATCGACTATGCGAGTCGGGGCTTGGGGTTGGGTCACGCGGATCGGGCCGAACTGGGTTAGATGGAGGGGGTTAAGGGACCACTTGGAGCACGGAAAATGTCAGGCTCTTGAAGCGGACAACTGCCTGGCACGCCATCATGTCAATGCAGCAACTCCCCAAACCAGTAAGTTTTTTCTCTCATTTCATAGGACTTAAAATTCTAGCATGGCCCACTTAAACCAATTGTCCCATTCTTGGATAACTGGAACAACATTTTGTAAAGTATTTCTAAAACTAGAATTTAACAGATGTTTGTCCTAAGTAATGTATAATTTCCCCATTTGTGCACTGTTATACCTGGTGTCCCCAATAATCTATCACTGGCCCCTACTATTTCTCAAATGCATGCTGTCCTTCGGCGTCATCATCTGAAAACCCGTTTTTACGTGTATGCTGACAACACTGCATTCTACATTGTCACCACCTCTCTCAATTCCTCCACTGTTGTATATTATCACGCTGTTTCTCCAACATCCAGAACTCCACAAGCAGAAATTTCTGCAATTAGCCATTTGGGAAGTGCAAAGCCATTAACTTTGGTCATATCGATAACTCCGTTCCTTAGCTACAGATTCCATTCCTCTCCATGGTTTCTGCCTGAGGCAACCCGACTGTTCGCAGCCTAGTCAACTGACTTTCTGACCATGTATCATTTCTATCTCCCTTACATTGCCTGACTCTACCCCTGCCTGAAGTCATCTGCTGCTGAAAACCCTTTCTATATTTTTGTTACTTCTGGGCTTGTGTGTTCTAGGCCAGCCTCCGAGATAGCACTTGCCATAAACTTGAGGTCATCCTAAACTTTGTTGTCCATGTCCTTATTTGTGCCAAGGCCCCTACACCCATCACCCCATAACTCTCAGATCTGCATTGAATCCTTGTCAAGTGCTTGATCTTAAAATGATCATCTTTGTTTTCAAATCTCTCCTTGGTCTCACCCCTTCCTATCACTGCAATCTCCTCCAGCCCCGCAACCCTCTGAGACATCAGAGGAATCTAATTCTGGTTCCTTGAGCATCCCGAATTTTAATTGCTCCAACAATATTGGCCGTGTCGAGGCCCAACCTCTAATTCCATCCTTACACCTCTATCTCTCTACCTCACTTTCCTCCCTTAAGACATTCCTTAAACCCTACCTCTTTGACAACATTCCTACAACCTACTTCTTTGACCAAAGATTTTAACTATCTGCTCTAATATTGCCTTGGAGTCAAATTTTTCTTTAATGCTCCTGTGAAACAATTTGAGATGCTTTAATATAATTAACGGTGCAATATAAATGTATGTTGTTATAGGAGTTTTATATACCCAATCTACATTTCACTATATGGATTAGATGTTTAGCTAACTCTGCCATTATTAACCAGTATCTGGTTAACTAGATACAACTACTAAGTAGCCCAAGTGGCCAGCTTTCAAGTATGAGCCAAGGCAATGAGCATTTATCAGTTATTTACATGTGAAGAAGGGTGATGTGGGGGAAGGGGAGGGCAGGCAGCATAATAGCCAAGCAATGTCTGTATCCAGCATCTGCACAGAATGTGTTTTCCAGCAGGGTTTCCTGGATTGCATACAGGTACAGAAACCTCATCCCTTTTTGAACTTCTCTCAATTTGTGGGCACTGAAGCCAAAATCTGTACCTTCACTGCTGCCCTGGCAGAGATAAGGTAACATTGTCAAGAACAGGCATTGAACCTGCAGTCTTCCTGTTGGGTGTGGCTGAGTAATTTGCCACGCACAGTCATTTTCTTTGCATTTATCATCTTCAATACTATTTCGCTATAAAAATATTTATCTGTTTTAAATGTACAAAAATATCAGGTAAACTATGCATTGGGTGTATCTGGCAGAATAACTCAAATAGGCAATTTGACACAAAATCTCTGTACATGTGAATTTTGATGTCAGCCAGGTTTCTTTGCTAAAATTCATGAAAAACTTCTCTTCCTAGCATTTCGAGCACTGTTGCAGATCCGAGCTGTGAGGAAAAAACCCGGGGCCTTGTCACCGGTTTCATTTAGTCCCGTCTTGGCACAGACGATGGACCATGATGACCATTCAGTAAGTCCATCAGTTGTTTACTTAATCATAATCATCTTTACTTTAAACTTGCCACCATAGGAACAAATGGTTGAAAACAAAAGGTTAGAATAAGCTTAACATATGTTTTACATCAATTTTTTTCTCTGCTTGCAAAAGTAAAAGTCTTGGATCAGTTTCTTGGCAAATAATTACCTTAAAAGTTAGGTTTTACCTTTTTGTACTTCATATGTTTTTGTTTGCCTCTTTTTTGTATCTTACTTGCAAAGATTTTGAGAGCAATTCTTTGCTAACATGGATCTTCTAAACTTTTTAGGCATCTGAGCACATCCCTCCCGGATTTGAGCCAGTTTCCTTACTGGAAGCTTTAAATGGACTTCGATCACTTTCTCCATCCATCCCTTCTGCTCCCCTCTATGAAGAAATCAACTATTCTGGGATTGGGGATGGCTTGTCTCCATCTGGCAGGCAGCTGTCAGCAATAGACAAGATGGTAGATAATTGTCCCCAAAAGCCCAAACTGAGCAAATCCTCAGAAAGGTAAGTGTCCAACAACAACCCTCTCATCAGTTTGATCTTGTTTATCATGACAAAATTCTAAATCTCTCTAACAGTTTAAATGGGTTCAACTGGTTTATGGAACTTGCACACACTTATTTTGGCATTCTGAACCTCTGTGGTGTGTGCCTCTTTTCAATGTTGTATAATTTTCATGTGGAAACATTTAGTAAATTAGACTATTGCTGATATTAATATTGTTTATGATTTGTGAAAATTATTTGAAAGAAAGTCCTCAGGCAAGTTTTAAGTCGTAAAGTGAAAATTACATTTTTTTGTTGATTAAAAAAAAATCTTGGCTGAGATTTTAAAATGATGGATGGCCCTACTGATGACGAGCAGTGTAAATGTTGACAGGATCACATCCAACTTTGTTACCAGGTCGGAGACTGGAGCAAGTAAATCAATGATGAGGGAAATAAAATTGTATGCTTAGATCAAAAAACCTCAATTTTATCATACTTTTTTTGTATGTTCCCATTTGTGTATAAGGAAAAAAGACTGAATAAATTACCAAATATACCAAAAGAAAACAGAGAAGATTGTGTGCGTAGCTCTGCACTGGCCAAATTGACCTGATGGCATTTCAAAAAATATTTATACCCAGATCTATATTGTTTACATTTGATAATGAAGGGTCTCTAATTTAAAATCGTATGATAATTTAGCAGTCTGCGGTCACCATCTTCTCCGATACAAGAAGAGGATGAAGAAAAGCTTTCAGAAGATTCCGATGTTCTTTTACAAAAGAATGGACCACAACGGCCAAATGAATCAAGCTCACAAGAAGTAAGTTACTATGGGAAGCTGTTGGGATCAGCGAAAAGATAAATTAACTTAAACGGAGTTATTTAGCCAAGGAATTTTTGATTATTATTATTAGAGAATTAAGAAAAAGTATAATTCCATGACCGAATTTGCAAACTTTTAAATTAATTAATTTGCGTTCTTTAACACTCAGTCACAGTTTGCAACTAGGTCGTGAAACAGTTGGTGGTTGCACCTGGTATGTAATTAACTGAGCTTTGCAAATCAATAAGTGGGAGAAATTTCCTATTTCAACTTTTCAATGAATAAAAGGAACCTGAGCTAATTTTAATGTTTTCAAATTAAAATTATTATTCAACTTCATTCTCCCTTCCTTACCCCATCCAAAAATAAATGTTAGGACTTCCATGACAGATTTCCAGGATAATAGCAATACCACAAAATTTTTTTTAAAATTTGGTCTTGGGATGACAAGGCCTATAATTTATTGGCTGTCCCTAAATGTCCATTTCAAAGGACAGTTGAGAGTCAACTACATTTCTGCGGGTCTGGAGTCACAGGTGGGCCACACCAGGGAAGGGTGGCAGATTTCCTCCCCTGAAGGACATTAGTGAACCCAGATGAGATTATCTGACAGTCCAGTAGTTTCATGATTATTATTAATGAGACTAGCATTTTGTTCCAGATTTGTTAATTAAGTATATTTAAATTCCATGAGCTGCCATGGTAGGATTTGAATTCATGGGCGTCATTCTCCGACCCCCCGCCGGGTCGGAGAATGGCCGTTGGCCGCCGTGAATCCCGCCCCCGCCGAAGTCTCCGGTACCGGAGATTGGGCGGGGGCGGGAATCGGGCCGCGCCGGTTGGCGGGACCCCCGCTCAATTCTCCGGCCCGGATGGGCCGAAGTCCCGCCCAGAAATTGCCTGTCCCGCCGGCGTAAATCAAACCTGGTATTTACGGGCGGGACCAGGCGGCGTGGGAGGGCTCCAGGGTCCTGGGGGGGGGCGCGGGGCGATCTGGCATCGGGGGGTGCCCCCACGGTGGCCTGGCCCGCGATCGGGGCCCACCGATCCGGTGGGCCAGCTGCCGGGGCAACAAACGCCATTTCCGCCAGCTGGCGGGGCGGAAATCCCTCCGTCGTCGGCCTAGTCCCTCAATGTTGGGGCTAGGCCGCCAAAGATGCGGAGCATTCCGCACCTTTGGGCCGGCGCGATGCCCGTCTGATTGGCGCCGTTTTTGGCGCCAGTCGGCGGACATCGCGCCGTTGGTGGAGAATTTCGCCCCATATCTCTGGAGCATTAGTCTGGATTTCTAGCCCAGTAAGCTAAACACTACGCTACTATCCTCTTCAAGGATAATTAATATAGAATGGTACGGTTAAATAGTTTCCTGGAATTTTGCTGATATAGGCCTGGGGCGGGATTCTCCCCCAGGCCACATTTCTGCCCTGACCGGCCGGCAGGATTCTCCGTTACGTCAATGGGGTTTCCCATTGTGGTGCAGCCCCACGCCGTCAGGAAACCCCCAGGCGCCGGTATAACGGAGAATCACGCCAACGGAGAATCACGCCGACAGAGAATCCCTCCCCTGGATTTTGTGGTCAGCAACAGTAAGGAATGGGACTCCACACTTGTAGAAGTACATTTTAAGTGACAGAGCAGTTGTTTGCCAGCATTTTGATATCTAAGCAGGCACCTCGATTGAGGCCATAGGGGTGGAATTTTTTTTAAAAATGGAGGTAATCACGTTGCTGGGAGTGTACTATAGGCCCCCCAAACAGTCATGGAGAGAGAGAAGAGCAGATATGCATGTAAATCTCAGAAGTAGGGGACTTCAATTTATCCAATATTGATTGGGATAGACAAAGTGTGAAAGGCTTAGAGCAGAATTCTTAAAGGTGCATCCAAGAGCACTTGTGTGGCATGGTAACACAGTGGTTAGCATTGTTGCTTCACAGCGCCAGGGTCGCAGGTTCGATTCCCACTTGGGTCACTGTCTGTGCGGAATCTGCATGACTCCCGGTGTCTGCGTGGGTTTCCTCCGGGTGCTCCAGTTTCCTCCCACAGTCCAAAGATGTGCAGGTTAGGTGGATTGATCATGCTAAATTACCCTTAGTGTCCAAAAAGGTTAAATGGGGTTACTGGGTTATGGGGATAGGGTGGAGGCGTGGGCTTAGGTTCAGACTCGATGGGCCAATTGGCCTTCTGCACTGTAAATTCTATGAAAGAAAACTTTTTGAGTCAGCATGTAGAAAGTCCTACAAGAGAGGATTGGTACTGGATTTAATTTTTGGGAATGAAACCAGGCAGGTGGTCGAAGTGTCAGTGGGGGAGTATATTGGTGATAGTGACCATAACTTGTTAAGATTTAAGGTAGTTGGATCTAAAATTGGTTTAGACCAGAGGGTGATGGTCGAGGATTGTTTTTATGTCTAGACGCCTGTGTTCACTATTGGACCACAGGTCGTTGCTGGGTCCCTTGCTGATTGCAGTGCACATTAATGACTATATGTGAATGGAGTCCATCAGTTGTTTACTGAATCATAATCATCTTTACTTTAAACTTGCCAATAAGTTCGCAGACTACATGACAATTGGTGGTGTTGCAAGTAGTGAGGAGGAAAGCTTTAGATTACAGGACGATAGAGATGGGCAGAGCAATGGCAAATGGAAAATAACCCTGAAAAGTGTGAGGTAATACATTTTGGGAGGACTAACGAGGCAAGGGAATACACAATGAACGTAGGATGTTAGGAAGTTCAGAGGAATCTTGCCGTGCATGTCCAAAGATTCCTGAAGGGCAGGTAGATAAAGTGGTTAAGAAGGCATATGGGATACTTGCCATTACTGGCTGACGCATCGAATAGAAGAACAAAGAACAATACAGCACAGGAACAGGCCCTTCGGCCCTCCAAGCCTGTCTAAACTAAAACCGTATGCACTTAGGGAGTCCGTATATTTCCATTCCCACCCTATTCATATATTTGTCCAGATGCCCCTTAAATGCCGCTATCGTACCCGCTCCCACCATCCTCTCAGGCAGCGCATTCCATATATTTACCAACTTTTGTAAAACACCTGCCTCGCACATCTCTTCCAAACTTTTCCCCACGCACTTTAAACCTATGCCCCCTAGTACTTGACTCTCCTACCCTAGGAAAGAGCATCTAACTATTCACTCTGTCCATAATCTTGTAGACCTCTATCAGGTCGCCTCTCAACCTCTGTTGTTTCTCTAATCTCTCCTCGTAGCGAATGCCCTCCACACCAGGCAACATCCTAGTAAACCGGTTCTGTACCCTCTCCAAAGCATCCACATCCTTCTGGTAGTGTGGCGACCAGAATTGTACACAATATTCCAAATGAGGCCTAACTAAGGTCCTGTACAGCTGCAACATGACTTGCCAATTTTTTAAATAAACATTTTATTGAGGCACTTATGATTTTATAACAATAACAGAAGAAACAGTGTACATACAAATATAAACATAGTGCAAAGGCCGACTTCCTCCCTCACAGGTCCACCTTTCTTACATCCTAATCTAAACTACACTAAACGCCATCCCCCTTCCACCCTCTGCTGACAGTTAATTTTCCCCAAAGAAGTCGACGAACAGCTGCCACCTCTGGACAAACCCTGACATTGACTCTCTCAGGGCGAACTTGATTTTCTCCAAACAGAGAAAGCTTGCCATGTCAGTTAGCCAGGTCTCTGACTTCGGGGGCTTTGAGTACCTCCAAGCTAATAGTATCCGTCTCCGGGCTACCAGGGAGGCAAAGGCCAGAATGTCTGCCTCTTTTTCCTCCTGGATTCCCGGACCTTCCGACACCCCGAAAATCGCCACCTCTGGACTCGGTGTCACCCTTGTTTTTTAAAATCTTGGACATTACAGCCGTAAACACTTGCCAGAATCCCCTATGCTTCGGGCATGCCCAGAACATATGGACATGGTTCGCTGGTCCTCCCGCACACCTTGCGCAACTGTCTTCTACTCCAAAGAACCTGCTCATCTGGGCCACTGTCATGTGTGCCCGGTGTACGACCTTAAACTGTATCAGGCTGAGCCTGGCACATGTTGTGGACGCGTTGACTCTACTCAAGGCATCTGCCCAGAGACCATCCTCTATCTCTCCTCCTAACTCCTCTTCCCATTTGTGTTTCAGCTCCTCGGTCTGCATTTCCTCTGACCCCATGAGTTCCTTATAAATGTCAGAAACTCTCCCTTCTCCCACCCACTTTCTGGAAACTACCCTGTCCTGTATCCCCCTTGGTGGTAGGAGCAGGAAGGTAGAGACCTGCCTGCGTAGGAAATCTCATGCCTGCAGGTACCTAAACACATTTCCACCCGTCAATTCAAATTTCTCCTCTAACTCCCTCAGGCTGTGAAAGCTCCCCTCTATAAACAGATCTCCCATCCTCTCGATCCCTGCTCTTTGCCATCTCCAAAACCCTCCATCCAGCCTCCCCGGGGCAAACCGATGGTTATTGCAGATTGGAGACCAGACCGATGCTCTCTCTGCTCTCACATGTTTCCTCCATTGCCCCCACAGTCTCAGGGCCGCCACCACCACGCGGCTGGTGGAGTACCGTGTCGGCAGGAACAACAGAGGCGCCGTTACCAATGCCCCCAAGCTCGTGCCCATACATGATGCCGCCTCTACTCGCTCCCACATCGACCCCCCACTTGTATTCGCCGCCCAGTAATAATTACTAAAGGTCGGCAGCGCGAGCCCGCCCTCTCCCCGGCTACGCTCCAGCATCTCCTTTTTTACTCGCGGGGTAAAGCCAGAGATCACCTTGTTAACCCGTTTAAAGAAGGCCCGTGGAATAAAGATAGGGAGACACTGAAACACAAACAGGAATCTCGGGAGGATCGTCATTTTCACTGTCCGTACCCTCCCAGCCAGTGATAGCGGGAGCATGTCCCACCTTCGGAAGTCTTCCTTCATTTGGTCTACTAGTCGGGTCAAATTTAACTTATGTAGCCGTTCCAATTCCCGTGCCACCTGGATGTCTAGGTACCAAAAGCGTCCCCCTACCACTCTAAACGGCAGCTCCCCCAGTCGCTTCTCCTGCCCCCTTGTCTGGATCGCGAACATCTCACTTTTCCCCATGTTCAATTTATAACCCAAAAACCAGCCAAATTCCCCCAGAATCCTCATTTCTCCCATCCCTTCTAGTGGGTCAGAAACATATCGGAGTAGGTCATCCGCGTATAGTGAGACTCTGTGTTCCACCCTCCCCGAACCAGCCCCTTCCAGTCTCTTGAGGCTCTCAGCTCAATTGCCAGCAGCTCTATGGTCAGCGCAAACAGCAGTGGGGAGAGGGGGCATCCCTGCCTCATCCCCCGGTGTAGCCTAAAATAGCCCCATGTCAACCTGTTTGTCCGTACACTCATCACAGGCGCCTGTTAAAGAAGCCTAACCCAGTCGATGAAGCCCCGTCCAAACCCAAACGCCCCAGCACCTCCCACATATAGGTCCATTCCACCCGATCGAATGCCTTCTCCGTGTCCATTGCGACCACTACCTCCACGTCCCTACCCTCTGGGGGCATCATGATCACATTCAGCAGCCTTCTAACGTTGGCCATCAGCTGCCTGCCCTTAACTAATCCCGTCTGGTCCTCCCCAATCACGTCTGGAACGCAGTCTTCGTTCCTAGAGGACAAGATTTTGGCCAACAGTTTGGCGTCCACGTTTAATAAGGAGATCAGTCTGTAGGACCTGCATAGCTCCAGGTACTTCTCCCGCTTCAAGATCAATGCGATAGTGACATCGTCGGGGGAAGCACCCCTCTCTCCCTTGCCTCATTTAATGTCCTCATCAACAGCGACCCCAGCATTCCAGCGAACCTTTTTATAAAACTCCACTGGGTACCCGTCCGGTCCCGGGGCTTTACCCGACTGCATAGCCTTCAGCCCTTCTGCTATTTCTTCCATCCCGATCGGGGCCCCCAGCCCCTCTACCAACCCTTCGTCAACCTTCGGGAACCTCAGCCCCCCTAAGAATTGCCTCATCCCCTCCGGCCCAGCTGGGGGTTCCGACTCATTCAGCCTGCCATAAAACTCCTTGAACGCCCTATTAACCTCTCCTGAATCTCCTACCAGGTTCCTATCCCTGTCCCTTACTTTCCCAATCTCTCTGGCTGCCTCCCGTTTTCTGAGCTTCTGAGCAAGCATTCTGCTGGCCTTCTCTCCATATTCATATATCGCCCCCCCCTCACCTTCCTCAGCTGCTCCACCTCCTTCCCTGTAGTTAACAAGCCAAACTCCGCCTGTAGCCTCCGTTGTTCCCTTGAAAGCCCTGCTTCTGGGGTGTCCGTATATCTCCTGTCGACCTGAAGTATTTCCCCTATCAGTCAGTCCGTCTCTGCTCTGTCTACCTTCTCCCTGTGGGCCCGTATCGAGATCAGCTCCCCTCTGACCACCGCCTCCCAGATCTTTGCAGCCTCGACTTCCCCCGTATCATTAACTTCCAGATAGTTCTGGATACATTTCCCCACCCGCCCGCACACCTTCTCACCCGTTAACAGTCCGACATCTCATCTCCAATGCGGGTGTTGGCCACCCTCCTTGCTCACCTGTAGGTCTACCCAGTGCGGGGCGTGATCCGAGACCGTGATTGCTGAGTACTCAGTGTCCACTACCCCCGTCAGTAAAGCCCTGTTCAAGATGAAAAAGTCGATCCAAGAGTACACTCTTGGCACGCGTGAGCAAATGGAGAACTCCTTCATTCTCGGCTGCCCAAACCTCCATGGGTTCACTCCCCCCATCTGCTTCATAAGCCCCTTTAGCTCCTTTGCCATTGCTGGCACCCGAGAAGGCAGCCCTTCCAGCTTCCCACTAACCATGATGTAATGGCTTCCCACATCCGCAACTATTCTTCCGGCCTCGAATGACACTCGCTTATTAATCAGGATCGCGACCCCTCTCGTCTTAGAATCCAGCCCCGAGTGAAATACCTGTCCGACCCATCCCTTCCTTAATCTAATCTGATGGTTACCCTAAGATGCGCCTCCTGTAACATTGCCCCGTCCGCCTTCAATCCCCTCAAATGCGCGAACATGCGTGCCCTCTTAACCGGCCCATTTAGCTCTCTAACGTTCCATGTGATCAGCCTGTTTGGGGGGCTTCTCTCACCTTCTGCCCCCCCCCCCCCTGCCGATCAGCCATCACCTTTCTCGGGCCAGTCTCCAGCTCGCGCATCCGCAGGCCCGTCCCCAGCTCGCGCATCCGCAGGCCCGTCCCCAGGCAGCCTCCGTCCCCGACCTCCCTTTTGTCCCCCAGCAAAAGTCCCTCCCCCTTCAGCAGAACAGTTTCCCCCTCCCTCTTCTCCCCCCCCCCCCCCCCCCCCCCCCCCCCCCCCCATAACTGCACTATACAAACCGCCCCCTTCAACAAGCATAACATCTGCTCACCCCCCACTGTGCTTCCATGAGCCAGCCTGCCCAGGCTGGCCCCCGCCCATGGCACAAGACATTTTACCATCTATTGTTCCTCACTCCACCCCCCCCCCACCCCCCCCAAAGCTCGGTCACATGTATGCAAAAGAAAAAAAAGCCCAGCCCAGTTGACCAAAAGAAACACAAAGAAAAGCAAAAACTCCACATCGAAAATTCACACCTCCATCCCCCATCAGTACAAATGCAAACTTTAACTTATACAAATATGCAGCAGCCCCAGGATCAATACAGAAGACATTACAGATATAGTCCAAAAACAATTTTTTTTTTTAACGTGAATGCTGCAGCAAAGTTCAAACACCTCAGTCCACTGCCAGCCCTTTCCTTCTAGCGAAGTACATTGTTTTCTCGGGCGACTCAAAGTAGAAATGTTGCTCCTGATAAGTGACCCAAAGACGGGCCGGATACAGCAGTCCAAACTTCACCTTCTTCTTGAAAAGGGTCGACTTTATTTGGTGGAACCCTGCCTTTCTCCTGGCTACGTCTGCGCTCAGATCTTGGTAGATACGCAGGGTGCTGTTCTCCCACTTACAGCTCCATGTCTGCCTGGCCCACCGTACAATACGCTCCTTGTCCAGGTACCTGTGGAATCTCACCGCCATCGCCCTCGGGGGGTCACCTACACACGGCTTCCTCGCTAGCGCTCTGTGAGCCCTGTCCACCTCCAAAGGTCGGGTGAACGTCCCATCCCCCATTAGCTTCTCGAACATGCCCGCTATATATGCCCCTGCATCCGCTCCTTTTGACCCCTCCGGGAAACCAACGATCCTCAAGTTCTGCCGAAGGGACCTATTCTCTAGATCCTCCACCTTCTCCTGGAGCCTTTTCTGCTGGTCTCTCAGCATCCCCACCTCCACCTTCATTGCTCAGTTTGCTTGTTTGGTGTTCCTCCTGCTCAGTCAGTGCCTTCTCCACTTTCTGGATTGCCCGATCTTGAGCATCCAGTCTATGTTCCAGCCGAGCGATCGATTCCTTAATCGGGTCCAAGCATTCCTGTTTTTGCTTGGCGAAGCCCTCTTGTATGAACTGCATCAACTGCTCTGTTGACTGCTGTGTCGTTGAGCCAGGACTCCGGTCATCCACCATGCATTCTCCCACTGCAGCTTCAATCCAGGCCTTCTCTGTTCGCCCGTTTGTTCCTTTGCGAGCACTCCTGGTCTGCCTCTCCATGCACTGATGTGGGATTCCTCCTCACAATTACATCCACCATCAATTTTCCGAGTAAAATCCGAGAAAAAATCGGGAAAGGGCCCAAAGATCCGACCCAAACAGGAGCCACCATATGTGCGACCTGCTCCTTCATGGCCGCCACCGGAAGTCCATGACTTGCCAATTTTAAAATTCAATACCTCGACCGATGAAGGCCAGCATGCCGTACGCCTTCTTGACCACCTTATCCACATGCATTGCCACTTTCCGTGATCGGTGGACATGCATGCCCGTATCTCTCTGTCTGTCAGTACTCTCAAGAGTTCTACTATTTATTGCGTAATTCCTCCATGCATTAGACATTCCAAAGTGCATTACCTCATACTTGTCCAGATTAAACTCCATCTGCCTTTCTCCACCCAAGACTCCAACCAGTTTATATCCTGCTGTATCCTCTGACAATCCTCTTCACTATCTGCAACTCCACCAATTTTTGTGTCGGCTGCGAACTTACTAATCAGACCAGCTTCATTTTCTTCCAAATCATTTATATACACCACGAACAACAAAGGCCCCAGAACTGATCCCTGTGGGACGCCGCTAGTCAGAGCCTTCCATTCAGAAAAGCACCCTTCTACTGATTCTCTCTGTCTTCTGTGCCCAAGCCAGTTCTGTATCCAACATGCCAGCTCCCCTCTGATCCCATGTGACTTCACCTTTTGTACCAGTCTACCATGAGGTACCTTATCAAAGGCTTTACTGAAGTCCATGTATACAACATCTACTGCCTTTCCCTCATCTATCATCTTTGTCATTTCCTCGAAAAACTCGATCAAATTAGTGAGGCATGATCTCCATTTCACAAAACCATGCTGTCCATTTAATTTATGATTTGATTTATTATTGTCACATGTATTCGTATACAGTGAAAAGTATTGTTTCTTGCATTCTGTACAAACAATGCATACCGTACATAGGGAATGAAGGAGAGACTGCAGAATATAATGTTACAGTTATAGCAAGGTGTAGAGAAAAGATCAACTTAATACGAGGTGGGTCCATTCAAAAGTCTGATGGCAGTAAGGAAGAAGCTGTTCTTGAGTCGGTTGGTACGTGACATCAAACTTTGGTATCTTTTTCCTGACGGAAGAAGTCCATCATTAATAAGTCAATTTGTTTCCAAATGTGAGTAAATTCTGTCTCTTGAGAATCTTTTCCAATACTTTCCCTACCACTGGCGTAAAGCTCACAGGCCTACAATTTCCTGGATTATCCCTGCTGCACTTCTTAAACAATGGAACAACATTGACTACTCTCCAGTCCTCTGGAACTTTAACTGTAGCCAGTGAGGATACAAAGATTACTGTCAAGGCCCCATAAATTTCCTCCTTTGCCTCCCTCGATATTCTGGGGTAGATCCCATCAGGCCCTGGGGATTTATTTACTTTAATGCTTTTTAAGATGCCCAACTTCCTCTTTATTAATATCAACATGGTTGAATAAGGTTATGATGATGTTGTATAAAACTCTCCTTAGGCCACAGGTAGAATACTGTGTGCAGTTGTGGTTGCCTCACTATAGGAAGGATGTGATTGCATGTGAGAGGGTGCAGAGGAAATTCACAGGATGTTGCCTGGGAACATTTCAGCTCCGAAGAGAGGCTGATTGGTGGGATTGTTTCCCTTGGAGCGGAGAAGACTGAAGGGGGACCTGACTGAGGTGGAAACAATTATGAGGAATATAGAGAGGGTAGATAGGAAGGAACTGTCCCTTTAGTAGAGGGATCAATAACCCAGGGGTCATAGATTTTAGGTGAGGGGCAGCGGATTTAGAGGGATTTTGGGTAAAAGCTTTTTCACCCAGAGGGTGATGGGAACCTGGAGCTCGCTGCCTGAAAGGGTGACGGGGTGGGAACCCGTACAACATTAAAGAAGCATTTAGATAAGCATTTGAAACGCCATAGCATACAAGGCTATGAACCAAGCACTGGAAAATGGGATTAGAATGGGTGGGTGCTTGATGGCTGGCACAGAGACAATAGACTGAAGGGCCTCTTTCTGTGCTCAAAACTTGTACCTGCATTCTAGCCTTTACGCTTCGAGTCCTCTGTATCTCAGAGTTCTACATTCTCTCACCATTTAGATAATATGCTTCTCTTTAATTCTTTCTCTCAAAATGGACAATATCACATTTTCCCACATTGTACTCCCTTTGCCAGACATTCCCCACTCACTTAACCTATATATATCTTTTTGTAGCCCCCTTCTGTCCTCTTCACAACTTACTTTCCGACCTATATTTTATGCCATCAGCAAGTTTGGCAACCATCCCTTCATCCAAGTCATTGATATAAATTGTAAATAGTTGAAGTCCCAGCACTGGTCCCTGTGACACACTGCTCGTTACATTTTGCCAACCAGAAAAATACCCATTTAAGCTTACTCTCTGCTTCCTATGAGCCAGCCAATCTTTTACCCATGCCAATATTTTATCCCTTATACCGTGAGCTTTTATTTTTTGCAATAACCTTTGATGTGGCACTTTATCAAATGCCTTCTGGAAATCTACGTGCAGTACATCCACCTATTCCCCTTTATCCACAGCACATGTTATTTCCTCAAAAAACTCCGATATGTTGGTGAAACATGATTTCCTTTTCTCAAAGCCATGCTGACTCGGCCTGATTACCTTGAACTTATCCAAGTGCCTTGCTGTAGCTTCTTTAGTAATAGCTTTGAATGTTTTCCCTACGACAGATGTTAGGCTAACTGTCCTCTAGTTTTCCACTTTCTGTCTCCCTCCGTTTTTGAACCATGGAGTTATATTTGCTATCTTTCAATCAAGTGAGACTATCCCTGAATCTAGGAAGCTTGGAAAATTAAAATTAATGCATCAACTGTCTCACTAGCCACCTCTTTTGAGACCCTAGGCTGAAGTCCATCAGCACCCGGGCTCTTGTAAGCCCACAACTCCAATAATTTACTCAGTACCATCTATCTGGTGACTGTAATTTTCCTGGTTTCCTCCTTCCCTCACATTTCTTGATTTAGAGCTGCTTCTGGGTTTTACATGTATCCTCCAGTGAAGACTGATGCAAATCCTTATATTCTGTCCAAACTTCTGCCCCTGCACATATCTTTGCACAATTATGTTATTTTTCTTTAAGTTTGATACTATCTTCTAATTTTTCTAAATTAGACATCCCATGGACGTTTTCTTTTTTTTTCTAAATTTAAAGTGCCCAATTCATTTTTTTTTCAATTAAGGGGCAATGTAGCCTGGCCAATCCACCTATCTTGCACATCTTTGGGTTGTGGGGGTGAGACCCATGCAGACACGGGGAGAAAATGTGCAAACTCCACACAGACAGTGACCCGGGACCGGGATCGAACCCTTGTCCTCGGTGCCATGAGGCAGCAGTGCTAACCACTGCACCACCGTGCCGCACCCCCCCATGAACTTTTACTTACTCGTTGAAATCTATCTGTTCTGTATATTCTGAAATATCCCCTTTAATGTTTCTCATTTCATATCTATTGACCTATCCCTTAACCTAATTTGGCAATTCACTTTAGCCAACTGTGCTTTCATGCCCTCGTAATTGCCCTTCGTAAAGTTTGCAAACACAGTCTCTCCCTCAAACTGAATTCAATCATATTATGGTCATTGTTACCTTGGGCCGCCTTCACTGTGAGTTCATTAATTAATCCCATCTCATTGCAAAATACCAGGTCTAGTATAGCCTGCCCACTGGTTGGTTCCAGAACATGCTGTTCTAAGAAACTATCCTGGAAACATTCGATGAACTCTTCTGGCACCACCTCTGGCCTGCCCTGCTCAAAATCTCAACATTACCCAACCACACATGGACAGAAAAGGCTGCACTCCCCGATTTGAATTGGGGGGGGGTTCGGTTTCTACGGGGTTCACTTGTTTGCAATAACTCACCAATCGTCGGTCACCTCAGCTTCTAGAGACTTAGCCATATAGTTAAAAGGAACACGTTAAATTATGAATTCAGGAAGTTAATTAACCATTAAAAAGGTAACAAGTCCGAAACATAAAAAGTAAAGTATCATTTAACAGCAATTAGAAGTAACAATAAGAGAAGAAAGCTTAACTTTAACAAGTGAACAGACTTCTCACCACCCTTCTCCAACCAAGTCATGAAGTGCGTCTTCACCTGAAGAAAAGGTGAATTGATACATTATATCTGTGCTTTTTGAAAAGGGTGGATATAACCCTTAACTCATGGATAATCACCACAAGTTTTTTGTTCTTAAACAGAAATAATTTAGTGGGCAAAGTGAGTGAAAAGTTACTTCGGATTTTATGGTGTTGAAAAGTTTAGAAAAATAGTCACTTTGTTTTTAATCAAGTAAAGTATGTGCAAGCTTCCGTTTAAAATCAAAATATATACCATGGGCAGCCCGGTGACACAGTGATTAGCACTGCTGCCTCACAGTACCAGGGACCGGAGCTCAATTCCGACCTTGATGAGGGTGACTGTCTGTGTGGAGTTTGGACGTTCTCCCCGTGTCTGTGACCGGTTTCCTTCCACAGTCCAAAGATATGCAGGTCAGGTGGATTGACCATGCTAAATTGCCTCTTAGTGTCCAAAAGGTCAGGTGGAGTTACTGAGTTATGGGGATAGGTGCTCTTTCAGAGATTCAGTACAGGCTCGATGAGCCGAATGGCCTCCTGCACTGTAGTGATTCTATGATATTTCACAAAGAACGTTCAGAGATTTGCTTATTGCTTATTTACCATTATTGTCGTGAGGTTAGAAAAGTTTGGGAATGTGATATTCAGCAAATTCTGTTGAGCTGACTTGTAAACTATATGATAACCAACATGAGTTTCTGTTTTGTTTAGAGTACTACGCTTGCAGAATCCCCAGAACAATGCACACAAAATGAAGGTGAGATTGACAGAACAACACCAGCAACAACGTGCGTGTGTATTTATATGTTGTATATCATGGCACATTTAATATAATAAAACTTGCTAAGACACTTGTTGCGTAGAAGCAGACCATTGTGGCTGTGTCTGTGTCTCCACTTTGAAAGACCAATCAATCAGTCTCAGTCCCCATCTCTTCTAATGGCTGCAAATATTTCCCCTTCAAGTATTTTTGCAATTATTTTTGGGAGGTTATTATTGCTTCCAGCGCCCTTTCAGGCAGCACAATCAACAGCATCATAACTACTGCATACAAAATGTCATGTTGCCTCTCTTTCTTGCTAATTATCTCCTAAATCTGTATGTATCCTCCTTTTCAAGGGGCTGAATGGCCACCAACTCCTGATTTGTATGTTTTGTATGTATCATATCAATCCTTCTGCCACTGGAAATTAGCAAGTAATGCATCTCCTGACCACCGCCCCCCTGCCCATTATCTAAAAGGCACAAGTCAGGAGTGATGGAATACTCTATCCTTGCCTGGATGAGTGCAGCTCCAACAACACTCAAGAACATAGAATCCCTACAGTGCAAAAGGAGGCCATTCAGCCCATCCAGTCTGCACCAACCCTCAAAGAGCACCCCACTAAAGCCCACTGCCCCCACCCTATCCCCATAAGCCCACCTAACCAGTGCATCTTTGGACATTAAGGGGCAATTTAGCATCGCCAATTCATCTCGCTTTCCCAGCACCTTCTTTAAAACTGATCCCTCTGTATTTTCTCAGAGTGACTAACATGAGCCACACCCAGTGATGTATTTTCACATAAAATCACTATTACTACTTTTAAAGGATCTTCATTTTTGTCATTTGTATTTTAACTTTTCACATTTGTGTACTTGAATCTTATTTTTAAAAATACATTTAGAGTACCCAATTCTTTTTTTTGCAAATTAAGGGCAATTTAGTGTGGCTAATTCACCTACCCTGTACATCTTTGGGTTGTGGGGGTGAGATCCCGCAGACACGGGGAGAACGTGCAAACTCCACCCGGTCAAACCCGGGTCCTCAGCGCTGTGAGGCAGCCAGTGCACCACCGTGCTACTCCTGAATCATAGTTTTAAGCACACTCACCCACACACACACTTTTCTCTTCAGTGAGCTAAATCTCTCTCCGATTTCATCCTTCTCTGCAGGAAAGCACTTCACCTGCGCTTGTCACTTTATCTAATGCAAGATACTTTGTGTGACCACAGTATAACAATGCCAATTTGCTTTTATGTAATGCTTAGAACATTGATTTAATTCACTGAACATTATTATCTGATAATCTTGTCTTCTTGTGTTTCTGATTGGGGGCCTTCTATTGTTGCATGAGTCTTACAAACCATGCGACAACCATAAACCGTTGGGATGCCAGTATTGATTCATTCTAAACAGATCTCTGCATGACTGCCACTTCAGTTTTTTTACTTTAACTCTGAAAATGTATGAGTCGGGAAGCTTGGAATGTGGCCACGAATAGCAAACATTTACAGCTGTTAAATTAAATTCCCTCGTGTGTCACCTGTTTTGCCTAGCTGTGACCAATAATAGACTTTTAAAGGAGTTGATGCCACCAAATTATGCTTACCCCAGAACCATTGTTCCCACCATGTACCTAAGACTACCGACAGCTCCAGTATGCTAATGTGTTCTCTAATGAACTACTTTTACAGAATGTAGGAGGCCTGACATAATAATGACCTACAGTAAATTGTAATTCTTTTTTGAAAGTTATACCATTAAGAATCTGGCTTTAAAGTTCTAGGGACAATATTTTTTTTAAATTGCATCATTTCTGTTTTTTAAATAAAAGTAAAGACAGGGGAGATCAATTTTGACTTTGGACCTTGTAAATAAATGAAAATGGGGAAAGAAGTCTAACAGATAATGTTACTTATTTTGTATTATCGCCCAAAGACAAAATTACTCCCAAAATGTCAGAACTTGGTTTTCAGCATTGCTATATGGATCTAGACTGGTTTACAGTGATTCCTATCTCTTTATTTTCTTCCAGTTGAGCGAACTAGCTCTGAGGAAATCGTACAGGATGGCAACAATGAGCACGGTAGCCATGCTATAGAAGATGGCGATACTCCTCTTGAGCTGACTCTACCAGGTACTTGCCCTTTATCTTTTACTAATTATATTTCTTCCATATATACTCTGGATTTAAGATGTTGCTTTACTTATGTAATGGGACTGAATGAGTGGTACCCCTACGATCTTTACCATGTCTCTTTATCAAAAATGAAATACTTTTGTATTTGTAAGTGACCATGTAAAGTAGGTTGTTGTAACAGCAATTTCTTGCATATAACAATCGCTGTAACAGCAATTTTTTTTACATATAATGATCGCTGTATTTCATTACATGTGCTATTAGAGATGGTCATGAAAGATGTTCCAAAGCTCCATAAAAGTGCAAGACTCAGTCTTTCTCACTTTCTCCCTCTGTCATATTTCCCTTTTTTCTCTCTCTTCCTGCTCCCAAGTTATCCAATCAGCCATACAAAGTCAAAAGGTCTTATTGTTGACCTCTGGTCTGTGGTAAAGATGCTGCAATTGGCCACAGTCTCCTTGGGTTACAGAGAGGAAAATCAGTAAGGGCTCCAACCAGTGTCCAGCAATCCACGTAAAGTCAGTGTGTGCTTGCCTCTCCCTCCTCTGATTGAATAGCCTGCTGACACTCACTATGATGGGCTGTGGGAGGGTAACTGGTAGCTGTGGCACAGTCACATCTGCAAAGCACCAATACTGTCCAGAATAAATAAATAGTTGGGAAATTGACAAGTATAGCCTCAGCTTGCTGATCTTCCAGTGATCACTGAACAAATGCAATGGTATGAGAAATCTCAAAAACAGTTACTGGCTGCTGTGGTAATCCTGTTTTATGTTCTTTTATCCTTTAACACCTAAAACCCCAACAGCTGTAAAATATGTTAAATGCTTCTATGCTTTCTTGAATGCCGTCAGCCTAAAAATCTGTAATAGAAAGCTCTTTCCTATCTAAGATGCAATCTTTCTGGCTTCCACAAATGCTACTGTGCTGTGTCCTTTCGTGTATGCATTGTTACATTAAGCCTTTGATCAAAAGTTTATTATTTAGTTCCATGTATGATATGTTGGTTTAAAGAAAGAATCAGACAATCTTAATTCCACCGTTGTTAGACATGAAATGCCCTACCACAAATAGTGCTGGAAGCGGAATTCAAAATAGCTTTTCAAGGGACAATGGGTAAATATTTGATGAAGCAAAATGTACAAGAGTATAAGTAAAGGTCACCATATTGGAAATGCATCTAAGTGAATATTACTTTGCGAGTTGGCTGAGGCACAATTGACCTCTTCGAGCCCAGTAAAATTCTATGATTCTACAGCCTTTACTAGTTCTCGCTCTCTCTTGCTCTCTCACCCCCCCCCCCCCCCCCCCCCCCTCCCAATGAGAATCTATAGTACTTTGTAAAAGATTTGAGGACCCAACTTCATCATTGCTTTAGGGAAGAAATTCTACATTTTAATTGTCCTGAGATTGTTTCTAACCTTTTAATTCATTCTGTGATCATTTTAATTTGTGCTCAAGTGTTACTGTCTGGCTGACCAATAGAAACAATCTTTCACATTTACTTTATTAACCACCCGATCTTTTAATTAGTATATCTGGAATTTCCTCAATCTTCATCAGTACAAGTTAGCTCTTCCCTCTTATTAGACTTACCCCAGTCTCCTGTTACCCTCTTGGTGATAATTTACTTAAGAAAGGTTTTTCTCTCCTCTTACACCTCTTATCTGTTCATTGTTCCTCATTTGTTTTCTTGGCCTTCCTAATATTTCTTTTGCAGATTTTTGACAAATGTTTTACATTTATTCTTTGTTTTTATTTTTTTTATCTGATCTGTGAAGAGATGAATGTTTTTTTGTTCAAATTTGGCCATATCTTACTTTCAATCCTGTAACTCCAACCTTGATACAGTAGGTTTTCCTTTCCAAGGCACATTTAATTTGTATGCTTTTCATTTCTTTTATCTTTCATTGCTTATCAATGTTTCTTTGCGCGAATATTTTCTTTTAATCTGAGGAAGGCCACTTTTTACCTTGATATATTTTACAGTTTGGATGAAAACCTTTTGAACGTTTAATTGGAAGTAAATTGGAAAATCTCAAATCACTTTCTGCCACCACCTATTTTATTTCTGTTAACTGTTGATCACAAATCCATATTACATAGACTATACACAGAAACAGACCATCCAACCCAACCAGTCCATGCTGGCATTTGTACTCCACTCTCATCCTTCCTCATCCAGCTCCTGCGGTATATATTTGTGTACCCCTCCGCCATCAAACGTTTGCATAGCTTCCCCATAAATATTATTTGCCTCAGTTACTCAATGTGGTAGTGAGCGCCGCATTCCTACTGGGTCGGGTGCACAGATATCGGAGAATTTCCGGCTCCACGAACTGGACCTTTAAGAATGGCTGCGAGGACATTGGACTTTTGGTCTGGGTGGATGAAGGGATTAGGATCAGCATGGATAACCTGGGACAAACTGAGGAGGATGCAGTTTTCAGAGGGGATTTGGGCGGAAGATCTGCCTCGGGCGTCTGACGCTGTGCCCATAGTTTAAATATAAAGATTAAAATATGTAACATCTCACCAGCACCCTCCCCCTAGTGTTTTTAGTGTTTCCAAGCAAGCCTTGTAGCTGAACAGGGGCACTTTAAGAGAACGATTGACGTCATCAGTAGTTTGCGTGGGCAAATGAGCAGTCTTTGGTTTGGTGAAACCTCCAAAGCCTATAGACTCAGCTTGAATCCACCACATAAAAACTGGCAACGAGATAAGTGAACAGTGTTTGTGGGCAACCAAAGAAATAATAAATAATTGAAATCGGCGCTTCATGAAAACTGGTGATGGGGGAGCCAAACAATATTTGGTGTCACCGGAGGAACCGAAAAATCTGAACTGAACAACCTTGGGCAGAAGCCCGCCCTGTGCTCCACCCAAAGTGGACTCGGTAGCCGTGAGTAGCATGTACCCTGCAACAACAAATTTCGAGCTGAGGCTGCAAAACACAAAGGGGAACAGATTGAGCTCAGGTTGTGCAGCAGATATAAAAGTCCCAACATTCCTGAGCATAATTGGGGAGAGGTGACATTTAACCTCCGGAGGAGTCTAGTCGAACCAGAAAAGCCAAACACAAAAACATAGGAAGAAATAGTGGAAACGTTGAGAGCCACTCTTCACCAAAACCTTCAGTCATCGCAGAAAGGTTTAGGATTCATATGCGCAACCAAGAAGGAGGTGAATCGGCTGCACAGTTTGTAGCTACCCTGAAAAGATTGTTAAACACTGTGCATTTGGGGATGTGTTATTGATGTCATTGAAGATGGATATTAGTCTGTGGTTTAAGGAGCGAAGCTACTCAAAAGCGGTTGTTAACCAAAGAGAACCTGACCGTAAACAAAGCCTTGGAAGTTGCTGTATCTATGGAATTAGCAGCCAGAAAAGCTCAACAGTTGAGTTCAAGCAGAAAAATTCACAAGGTGGTGGCTTTTTAAAATTAATTTAGAGTACCCAATTTTCCCCCCCCAATTAATGGGCAATTTAGCTTGGGCAATCCACCTAACCTGCACATCTTTGTTTTGTGAGGGTAAAACCCACGCAGACACTGGGAGAATGTGCAAACTCCACATGGAGAGTGACCCGGGGCCAGGATTGAACCCGGGTCCTCAGCGCCTTAGTCAGCAGTGCTAACCACTGCAGCGGCTGAAGCTTCGATGCAAACGGCGACTCACACTTGCCATAAATGTGCAAAAGCCGGGCACTCAGCAGCAGATTGTTGGTCCGAAGACAGCATGTCCAGAAATTGTGACCGAAACAGCCACGTTGCACATGCTTGTTGGAAAAAGAAGCAAGTTTCAGTTGAAAGTTGCAGGAAGCAAGAGTTGAATAAAACAAATGGTAAGTTGAATCAAGGAAAAAGTGTCCGCGTGGTAAGCAAATGTTTGTGAGAAGGAACTCGAATCAGAGTCCAAATACAGCTGTCACTAAATGTACTGGCTATTGGTGACGCAACAAACCGACATTGAGTCACCACTTTTTTAAAAATTCATTTGCGGGATGTGGATGGCGCTGGTTAGGCCAACATTTATTGTCTATCTCTAGTTGCCCTTCAGAAGGTGATGATGAGCTGCCTTCTTGAAACTCTACAGTCCCTGAGGTGTAGTTACACCCACAGTGCTGTTAGGGAGGGAGTTCCAGAATTCTGCTCCAGCAACAGTGAAGGAACGGCGTTAAGTTTCCAAGTCAGGGTGGTGAGTGACGTGGAGGGGAACCTCTGGGTGCGATGTTTCCCAGATTTCTGATGCTCTTGTCCTTCTAGATAGTAGCAGCCATGGGTTTGGAAGGTGTTGTCTAAGAAACTTTGGTGAGTTACTGCAGTGCATCTTGTAGATGGTACAGACGGCGGCCACTGTTCATCGGTGGTGGAGAGTAAATGTTTGTGGAAGGGGGAGCAATCAAGCGGGATGCTTTGGCCTGGATGGTGTCCAGCCTCTTGAGTGGTGTTGAAGCTGCACTCACCCAGGCAAGTAGAGATTATTCCATTACATGACTGGCTTTTGGTGGATAGGTTTTGGGGGGTCAGGAGGTGAGTTACCCGCCTTGGGTTCCTAGCCTTTGACCTGCCCTGGTAGCCATAATATTATTATGGCTAGTCCAGTTTAGTTTCTGATCAATGGTAAGCCCCCAGGATGTTGATTGTGGGGAATTCAGCAAAGGTAATGCCATTGAATGTCAAGGGCTGATGGTTAGATCTTCTCTTGTAGGAGAAGGTCATTGACTGGCACTTGTGTGACGTGAATGTAACTTGCCACTTGTCAGCCCAAGTCTGGATATGGTCCAGGTCTTGCTGCACTTGGACATGGACTGCTTCATTATCTGAAGAGTTGCAAATGGTGCTGAACATTGTGCTGTCATCCTCAAACATCCCCAATTCTGATCTTATGATGGAAGGGACGTAATTGATGAAACAGCTGAAGATGATTGGGCCTAAGACACCACCCTGAGGAACTCCTGCAGTGAATTCCTGGAGCTGAGGTGATTGACCTCCAACCACCACAAAGATCTTCCTTCAGTTGGTGAAGATGGGGGTGGACACTGAGGCAGCTGTCTCACTGGTGCCAGAGACTGGAAGAATCAAATTGGCAAATGTAGCCTGGTAGTATTAGAGATTGTTTTTGGAACAGTATGTTGGGAACCAACCAGGGAGCAGCCAACTCTGGATTTGGTATTGTGTAATGAGGAGGGATTAATTAATGACCTCATGGTTAAGGATTCTCTAGGGAGTGGTGACCATAGTATGGTAGAATTCAAAATTCAGTTTGGGGATGAGAAACTGGAGTCCACACTTGCATTCTGGAATTAAACAAAGGAAACTACATAGGCTTGAGGACAGATTTGGCCTGAGTAGAGTGGGCAGGAAGGCTAAAAGGTAGGACAGCTGATGAGCAGTGGCAGTTGTTTAAGGAGATACCCGACTCCTCACAACTAAAATATATCTCAGTGAGGAAGAAAGATGGTAAGAGCATCCATAGCTAAACAAGGAGGTCAAGGACAATATAAGGTCAAAAACTAAGTTATACCATGTTGCAAAGGCCAGTCGCAGGCTACACGATTTGGAAACTTTCAAGCATGAACAAAGGGTTACTAAAAATATAATAAAAAGAGCTAAATAAGTTATGGAAGAAAGCCAGCGAAAAATATCAAAAAAGATAGCAAACGCTTCCGTAAGCTCATAAAAGGGAAGAGAGTCGCTAAAGTAAATGATGGTCCCTTGGAAGATTAAACCGGAGAGTTAATAGTGGGGAACAGAAATGGCAAAGATGCTAAAGCAATACTTTGCCTCAGTTTTCCCGGTGGAGGACACTAGTGCCATTCCTATAGGAATGGGCAGTTCAGAAGTAATTGAAGGGAGGAACCTAGAACAATCAACATCAATAGGGAAACGGTACTCATCAAGCTAATGGGATTGAGGGCAGACATGTGCCCCGGGGGGCCTGATGGCCTATACCCTAGGGTGTTAAAGGAAGTGGCAGCGGAGATAGTGTATCCATTGGTTTATATTCCAAAATTCCCTGGACATGGGAAAGGTTGCAGTGGATTGGTAAAATGCCAACGTAACGCCCTTATTCAAAAGGGAGGGAGGCAGAATGTGGGAAATTACAGATCAGTTAGTTTAACATCCGTTGTTGGGAAATTGTTAGAAGCAATTATCAAGGAAGTAATATCAGGATATTTGGAAAGTCAAAACGCTATACGTCAGAGTCAGCATGGTCTTATGAAGGGCAAATCATATTTGACTAATTTGCTAGAGTTCTTCGACTGTGGAGTTAAGGCCAGGATTAGATTAGCCATGATCGAATGGCTGAGCAGACTTGATGGGCCAAATGGCCTAATGCTACTCCGATATTTTATGACTGATTCCAAATCAGGCCTACCCAAAATCTTGCAGAAACATGCCATTGTCTTCGATGGTGAATTGGGAAGAATGAAGGATCTCTCAGTAAAGCTGAAGATCAAGGAAGAAAGTTGGGTAAGATGCTTAAAGGCTAAGGCTTAAGAAGATTCATGCAATGCTGGTCTGAGGCAACGCAAGAGCTCCAATACGGCTGCTTTGAGTCAGTGGACTGGTTCATATTCAAGAACTCAGCGGCCAGCCTGGACAAGTACGCCACCACAGTCACAGACTTCAGCAGTAAATATGTTGAAGATTGCGTCCCAAAGAAGGTAGTACGTGTGTTCCCCAACCGGAAACCACTCCCTACTGAAGTCCAGGTTTGAGGCGTTCAAGACAGGCAAGCCTGACGTATGCAAGAAATCAAATTATGACCTCAGCAGAGCTATCGGGGATGCCAAGACACAATACCAGACTAAGCTAGAGTCACAGACTAATGGCACTGACTCACGTCGGTTGTGGCAAGGCTTAAACAATATAACGGCTACAAAGGAAAGCCGAGTAGAATCTCCGGCAACCGAGCACTCCTCCCCGATAAGCTCAATGCATTCTATACTTATTTCGAGCAGGAAGCCAACAAACTGTTGTCAACTGCCCCAAGAGATCAACCCATACCTACCATCACAGCCGTAGAAGTCCGAACGGCTTTCTCGAAAGTGAACCCATGGAAAGCAATGGGTTCTGATGGAGTCCCTGGTCGTGCACTCCGATCCTATGGGGACCAATTGGCTGATGTGCTTGCAGACACCTTCAACCTCTTCCGAGTGCATTAGGAGGATCCCACCTGCTTCAAAAAGACCACCATCATACCGGTCCAAAGAAGAACGACTATAATCCCATGGCCTTGACATCTATCATTATGAAGTGTTTTGAGAGGTTGGCCATGGAATCATAGAATCCCGACAGAGCCAAAGAAGGCTGTTCGCCCATCGAGTCTAAACCGACCCTTCGAATGAGCACTCCACCCATGTTCTCTCCCCGGTCCAAACTGCCCTATCCCCGTAACCCCATAACCTAACCACATCCCTGGACATCTGAGGGGCAATTCATCATGGCCAATCCACCTAACCTGCACATCTTTGGACTGTGGGAGGAAACCGGAGCACCCGGAAGAAACCCACGCAGACACTGGGAGAACGTACAAACTTCACACAGTTGCCCAAAGCCAGAATTGAATCCGGGTCCCTGGTGCTGTGAGGCAGCAGTGCTAACCACTGTGCCACCCTGCCGCCGCATATGATGTGTCATGAGACACATCAACTCCACACTTCCAGAATGCTTTGATCCACTACAATTTAGTTAACTGGGGTTACTAGGTTCCGGGGATAGGGTGGAGGTGTGGGCGAAGGTAGGATGCTCTTTCCAAGTACCGGTGCAGACACGATGGGCTCAATGGCCTCCTTCTGCACAGTAAATTCTATGAATTCGCATACTGCCACAATCCGTCCACAGCAGCCACTATCTCCTTGGGTCTGGAGCGTCTCGACAACAAGGACTCCTATGTCAGACTCCGATTCATTGACTACAGATCCGCCTTCAACTCCATAATCCCAGGCAAGCTCATGTCCAAATTCCAAAACCTATTATTTTATTCCAGTTAAGGAGCAATTTAGCATGACCAATTCACCTACCCTGCACATCTTTGGGTTGGGGGGATGAGTCCTAAGCAAACATGGGGAGAATGTGCAAACTCCACACACACAGTAACCCAGGATTGGGATCGAACCTGGGTTCTAAGCGCTGTGAGGCAGCAATGCTGACCACTATGTCATGGTGCCGGCCAGATCCTCAACTTCTTGACCCATAGACCACAATCAGTAAGGATGAACGACATCACCTCCACGGTAGTCCACAATACTGGGGACCCCCCAAGGCTGCATACATAGCCTCCTACTGTACTCTTTATACACACACGACTGTGAGATAAAATTTGGCACCAATCCATTTACAAGTTTGCTGATGACACAACCAGAGTGGGTCGGATCTCAAACAATGATGAGTCACAGTACAGGAGGGAGATAGAGAACCTAGTGGCAACAATCTCTCCTTCAATGTCAGCAAAACTAAGGAGCTGGTCATCTACTTCAGGAGTGTCAAAACACCCCTGTCTGTATCACTGGTGTCCAGGTGGAGATGGTTGACAGCTTCAAATTCCTAGGTGTAGGAATCAGTCCTGGTCCACCCACATCGACGCTACGACCAAGAAATCACAACCGCGCCTATACGTGCTCAGGGAACTAAGGAAATTCTGCATGTCCACATTTACTCTTACATCATAGAAAGCATCCTATATGCTCGGCCCAAGACTGTAAGAAACTACAGAGAGTTGCAAACACAGCTCAGTCCATCATGCAAACCTGCCTACCATCCATTAACTCTGTCCACACCTCCCGCTGCCTTGGCAAAGCGGGCAGTATAATCAAAGACCCCTCCCACCCGGGTTATTCTCTCTTCCAACCTCTTCCATCAGGCAAGAGATGCAAAAGTCTGAGAACATGCACTAACAGATTCAAAAACAGCTTCTTCCCCACAGTTACGAGACTCCAGAATGACCAACCCTCTTATGGACTGAACTGATCTCTCTATGTAACTTCAGTACTATTGTAGCACTATACTCCTTATTCTTCACTCTGTCTATTTATTTACATTGTGTGTTTATCATATGTCCTATGTTTTTCATGTATGATACGATCTGGCTCGACTCTACGCAGTACAATGCTTTTCACTGTACCTCTGCACATGTGACAGTACATCTAAATCTAAAGGCAAGGCCAGTGCTGTACATAATCAGACCTCAGGTAGAGGCAGAATTTGAATGGCTGATCAAAACCAGAGTCTTTGAACCTGGTAATGAGAGTGATTGGGCTATGCCGATCATACCCGTGATGAAGATGAATCTGAACACTTTTTTTGTGGCGATTTTAAAGTCACCATTAATCCTGCACTGTGTGCAGAGCAGTATCTGCCCTCGATTGATGACTATTTGTTGGGTTGGCTGGAGGCCAAGATTTCAGTCAAATCAACCTCAGTGAAGCATGTCTTCAAATGATTGTGGATCAGGATTCGCAGCAGTTTTTGACAATTGTTACACAAAAAGGGTTATTTCAATAAAAAAAGATTACCATTAGACATTGCTCCAGTGCCATTGTTATTTCAACAAACCAATGGATAAAACCTTAAGTGAATTAAATGACTCCTGTGTTACCTGGATGACATCTTGGTGGCTGGAAAGAATGAGGAAGAAATTAATAATCTTTATTCGTTTCACAAGTAGGCTTACATTAACACTGCAATGAAGTTACGGTGAAAATCCCCTAGTTGCCACACTCCGGCGCCTGTTCGGGTACACTGAGGGAGAATTCAGAATGTCTAATTCATCTAACAAGCACGTCTTTTGGGACCTGTGGGAGGAAACCGGAGGACTCTGAGGAAACCCACGCAGACACGGCGAGAACATGCAGACTCCGCACAGACACTGACCCAAGCTGGGAATCGAACCTGGGACCCTGGCGCTGTGAAGCAACAGTGCTAACCACTGTGCTACAACACCTCTGCCACACTCCAAAGATTAAAAGATTATGGATTAAGAGTCTGAAAAAAACAATTGTGTATTTTTCCTATCTTCAATTGAATATCTGGGCCATGTTATTGATGTCAAGGGACTGCATAAGTCGCTTTCGAAAATCAAAGCCATTATCAAGGCACCAACTGCTCAGAATGTTAACCAACTTTGATCTTTCTTTGGTTTAATAAATTACATCGGAAAGTTTCTCCCTAATCTGGCGACTATTCTAAAACCCTTTCACAATCTACCGTGTCAAAATAAAAAGTTGAAAAGGGATCGATGTCAGAAAGCATTCGTGCAAACCAAAGAGGCTTACTCAAATCAGAAGTCTTGACACATTTTTATCGAAATTTACCCAGAACTGGTATGTAACCCCTCACCTTATGGGACTGGGGAGGTGGTTTCGCACAAAACGTCCACAAGTGAAGAAAAGCCGATAGCCCTCAAGTCGAGGACGTAGAATAAAGAGGAATAGTGCTCAGATAGATAAAGGAGCCCTAGAAATCATTTTTGGAATAAAACTGTTCTACCAATTCCTATATAGGAGGAAAATCACTTTATTGACAGACCATCATCCAGTAACAATGTTTTTTGGACCTCATACCGGGATTCCATCACTGTCAGCACACACTTTATGTATCATCAGTCAAACCTTCATGGGAATGCAAATAGTCTCCTGACTACCCTTACCAAATAATTCATCGATAAAGTTTGTGTGGAAACATTTTCTACTTCAAGCAAGTAGATAGCACTCCTATAACTATAGGGCAGGTGAAAAAGCATACCAGAAATGATCCAGTACTGTCAGAGGTTATGGACATGCTGCTTCAGGAGCAAACCATGAGTTAAATTCATATTCCACCCAGGACTTGAGTTATCAGTATCGGCAGGTTGTCTCTTCTGGGGAATGAGAGTCATCATTTCACCGTTATTCAGAAAATATGTGTTAAATCAATTACACGAAGGCCATTGTGATGTTGTAAGGAGGAAGGAGATCGACAGGAGCTATTTTTGATGGCCAAGGCTAGATGCCGAAATCAAGGAGAAGACTGGAATGTCTTGTGCAAAAGTGCAGAACCTGCTGCCATTAGCTTCTTTGCACCTGTTGAATACTTCAGACCATTTGAAGCACACATTTTTCTCATTCTAGTCTTTGCCCATTCGAAATGCTATCATGAAGTCAACATCATCAGAGAAACCAATTGCTATTTGAAATTTTCAGCAGATTTGTTTACCCTGAACAACTGGTGAGCGATAATGGACCGCAGTTCATATCTCAAAGAGTTCATAAACTACTTGAAAGAGAATGGAATTCAACGCTTTGCTTCCGCTCCTTATCACATGGCCACAAATGGGCTGGCAAAACGTTTTGTACAGACGATGAAACATTTGTTAACAGTAACCAGAGAACAAGGTATATTGTCTCAATGTTTGAATCAATTCCTGCTTGGGTATAGGAATGCAGCGCATTCAACAACCAAGTTTCTCCAGCATTGCAAATGGTTAAACATCAACTATGTACAGCATTCGATTTGGTAAAGTGGATTCCCGCTATCATCATAGCACAGACAGGACCAGTCTCCTACACTGTACAAATCCGCCAGAGGTAGAGCTGAAAAGTCCAAATCCAAATGTGCCAAGAAACGACCTGGGTCTTCCTGAGAATCAATTATGGAAACAACACTCCAGTTAAGATAACGACTGACGACACTCCCACCAAGCTAAAGGACCAGAAGTTGCAGCAAGTACGAAAAAGCAGGCGCCTGATGTTTGCCGAGAAGCACACATACAATGGCGGCCATGGAACGTTTGATATATTGACTGTTGTTAATTGATTGTTCATGTTGCTAATTGATAATGTTGTACTGTTTATTGTGTCAGGGACCTTTGATTTAAAGGGGGAGGAAATGCTGTGACTTCAGTGTTTTAGTGTTTCCTCACAAGTGGCCCTCGAACTGAATAGGGACACTTTAAGAGCATGATTCCGCGATGTCAACTCTGTCATTTGCATGGGCAAATCGGTAGTCTAACATCATAGCCTGTAGTCTTAATATCTTCCCAATAAAGTCTACGTTTTGGTTCAACCTCCAACTCCTGCAGACTCGATCTTGAATCCACCACACCCGCCCCCTCCCCCCGCACACACTCCCCACGCCATATCTATGCAACCTCATGCCCCTACCCACCGCATAACCCTTCATACACTCCATGTCACCCTATGTCCCTGCGTCCATCTCGCATGGCTCATTATAGCCTCTCTGCCAATGTAGTGCAACTCATGCCTCCCCATGACCCCACCCTCCACCCTTTGCCTTTACACCTTCCGTAACAACTCACATGGCATCTACCCTGGACAGGCACTAGGACCAATGCGGAGATTCGATAGAATAAAGTTCTATAAAATACAATTGAATACTATATTGGAAAAAAGCTTCTCATAACCCAATTACTACATTTACATCCCTTCAACTACAAAAAGCTTTATAAGAAAGTGCACCAATACCTGACAACAACAAGCAGTGGAATTTATAGTCCAACATGAAAGAGCCTATTACTATTTGTAGCTGCCAATCAGGTGGTGAATTGGTAAGTGCCCTACTATGATAATGGATGGTTGTGAAATTAAGCATGCAGCACTGATCCAATAGTAGAAACCCTCAAGCTTCTGTCAACAGACAAAATGAAATAGCATGCATTAAACTTTTCTGTTTTTTCAGGGCTTTTCTATGCTTTGACAGATTGACAACTCCCTCTAACAGATAATTTACATAGGTTCTTATATTTCCAATGAATTAGACAGCAATGGGTTGAAGCACATTTTGCAAACATTTGTGCATGCCATTAACAATTTCAAGGTGCACCTGACCTCCCCAAAGTGCAGCTTATCTCCCCCAAAGATCTGCCGGGACCATATCCAAAGGGGTACCCTAACTATCCAAACGAGTCCATAAAGCTCAGACCTGCTCCTACTGGGTTTGATTCCTGCCGTGGGTGATTGTGTGGAGTTTGAACGTTCTCCCCGTGTCTGTGTGGATTTCCTCTGGGTGGTCCGGTTTCTTCCCACAGTCCAAAGATGTGCAGGTTAGATGGATTGGCCAGGTTAAATTGCCCTGTAGTGTCCAAAGAATGTGTAGGTCATGTGGAGTTGTGGGGATAGGACGTAGGGCAGGGGAGTGGGTCTAGGTAGAGTGCTTATTTGGAGGGTCGGTGCGACTCAATGGTCCGAATGGTCTCCTTCTGCACTGTAGGGTTTCTATGGGTACCTGGCCTAATCTAAATACTGTAGGTTTCACACTCCTGGCCTACCAAAATCCCACTTCAATGGAGGCAGCTGATGATTTAAATGGCCAGCTGCCCCCATAAACTGCACATATGCAAACCCTGTCCCGACTTCAATCCCACCCTCACGAAAATGAGAAGAGCCTCTCTGCCATGGTGAAAATCTGGGCTACTGTGTCTCCTCAATTAAAATCTTTCACAAAGGCACGTATTGGGTCACCCCTCGGCTTTCTCTTTTCAAATGAAAAGAGTCGAGCCTGTTCATTCTTTCCTGTTAAGTAAAAACACGCATTTTTGGTATCATCCTTCTAAATCTTTTTTACACCCTCCCCAATTCCACTATATTTCTTTTTTCACTACGGTGACCAAACTGTCCGCTTTACTTGTGGCCTAACTAAGGGTTCATACATGTTTACTATAATTTATCTACTTTTCAATTCTCTAGAAATAAACTCCCAATGCATGGTGCGCTTTCTTTATGGTCTTATTAACCTGCATCGTGACTTTTAGTGATTTGTGTGAACTCTTTTCATTTTCTTAGTAAAATGTGAAACCCCACACCTCTGTTGAAACCCATTTGCCATTTATATGCCCGTTCTGGGTTTATTTTCTTGCAGTTCTTCTCTGTGTTGACTATGCTCCCAAATTTATGTTTTTCAGTCCAAAGTCTAAAATGTTGATGTGAATTGTGAACAACCATAGCCCCAGCGCTGCTGCTTGTGGGACCTGTTTCCCACTTGCTGCCATTCTGAATAGCTACCCTTTAACCCTACTCTCTGCCTTCTGTTTTGCAATCAACTTGCTACCCATAATGCTACTTGTTTCCTGACGCTGCATACTCTGGTCTTATTTATTATTTGTTATCTTATCAGAAGCCTCTCGGAAATCTGGATGTATTACATCCACTATAATACATTGTTATTTTAAATAGAAATTAAAAATCTTCCATTCGTCTTGATTCTGCAGGATCAAATTTAAACTCCAGGAGCTGAAGGAATTAATTGCCCTTTAAAAAAAATGAAAGCAAGAACTATACAATCTTTCCTCCTCGGGAAACCTCTTAGAACAGAAGCCTTTACTGTGCCAGTTTAAATAGTTCTGTTCCTCTCACCAGCTAACTGTGGCCAATTGACTGATTTCAACATAACATTCAGAGAGACACATTAAGCACAACTACCCTTGTACTGCATGATTTTAAATGTTTCTGCACACTGCAAATTCAAGATAACAGCATGAAACATAGCATATCAGAAAAACGTCCATTACATTTAAGTTTACAAATATTCCCAAGTATATTTCTAGTAATACATTTCATCCAGATTTCCTAACCTGTGAACTCTGTATTGTGGTAAGCAATTTATTTGCATGATTTGAATTGGCCCAATTTGCACAATAGCTGAATTGAAAATCTGAAACTGTGATGTTGCAAGCTTTAGTGAGACCAAATCCTCTGATTTTTTTTGTCCTTCTATTCAGCAACTGATTTCCAATACATTTTTTTAAAAAATGTTTATTTTTGCACATCATTTATGAAAAATTTTTATGTTCCATTTTTGTGTGTTCTTTGTTGACTTACCTCCATGACCTATCTAATATATCCTTACCTTTCTATCCATAATTTTGCTGATTTGGGCAGCTCTGGGTCCTGATTCCTGCTCAATTGGTATAGAAGAGTAATTCTGGTATGTTAACACTCTTTACTGTTTTCCCTTTGTATGAATTTGAGTGCAAGTCAGTTATTGTGTTTTCACTTGTGTGCATAAAAACGGTGAAAATAAATTCCAGCTGTCCTTCTTGGTTGGCCGTTTCCAGGCGATAACCCCACAGCCTCCCCAGCCCCCCAACATCTTCCAGCTCTGAAACCTTGTCACTTTGCAGTTTCTGCCCTTTGCCTTGACTAAACGCAGCTCTTCCAGAAGGCCAACTTGTTGTTCCTATGGTACTCTTCAATCCCCCTCCTGATCACTCAGCTTCCCTATTAATGCTCCCCTTCCATTGCCACCCATCATAAACTCCAATTGTCCGAAATGTAGCTGTCCCCAGTTTCACTGGTCCATCATTCCCATTTTTGTTGCCTTATGTTATTTCTGTCTCCGATG